>NC_140489.1:88017947-88695447 GCF_964271855.1 Acomys minous
ATTCCTGACTTGCTTCCTATCCGTGTTTCTGTCATGACTCACTGAGAGAATAGATTGTTGGTGACATCAGTAAGCCCAGTGGTTTGATGGCTGAGCTAGTCTCAAGGGAAGGAGGTGTTTGGTTAATTGAATTCGGCGGCTTCAACTGAGTTGGCATAGTAACATGCCCGTGACAGAATTGAAAGCATGAAAACATTTAAAGATCGCACTCAACACACTGACACTATAATAGGACTCATTTGTGGAGAACTGAAGAGGAGCCCTGTGGCATTGCGCATAGCTCCTCGTCCCAGGCATCGGGTTTTCTTTTTTCTTTCTTTTTTGTTTTCTTTCTTTCTTCTCTTTTTCTTTTTCTTTTCTTTTTTTTTTTTTTTTTTTTTTAGTTTTTCTTTCGGTATGATTTTATTTTTTTAATACATTTTTTTATTACACATGTATAAAACAAACTACATAGAGCTGGGAGAACCATGTGACAATCATGAGTTCTATAAATGCTACGGTGCCGGCATTTTGGATGCACGAGTTGTTGGGGCTTGCACTAGACCAACAGCCTCAAGCTACGGAGCCTCCTTTAGCTTCTTGTTGAAGACTGGCTGTATCTCAGCTGGCAGAGGGCTTGCCTGGCACCCACAAAGCCCTAGGTTCCACCCACGACGCTGCACTAACCAGGCAGAGTGGCTCACAACTACAATCCCAGCGCTCAAAGATGGAGGCAATAGAATCACAAGTTTAAGGTCATCCTTGGCCATATTGAATTTGCTTTGAGGCTAGCCTGGACTGAAATGAGATCTTATCCTAAATAAATGAGAGAGAGAGAGACAGAGAGGCAGAGAGAGAGAGAGAGAGAGAGAGAGAGAGAGAGAGAGAGAGAGAGAGATTGATTGCCAGATTGAGCAAACATGAACACTAAGTGTCTAGTTGTATTTAAAGTCTGGATACAATGAATGACTCTAGTATAAAGATAGCCACTAAACACCTTTTGTTCACCTGAAGCCTGGACTTAATTGGGCATCCTGTTTCTGTCTAGTGGTGTAAACCCTTTTTAACCACAATTTTCAGCCCTTGCATCCGGTTCGGATCGACCCCTTCCTGAGTTATTTCCACGTCATCATTACCTGTTTGTACACTTTTGTTCTCAGATAAGGTCACACTTCCTCCCTTTGCTTTCGCTTGCGCTTGCCCCAGCCTTGGACTTCTGCAAACTTCACTAGTTTCCCCTTGTTTTTTTGTTTGTTTGTTTGTTTGTTTTTTGGTAGTTGTTCCTTTGGCTTTTCAAGACAGAGTTTCTCTGTGTAGACCGGGCTGTCCTGTAACTCACTCTGTAGACCAGGCTGGCCTTGATTCAGAGATCCACAGCCTCCTGAGTGCTGGGATTAGAGGTGTGCACCACCACACCCAGCCTTGTTAGTTTGTTTTTTGAGACAGGATTTCTTGTATCCCACACTGGCCTCAAGTTTGCTGTGTACAGTCAAGGGTGACCTGGTAAAGGTCTTTCTTCTTCAAAATTCCTCAATGTCCTTCTGAATGAATGTTACAGGAAGCAAAGTGTGAGCACTTTGTCAGCCAGAAGTTGTCCCTTCTGCGGGACGAATGCTCTCCTGGGAGACGGGGTCCTTTGACTCTGACCATCAGATTCCAGTAGGAGCTTCTAGAGTCTCCTATGACTTTACCAACTGGCCAGAACTCAACACTTGGTCCATGCCAGCCTATTAGATACTCCCCGAGTCTAGACCTACACGGAGCGTCCAGCCAAGACCTCCACTGTTGCTAAGGACACAATTTTATCATCTAGGATCTATAGTTCAAGTTTCTAGATCTCAACAACAACCATGCCTCTGTGCCTGATGGTGAGGATGGCGGTGGCAACAACAGCTGCTGCTTCCTGCATCAGCCTTCTGCATGTCTTTAATCCTAGCACTTGGAAGGCAGAGGCAGGCGGGTTTCTGTGAGTTCAAAGCCAGCCCGATCTACAGAATGATTTCAGGACAGCCAGGGCTAGACACAGAGAAACCCTGTCTCCAAAAACTAAAAAAAAAAACAACAAAAAAAGTGTAGAGACCAGAGGAAAAACAGTTAAAAGCGTATTATATGCATTATCATATAAACTAGTTGTAATATATATATATATATATATATATATATATATATATATATATAGAGAGAGAGAGAGAGAGAGAGAGAGAGAGTTGTGTTTTGAGACAGAGTTTCTCCATTTTAGCCCTGGCTGTCCTAGAACTCATTCTATAAATCAGACTGACTTTGAACTCACAGAGATCTGCCTGCCTCTACCTCCTGAGTGCTAGGGCTAAAGGCGTGTGCCACCACTGCTGGATTTTATATATTTTATTTATAATGTTGTTTATAAGAAGTTTATAAGAATTAATTAATTTTTAAAGACTTATTTATCTTAATTTTATGAGTTTGCTTATTTTCCCTGCATGTATGTACATGTCATCAAATCCCCTAGAACTGGAGTTACAGGCGGCTGTTAGCTGCCATGTGAGTGCTGGTAACCAAACCTGGGTTTCCTGGGAGGTCAGCCAGTGCTCGTCATCATTGACCCACATGTCTCTAGGCCCAGACTCTCTGTAATTCAAGCTGGCCTGGAGCACCCTATATAGACAGGGTAGTCCTCCACGTGTGGTGCTTTTCCAGCCCCTGCCTTCTGAGGGTCAGAATTACTTAATAAGAGAATGAACAAGCCAATTCAACAGAAGGAAAGAACATGGACAGAGGCCTCACCAATGAACACGCACGGGTGGACAAGAAGCATGCAAAAAGATGCTCAGCACCGTGCTCACAGGAAACACCAGCTGAAAACAGGAACGAGGTACCACAGTACGCCCATGAGAACGACTCACATTCAGAACGCTCACCAAGCACCAAACGCTGAAGACGATGGCAGGAAACATCTCTCACTTACCGGTGAGAACACAAAATGGGACGGCTACTTACAAAGTCAGCTTCACAGTTTCTTAGGAAACGAACCGGGCTCCCGCCATATGACAGGACCTGAGTTTGAATCCGCAGAAATTGTGCAAAAGCTAGACACAGTAGTGTGTGTGCGCGCACACACATGCACAATCACAGTGTTCTGTACTGAAATGGGAGATGGAGATGGGTCCTAGAAATTCCCAAGCCAACTAGCCTGGCATATGCAGCAGGGACCAATAGGTAGACACTACCTCAAATAAGGAAGAAGTAGAAGATAAATACAAAGGTTCTCTCTCTCTCTTTCCCCTCCCCCATTCCCCTCATATCCCCCCCCCCCCCCCCCCCCGCTCTCAAACTCACAGAGATCTGCCTGCCTCTGCCTCTTGACAGCTGGGGTTAAAAGCGCATGCCACACCATGCCTGGCTTCAGAGTCTTTTCTCCGGCTACCATGTTTTAAGGATATTGGTGCCCTACCCCACACCGCACTTAATTTTTTAGAGTAGTTTTAGAACTGCAGCAAAACTACACCGAAAGTGCAGTTCCCATATGACTCTTCAACCCATCACTACTCCCAATAGACTGATGCTGTTACAATTTAGAAACAAATATTGACAAATGTATGATGTCATGTGTTCACCATGGTAGTGTTGTACATAACGGTTTCACTTGGTTGCAGTCCCTTGCACCCCATCTATCTATCCCTCCCTACACCCAACTCCCTGGCAACACTGGCATTTGTTAGCATCTCTCTCTGTCTTTTTGTTTTTTGAAATGTACAAAGCTGGGGTGTATCATATATAGTCTTTTCAGATACATTATTTGTTTTACAATTAAATTTCCTGTACATCTCTTGGGGTCTGTGTGTGTGTGTGTGTGCGCGCGCGCACGCAATCTGCTCTACATTTCTAGTTCCAAGCCAGAACCACACAGGGAGACTATCTTTAAAACAATAAATAGAATAAAATAAAATAAAAAGAGTAGACTTTGTGTAGGACCAACTCTACCTTCCTTTTTATTAAGCCGACACCTTATATAAACTTCAACCACTGCTACCTTGACAATGCTCATCCACAGAAGTATGAGCAATAATTGGCAGTATGCAGATGAGTTTTCCATTCTAATCTTTCTTTTGTGTGTGTTTCGGGCTGAAGATAGTTAAACGTGATGTATAGCCACTACTGAATTAAAATATTCCCCCACAGGCAGTGGTGGTGCACCTCTTCAATCCCAGCACTCAGGAGGCAGAGGCAGGCTCATCACTGTGAGTTCAAGGCCAGCCTGGTCTACAAAGTAAGTCCAGGACCGACAGTGCTACATAGAGAAACCCTGTCTCAAAAAATAAAAATAAAAAGTCGTCCACACTTGTGTAAATAACCCTGGAACAAATCCACTGACTCAACAAAACAAATCTGTATGCATCCTGTTCTTTAGTTTGTCATTGTCCTGTCTTGGTGAACAAGCATTTCTGTGTATCTCCTCAGGACAAGTGACATGACAAGGGTAAATACACACAATTGTATTGGTCGTTTAAAATAACATAAGTGCATTTTAAAAAGAAGAATAGCTGGGCGTGGTGGCGCACACCTTTAATAGCAGCACTTGGGAGGCAGAGGCAGGCGGATTGCTGTGAGTTCAAGGCCAGCCTGGTCTACAAAGCGAGTCCAGGACAGCCAAAGCTACACAGAGAAACCCTGTTTCAAAAAACCAAAAAATAAAAAATAAAAAGAATAAATAGGTAGCATATGCAATGTTGATAGGAGTTTCTCTTTAAAGTACAAAGGGTGATGGCGCATCATAAAAGAGATTGCCACCCAGCCTGACAACCCAAGTCCTTAGAACCCACACAGTAAGAGAGAACTGACTCCACAAAATTGTCATCGAGCCTTCACACGTGTGCATATCCCCTGCCAACACATAAATGAGAAGTGTAAAATAAAGTGTGAAGTAAATGGTGGGCAGTGCAGAGACTGCTGAAGTGACTTGACACACAAATATGGCCCCAGAGCCATATGGGGCTGGAGACTTGTAAGACCTTAAGAGCACTTACTAGTCTTTATTGGTTTTTTGAGACAGGGTTTCTCTGTGTAGCCTTGTCTGTCCTGGACTCACTTTGTAGACCAGGCTGGCCTCGAACTCACAGAAATCTGCCTGCCTCTGCCTCCCTGAGTGCTGGGATCACAGGCGCGCACCACCACGCCCAACACACTTATTATTCTTTAAACACTTTAATTTTTTATGTACATTGGTGTTTTGACCACGTGTATGTCTATGTGAGGATGTTTCATGTTTCGGGTCCCCTGGGACTAAAGTTACAGACAGTTATGAGCTGCCATGTGGACACTGGGAACTGAACCCAGATCCTCCGGAAGAGCAGCCAGTGCTCTTAACCACTGAGCCATCTCCCCAGTCCCCGAGCAGTTACTATTCTTACAAGACCTGGATTCAGTTCCCGGCACCTACATGGTGTCTCACAATCATTTGCAACTCCAGTATCCGATATGCTTTTCTGGTCTCTTCGGCTAACAGGCATACATATAGTACATATACATACGTGCAGGCAAAACACCCATACACACAAAAAAATTCAAATCTTAAAAGTAATCCCTAAAAGGGGGAAATATAAAGACAGTGTGATAATGAGCTGGCTTTCTGAGTGCTGCTGAGCAGTGATGATTGGTCCTTTGGGCCATCTATAGGTCACTTTCACTCACTCTTCAAGGATAGCCTTTTTGGTATCTAGGGGTCAACATGCAGCAAGATCCTTCACTTCATAAAATCAACACATTTGGGCTGAAGAGATGGCTCAGTGGGTAAGAATACTTGCTGCTCTTCCAGGGGACCCAGGTTCTGTCGCCAACATTAGGAGGCTCGCCATCTCCTGTAACTCTGGCTCCAGGGTCCGATGTCCTCTCCTGGCCTCCGCTGGCATCACCCACATATGGCACATACTTTACACAGATATACCCACATACAGAGAGATAAAAATAAATCTTAAAAAAATAAATAAATCAGCACACTTACATGCACTTAAAGTGAATTTTGCCAAGAAAGAAAAAAGGAGAAGCTGTGGTGCGATTTCCTGTTGGCTGGGTACTGCAATGCCTTTAGGTCCTCGGTAAAAAGAATGACAGGGACTGTGAACAAGCCATCAGCCACTTGACGTCATGGTCAGAGAACAACTGATGGCTTTGTGCCCACAGCTGCAGCTGCCCAGTTATAGAGGATTGAAGAGTATCAGGGGAGTCATTTTAATTCAAGGCTTACAGTGTCTTGAATCTGTCAGAGTGAGAAATGAAACTTTGAGCTCCATGCGCCGACAAGGAGGCTCCCAGAGGCACATTCTCAGGAAGAGTTAGCAGTCTGAGGCCTAGAAGTGGGCTTAAGGGGGGAGGGTGAGTTTGGAGCAGGGTGTGCACAAAGAAAGGGGCAGCAGAGGCCAAAACATGCGGGCAGCCGAGGCCACAGAAGCTCAGAAGATGAGTGTCCTTTGCTTATTCTTTTAAGACTTAAAAAAAAAATTTGTTTGCTGAAGTAGGTTGAGATGTGTGTGTGTGTGTGTGTGTGTGTGTATGAGAGAGGGGGGGGCAGACAGACAGACAAACAGACAGAGACAGACAGAGAGTGCCCTGGGGCTCAGACTCAGGTCATCAGCAAGTATGTCTACCCACTGAGCCATCTTACTGGTCTTCATTCAGTTTTCTTGCATGTGTGGATGAAAGCTCCTGGCGGTTCCCTCAGTAAAGTGAGAGTGTTCACTTGGAGCCCACGTAGCCCATATAGAGATTGTGTAAAATGAGCCGCCAGCATTTACTCAGCTGCCTAAAACTGTTTGCTTTTAAAGTAAATATTTCCTCTTAGATTCGTGAGTAAACACAATGTCCTGGAGGCAAAGCCAGCAGGGCACAAGGGTGCTGAGCTGCTGGGTGCCCTATCAGCTCTCACATCTCTAAATCAAGAGTGCAAACCACTGCTTTGCCCTTTGCTTTGGCTCAAGTCACCACGATCTGGAGGTAGCCCAGCTGGGGTGCTATCTCCACGAACTGTCAGGCTGTGCCACTGCCTCCAAACCTGGTACCCTAACTGTGGCTTGCAGCAGCCCAAGAAAAGTGAGTTCAGCTCCACCATGAATGGCCCATCATCACACAGCCCATCCAGAGAGACGGAAGTCACACCGTCCTCGCCTGAACAATCCTCCACTGATCCTCACACATTAGGCTCTGCATTGGCATCTCAGGGTTTGTTTGCAGAAAATTAAACCCAAGGTCAGAAACATGCATAAAAAGAAAAGGAACCACTCATAAGGTGGCACACATCTCTAATTCCAGCACTAGGGAGGCTAAGGCACAATGACCGTTCACAGGCAGCTAGTAAGAGCAACACAGCAAGTTTGAGCTACATGATATGATGTTGTCTTAAAATATATAATAAGAAATCTAGATATTGACATACAACTTACATGCTTAATACAAACGTCACTTCAGGAGCTAGAAAAATGGCTGCGACAGTAAAGTGCTTGCCATATAGGCATGAAGACAGAACCCAGATCCCCAGTAACCACATTAAAAAATCAGGACTCATCTCTGTGTGCTTGTAAACTAAGCACTGAGGAGGGAGAAACAAAGGATCCCTGAGGGTCAAGGCTAACCGGTCTAGCTCAATCAGGCAGTCTCAAAAATGGAAGTCTGCATGATGACTCAGTGAGTGAAGGCTCCTGCAACCAAACTTGACAGCCTGAGTTTGATGCCCACCCCTACATGATGGAAGGAGAGACAAGTCTCAGAGTTATTCTCTGACCTCTGCACACAAGTGTTTGTATGAGCACCCACCACACATGCACGCACGCACGCATGCGCGCACGCACACCTCCATAATTAAAGATAGCACTCCAGAAAGAGCCTAGCATTAGTAACCAATATCACATTACTGAGTAGTTAGTGCACAAGTTCCCAGATGGTAACACCTGCCATCATATTTTCAGAGTCTGGCCCAGATGAACTTTTCTCACTGTTCTCTTTGTTCTTGGTCTATTTCCAGCATCACATGGTCCACAACAGCACAACCCTGTTAGCGTCACCTTTGAAAACTACTTGAGATGTCTTGCTTCTGTTTTTAAAGTCCTACAGAAGTGGCAGACCTCACTCTGTGGTCCTGTGTTCTGGATAGTCCTGTTACTCCAGGATCTGCCAGTGGCTTCTCCCTCCCTCCCTCTCCCTCCCTCTCTCTCTCTCTCTCTCTCCTTCTTTCCTCCACCTCCTTCTTTTTGGTTTTTTTTTTTCAAGACAGGGTTTCTCTGTATAGCCTTGCCTGTTCTGGACTCACTTTGTAGATCAGGTTGGCCTCGAACTCACAGCTATTCGCCTGCCTCTGCCCAAGTGCTAGGATTAAAAGCGTGCACCACCACGCCTGACCAGTGGCATCTTTCTTTAGGTGTATACCTATCTTATTTAGGGTTGTGTTTGCTGTGATGAAACACCATGACCAAAAGCAACTTGGTGAGCAAAGGGCTTATTTGGCTTACATTCCTACATCACAGCCCACCATTGAAAGAACTCAAACAGGGCAGGACCCTGGAGTCAGGAGCTGATCCAGAGGCCATGGAGGGGTGCTGCTCACTGGCTTGCTCCTCATGGCTTGCTCAGCCTTTCTTACGGAACCCGGGACCACCAGCCCAAGGATGGCCCCACCCATGATGGGCTGGGCCCCCCCCATCAATCACGAATTAAGAAAATACTCAATATCTGGATCCTATGAAGGCATTTTCTCATTTGAGGTTCCTTCCTTGTATCAAGTTAGCTTGTGTTAAATTGACATAAAATTAGCCAGGTCACCTCTAGCAAGAACAGTTATGAGAAGACCTGAGGATGGCTTCATGGCTGCAAGGAAGTGGAAGATGCCTCATTGACTTCCTTGGCTTCCAGCAAAGAAAAAATATATTCCAGAGTTGAAAGGGTGACTGTTGTCTCCCAGCCTTCTTCTGGAGTTTCCTTTGTTATAGTTATAACTGACATCATGTTTTTTTTCTCCTCCATGGGGGTTTTTCATTGTTGCTGGTGGGGCTGTCACACTCAGGTCAAATGGATCTTCTCATGTTAAGGCAGCTCATATGGTGCCTAGCAAGACACAGAGGCCAAAGTCAAGTCTCCCTTGGGAACAATGGCCCTCCACTCCGAAGCCCACAGTCACACGTTTTGAATCCCATTTTCTTCACAAAAATGAACTGTTTCTACAGAGTAAAAAATTGCTAAAAAGATGTACTAAGTACAATGTCTGCAAACTGAAATATCCCAGGAACCCTGTCCTAGTTTTCTTTCTATTGCTGAGACCGAAAGCAACCCAGGGAGGAAGGAGTTCATTTGCTTTATGCTTCCAGAGGAAAGTCCACAACGGAGAGCGGTCGAGGCAGGAACTCAAGAAGAGCAGGAACCCTGAAGCAAGAACTGTGGAGGAAAGGCTTCCTGCTAATTTAGGATTCTCTCACTTTGCTTTTTATTACCCTAGGACCGCCTGAAGGGGATGACTCTGAGTACCAGGCAGGGCCCTCCCCCGTCTACCACCAACCAAGAAAATGCCTCACAGACATACTCACAAGCCATCTGATGGAGGCATTCCTATGACTAAAGTTGTTTCTTTCTAGGGGATTCTAGGATGGGTTGAGTGGGGAAAAGAAAAAACAAACAAACAAACAAAAACACCTAAACAGCTCAAACCCTAAACCTATGAGTTTTTCATTTAAATGTAGTTTGTTATACAAATAACTTAATCCTTCTGTATACTGCTTCAAAGAGGAAATGAGTGTCACTAGAAGCAAGACCAAGCTCAAGCTGTTGGAGTCAGCCTGTCTGAGGACAGAGGCTTTAGAGACAGAGCAAATGTTTAGAGGAAACGAAGGGACACACATACCTGACCTCCCCACAAAGCCTGAGGGTTAGTTCTCCTGTGGGATGGTGCCACCAGCTACCTATGGCCTGAGACACAACTGGCTTGAAGTAACCTTCCATGACTCTGTGACAGCCATGTTTTTGAATGAGTGGGTTTACAGAACATACAGCAAGCAAAAGCAAAACAACAAAGAGCAAACAGAAGATAGACAGCGCCCAAGGAAGTGACTGTGGCAGGCTCATGACATGGTCTTGGTGAAGTCCCCAACCAAGAGACTTTTGGGCAGAGCAGAGGGGCCTCTCTGTGGATATGTCTCTGTATTCCTGTTCCTGCTGCAGGCATTTTTTATACCACTGGATAAACAGTAGTAGCCTTGGTGAGAAATAGTTTACTTCTAGCTCTTCTCAAGGGCTCGGTGTATTTTTTTTTTAACAGACTTAGCTCTTTGCTGTTCTCCTTTCTCCCCGTTTCAGAGCCAGGAGGCCAACCTGACCCACAAGACAGTTTTCAAGAACACTTAAAATAATTATGCTTGAATTTGAGTTTTTAAAAAAAGTCCATCTCTTATTCTCAGAACCAACTCTCAAGAAACACAAACAGTATATAACCAATTTACCAGCATAATTTGTATTATATCCACCCGATACCCCAAAGCGACGAGTCCTAAGCCTGAGGTTGTCCCAAGCCATAAGAATGGGCAGTTGTATTCCTTTGTGTGTAAAGCCTACAAGCTACCAGAGTCTCTAGCTCAAGACTGTACACTGCTCACTTTCATTGCTTTTGGGGGGCTCTGTGGCCAGTGAATATTGCTGAAGTGCCTCTCCCCTCATCCCCAGTTGCTTCTACCATCCCTGGGACTCTCCTAGAGCACGTTACCTTTATTCCAACTCTATTCTTTTCCTTAGTGGGACTTGCCACCATGACAGAATGAAGTGGCCGTGGCAGAAGCAAGTAAGAGAGCAGAGTGCAGGACAGGGAAGATTCTCAAGAAGCTGTGACTAGGAGCAGTACGCACAGCAACCTCAGGCCTCTACGGGCTGGGAAGCATTCAGACGGACCAGGACCAAGCCCTTCCTGCAGGCACAGAGGACGAGAGGATGCTGCCATCGATGACTCCAGGCCTTTGTAGCTACTGCAAGAGGCCGCTTGTCCTCCCCCCCACACACAGTATGAACACTGTCCTTCCAATATCTTGGGGGGGGGTCAAAGGAGGTTCTAAAGTAGAGGTAGTCTCAGAGACTGAACATCATCACAAATAAAAGAGTTTCCTAAAGAGGCCATTGACATCTAGAGGTCGTAAGTCTAAGTGAGATGAAATATTAAACTGCCCCCTTCTCCGTTAATCAGCAGGTGGAAATTGGAAGGGATCCCAAGAGGAAGGCCATATGAATTATGAAAAATTAATGCTGCAGAGTTACACTTTACCCAGATCAAGAATGATCACATTTTGATCACAAATGGAAGAGACAGAAGCTATTATTGGAATGAGGAGATCAGAAGGAAAGAGAGAGAGAGAAAGAGAGTTAATTTACAGTGGGCAGCCCCTTGACATTGAGGTATGTCATCTACAAATGTGTTGGGCTATCCCAGGATAAGTGTTGCCCCCACAGGTTGCGTGTTGGACACACAGACATGGAATGATGAAAAGGTGTGGACAACACTTTGGGATTGTCACCAGATTGTACCCAGCAAGCCCAGTGATCTTGTAGAACTTGGTGATCCTGTGCATCTCTCTTGTTTCTGCTGAAGCTCCTGTTAAAATGCCCATCTCTCCATCTTACATGAAGTTTGGTTACATGAGGCCAAATTTCCAGTATCCATTAGTGCTTTACAAGACTCAGCTCCCTATCGTGCAGGCTAACCATCCTGGCACAAGCCTCCACCATCAGAGAAACAAGCCAGTAAGGCAGGATCTTCTTCTTCTTCTTCTTCTTCTTCTTCTTCTTCTTCTTCTTCTTCTTCTTCTTCTTCTTCTTCTTCTTCACCTTTGTGCAGACTGTAGCTCTTGTATGGAACAGGCAGCACATATCTCTACCCTAGCTGAAGCCAAGTTTGTTGGCTTCTAGGGTAGGAGACAGGAGAAGTGGAGAGGCTGGCTTGCAGAAAACATAGGAAAAGACAAGTTGGCAAAAAGCCTTTCACTGTTGCTGCTCCTCTGAGATAGAGGAAATTCATACAACAGCCATCAGGAATTCATGCTGTGACAGCTGGGAGAGCTGTAGTGGGAGAGGTCATTTTACAGTCTCTTTGGCTGTCACAGAATATTGCAGCAGGCTCAGTTGATGTGAGATGTGAGACAGGTCACCTCATCACATTATGGTCTAGGTATTAACCAAATGTTATCCTCCTGAACACAGGGAGAAAGGCAGGAGACTGCCTTGCAAGTTCCCCCCCCCTCTCTCTCTCCCTCTCTCCCTCCCTCCCTCCCTCCCTCCCTCCCTCCCTTCCTCTCTCCCTCCCTTCTTTCTTCCTTCCTTCCCTCCCTCCCTCCCTCCCTCCCTCCCTCCTATATTTTCTCAACATTCATTGCAATCTGGTCATTCATCACAAGCATAGCCCAAGACACTAGTGAAGTTTCCAGGATTGCAAATACCTTCCAAAGACAGAATTTTAATTTGCCTTTAAATACAGCTACTAGAACTTGTTACATTTATTTTCAGTAAAATAACTACATGGAAGCAACCTTAAAGAAAAAGGTACCTTTAATCCCAGCACTCCAGAGGCAGAGGCAGAGGCAGGTGGGGATCACTGTGAGTTCAAGGCCAGCCTGGTCTACAAAGTGAGTCCAGGACAGCCAAGGATACACAGAGAAACCCTGTCTCAAACAAACAAACAAACAAACAAAAAGTCAATTTAACCTCAAATAGCCATTTCACATTTTACAGATTACTTTCTACATTCACATTTATTTTTATGTTCGTGTAATCAAGCATACCTATGATTTTATATTCTCCTTTTGTTTTCAACATATCAAATAACAGCCAGGCATGGTGGTGCATGCCTGTAATCCCAACACTCAGGGAGGCAGAGGCAGGCAGAGGACTGCCAGCCTGGTCTACAAAATGAGTCCAGGACATCCAAGGCTACACAAAGAACCCTGTCTTGAAAAACCAAAACAAATCAATATATCAAGTAACAAATAACAATTCAATATATTGTTGACAATATATAAAAAGCATCTGTCCACGTTTTCATAAGGATATGTAATAATAACAAATCATTACATCATGTAATAAAAAATAGTGCACAGAGTTTATGTTTTAAGTTCATGGCAAAAGCTCTGTCCTGCCTATTGTGCCACCAAAGAAGATATGAAGAGTGAAGGGCTGGGGACCCGGAAGGCACAGGAATAGGCAAACTGGAATCAAGTCCATCTTCACCTTCTCCTTTGAGATGAGGCAGTTATAAGATAGTAGTTAGGGGTTTGGGCTGCACCAACTGGCATTGTTCTGTCACTGTAGAACTGCACCACATCTCTGTTGGGAAGTCTGGTGTCTGACCCATGAACAGTGACAGTGTCAATACTAACCTAGGCCTTAAAGATATCTGTGTGTATGGTGTGCATTTGCATTTGACTAAGTGCAGGTGCATGAGTGTCACAGCACGTGAGTGGAAGTGACAACTTTGGCTGGTGGCCCTCACCTTATACATTGTTTGAGACAGGGTATCTCAGTTGCATATGCCAGGCTATCTGTTCCTTGAGCTTCTGGGGATGCTCTCCTCCCCCCCGCCCCAATGCAGAAACACCTGGCTTACAAACTTACACTGTCGCATCTGGTTTTCCTTGGGTCCTGGGATCCCACCTCAAGTCTTCTCACCTGCACAGCAAAGGTTTTACTCATGCAGCCATCTCTCAAGCCTCAAACCAAAACCTTCAGTGGTCTCCACAATGCCCCATCTCACTCAACCCACAGCCTTTCCTGATGACCGACATGGTGCGTCCTGCTCCAGCCCGGTTCTCACAGTGCAAGTAGAATCCCCAGAGGCCATTGTCCCAGCCTCCCTAAAGTGGAGCACAAGGAGTGACGTGGGCCCTGTCTCTTGAATATTGACTTGAAAGGGGCAGAAAGCATCTGGAAGTACTAAGTAGCACTGCCTTGGGGCAATGCAGGTAACAGGGGCCACAGCAGTGGCTGAGCAACCACATTTCTTGTATTAAAAAGTGGCTTCAAGGGGCTGGAGGGATGGCACTGGCTGCTTGTCCAGAGGTCCTTAGTTCAATTCCCAGCAACCACATACTGGCTCACAACCACCTATAATGAAATTTGATGCCCTCTTCTGTCTGGTGCTCCCTTCTGTAATGCAGTCATACATGCAAATAGAGTACTTATATACACAAATAATACATTTTTTAAAAAGCAGCTTCAAGGGCAGTGGTGGCGCACACCTTTAATCCCAGTACTTGGGAGGCAGAGGCAGGCAGATCTCTGTGAGTTTGAGGCCAGCCTGGTCTACAAAGTGATTCCAGGACAGGTAAGGCTACACACAGAAACCCTATCTCAAAACAAGAATGAATGAATGAATGAATGAATGAATGAATGAAAGAAAGATTAGAAGAAGAAGGAAGTGAGGAGGAGAAGGAGATGTTGGCTTTAGCAGCTCCTGGGTTCTGTGCTGTAGCTGTGACCATTGCCCAGAGCTCTTAGCTCTTGATAACTTAGCTCACGTGGCATAGCAGGTTTCTGGCAAGTCTAAGACACATCTAATGCGCCATCAATAAATCTCCTCACGATTTCAATTAGCGTAAGTATCTTACCGTTGTTTCCGACTACGAATGCCTTCTGATTCGATCATCGTTTCCTGCTCCCTTCAAAGCCAGTCAGAGAAAATCAAAAATCTATTCCCACTGAGACATAAAGACACCCTCTCTCCTTTGTACAAAATTGTACTGCCTGCCATATTGCTCTTTCATTATGCAGCCCCCATTTGATTTGTTAAATCGAAGCGTTCTAAGCTACGCATTTTCCTCATGTCCAGCTTTAAACTAAGAAAAACAGAGGCCAGAGCAGCTCTATGAGTGGCCCAGATTAACACAGTAAATAATGTGTCTCCTCGAGCTGCCACTACCTTAACCTGCTTCACTGCACAGGAGGGCACCAGCCAGAAATAGAATGTCGGAGTAAGGGAAGGAGCAATTACAAGTGGGGAACGATTTCTGCCAGGTGAAATGAAAAAGGATTTTGAACATATGTGTGTGCATATCCCTACCTCCCGCCACACACACACACACACACACACACACACACACACACACCAGAGAAAGAGAGAATCAATTTTCCCTCTGCGTTCCCATCACAAGGCGCTAAGCCTCCTGTGAATCGGTTAAGAGCCACCCAGCCAAGCAGAAGCACACCTCTGCTGAGCTATTTTCGTGACACTAAGTGTCCTGTCCAAATGGACTTGCAATGTCTCTCCTTGAGCAGAAATGAATCACACCCGAAGACTGTGGCAAAGGGAAAGGGACACCACCCCCGTCTCCTCAATTAACACACAGCATTGCTACCTGCAGGTGCAGGGCACTGGGGACAAATACAGAATTTGCTCTGAACCAGCTTCCATGGCAACACTACAGATGGCTCTCAGAGTCTCCCAGGCAGAGTCCTGTCGTTTTGAGGTCGGAATCTGCTTCTACACATGGCCACTGTTAAGTTCCGGCCCCCAGATGTGATAAGAAGAGAAGCACATGGTACCATGTAAAAAGTCAACTTGCCAAATATAAAAGAAGGAATCTGGGTGTAGCCAAGCCTGGGGACCTAACCAGGAGATACCAGCTCGGGTTTCATTAATCAAGAAGCCTGAGACACAAATGCTTTACCTGGAAAATGGTTCCAAAAAGGAGTGACGAAGTGACTTAAGAAAAATCCATTTTCAAAGACAACAGAGTGCTAGGCAGTGGTGGTGCACATCTGTCATCCCAGCACTCAGGAGGCAGAGGCAGGTGGATCTCCATGAATTTGAGGCCAGCCTGGTCTACAGAGTGAGTTCCAGGACAGCCAGGGCTACAGAGAAACCCTGCCTCAAAAAACAAAGCAAAACAAATAAACAAAAGACAATAAGGTATATAGTAATAATGAAATGTAGCTCTCCCTTATTAATAAGTTAATATTAAAGGACCAATAGAGGATGGGTACCCCAAGTGCCTAGGTCTGCAGCCTTCCTTCTGGGCTGTAGTTTTCTGGATTCTGTCTCCCTGGGGTCTGTCTAGGGGTAGGCATAGGTAGATGTGAGAGACCTGAGTCTTCTCTTAGTTCTGACTCATGCCAAGGCTGTGCTGACCTGGGGCCAGGCCTGGCTGTCCCTGAAATAACCTGTAAGTTGTTCCCTCCCTGGTTTTCTTCACCAACAGAAGCCATTTATAAAGAAAGGCTTAGCGTTGCAAAACAGGTGGCTCCAAACTTGATAAACGGATTTTCTTCTGCTATAAACTCTTCAAAAACTCTCTAAAAAAAAAAAAAAAAAGAAAACAAAACAAAACCTTGTAGGACCTTGAAGGGAAGTCACATCATGCCCAGGAACTGCAGTCCATGGTCCAGGCCCTCCCAGAGCGCTCCAGGAGCCAAGGAACAAAGCCTGGGCGCTCAGCGTTTGATTTCTGCCTGGGAAGTACATCCTGACCACCTTTCTTCCTGTTTCGAGACCTTTCCAGAGGCTCTAGTAAGGAGTTTTTGAGTTCTCTGTGCCATTCAACCAGTTTTCTAGAGATGAAAATCAGAGCTGTTTGGACTCATGGCCCGTTTGACTAATGGTCATGTTTCTTCTGCAAGTCTGAACTGAGAGGCTTAAAGTCTTGTCAGGGAGGAGAGAAGCTAAGAGCCATGAGGTCTGACCTCCCTCACTGCCACTGGGAGTTTGGATCCTCCCCTCCAGCATCCTGGTCACAAGGTGGTCCAGGCTGGCTGGGAGGGCCTTTAATAACAAGCCACTCCCTATCTTTTAGGCAAACCTCTCCCATCATGGATTAGCTCTTCCAATACTGAGCTGCAATCTGTCTACCTAGCTGTCCCTTCTGGGACTGGCAGGAGAAAAGCTTGCTTCTCATTCGGTGTACGACTCTTCAGCCACTTGACAATGCTTTGCTCATCCCCGTGGCAAGGTTTCTCTACCGGTTCTAAGTGCGTCGTTGGCCTGTCTTGAAGCTGTCCCCCAGCGTGTGCTTTGAAAACTTGTGTGCAGAAAAGCACAGTTGCTCATGGGGAGCAGAGTGCGGTCACTGACGTGGTCGGATGCTTGGTAAAATATAAGGTAGCAATAAGCATTGTTGGAGGAGGGGGTGATGGGAGGGACAGAGGAAAGAGAGAAAAGAGAAAGGGAGGGAGAGAAGGAAGATGGAAGCACAAAGGGAAGAGAGATGACTTTCATTTAACAAGGCTAGTCATGGCTAGCTAACCTGACTACCTGTAGTGGTTTGAATGAAAATGGCCGCCATAGGCTTATAGGAAGTAACACTGTTTAGGAGGTGTGGCCTTGGTGGAGTGGGTGTGGCTTTGTTGGAAGAAGTGCATCACTAGGGGGTGGGTTTTGAAGTCCCAAACACTCAAGCCAGGTCTAGTGTGACATTTACCTCCTGCTGCCTGCTGGAGCAGATTAGAACTCTCAGCTCCTTTTCTAGCACCATGTGTGCCTGAATGCAGCCATGCTCCCTGCCCTGACAAGAGTGGACTAAACCTCTGAAACTGTAAGTCAGCCCTGATTCAAAGTTTCCCTTTGGTGCACGCCTTTAATCCCAGCACTTGGGAGGCAGAGGCAGGAGGGATCTCTGTGAGTTCAAGGCCAGTCTGGTCTACAAGGCGAGTTACAGGACAGCTAGGACTACACCAAGAAACCCTATCTCAAAAATCAAAAACCACCACCACCAACAACAACAACAACAAAAGTTTTCTTTTATAAGAATTGCCATGGTCCCTGGGCATTTAATCCCAGAACTCAGGAGGCAAAGGCAGGAGGATCTTTCAGTTCAAGGCCAGCCTGGTCTTTAGAGTGAGCTCTAGGACAGTGAGATCTACACAGAGAAACCTTATTTCGAAAAACCAAAACAAGCAGCTCTGAGTGTGGCTCATAATAGCTGCTGGCCCAGTACAGGCCGTGCATCTCTGACTATAGCTGTGAGATATACTTCAAGACTAATCTGCAAATGTCCATACCATGTACAGGAGAACAATACAACAGTGACTGGCTAGACAAATGTGCATTTTAACTAGCAGGACACGTCTATATTCATTCTTTGACTGGGACTCATTCTGTTAAGATTTGAATGGAAAATGTCTACCAAAAGTTTGTTTGTTCAGATGGTTGGTCCCCAGTTGGTGGAGCTGGTTTAGGAGGTTATGGCACTCTGAGGACATAGGGCTGAGCTGGCTGACACAGTCCGTTGGGGGAAGATTTGAAGGTTACAGCCTAGCTTCATATCTGGCATGAGAGCTCTGCTTTCGTATCCTTGGGATAAGGACAAGCCTTGGCACATGTTCCCACCAACAGGTTGGCCTGTGCATTATAACCTGTGACCCAAAATAAATCCTACTTTCTTAAGTGCTTCTGCTAAGTATTTTGTCACAGAAACAGACAGACAGACAGACAGACAGACACACACACACACACACACACACACACACAGAGAGAGAGAGACAGAGACAGAGACAGAGACAGACAGACAGAGACAGAGACAGACAGACAGACAGACAGACAGACAGAAGGACACAGAGAGGAGTCTGGTAACCAACACAGACTGAGACCTTTGGTTTTCCCCATTTTAGCATATGCACAAATTAAAGATCTAAGAGGCTCACCCAAAGCCAATCTCAATATCACGCAGGGTCTTGAAAGGGATGGCTCAGGGGTTTAGAGCTTTGATTGCTTTTGTAGAGGACCCAGCTTTGATGTCCCTGGCATCTCCCAAAACCTACATGGTGGCTCTTAAGCCATCCATAACTGTAGTTCCAGGGGATCCAACACCCTCTTCTGACCTCTGAGGGCACTAAGCATGCACATGGTGCAAATACTTACAAGCAGGCAAAATAGCCATTCGCATAAAATACGTCTTCAGAGACTGCATCATGCAGGGAACAGAGAAGTCACAGAGAGACTATCACATCCGTTTTTTTTCCTCTCGCCACTCCCCATGAGATGGAAACTAAGCAACAAGAGAATTGGCTAAGCAGCCCAAGGTCATGCGGATAGCAAATGACAGTCTCCAAATTCAAATCTTGGTTGCTCAGCCTGTAACCCTGACACTTGCGGGCACTCGATTTCTACTGGAGGTTTCCTCCCATCCGAATGAAATGCCCCGTTTAGATAACAATACAAATAATCTGTGTGAAAAGCTTATTCTGTTCTGTTCTTGCACTACCTCCTCAGTCTGTAGTGCTCCGGAACACAAAGCCTTTCTCAGACACGGATAGAAGCGATGAAAACATCTTCCATTGTCTTTTCAGTGCTGTGCTGCTAAGCGGAAAACTGATGTGCCAACAAAGACTGGCCCCAAGCACCACATCTATATGAAAAAACAAATGCATTATTAAAAAAGAAAGAAAGAAAAAGAAAAGCATTGCAAACAGAATACAAAATTACACGTTCACTGTGATCACTGCTGAGTTAAATCGCATAGGCACAGAGACAAAGACTGGGGGGGAAGAAAAACAAAAACAAAAAATTCAATCAGTTCTAGGCAACAGGATGGTTTGTCTTTCTTAAGAATGTATTTAAGGCTTTTTATCACGTTTTCGTCATAACAAAAGTGGATCTGAAATGCGAAAGATTTCCATGCCATGCTATTCAGCTAAAAGGCAGCTTCACTGGCCTCCGGAGTGTTGCTGTTTGGTTGACCGTGTTTGACCTTGACCAGTGCTGGGAATGGTCACCATAGAGAGAGACAGGTAGGGAGAAGGGAAGGGAGGGCTGTCATTCCACCTTGCAGCTTTGCTGTTTGCTCTATGCTGTAACACATGGAGGACAGACTGTCCCTGGCATCTCTTACTCTGTGTGCCTCCTCTGCAAGTAGGCTGACTTCACTGAGTGCCTACTATGTACTGAGGCCTAGAGTGACAGGGGGGGTGGGGTGGTAGGGGGGCAAGTAGACAGGTCCCTGACTGGGAGTTCTGTCCTCCTCACTTCAGCCTCCTCACTTCATCCTAAAAGAGAATGACTCTCAGAGTGGGAGGTCCTCCTTTGCAGTCCTCTCCGGGGCCCAGCATGTAGGTGATACCCGATACCCAGCAGGCTCCCCACACATGTTTAGTGAATAAATTCCAATGCACCTTACAGCTCACTCCGTGAGTTGGTTTCATCATCTGGGGTAAGCCTCCTGTATGCATACACCCCCCCCCCCAGCCTCGTTCTTATGGCTGAATAAGAAGCTGTTGAGGGTAGAGGTGAGTCTTATCTTTGTAGGAGCACATCTGGCACCTCAAGAGCTGTTTCTGTAGCTCGGTTGTGTGTGTGGGGGGGGGGGTGTCTGTTGAGTTCTCTAAACTTTACTTGTCCCTGAAAGAGGCTCAGCTCTAATGTCAGCTCCCCGTGGACTTCAAAGACACCGTGCCACCTCCACAGCCCCAGAGGGAAACTGTGGGAGCCACTGCAGGATTTATGCCATGATTCCTAATCTCTTCTGGCTTGCTTCTCTTCACTGTGCTCCTGTTTGATATCAGGCTTTGGGTCTCTTTTTGGTGGACCAGTGGATGATGAAAGGCTAGGATGTAGTCAGGTGAGCAGCTGGCCAGCAGGGAGGGAGGGAGATGCTGATGTACGCATAGATATTCTTCTGCCTGCCTCTCTTTCTCTCTGCATATTTGTGTGTGTGTGTGTGTGTGTGTGTGTGTGTGTGTGTGTGTGTGTGTGTGTGTTTATGTGTCTTGGAAAGCAGACAGAAAGCTAAGACTTAAGGTACTTCATGATGAAAAATAGAAGAAGCCAGGCAGTGGTGGCACACACCTTTAATCCCAGGACTTGAGAAGCAGAGGCAGATGGATCTCTGAGTTCGAAGCCATCCTGGCCTACAGAGTGAGTTCCAAGACAGTAAGGGCTAAATAGAGAAACCCTGTCTCAAAACAAACAAACACAATTGTCCAGAGTCTGCCTCCAACCGCTACTTGGATAGGACGTAGATCTCTGATAGGCTACAGGCTGGGACTGCTAAGGCTCAGAAAATGGGCAGTTGAGGGCTGTCTCAGCCAGCTCAACTCTGCTGCTGCATCTCTCAGGCAAACCTTCACATAGGGAGATGCTTCTTTCCTCACCAAAATGTCTGAAAAGCAGAGATTCCAACAGGCTCTAATGCCACTTCCTGCTCAGGCACCTGTGATCTAACCGGCAGACGTCCATCCACCAGTAAGGGCACCATCTAAAGCAAGTAGTCATTGTCACCTTTCCAGCTGCCTCAAACCACACCCATCAAGAGTCACAGAGCTCCCAAAGTAATTTCAACTCAAAATACCCAAGAAGGACCCCTGACCAGGGACCATTTTCCAAGGCCAGAACACCTGAGCACATGGAAAAGCAGGTACCTGGTGTCTGAGGAAACAGAAAGTGATGGGGGATGCGCAGAAAGCCTCTTCTTGCTGCTCAGACCTGGGGAGGATGTGGGAGGACAAAGCTCTTCTGGGCCTTGCCAAGCCATTGCTAATATTTACCCTGTGTTTGCCAAGTTCCAGGACAGTACTAGACACCTCAAAGGTGTTAGCTCATTTACTCTTGGCAGGAGCCCTGGGAGGTGAGTCTGCTTTCCAGGTGAGGCATTTAGATGTGGAAGAAGGGGCTGCTGAGCTCACCCAGGGGGTGGGTGAAGTTCGTGACAGGGCCAGGGCTACAGCTCCCATTGGCTCAACCCACACTCACTACAGTCCACTCCCCATCCCACATATGGTCATGGGGCCCCAGACATGCCACCAAGACACAGCCATCTACACTGTTTGCCCAGCTGCTTTTCCTTGAGTGTGTGTGTGTGTGTGTGTGTGGGTGTGGGTGTCAGTAGGACAGCCTAAATGTCTTATGGGAGCTGTGCAAGCCTCCCACACCCATCCTTCAAAGCACCCTGGGAATCTAGCATGTATGCTCCCTTCCTGGCACAGGGGCTCCTCAGGCCATGAGTATAAATCTACACTGCTTTCTACAAGGCTCAAGAGCTAACTAGACAGAGAAGCTTGTACCTAAAGTCGCTGCACCCAACAGGCAGCTTAAGGCTATCCTGAGCTACACAGTGATATTCGATCTTAAAAAACAAACAAATACACAACACCACACAGCACACACCAGACTCAAAGGCTCAGAAAGGGCACGTGACCTTCTGAAGATCATATAACCAGAAGCCGGCAGAGAGTCGAAATAGGAGCCTTATCAGTCTGACCTCAAGCCTGGGCATGGCCCACAAACCACACATCTAGGGCCCCAGGGTGCTTGTCTGACTCCCATTCCAAGCATCCCACACAGCAGGTAAAGAGGCTGCCTATAGACTCCCAGTTCCTAACTATAAAGATGGTGCCCTAGGGTGATGGGATGGAGTGAGGCAGGAAGATGCAGTCACAACGTTGGTACTAAAGTCGGTACCTGGAGACCACTTGCCTAGGCTTCGGCCACCCTGCTCTTACATCTGACACAAAAACTGCATCTAGTCACAGGGCCTAGAACGTTGCAAAAAAGCCAGGGTGCTCTGTATGTGTGTGTGTGTGTGTGTGTGTGTGTGTGTACGTGGAGGCCAGATGCTGATGTTTTGATGTTGGGCATCTTTATCACCTTATTCTTTTGACAGAGGTCTCTCATAGAGCCCTCTGTTTCAGTCAGCTGGCTGGCCCCTGGGATACACCTGTCTGCCCCTCCAATATCACAGTTACAGATGTGTGCTGCCCTGACTGGCTATTTTTTACACAGAAGCACCTTACCCACAGTCACCTCCCTGGCCCCCACTGAGCATAGTCTTTAACCTACCACTATTGCTGTCTCTGCAGTCTTCACCAGCCGCAGCCTGCCAGGAATGTTGATGGGATCAATGGCATCCGAGGGTGACTTTGAGAGAGAACAGAAGGGGGCCTGAAACAGTTCGCTCAATGACAGTGACATCAGGGGAAGGTCAATACCCTGGAGGCAAACTGCTTGTGTAATAGAAACCTGCTTGACACATCACGGGTACCCCTGGTTTCCTGAATTTTACCAGGGAGTCTGAATTCTCTGCCCTGAGTATCCTGACCCACTTTAGTTGTAATAGACCAAAATACGGTTTCTCCCAGTGGGTTTGCGCTGCACACACAGTGTAAGAACTGGAGCAGGACTCAGGACTGGGAAGATTGCAGGCTTGGGTTGAACCCTCTGCTGTGCCACTAACCTGTTCTGGGCTCTCTGATTCCCTTTGTATCTGGTCATTACAGCTCCCGAACCAGGCTGGCACTAAAGTCACCGTGTAGCAATCCTGGGGCCCAGGTCTCCCAAGTACTGGGACTGTAGGCATGAACAACCATAGCCAGGTAAAAGGGAGAGTAGTATAGAGGTGACCTCAGGTTTAAAAGATGACTAGGTCCTTGGTGGTGACAAAGGAGGAAGGATGTTGCAGATAGAGACACTGTCAGCTCAAAGAGGGAGAGGTCAGGAGCTGAGGGCAGGAGGACACCGACCCCCCAGAAAAGAGAGAGAATGTGGACAAGGCCTCTGAATCTCCCATATGGGCAGGAAAGCCATGAAAAGGATTTAAACCCGGGACAACCTCTTCCTCTTTCCTGATTGTTCTCTTGTGTCTGTCACAAGCTCCCAGCTCTCCCAGGTAAAGCTGCCTGGATCTCAAGGTCATTGTATGACTTTCTCAACGTCCTGCTGCCAAATCCCTCAGATTGGCCTTCAGCAGCAGCCCACCTCACTCCCCCTGCAAAGGCAGGCCTTGTTGGAACATTCTGGGATTCCCGGCTTCTGAGAGGTAGTGCCAATGAGAATCAGGAACTCAAGGTCATCTTTAGCTATATACTGAGTTCAAGGCCTGCCTACCCAAGGCCATATCTAAAAATAGAACAATAACTCGGGAGATCCTGGAGTGTATAGAAATTCAAGCACATGATGGCACATGCCTCTAATCCCAACACTCAGGAGACAGAGGCAAGTGGGTCTCTATGAGTTCCAGACCAGCCTAGTCTACAAAGGGAATCCAGGACAGGTAAGTCTATACAGAGAAACCCTGTCTCAATAAAATAAAAAAATAAAATTAAAAAAAAAACCAAACAAACAAAAACCCCCAAAATAGCAACAACAACAGAAAACAAACAAACAGGCAAGCACAGTGCTGGACATTTTGAGCCGAGCACAGGGGAGTCAGAAGCAGAGGTAGGCAAGAATGTCTCTTTGAATTTGAGACACGCACGGTCTACATAGCAAGTACCATGCCAGTATAGGGCTACATAGTGAGCCCCTGTCTCAACAACAACAACAACAACAACAACAACAACAACAACAACAACCCAGAGGCTAGAGAGGGGGATAGGTAGTTAATAATAACTGTTACACAGTCATGAAGACTGGAGTTCAGACTCCAGCAATTACCTACTAAGCTGAATGTCCCCAAAACGTGTGTCATCTTCTGGCCTCCACATATACAGCTGTGCAGGCACACGTGCACCTGTCCACGCACATGCGCATAGTGACAGTCAAGAGGCTTAGCCATGCAAGTGTCAGGATTGCCCATCCCCCACTCCATCCCCTTTTTCTACTGGATCAAGATGAGAGAGAGAGAGAGAGAGAGGGAGAGAGAGAGAGAGAGAGAGAGAGAGAGTGTTGGGGAGTGGGGGCAGGGGGGAATCTAGGAAAGGATCTGGAATAACAGGGGAACATTCATGAGGCTTGAGTGTTACTCCTTAATTATTTCCTCATGGAAGCAGGCATGTTTCCACACAGATACTAGACGGCTAGCATGGAAGAACCTTCTAGCAACAGGGCAGTGAGGAGAGTTCAAGTCCAGTGCTGGCCACACTGGAACTGAGGAAGACACCAGTGAACACAGGTGGGCCTATCCATGGGCTGCTGCTAATGGAGTCTCATTTCCTCAGATCAAGGAGTCCGACAGACATAGCAGGGACCAACCTGAGGTTTCTGAGGTTAATAACCTTGAGGGAATAGCTTTGTTTTTGCTACCTATCAGGTATTAATGGTTATTGGGTATTAATTAATGGTTATCGGGTACCTGCTATGCATGCAACACTGTGTCAGGTGCAGGAAAAGGCACAAACACAGTTGTTACTCTTAAGCTGGAGGACCACCATGGCTCCTGGTGAACAAATTGCCTTGTGATGACAGTGGGAGTTCTTAGGACCCGGGAAGTAAGCAGTAATAATAGGAGGTGATATAGAGCCTCAAGGGCCACAGCCAGAGCAGGATGCTTAGTGCCAGTGGAAACATTTTAAAAAGCTTTTCCCTTCGACAAGTATCTGATTCTGTAATCAATTAGTCTATTAGACCCATGTCCAGCCCTATAGATTTGCCTACAAAGCAAATTAAAATAAAAAAAATATCCGGGGTGTGATGGCGCAGGCCTTTAATTCTAGCACTTGGGAAGCAGAAGCAAACAGATCTCTGTGAGTTTGAGCTGAGCCTGGTCTACAGGGTGAGTTCCAGAAAGCCAGGGCTACAAAGAAAAACCCTGTCAAAAAAAAAACAACCACAACAATAAAACCCCAAACAATAACAGCACAGCTGGGCTTGGTGGCGCACACCTTTAATCCCAGCACTCTGGGAGGCAGAGGCAAGTGGATCACTGTGAGTTTGAAGCCAGCCTGGTCTACAAAGTGAGTCCAGGACAGGCAAGGCTACACAGAGAAACCCTGTCTCAAAAAACCAAAAACCATGGTTGGAGAGATGGCTCAGAAGTTAAGAGCACTGACTGCTCTTCCAGAGGTCCTGAGTTCAATTCCCAGCAACTACATGGTGGCTCACAACCATCTATAACCAGATCTGGTGTCCTCTTCTGATGTGCAGTTCTACATGCTGATATGTTGTATACATAATAAATAAATAAATCCTTTAAAAAAGAAAGAAAGAAAAACCAAAAGAAACAAAACCAAAGAAAAACTAACCAACCAAACAAAAAATGCTGTAAGGCAGGGAGGGAAGACATTTTATCCAATCCTTATAGGTTCTTTGACTGAGTTCCAAGTTAAACTGATGTGAGACACATTAACAGGGGAAAAAATCATATTTAATTACATGTGCAAGCATAGTAGTCTCTCAAAAAGAGTGAATCCCGAAGAAAAGCCAGATGATTAAAGTTCATAGAGCATCCTGAGCTACAGAGGAGAGTGGGGTGGGGCGTCTGAAAGGTGGTGTGACAGTTTCTGAGAAGAGAGTGGCCTGGTTAAAGAAAGAGGGAAGGGGGGGGGGATGCTCCTGGGGAAGGGCCTCATTCCATCTCCCCTGCCTCTGTCACAAAACTCCAGCAGCAGGATTTGGCATTGTGGTGGTAGGCAAGGAAATGGCCCAGCTGCTAAGGAAGGCCAGGCAGGGTTACTCGTGACCAGAGTAAGCGAGAAGAGACGAGTCAAAGCCGGCACGGATCTAAGACAGAGTGTGCTCGGCTGCGGGAGTATCCCACGTGGCATACATGTTTTGAAACACCCAGGAATGGACAGTTTGGTCTCCTTTTCTGTTTGTTTTTTCAAGAGACGGTTTCTCTGTGTACCCCTGGCTGTCCTGGAACTCTCTCTGTGGACCAGCTTGGCCTCAAACTCACAGAGATCCACCTGCCTCTGCTTCCCCGAGGGCTGGGATTATAGGTGTGCAACACTGTGCCCGGCTTTGGCTCCCTTTCAAAATCACAGAGAAGTACAGAGTGTCAAGGCTGAGTGAGCCCTTCACATTCAACCAACTGACAATGGAGTTTTGTGTGTATATGTGTATGTGTATAATTATATATTATGTTTAATATTATATATTATATGTACTTATATGTATTATGTACATATATATTTGTGGGCCAGTGAGCTGGCTCGACAGGTAGAGGTACTTACCCCCAAGCCTGATGACCTGCAATTAATCTCTGGGACCCACATGGTTGAAAGGTGAGAACCAACCCCTGTCAAGATGTCCTTTTACCTCCACACAAGTGTTTTGTGGTATGACTGGCCACATATAAACATACACAGGCACACACAAAATAAATAAGTGTAAAAATGATTTTAAACGGATTTTTAAATTATTTTTTTAAATTTATTATCTACACAGTGCTCTGCCTGCGTGTACACCCACAGGCCAGAAGAGGGTATCAGATCACATTACAAATGGTTGTGAGGCACCATGTAGTTGCTGGAAATTGAACTCAGAACCTCTGGAAGAGCAGTCAGTGCTCTTAACCACTGAGCCATCTCTCCAGCTAATAAAGACTATTTTTAGATGATGCTTTTTTGGGATGAGGAGATGGCTCAGTGGTTAAGAGCACTTGTTCTCCCAGAGGACCTGAGCTCAGTTCCCAGCATCCATTGTCAGGCAGCTCACAACTGTCTGTAACTCTAGCTCTAGGGGATTTGATATTTCTTACCTCCTTGTGTGTCTGTACTCATATGCATATACCCATATGTGCACCCACATACCCCTATGCATAATTTAAATATATATATTTTAAAATTATATCTGTATTTAACATGTGAGGACTGCCATTGTCACTCCTTGCTTAACAATCCAGTAAACAACTGTTTATACAGTGTTTACATTGTATTAGCTGTCATCAATAATCAAGAGGTGAGTTAAAGTACACTGAAAGACATATACAGTCGTCTCCAAATACCTTATCATGGTATATAAGGGTGATGGGGTTGAAGACTAGATAGTTATAGTCTTACAGTTTTCCTTATTAAGATTAAAGACATAAAAGCTTTAGTTGTTTAGGAACTAAGACAATGCTTTAAGTCTAAAAACATGTTTCTCAGATGATAAACGCAAGTTACAAGAAAGTGACTTAGGTACGGAACTTTGGACTCATCAAGATAGGATAGATAGTGGAATGCTTTTTCCAAGGGCGACAAATACAAATGGACTGGACATTGTAAGTGTAATTCTTACCTGATCATTCTCACAAGTAGTTTTTGGTTTGGTTTGGTTTTTGGCTTTTAGAGACAGAGGTCCTCTGTGTAAGCTTGGCTGGCCTGGACTTGCTCTGTAGACCAGGACTTTCGGCTATCTGCTTGCTTCTGCCTCCCTGAGTGTTGGTATTAAAGGCATGCAACACCGTTCCTGGCTTCACAATTATTCTTATTGTATATAGTTTATTCATGTTAGAGGAAAGACCATTGTTTAAACAAAAAGGGGGACACGTAGAGGGATTTTTTTTTTGGCTTCTTTAAAAACTCAATTATGTTATGGAAACAGATTTTTGTTTTACTCCCAAGTGTGGGATTTGGAGCTGTTTTCAGTTTATCCACAGAAGATAATTGTCTCATGAGGGGCGTGGTCTTTGCCAGCTGCAGATAGTTTAATTCTGAGGACTCTGAGAGAGTATAAATACCAGAGCACACACAGAGCAAAAAGATGTTTCTAGAATGCTTCGAGGGATGCTGGGGGGGGGGGCGGTGGGCCTTCAAGGAGACAATAGAAGGAAGAAAGCTGCTGCTGGTGGTTATCCTGATAACTGAGATTGGTATTTTCCCAAAGATCCCAATGACCCTACCCAGCCGGAGCTAAGTCTAAAGAGGCCTGAGTTCCCTGCCCCTTCTTACCTTCTTTCTCTCTTACCTAGCATGGGGGTGGTGGTGGAAGGGAGGTAGAGGTATAAGAAACCCCCAAATAAAATAGAGTTAAAAAGTAGTACCTTCATAAGGGACTTGTGAACCTGAAGATTCTGGTTTCTATGAGGGGACTTTGGACCACGGGCACCATGAGAGGATGATCACTGTCGCACAGACAAATGACAGTAGTCTACATGAACTGAGCACTTGCAGTGGGCCAGATACTTGTCTCAGCACATCATGGCAATCTTCTCACAGGATTCTCACAACAACTGTTAAAGAGGAAATGGATGTAGGGAGGACTAGCCGCACCTGGGGTCACACAGCTGGGGAAAAGGTGCCATTGAGGCTGAAGTCTGGCACGACCAGATAGCTAGCCCCTGGCTCGGTGCTAAAATGACTCCTTTCCTCAGCTGGGTTCCTTCCTCTCCATCTGAAACCCCAGATCCTTTAAGGATTGTCATATATCCCTTAGGGAGACTACAGGCCCAACCCTTTCCCAATAAGAAATCCATTCAGTGTGTACCTGGTGATTCCCGGAAACACCCTCCCCGATGCTAATAAGATGTTTTGGTACCTTAGCTTGCTTGCTTGCTTTTTCTTTCTTTCTTTCTTTCTTTCTCTCTCTCTCTCTCTCTCTCTCTCTCTCTCTCTCTCTCTCTCTCTCTCTCTCTCTTTTCAAGACAGGGTTTCTCTGTGTAACCTTGGCTGTCCTGGACTCACTTTGTAGACCAGGCTGGCCTCGAACTCACAGAGATCTGCCTGCCTCTGCCTCCCTGTGTGCTGGGATTAAAGGCGTGTGCCACCATAGGCCGCTAGTCCTCTAGAACTTAAACCCAGATAAACTCTTTCATCTTTAAGTTGCCTTGGTCTTGGTGTGTTTTATCATGGCAACGGAAAAAGAGCTAACACACAGGAGGTTAGTTGGTTTAAATTGGTCTTCACGTGACTCTGTTCTTAGCCCTTCTGAGGAACGTCCTTCTGAGTCTCCCAGAAGACCTGGACACAAAAAGAGGCTTCCATGTCACAGCTGGAAGTCAGGGAGAAAAGGTTTTCCTCTGCAGTAAGTATTATAGCACTTTTAAAACCCCACCCCCACCCCCAGCAGCACAAGGTTGCAGCTCTTTTTTAGCTAAAGCCTCAGGCTAGGCTGGCTGTCACAGGGAGCTTGGATCCCCAGCCAAGCCAGATCAAGTGGCTTCCGGAGCCAGACTTGGCTCAGGCAAATCTGGTGGCTGTGTTGGGAACAACCAACAACTGTGAGAAGTCCAACCCCTTCCAGTGGCAGCAAAGCAGGAGTTTGGGCTCTGAGCAAGCAGCAAGGAAGCAGTGAGTCTCAGATGGTCATGGTGGAAGAGTGGAGTATGAGAGACAGAGTTTATTTCGTGAGTCATGGACATTATAAACCTTGAGCAGTAGGAAGGATTTGGGGGTTGAATGTGTTTGATTCACTGGGGCTAGGAGTGCAAGGGATACGTCATTTATGTACAGCAGCACGGCCCTATTATAAGAAGGGGGACACAATATTTAACTATCCCATGGTGGGGAGCTCTAGGTATGGTTGGAGGTATAGACAAAGGTCATTGGTTGAAAGCTAAGGTGCACACAGAGAAACCATGTCTGGAAAAAAAAAAAAACCAAACCAAAACAGAGCAAAACAAAAACCAAACAAGTTCTAGAGGATTAGAGTCTATGTGTCAGAGTGAGCAGGAGGCTGCAGGGGTTCACATGATGGATTGCAAGCACAAAGCCAAAAGAACAAACTAGAAATGGCTTGAGTTTTTAACATTCTCAAAGCCCACCCTCAATGACGTACTTCCTCCATCAAGACCACACCTCCTAAACCTACCCAAACACCACTACCGACTGGGGACCAAATGCCTGAGACTATGGGAGTCATTTATCATTCAACACCTTCTTCTCTGCCACCTTCCCACCTCCACACAGCTGGCACTGGATATGACCTCCCGCTCCAAGACACAGGCATGCCTTTGTCCCCTCTGTCTCTTCAAGGCCCAGCAGACAGTAATAAATATTTGTGGACTCTTCAGTGAATACCATTTTTGTTCCTCTTATAGGGGAGCTTGACAAGCTTTTCTAAATGATGTCATTCATTTCAAAGGTGATGTAATCCAGGGGTAGAATAGCCCCTTCGACAAGAGGGAGATCTTTGTCTGTCACCGAAGAGGTTGAACTGAGCTGGGAAAAGTCTCCCAGGTAGAGGCCTCAATAACAGTCATGTTTGCCCTGTCTTGTTTTTTTGTTTTGTTTTTCTAGAGAGAGGAAGGTGAGAGCCAAGTTGAGCCCCCACCCCCCCCAGGCTCCTCAAAGCGGTTGCTCTTTCTGCCATTCAGGCTAAATATAAATGAAGAAGTTGTTTGCTCTTTGGAGGTTACCCAGCCTCTGAAACCCTTCAGTGTGCGCAGGAACTCTCCTTACATCTTAGTGGATGGTGGAGCCCATCTTTCTGGAAGATGCATATTCCAGATTACCTGGCATCTGAGTGGGGCCTGGCATGTGACTCAGGCATGGACATATCCCATCCCAGGGTTTAGTACCTGGAGTGAGGCACGTAAAGAGCAGAGGCTGTGGAGAAAGCCCTGAGGGGCATCATTAGGACAAGTGCCATGGATTTCAATAAGGATAATGCCATGATAGGGAGTGGGACCCAAGGACTGGTGCCTCATGCCAAGAGAGTCAGGGCAGTATTTTCTGTCAGCTGGCGAATGGCACAAGCCACGAGGTTCGTCTGGGCAAGGTCTGCAAGGTGTTTCTGGCCATAGCTTAGCCGGACGCCATCTTCAGTTCTTATTCCACAGACTTGGTTTCTCACTCTCCCTTGCCGTCAGTAAGAATTAACAGTGTTCCACATAAGCCAAGGGGAGTGGGCTTCTATTTCTTATAATAGGAGAGAGTTTGTTTTGTTTTTTTCAGCTCTGGGGATCACACCCAGAGTCTTGCACATGCTATGCAAGTGCTTAACCACAGAGGCACCCATCCTTTGGGATTCAGTAACTAATTTAGACTAAGTTGGGTCCCCATTCAGAAAGGGGAAAGGAAACATGACTTAGTCAGGGTTACTGTTGCTGTGATGAAAAGCCATGACCAAAGCAACTAGGGGAGGACAGGGTTGATTTGGCTTACACTTCTACTCCATAGACTATCACTGAAGGAAGTCAGGACAGGAGCTCAAACAGGGCAGGAACCTGGAGGCAGAAGCTGATGCAGAGGCCATGGAGGGGTGCTTCTAACCGGCTTGCTCCTCATGGCTTGCTCAGCCTGCTTTCTTACAGAACCCAGGACCACCAGCCTAGGGGTAGCACCACCCACAATGGGCTGGGCCCTCCCCCATCAAGCATTGATTAAGAAAATGCCTTACAGGCTTGCATACAGCCAGATCTAATTAATCTAATTCTTCCTTCCTTCCTTTCTTTCTTTCTTTTTAGTTCTTTGAGACAGGGTTTCTCTGTGTTATCTTTGGCTGTCATGGACTCAACTCTGTAGATCAGGCTGGCCTCGAACTCACAGTGATCCTCTTGCCTCTGCCTCCCAAGTGCCAGGATTAAGCATTATTAGTTAAGCCATTTTATCATTCTCAAGTGCGAGGATTAAAGGTGTTTGCCACCATGTCCTCTTTCTTTCTTTTCTTTTCTTCCCCACCCCCACCCCTACCCCCACCCTCACCCCCACCCCTACCCCCACCCTCACCCCCACCCCCCGAGGTAGGGTTTCTCTATGTAACAGCCCTGGCTGCCCCGGACTCACTTTGTATGCCAGGCTGTCCTCGAACTCATAGTGATCTGGCCAGCTCTGCCTCCTGAGTGGTGGGATTAAAGGTATGACCACTTCGCCTGGTTTGGAGACATTTTCCCTCCTCTCAGATGGCTTTAGCTCCTGTGGAGTTGATATAAAACTAGGACAAAGCTGGGTGTGGTGATGCAGGCCTTTAATCCTAGCACTTGGGAGGCAGGGGCAGGCAGATAGATATCTGTGGGTTCCAGGCCAGCCTGGACTACACAGTGAGTCCAGGACAGCCAGGGCTGTTACACAGAGAAACCCTATCTCAGAAACAAAACAAAACAAAACAAAACAAAACAAAACAAAACAAAACAAAAAACCGACCTAGGACAAAACATGTATTTTCTGAACACTTATTAGCTAAAAGTCCAGCCAAGGAACTTACATGTCTTTTTCCCCCCCCTTTCATGAATGTCTGAGGACCCCTGTGATGGCCATATCAGGGAACAGCCAGACCTTTGAGATTTGCTGTTAGATCCCTGAAGCTACCTTATGACTTCCAGACAAAGCTTCAAACTGAGCCTCCAGACCTCGCCTCTTGACTTGCATGAGCCACAGCACAACGTCCCATGTTGAAGACCCAAGCCTGGTAAGCTAAGGGCTTGTCACACTGACTCTTTCCTCTCTCTCTTTCTCGTGTGTGTGTGTGTGTGTGTGTGTGTGTGTGTGTCTGCCTGCCTGTCTGTCTCTGTCTCTATCTATCTATGTCTCTCTGTTCTCTGTGTGTATGTGTCTGTCTGTCTGTCTGTGTGTCTATCTTTCTGTGTCTCTCTCTGTTCTGTGTGTGTATGTGTCTGTCCGTCTCTGTCTCTCTGTATCTCTCTGTCTCTCTCTCTCTCTCTCTCCCTCTCTCTCTCTCTCTCTCTCTCTCTCTGTATGTGTGTGTGTGTGTGTGTGTGTGTGTTGAAATTGCTCTCACTTGAGTTCATGTTTTAAAGCCAGTGACTCAAGAAGGGACAAGTTACTGCCTTTCTCCCTCTGTTTCAGGAAGTTTGCACAACTGTAGCAGCCACTGCCACCAGATTCCATCTGAACAAATTCCAGCAGCTCACCCGCTGTAGAATCCTTCAGAGGCGGCTGTTTTCTTCAGACTGTTAGCTGATGAGGAGCGGGGGAAAACGGCTGGCAATCATTTACTCATTAATATCGATTGCATCAATCGCTGCCCCCAGGCAAAGGGTGAGCAGTTCCGTGAGTAGGGTGGAGACATCTTTCTTCCGGGGGCCACTTTCGATGGGCCAAGCTACTGGGTATCATATTTTGGTGTATAAGAGCCTCAATATTCTAACCTGACTGAGGAAACCCAGAAGAGAAATTGTTCAGCTAAATTAGGGATCTCATTTACAATTTTTAAAAACCTTATTCCTAGCTGGGCTTGGTGGTATCACCTTCAATCCCAGCATTCAGGAGGCAGAGGCCAGAGAATCTCTGTGAGTTTGAGGCCAGCCTGGTCTACAGAGTATGTCCAGGACAGCCAAGGCTACACAGAGAAACCCTGTCTTGAAAAACCCAAACCAAACCAAACCAAACCAAACCAAACCCCCTCCCCCATCAAAAGGCCTCTTTTGGGGCTCTCTAGTTGTCAGACCTTCTAGAGTAGCTGAGGGTTTGGTTCTTGAGCTGGGCATGACTGGGAGAAGGAGGGCGGGAAGGGCTGCCTGGATCTTCCACCACCCACCCACTCCACCCCCACCCGGTTAGAGTCACGGGTGTCTCCAGCTGTGGCTGGACCTGCGCCAAATCCTGAAGCCACCCTGAGCAGCGGCTCGGCTCACCCCGTGCTCTGGGCTCCTCCTTCCTGCCTTTGTTAATTCATGCCTTTTGCCACCGCTCTCTTGGCACCCAGTGTATCCATCGAGCGTTCAGCGAGGCACTGAGGCTATGGAGGAAAATCCCACAGAGAGCCCTTGCCTTGAGGTGCCTTCAGCCTATGTATGGGCAAGCAGTCCAGAGCTGACCCCCAATGGCTTCCTGCTGAGCTCCGATAGCTGGGAGGGGCAGGGAGCTGAAAAATAACTCAGAGGAGTGTCATCTCAGAATTGAGAAGCAAGCAAGTAGCCGGGTGAAAATGTCAGGGGTCGGGGACATCAGGGACAAAACCCAGAAGAAGCTGAAGCACAGCAGGAGGGAAACTGAGGTGGGGCCATCACCACAATCGCTTCAGAAACCTTCAGAGGGACGCAAGGAAGCACTGCGACCATCATCGTCCCTTTAAACATAGGGAAACTGAGGCCACCAGTGGTCAGGTACCCTACCAAAGATGTTCTAACAAGTGAGTGACGGAGTCCTACTGTGAGCCCAGGCCACCCAATATGCTGAGCTGCAACCCAGTCCTAGTTGACTCAAACGACACAGGAAAGAAACGGGAAGGTCTTGTTTGTGACAAGACCGGCCAGCTGAGGGACCGTGCAGCACCTGTGCTTGCTGAGGTCTCCCTGTACTTGGTGCCTAAGCTGCTGTGGCCATAACAACAGAGGCAGAGGAAATCCCGCCCCCTCTGGCTGGGTACATGGTCTCCTGGGAGGTCTGCATTCCCACATTTTGTCCAAGCCACTGTGGGGCTAACCTTGGCTGAGCTTGACAAGATGACAGCCTCTGTCTGTAAGGGGGTTTCTACATTGTGTTAATTAATGCGGGAAGACCATTCTAAGAACAACCCTGCTCATCTCTCTCTGATAGCCTGCATCCTTGAGCGGTTGGTTTTTGTCAAGTATTTTGTGAGGTATTTTGTCTTTGCCACGGAAGTAACTAATACAGCTACACTTTCGGGCTTGGCCTCATCCAAACCCAGCACAAGAGGCCTCCCCACCGGTCAGTTGGTCTACATAGGGTGGTAAGGTTAGAGGCGTAGACTCTTGTTGTTTCTACGGCTCTCGTGGCTTCTTAGAGTCGTCCCTCTCACCCTGCAGCCTCCTGATGCCTGAAATCTCTGCAGTCGCTCCAGCCCACACGCATCTCTCCCTCCTCTCAACTCCCATGGCACTTATTGTGAGGGACGCACAATCAACTCCTGTGTGCATTGTTTTCTGTTTTGCATTCACTCATCCATGCAGCTCTCCCGAATTGTCTGGAGATGAGTCATAATTTGGGTGACTGTTAAAGGTTTATTGCTTTATGTACAAAAAAAAGAAAGAAAGAAAGAAGGAAAGAAAAAGCGTTAAAGCCCTGGTACTCTGGACACTAAAATGCATATCTCTTACTGCTCACCTTGCCTGTCCACACTCTCTCCATGCACCCTTCCTTGTCATTAGCTAGAAAACTGAGGAATCTTGGAGTCCTTACTCTTAGCCAGGTGGAAAGATGCTAAACCTGCCAAAAACAAGAGAATGTACTCCTCGTCCTCCTACACACACACACACACACACACACACACACACACACACACAGAGAGAGAGAGAGAGAGAGAGAGAGAGAGAGAGAGAGAGAGAGAGTTTCATACTGTTCCAAACAGGACTTCAATTAAGCTTGAAATTTCTCAACATTTAGAGACTGGATAACAAATGTTATTGATAGATTACTTAACCATTTTTCCCAATTTCCTTGGGTCCCCAAAAAGGTATCCTATACCCCCAAACCAGCAGGAGCAACCTTGAGAAGAATGATGTCCCATTTCCCTTAAGGGGAAGGTTAGGACTTCGATTGTTTTCTTGGGTTATGGATGTTTGTTGTCATTATAAAGGGGTTGCTTACAGGTTATTAGTGATCTTAATCAGAGAAAAAAAAACCCAAGGGATAGAAAGTTAGACTCAAGGATTTCTCTCTTTTCTCCATCTGTCTCTTTTAGGTAAGGGAGAAGAAGAGAGGGGAATATAAGGGTGCCTTATAGGAATAATAAGACAAAGGTAGATTATTGAATCTATATTTCAACTTAGAGCTTTATTATTCTCCAAAAAGGTTATTTTTATTTACATTGTTATGGATATTGTATGGTACACATTTAAGGTTTTCATTGGTATAAATTTTGATATATTGATATAAATTTAAGGTTACTTTTGTTTTATACACACACACACACACACACACACACACACACACACACACACATACGTTTCTACTCTGGTGTAAGGTATTGTACCCATACAACTCATTTATAAATACAAGGTTTACTTCCAGTACTTTTAAAGCTGCTCTTAGGAACTGTTTAGGATAATTAAAAAATACAAATGGTTAGTTAATCAAACTTGTAGTCTTGTCAGTTACTAGCCTAGATTATCCGAGGAATATACATCCTTGGTTAAAAAACAGATAAAAGTCTTCAAAGATGTTCTCTATTATTTTAAGGCCTCTTTGACAATGAGATATGTCAACTTCTGGCAGCACCCCAGCCTGGATGCTGGGCTCTTTGATGATGGGCATCAAAGAACCCCCATAAAGAGATGGATTCAAATATGGCAAGGCCACTGGGCAAAGAAATGTCCTCACTTCTACTACAGACAGATTTCTGCCTAAAATGGGCAAGCTTGGATGCAGGCCAAATGGTCTGCCAAGCTCTGCCAAGACAGGGGAAACGAGTCTTGCGTAGTTCCTGCCTCACAATCTGTCTGTTAGATATACTCACTGAGGGCTGAAGATGATGCTCCAACACTATAGAGAGATAGTGGGTGACTGTTGAGGCAGCCTGTCTGTCAAATCTTTAGTTTTGGTAGCTGCTTGCCTGCACTTCCTGTTTACTCAGATAGCAATGTTATTCCTTCTAAAGCTTAGTTGCTTAGGTGTTAAGATGTTTTAAGGTCTAGATAGATGTTTTTAGATTGATGGATACAGTTATGATACAGATTGACTTAGGGTCAGAACTTAGACTCACCAAGGTAGGATAGATAATATTTTCTCCTAAACTGCCAATCCATATGGACTGGACACTATGAAGGTAACTCTTAGATAATGGTTTTCTTGATTGTTTAATAATTGTTCTTACTGTATATAGTTTATATAAAAAATAGCCTTTTTAATAAGACAAAAAGGGGGAATTGTAAAAGCATGGTCTGGTGCTTTGTGTTTGATTGTTCATTAGTTTGCTCCCTGAGGGCAGCTTGCTGTCTCTTATGAGCAGACTATCACGTACCCCAAATGTTGCTGTCTAACCTTGCCTCCAAATAATCCCTGTTTAACCAATAAAATGCCTATACACCTGGGCAGGGCAGACACGAGGTAGGCATAGCTTGCCAAGGTTCGAGGGTGGGGAGGATAGAAGGATCAAAGAAGGAGAGAGACAGGCATGAGGAGAGAAGAAGGAAGCAGGACCCCAACGGGTTAGCGTGGAGAGAACCACGTGACCGGGAGGAGTTCACTCTGGAGATTAGCAGGGGAGAAACAGCCCAGATGGAGAGCATGTGCAAGTCTGTATGGGGATATTGGGTGGGAAGCAGCCCAGATAGGAAGGATTAAAGCAATTAGCATGGGACGTGGGGCTGAGAGGTACCAAGGTAGCTTAGGGGGTAATGTCTGCCCAGCCCCAGGTGAAATAAGGCTTGCTTAAAATTCTATCCAGCATCTGTTTTTTATTGATATGGTAGTGGGTTAATAATAATTGCCATAATAATTATAGGCTTTTAATAATAAACATTAATAACCTTTTTATTTTCTACAGTATGTATGTATGTATGTATATATGTTGTATGTATGTATGTATGTATGTATATCCAGACAGATGGCTGAGATCACTGGCAGCTCTTCTAGAGGAGCCAGGTTGGATTCCCACCAGCACCCATATAGTGGCTCACAACCATCTGTAATTTCAGCTCCAGGGGATCCAATGACCTCTTCTGACCTCTGAAGGTACCATTCATCCATGGTACACATACATATGTCTACACAAAACATTCATACCCATAAAATAAATAATTTAAAATTTAAACACACACACATATATTTGTATATATAGTGCATGCCTGATATGACAAGATTGAGAACATGATGGATGTTTTTTGTATGTGTGATTATTAAGGTTCATAGCTGAGTATGCAGGCCCTGAGATACATGGGCCATGTACCTCTGGCTTTTTCTCACTAGCTCTTTCTAAGTTTGCGATCTCTATCAAGTGATTGCTTTGAGGGCAGCCCTTGGAACAGGCCTGAGTTCTAATCAGAACCACCTGCTGGTAAAGGAGCGTTGATGCTTATGAGCTACGATTAGCCACTTCTGGATGGTTGTGGGTTAGGAAACCAAGCGAGTGGGCCTGTTGCTAAAAGTCCTTCCCTAGAGGAGATGTAAACTATGTATTTCCCTTTTCCTAAGGTCCCAATGACAAACTGAACTATGGTTTCACTAAAGCTTGGGAAATCAAAGAGGGTTTTGGGCTTACTTACAGAGTGTAGATAAGAGGTGCCTTACAGGAGTGTGGTTGCTCTCCTCAAAAAGGTTGCACTGGAAAGATGTTCTCATCAGAGATGAAAGTTTTTCCAAAACCGCATAGGTGGAGCCCCACACACCTAGTCTTCCGGGATATACACACATACATATATGTATATACATATATGTATATATATACATACATACATATGTTCCCCAAGGTCCCATGCAATTATGGCAGACTTGCCTACAACAGGGGATATGGAGCGACTGGATACTGAGCTGAGGGTTCTGTGACCTTTCCTGACCCTCCATCCATTAGGGCATGTCAATGGTCAGCTAGCCTAGCTGGGATGATTTTTTTTGCAAGTGGACACAAATACACCCTTGAAGATGGCCTCTGTTTGGTTCAGTGGGTAATCCTGTATGACAGGGCCTCACAGAACTGCCAAAAAAGGGGGGTGCTTCCTCTGCTCTTCACTGAGCTCCAAGTTAAGTGCCCTACCCTTTACTCTCTTCCAAGTTCCTTGTGGGCACAGGCTATTTTAGTCTTTCCCAAACTCCAGCATCTAGGATAACATCTGGCACATGGTAGCCCTTTTAAACACATTTTTTTTTTAATGAATTGATGAGAGATTGAGTTAGGGCTTGGACAGTCTATTGCAGTGTGTATTAATGCCTCATCTTTGTCATGTTCTCTGAAGGATCCAGGACCTTCTGTGTTGGCTTCAAGGATCGTAGTGAGCTTCTCAGAGTCAGCACAATGCATCTGAACACTCCCAGTTCTGCTCTCTGTTTCTCTGTGCAGCATCCCAACACCTTTGCACGGGGGTGGGCACACAACCAGCACAGATGCTAACTGGCAGTGGGACTGGATACGCTTCCCCTGGAAGGGTTAACCTCACACTCAAGACAAGCCTTCCCTGAATGCCTTCTTGGGGGGGGGGGGGGAGTCACCAGGGATGAGGGAGTAAGATCTGATTTTTGCCCACTAGAATAGCACAGTCTGGAGGTTGGAAGTGGGAAAAGAAAGACAGAAACCATCAAAGAGTGTAAGCAAAAGGGAAGAAGCAAGCTGCCTCCCTTGCTCTAGACACACTGAGGGTGAAATAGAGCTTCCAAATGAGAAGAAAAGCCACGACCAACTCACTAGTAGATACACTTAGGCACTCACCCACCTCCAATCACTGAATACTGTTCTCAAGCCAGCCAACAGGAGTGGCTTGTCTGCCCCACTGCCGGCAGACAGAGTCCTGGCTGTTGTAGAAGAGAGAAGTCAAGCAGCCTTGCTGCTGAATCTTCAGGCTTACCAGCTGGGTAGGTGATTGAACTGGCCCAAGCTTCAGTGGACCCAATCAGACTCCAGGTGTTTAGAGGGCACTGGAGACATGAGATGAAGAAACAGATAGACAAAACCCCTCCAGGAAGCCTGTGGTCCAGGAAGGGAGGGAGAGGTCGGACGGTCACCCTGTGGGTATATGTTTAAAGGTGTCCATATCATACGCGGAGTGGAGAGTCATCGGGTGTGTTAGTGAGGGCTTTGCAATGAAATAATACAGAGTATATATCTTAGTTACTTCTCTCCTGCTGTGGCAAAATACTTGACCGAAGGAACTTCAGGAAGGAAGGGCTGGTTTCAGTTCTCAGCGTGAGGGGGCAGTGGCAAGAGCGTGAGGAGGCAGTGAGGAAACTACAGGAATCCACATGTTCAGCTCCATTTCTCTACCTGTGCAGATGAGGACCTGAGCCCATGAAGTGGTGCCGCCCACATTTAGCCCGGGTCTTCCCACCCTAGCTAACCTAAGCTACATGACCTCCCACATAGCCAGATGCTTGCCTCGTCTGCAAATCTAGACCTCCTCAAGTTGACAGATGAAAATTAACTATCAGAATATAAAAATCGGAGAGATCAATTGATGATAAGTAATTGACTTATTGTGCAGGGTGGGCGGGCCAACACACTGAGCCCCGGAAGAGCAGCTCAAAGGTCTCAGAGGGGCCCCTGTTGCAGATGACACTCCAACACAGACCGCTGGAGGAATCTCCTGCTCAAAGCAGGCTGGTGTTTTTTTCTCTACCGAGGATTTCACCTCATCGGATGAGACCCATCCACAGCAGAGGGCAATCTGCTTACTCAAAGTCCATGGATTAAAATGTCAATTTCCCTGGGAGGTGGTGCCCCATGCCTGTAATACCAGCAGTCAGATCTCTGAGCTCGAGGCCAGCCTGCATTACACAGAGAACCCCTGTCTCAAAAAACAAAAACAAAACAAAAAAAAAAAACAAAAACAAAAACAAAAATAAAATAAAACATCAATCTCATTTTTAAAAAATCTTTATGGAAACACCGAGGAGAATCCCATTTGACACTAAAGGTGGCCATCCTGCAGTCCTTACCTGTTAACATTTCACAAGCTCCTTGCAAGGAAGCAGAAGGACACCTTCCCCAGGCCCAAGCAGAGGGAAGGAGGAAGCCGAACAAAACTAAAACTACTTACTGGATACTTGGGCATCCCACATTTTCTTATGTGATAGCTGACTTAACTCTCCGAGTCAGAAACCATTTTTACAGGTCTTAGGTATAGGAACTAAGGATCAAGATGCCCATAGTCAAATCGTAACTATCGGGGCTGAGACTTAGGGTCACATGCCTGCAAGATGGATGTGTCTTATTTTGTTCCAGCAACAACATCTTAGCAGGTGATTCAGGAAAAGTAACTGCTTAGTACTTTCTGTGCTCTCTATTTGCTCAGAGCCCTTCCCAGCACATTGGTGTGATGTCAGATAGAGCTCACATTGACCAGGATGCCACTGCAAGAGGACAGAGGCCAGTCAGAGCCTTGGCATCGTCACAGCCGCTATCTGGGCCAGAGAAACAGCCACAGCAAGGACTCAAGCATGGACTTTGACATCAACACTGCACACATAGGTCCATATGTGTAGGTTTTGCTGCATAGTTGCCGGGTGACCTGTCCCTGAAACTGGATCAAGCTGTGCCTCATTTTCCTTTTCATTGACTTCTTGACGGTGATTACAACAGTGTTTGCCTTCAAGTGGCATTAAGTATATTGAACAAGTTAATTTTTGTGGGATTTAAGTCCATAAATGTCAGCTTTTCTGTGTCCTGGGACTTCAAGTGCCCAGACCTTTCTTTCAGGCAGAGGCAGATTCTCTGGAAACCCTCAAATATTACAATTTCATAATGTGTTAATGTTTCTGATTTCACACGGTCATAACTATATAAGCTCATCTGCAAAAAAAAAAAATTTGGATGAAGCTGGGCTCGGTGACGCATGTTTGTAATCCCAGCACTCAGGGAGGCAGAGGCAGGCAGATCTCTGTGAGTTGGAGGCCAGCATGATCTACAAAGTAAATTCAGGATAGCCAAGGCTACACAGAGAAAACAAAAATAAAAATTAAAAAAAATTTTAATGGAATGATAGTAGACATTTTAGTGGGTAGGGTACAGAGATAAGCAAAAACTCTCTCAATGCCACCTGGAGAGATGCCAGAGCATCCAGACTTACTGATAATTTAGTCCACGTGCCACCTTCTGGCTAGGGCCTCTCTGATGTAACTCTTTTGACAATTTCCCTTCAAATGTCTCCATCTCCCCCATCTACCTCCATGGGTGTCTCCTCTCGATGCCGTGGGCTTGCTGCTCTAATTTAGGGAATCTTGAAATTCACTGGTTATACTGAAGGCATTTTATTTGACCCTCCACATGTAAATTCTTTCCGTTGGGATTTCTATGTGTCCAGATCCACCCAACCCACAGGCCCATAAACGCTTGTGTGTCTGCAGCCTGGCCTCAGGGATTCCAGAAATAACACCCGCCCTCCGCTGCTGCATTAGAGCACAGTAAGGCGTTTCTGTCTTAAGACACTCCCCAGCCAGGCCTCTCCTGGTCAAAGCACAATGCAACCTTTACAAGTTGGGTAGGGAGGGGCAGCTGGGAGGGCAGCTGAATTTCTGGAAGGTTTGCTCTTTTCCTCCCATCTGTAGGCTCTGTCAGACCTTCCACTCTGGAGTTTCCAGGTCCGCTTGCTCCACCTAGCATTTGAATCCACTTCGCCTGTGGCAGTCACTGAAAATTTTTGAACCCTCAGGAACAACTGGAATTGGATTGTCAGCAGCCTGAGCCTAGGTGGCAATTTCATTCTTTAGGTCCGGCAGGACAGTCTCCTCAGGTGGAGCTGGGGAAATTGAAGGGCTGGAGAGAAGGGAACGGTGTAAAAGGAAAAAGGAAAATGTTAGAGGTGACCCTGAATACATAGCATCTGGGGATGAGGTTCTCGTTTCAGAAGGGTGTTTATCGTGCGGAGAAAATAGGAAGTCAATACGAGAGAATTTTGGCTTTACAAGGATCTTCGCAAAAATGTCGAGAAAAAACCCACTACACACAAAAAACAAAAGCATGTACATATGCTTTACAGAGTACGCATATGCATGTGTGTGTGTAAGGGGGTGTATTTAGACATTAATGTGGAAAGTAGGAAAGAAATGTTTTTTGTTTTTTGTTTTAAATGCTCTGGGGAGCGGTAGTCACAGCTGTGTTTCTTCAAATCCTGCTTAATGTCATTTACCATTGTAAAGGAAAGCATACCTGACGCTGCCACGCGGACCTGCCCAAATCTCCTGGTTCTACCTTTCCACAAGGGAATTCCCTGGCTTTCGGGTGCCCGTGTGAAAACTTGAACCAAGCCACTTTCTCTGGGGATGAATTCTTTTTTTGATGGGGCTAAGGTTATTTCTAATTTGCAGCGGAAACAGAAAAATCATAAAGGTTGCATTTTAAGGTCTTGGGGGATCCAAACCTTTGTCAAGAATAGGAAGGTGGAAGAAAGGCGCTTGTGCAACAAAACGGCCAATTATGTCACCCCCGCGAAGTCCAGCCGCAGCCGCAGCAGCCAGCAAGCTGCAACGCCCCATCTGCAGTGGCCGCTGCTGCAAGACACGCGGCCGCAGCGGCGGAGGTCGAGCGCACCTCCGGGTCCCGTGCCGCACCCAGGAGTGCCTGGCGGGCGGGGAGGATGAGGGGAGTTGGTAAAAGCATCGCCATGGCAACAGTGACGTCCATTCACCCTGGATCTAATTGGAGGAAACCCCGTGGCCGAAGCCGCAGCCTGCGGGCCAACCGAACCTACCCGAGCCGACCCACCCTTCGAGCCTCTGCTTCGCTTCCCGCCCCGCCCCCTGTACCCCCTTCCGCGCGCTAGCTTCTCATTGGCCAGAGGAGAACCTGGGGGCGGGACACTCCGGGGAGGCGCTGAGCGCTATTGGCCGGTGGCGCGCTCGTCCGCTCCGCGCTAGGCTGAGACGGGAGGGTCCTCGGCTAAAGCCCAAAGCAGATCAAAGTGGTGGGACTCGCGTCGTGGCCGCGGAGACTAGAAGGTGAGTGCGGGCGCCGCTGAGGGGCCGCCGCCGCTGCGAGGGACGGGGCTGGGGCCGGGGGTGTTGGCGGAGCGCGGTCCTCATTATTGCTGGGCCACCACGCGCCTGAGGGACGGGCTGGGACGGGGGAAGGTGCGGCGCCAACGGCCGCTTCCATCTTGGGCCGGGCGGGGCCCGCGCTTCGGCCTTGGGGAGGCACGGCGGGCGGGCCGGAGGGCGCGCGCGGAAGGCGGCGGCGGCCCCGCCTGAGGCCCGAGGGACGCGGCCTCGTGCGCGGAGACAAAGCGGGCGTCCAGCCGCATTGTCTGACGTGCTCTCCCCTCGCTCCTTTTTTTTTTTTTTTTTTTTTTTTTTTGTCCTCGCCGGCGCCGCCCCGCCCCGCCCCTCGCGGCTCTCAGGAGGACTCCGGATCCGGCTCGGCGCTCGCCCCTCGCTCGCCATGGAGAAGACCGAGCTGATCCAGAAGGCCAAGCTGGCCGAGCAGGCCGAGCGCTACGACGACATGGCCACCTGCATGAAAGCCGTGACGGAGCAGGGCGCCGAGCTGTCCAACGAGGAGCGCAACCTGCTGTCGGTGGCCTACAAGAACGTGGTCGGGGGCCGCCGGTCCGCCTGGCGGGTCATCTCGAGCATCGAGCAGAAGACCGACACCTCCGACAAGAAGTTGCAGCTGATCAAGGACTATCGGGAGAAAGTGGAGTCGGAGCTGAGGTCCATCTGCACCACGGTCCTGGTGAGTCCGGGAGGCCGGGCCCGCGGGGAGGGGGAGTGGGGCGGCGGGAGGGAGACCCTTTTGTGTGGCGCTCTCGATGGCGTGGGGAGTTGGTGAGATGAGCCCCCTGGCTTCCTTCACACATTGTTTCAGAGCTTTCTCGAGCGTAAGTAAATCTTTTGCCGAGGCTCTGGGTTACAGAAACCTGGGAACAGCCTCATACGAAGGCTCACACAGACTGAAAAAGCTCTCTTTAACCTTGTGCCAGAAGACTGGTCGTGAGATCTCAAGTTCTTTAAGGACCATCAGTCACTTTGGGGGCCTCACATCATAGAGAGACGGCATGGGGACTTTTTTTTAACATAGAGATGCTAGTATTCTCCCTACCCCCACCCCCCAAGGTTGAGAAATGGGAAATCTAATAAACATAGCTTCATTTTTTTAAGGTAAGAATATGTTGAGCCTTTCCTTGCTAAAGGGGTGTGTGTGTGTGTGTGTGTGTGTGTGTGTGTGTGTGTGTGTGTGTTTAGGATACAGTCTAAAGAATATTACATCCTGGTTAATGTCATTATTCAATAGCGCTTTTCTCTTTGTTATCTCACTTAAAGTCTGCTGTGTTGAAAAGGAACAAGAGCGTTTCTGGTGTGAATGGGCAAGGGAGGCTTTCCAGGTTTTGAACTATCCAGCCCTGCCTGTGGTGGTGACTGCCATGATTCATCCTTTCTAGAGGGAGCATTTTTAAAGCTTGGTCATTGCACAGATCTCCTAATAAAGCACGCTTTAGCATATCATAGAGTGTCTTTTTTTTTTTTTTTTTTTTTTTTTTGGTTTTTGGTTTTTCAAGACTGGGTTTCTCTGTGTAGCCTTAGGTATCCTGGACTCCCTTTGTAGACCAGGCTGGCCTGGAAAGAGTGTCAAATATTTTAATGCTGCAGTTATTTCTGTGAATTGTGTGCACATTGATATGTAGTCCTAGACAGGTGTAGCGGAGCTGCTGGGTTTGCTCTTTGCATGCCACCTTTCTAAGAGGCGGCTAGTAGCTGATAGGCTTGCTCCATAGCTTGTTTAGGTGCCTTTTGAAAGGCAAACATGCAAGGTTTCATAAGAGAAGGAAAAAAATCATTTTTCATTCCCTTCTAGCCTTCTTTGCTTCATCACATCAAACCAATGCAACCTAAAACTTTTGTTCCCTGTTGGGTAAACCTAAACTTACAAAAAAGAAAAACTTAACCTACCCATTTTTCCAAACAAAAGAGATTATTTCAACAAGATCATGATTGTTAGATACAGATGTTAGGGGCCAGAAGAAGCAGAGTTCATAGTAAAGTCCAAAAGCTGTTGCTTTATAAAGATGAGATTTTGTTGTAATAACATATATGTGCTCTTAGGTTCAGACCCTGTTCAGCATGGGGGAGGCAGCTCTTGAGTTTTTACATTCAAGAGATAATACATTCAACTTAGATAATAGCATATGTTTATGGCTGTTGTTACCACTTTGTGATTTATTTACTCGTTCCGTTCAAAATCACCAGATTTTCTCTGTAAACTAGCAGTTTAATTCTGGACCAAATTATTATTATTTTTAAATTGGTGTTCTGAAACAGGGTTTCTCTGTGTAGCCTTGGCTGTCCTGGACTCACTTTGTAGATCAGGCTGGCCTCGAACTCATAGAGTCTGCCTGCCTCTGCCTCCCGAGTGCTGGGTTTACAGTCATGTGCCACTGTGCCTGGCTCACCAAGGAATACTTTTTCCGTCTTGAGGTGCTTAAAATTCTTTCTTAAGATTGTGTGTGTGTGTGTGTGTGTACATGTGTACCACTTATGGAGATGCATTGTTTGCATTGTCCAAAGAGGCTGGAACAAAGTCAGGGGTCACTTCCCCTAGAACTGGAGGAGTTAGCCACCATTTTGGTGCTAGGAATTGAACTGGGGTCTGGAGTGCGCCACAAGAATAGCATGTGCGCCTGGTGGTGGCAGAGGCAGTGGTCGCTGTGAGTTCAAGGCCAGCCTGGACTACAGAGTGAGTTCAGGTCAGCCACAGCTACACAAAGAAACCCTGTCTGGGCGGGGCAGGGGCGGGGGAAGAAAGAGAGAGAGAAAGAGAAACAGCAAGTTTGTTAAATACTGAACTATTTCTCCAGCCCTGGAAAGTTTTGGGTTTTATAGTAGTATAAATGTGTGCATACTCCCTTTGATGATATGATTTGAGGGAGTGACCAGACTTATGAGACTTCGCATGCATATCCTTTTAATAGAGAAATCTTGAAATTAGGACAGTTCTTTTTCTTACTTGAGACAGAAATAGAAGAGGTAGGTTTGATTAATCTGATACACACTGCACAAATTAAAATTAATAGTGTCTTCAGCCAAATTTTGCTTTGACGACCAATTTGGAAAAGTATCCTGGGAAAGCATGTCTTGGTTGGCAAATATATTGGAGAGTTTGCTGTATAGTGAAAGGTTAAACAATACAGGGAAGAACAAAAGTGAGAACCATTGATTTTTTTGCCCTCTAGTAGTGTATAATATCGGGAAATATATAAGGTAATTTCTATAAGATGTTTGTGAGTAAAATGCACTATAGTTAGGAGGAAACAGAAACCTCACCAGATAAGACTTGACAGAGATAGTAAGTTTGAGGGTGAATATTGAGAGTTGAGAGGTCAGTGCTAGAAGTGGTTGTTACTGTTCTTGGCCATTGGGGAGAATTCAGGATATGGCTTAAGGGACAGTTTTCTGAATGTTCTGTTGGTAGGACTCATAATTTGGGCAGGTTAAAAGGAAAAATTAGGAAGAAGTTTGAGTGTCACCCCTTTTTATGGTGCTGGGAATTGAACTCAGGGCCTTGCAAATGTTAGGCAAGTGCCCTACCACCATAAACTGTAGATGTATTTAGTGGTTTAGCTGCATCTGGGCTTCATGGTTGAGTGTGAGCTGACCAGTTTATAATCTGAGCACACAGACAAGGAAATGATAAACTAGTCAATAAGAATCTGTTTGTTGTTGTTTTTGTTTTTTCGAGACAGGGATTCTCTGTGTAGCCTTGACTGTCCTGGACTTGCTTTATAGACCAGGCTGGCCTCGAACTCACAGCGACTCGCCTGCCTCTGCCTCCCAAGTGCTGGGATTAAAGGTGTGCTCCAGCACCGCCTGGCTGTCAACAAGAATCTGATGATTGACACATTAGTAATTCATTTTTGGGAGCAGGAGCTCAAGGCCTTGAATATGCTAGGTAAGGGATGTGCCTGTGAGTATAACTTAACACAGAGGATTGGTCTAAGATTTTAAAATTAGTTTCTGTTATAACAATTGGAGACTTGCCATTCCCCTCTACTGTAACTCCCACCTGTGTGGTAGTTTGAATGAGAATGGCCTTCAAAGGCTCATTTTTTTGTTTTGTTTTGTTTTTGGATTTTTTGAGACAGGGTCTCCTTGTGTAGCCTTAGCTGTCCTGGACTCATTTTGTAGACCAGGCTGGCTTGGAACTCACAGTGATCTGCCTGCCTCTGCCTCCCAAGTGCTGGGATTAGAGGCATGCGCCACCATTTGAATGCTTGAATCCCTAGTTGGTGGAACTGTTTGAGAAGGATTAGGAGGTGTGGTTTTGTTACGGGGAAGTGTGCCATTGGGGTGTTACTTCCAGTTGGCTCTTTCTATCTCCTACTTGTGGACCAAGATGTAAACTCTCAGCTATTGTTGAAGCATCGAGCCTGACAGTATGCTGCTTGCTGTCTACAATGATGATCATGGTGAGCTGACCCTCTGAAACTGTAATCCTCAAATAAAGTAACTAAGACAACCTCTAAATAATTCTAGGTTGAAGCACATACCTCGAAGATAAATGAAATGGTAGAAATGAGTGACTAGTGTACTGGCTTTGTGAAGAAGTGGTGCAGAATTAGTGATTTGATTGTTGACCAGAGCAAAATTTAGTGAAAAATCGGCAGTGGTTAAATAGCAAGGGTAACATGTTTGGGAATAATTCAGAACTTGATTGTGAAGTAAGAGCAAATCAAAGAAATCATAAATCATGGATTCATAAAGTCCCCTCTGGGACTTGGGAACAAAAATCTATCATTTACAAACCTTGGAGTAAGAACCACATGCTTGGGCTGGAGAGATGGCTCAGCTGTTAAAGGCACAGTCTGCTCTTCCAGTGGTCCTGAGTTCAATCCTGGCAACCGTATCATGACTCACAACACATCTATAATGGGATCTGATGCCTTCTTCTGGGATGTAAGTGTACTTGCAGATAGAGCACTCATACTTAGATTAAATAAAGAAGAAAAAAATAAAAACAGAACCAGATGCTTAAAGTGTGTACGGCACAGCCTTTGCTTCTAACACTCTAATACCCTTTGTTCTAGACTTTCAGTAGGTGAGTTTCCATATAATACAAGGGGTAGTTTGAGAAATCTAGTGTCCATACTCTGATCTTTTTTTTTTTTTTTTAAAGTAAGAATCAGGTTAGTGACCCATGCTTGTAATTTCAGTGTTTGGAAAGTGGATGTAGAAAGATCAGAATCAGCCTGTGCTATATTGTGTGTGAATGTGACCCCGGTTTGAATTTTGTGGCACCCTGTCTCAAAAAAACAAGAGCCAGAGACAAGTGCAATGATAATGTGCCTATAATCCCAGCTGTTTGGGAGGTTAAGCAGGTTTCAGAGTTTGAAGCCATCTTGGGAAGCAGCAAGAGCTAGCTTAAAAAAAAAAAAGGAGGAAGAAGAAGGAGGAAGGAGTCAAGGATAATGTTAATAATCACATGCCAGGCCTGGTGGCGCACATCTTTAGTTCCAGCACTTGGGAGGCAGAGGCAGGTGGATCTCTGAGTTATCCAGCCTGGTCTACAGAGTAAGTTCCAGGATAGCCAGGACTACACAGAGAAACCCTGTCTCAAAAAAGATGTATATAAGTGGGGAAGTGTATACTTTCAATCCTAGTTTTCAGGATTCTCATCAAAAGCTACCCTGCTAATCTCTACTGTGTAGCTAAATCCCTCCTATTTCAAAGGTGGTGGCGGCGGTAAAAAGAGTCACATGAAATAAAAATGTAGACAGTTTAGAAAGCTCTGTGGTTCTGTAACAATTGTATAACCTTATGGTAAGTTCAATTTTCTTAACCAATATATTTTATTACAACTTATTAACCGAGCATATGTCACTTATAACCCGGCTAACCAAAACAATAGGAAAAGAGGATTAAAGAACACAATAACAAAACCGTAAAGATAACAGTTCCAAGGAAAGATTCTCCTGGCATGATCAGGATTTCTTCTGCTGGAACCTGGAGTAACCAGAACTCAGAACCTCAGCAGGAGCCGGAGCCCCGAGCCTCCAGCAGTTCTGTCTAGGAGCTTCTCGAAGGGCAGTGATGAACAGCCAAAAACTATCCCAAGTCTCCAAAAGCCCTGCCTCCAGTTCTGGGCTCATTTATATATCTCCTCCCAGAGTCTGTTCACGGATCTTTTCAGCTGGCAACAGTCAAGCTCCCGCACAAGATGGTTGGTCTTCTAGTGGATTAACCTCACCTGCCTCTCACAAGACCGTTCCGATCCCACACTTGGGATAATAAAAAACAGGTTTATCTCTCCTTCACCTTATTTCAGTGATAATCTTAAATCAGTTATGTTTTATTATATATACAGTATTTTGCCTGGATGTAAGGCCTGCAGGCTAGAAGAGAGCACCAGATCTGTTGTGAGTCATCATGTGGTTGCTGGGAATTGAACTCTGGACCTTTAGTGCTCTTAACCTCTGAGCCATCTCTCTAGCCCCCCAGTTATGTTTTAAATTAACCTCTTCTAATGAAAATGTAGCTCATGCTGGGCATTATTTTTGCTTAAGACAGATGTATTATTCTAATCCCCGCCTCCCCTCCCCCCCCCCCCCCACACACACACAGGGTTTCTCTATGTAGCCTTGGCTGTCCTGGAATACGCTCTGTAATCCAGGCTGGCCTTGAACTCATGGAGATCTGCCTGCCTCTGCCTCCCAAGTGCTGGGATTAAAGGCGTGTGCCACCACCGCCCGGCTACATGTATTATTCTTGATCATTAGTAGTCACAGAATTATTTATCTACTTACTTGTTTATTGTTTCTTTGAGTCAGGGTTTCTCTGTGTAGCTTTGGCTGTCCTGGACCTTATAGACCAGCCTTGTAAACTAGGCTGGCCTTGAACTCAGAGATTCACCAGTCTTCCTCCTCCTGGAGTGCTGGGACTACAGATGTGCCACCGTGTCTGCCATAATCAAAGATCTTAATGCAATTTTCTGTGTATAATAGGAAAACTATGGGCTCTGAAATGGGCAGCTTTTAAGTCATTGCTTCTTTATTGCCTTGATCACTAGCAGATCAGTGTTTCGTCATCTGCAAATTGAGGATGGTGCCCACTCTTAGAGGTTTGTAGGTGAAATAACATTGGTGGGCTTTGGGGTATGGGAGTAGAGTGAGGAGGGGCTGGAGAGATGGCTCAGTGGTTAAGAGCACTGCCTGCTCTTCCAAAAGGCCCCGGGTTCAATTCCCAGCACCCACATGGCAGTTCACAACTGTCTGTAACTCTAAGATCTGACACTCCCATATGAACGGACATAAATTAAAATTAAATAAAAATATATTTAAAAAAAAAAAAGGGAGTAGACTGAGGAGATAAGTGTAGCTAAGGTGGGCCTTGAACTTAGGTCCTGTCACTACCTCTCAAGTATATGCTATACTTGCCAGCAGTTTTTTTTTTCTAGTAAGGCTCAATTTAAGTGGGGTGCGTGCATGTGTGTGTTCTAAATACTGAGAATTGGACCTAGAGTCTCTTGAATGCAAGGCAAACATTCTCACTCTGTACCTAACATTTTGTATATTTACTCTGTTGTTGTGAGTTAAGTTGATATTTCTACTTTAAAGTTGAGAAAACTAAAGCATAAGGAAGTTAGTGGCTGGTCAAGGTGACCAAGTGAGTACAGGGTAGAACAAAGATTGGAACCTAAGTTGTGTTGTCTTCACAAGAAGTGAAACATAGTAGTCCTAAATCCATGCTAGCTGACTGTAGTATGTATGACTTTCTGTGTTGGGAAATTTGAGTTAACACTTAGAACTTTGGAGGGAGAAGACAGGTCTTTGGACAGAAATGACTAGAACTTACATTATTATTAAATACAAGTATAACAAAGTTTTAGTCTTAACTTTTGGCATTTTGCCCTTGGGTTATGTAAGTTACTTGTTGCCAAAAGCTTAGTAGGCCTGGCACAGTGGTGCAAGCCTGTGAGTTTGAGGCCAGCCTGATGTACAAAGCAAGTCCAGGACAGCTAAGCTATGCGGAGAAACCCTGTCTTGAAAAACCAAAAAGGAAAAAAAAAAGTTTTGTAGGTTTTACCCTGATGAGTGAATGGAGAGGACTGGGTGTATCAGTGTGTGTGCTTGCTTAGCATGGACAATGGGAAAAGAGAGAGAGAGAGAAAGCAAAACAGAATGGAATGTCGTTAGTGTAAATTAGATCAGTGTTTCTCAGCCAGAGTATTTTATCCTCTCAATGCTGTGTGGATGGACTTTTAGCAACATCTGGACAAACTTTTCACAGAGGAAGAAACTAATAGCTTCAGTCTTTTTAGGAAGACAATGAAAGGTATACATAATTCTCCTCCTTTGTGAAAACTGCTGTTGATAGTTGGAGTATGTGGCCCATTGTTTTTGAACCTTGTGATGTGATGTGTTTCTTTAAAGTGTTCCGTACTTTTACTAACAAAGCCACTCAAACACCTGCACAGTTCTAAACAAACTATTTAAATCTCAGTAAAGTTCTGTACAGTTAGAATGGCCAATCGGAAACAGTGGAGCTTTATCTTGGTAGGGAGTGTCAGAATGCTACAGACTGGGGTGTAAATATGCCATTAGAGAGCAGAGAAGTGTAGTCACTGCATTCTGAGAAGTTACAAAATTAAAAGCCATAGTTTAGAAATATATGGCTGCGGCTGGAGAGATGGCTCAGAGGTTAAGAACTTTGGCTGATCTTCCAAAGGTCCCAGCAGCCACATGGTGGCTCACAACCATCTATAATGAGATCTGGTGCCCTCTTATGGTCTGCAGGTGTACTATACATAATAAATAAATAAATCTTCCAAAAAAGAAAGAAAGAAAGAAAGAAAAATACATGGCTGACCTGTCAACAAGCTGCAGTGATCTGATGGTGAGCCTGCAGTGCATTTTGTGCTGCGTGTGGGTTAATGGTGATACCTACCTTTTCAAGTAGAATCATGTGTTGGGACAAGTTTTTTTTTTCCCCCAGGGAGGGGGGTATTGTTTGTTTTGAGGCAGTGTTTTTCTGTGTAGCTCTGTCCTGGAACGAACTATGCAGACTAGGCTGACCTCTGCCTCCTGAGTGCTGGCTTTAAGGTGTGTGTTACTGCACAGCCTGGCTGGGGCAAAATTTTTTTCCTTTTTAAATAAAGCTTCCATAGGGTAGCCTTTTACGAATATGGGACAGCTAATATGTCTACCATATCTGGCCTCTTCCTATATTTTTAGTCCTTTAACTGATAAATGGATTGAGAGGGCTCATTAACTCGTTTTTGTTGTTGTTTTGTTTGTTTTGTTTTTTATCGAATCAAGGTTTCTCTGTGTAGCCTTTGCTGTCCTGGACTTGCTTTGTAGACTAGGCTGTCCTTGAGCTCACAGCAGTCCGCCTGCCTCTGCCTTCTGAGTGCTGGGATTAAAGGTGTGCGCCACCACGTCTGGCTGCTATGTACTTTTTCATTGGGTGCTCTGAGACAAAGCTGATTGAGTTGGCTGTAAGGAGTAGTACATGAATTATACCTACATAGATAATGGACAGCCATAGATTTCATTATATCCCATAGTGCTTTACTACGTCTTAGACATACAAAAGACAAGCTAAATGAAAGTGCACTGGTGTCCTTGCTAGTACAAGTCATTTCTTGTCTTTTGTAGTCTTATAGGTTGTAGCAGAACCAAGTTAACCAAGCAGTTTTGACCTATTTGTTATTGAGCTTCCTTTGTTTCAGGTATCAGAATACCTGTTTAGTTTGATTACTTAGGTGTGAGCCAAGATCTTTCCCCTCTTTTATTGCATCTTTTCCCTTGAAATTCTGTGGTTGAAGGGGAAAGTATAGGCACTGGTGTTTGTTTCTTTTCTTTACAAACAAGAAATGCTGGTTGTGTAAAATAGTTTTTAATTAACAAGTACAAAGAACTTTTTAAAATATATATATCTTTAAATTCTTTGCGAGACAGTGTTATAACTACTTCGTACTCAGCTGCCAACATGGGAATTCAGCAGAAGTCAGACAGGACTTTTTTCCCCTGATAATATCCAAAATTGGTACAACTGCTTTGAAGGGACAAGAATGATTTCTTTATTGAGCACATTGCAGTTCACACATCTTTTCTTTATTGCCTAATTGTCAGAGACTGAACCTTATGCATCCCAACACTTCTATAACCATCACAGCTTGCTAGTTAAAGCAGAGACTGGACAGACGTTTTATATAACAGAGTATCTTCTCCGCCCCTCTCTCTCTTTCTGTGTGTGTGTGTGAGAGAGAGAGACCTTGTTCATAAAAGACTATAGTCTCTGAGACAGCACTGTGCTTCAAAACAGATATTGATACTAACACTTACTTTGCCTGTGTTAGTGGTGGCTGGAGATTTTATGGACCAGGAGAGAGGAATTAGAGATTTGAAATTGAGAGATCTTTGGGGAAGGGACATTTTTCTGTTTTTATGGCAAACTTAACACACACCCCCTCTTGTCTGTTCATCTTTTGGCCACAAAAATAACCGGTTGACTGTGTGAACTACTTTAGTTTATTGTTATTTTCACTGTAGCTAGAGTAATCTATACTCAGTTGAATCCTGGGTAGTATATTAAGTTTCTGACAGCTCTCATTGATTCATGGCACTAATTTTGGCTTTAGGTGTTTGCTTACTGTTAGGATCAAATCCTCAAATTTTTAACAATTTACAAAAGATATTCTGTCTACACAAATAATCCCCCCCCCCCCCCCCCCGTTCTCCAGAGAGGCATTAAAGAATGCTCTAGACCTTTTTGAATTTTAATAAACAGTGGAGCTAGAAAAACACTTTTTTTGTTGTTGTTGTTATTTATTCTTTTAAAGTTAGGGTAAGGCTTTGCTGGAGGTGCTGGAGTTACAGAGTATACACAAGTGGGGAATCAAAGGTAGTGTGATGAGCCTGGGTACCAAGGAGGTAGGATGGGCAGTTAGTAGAAATAAGTAATACTGCAGACTATGCTGTTGCCTTTAGCCTGAGAAGCTCAGACATATCTAGGAGGAGAAATGTTTTCAAGCATAGATCACAGTAATCAAGTGCACATGACTAAAAACGTTTTCCCATTTATATGGAAGAAAAGCATGGTGATAGTGCTGGTGCTGACATGGCCAGTATGTTTTCAGTCAGGAGGCAAATAAAACTCACAGGAGATCCAGTTGTAATAAGGAAGTTGCTTAGTAACTGGCCTTAGAACAAAAGGAACTGGGTGGCTTCTGAAATGTTTTTAAGGCCATCATCTTCACAGCTGGGATGGATTTGTTTGGTACATTGATGATTCATGTCGCCCTGGACCATTAATGTCTATGTCCCTTTCCTCTTTCCATGATTCCCACTGTTCTGACAAACTCATCTATATTGTTAATCTGTTTATGTGGCCAGATTGTACTTAAGTTTTATTCTTATGAATTTACTATACACATACACATATTTTAAATGCAAATACAGACAAGATTACATCTCTTTCAGTTAGTGATTTATAACTAAAGGAGAGGAAATAGGTATTCCCAGGTCTTCTTACACTTCTTTGTCTGAGGCTTTTAAGTGCAGTCTTCGTGGAGAAAATTACTTCTGAGGCTTCAGTCCCTATATGGAAGGCAGGGAGAATAAAATCAAAGAAGCAGTAGGACAATGCCAGCCTTAGGGCTAAGTCAGCTGAGTGCGCTCTGAAAAGAAATAGAAGAAAAATTGGTAGATTGGGTTTGGAAGAGAAAATTTTAGAAAATGATTTGTAGCTGTTGCTCAGTTAATAAGATTGCTTGTCTAATATGTACAGAAGCCTAGGTTTGACCCATAGCACCTGGTTGTGGTGTTCACACCTGTAATCTCAGTGCTTGGTAGGTAGAAGCAGGAGTGTCAGAACTTCAAGGTCATTCCTGGCTACATAATCAGTTTGAGACTACTTGTGAGTATGGACTACATGATATTGTCTCAAAACAATAAAATTAGGGTTAAAATTAGAGCTGAAAGTCCCAGTGACTGATCTAGATGTCAGTAATTAGGCAGACAGTCTTGCATTGAAGGATAGTAGTAAACCAAGTAGTGTTGTATTAACTCATTTAATCTTTACAACAACTGTGAGGTAGATTGTCAGTGAATTTCGTAGATGAGACTGAAGTATAGAATTGTAAAAGTAGAATGAATGGGCTTGTCGGGCCTGGAGAGATGGCTCAGAGGTTAAGAGCACTGGCTGTTCTTCAAAAAGTCCTGAGTTCAATTTCCAGCAACCACATGATGGCTCACAACCTTCTATAATGAGATCTTGTGCCCTCCTTTGGCATGCAGGCAAAATACTATATAAGTAATAAATAAATCTTAAATTTAAAAAAAAGGGCTTGTCAACTGTTAACATGGGCATGAATCAGTCATGTCCATGAATATCTTAAATAGCACTTGTATTGTTGGTACATTAGTCAGGTTCTCTAAAAGATCAGAACTGGTAAAATAACTTATACATTAAAAGGTAGATTTACTAGCCGGCTTACTAGATGTGGTCTTGGTACTCTTACAGTAGCTGTTTCATACTAGAAAGGTTAAGAATCTGGTAGTTGTTCAGTTAGTGAGGCTGCATGTCCCAGCAGCTCCAGGGTGCTGCTTAGAGCCCTAGGAGATTCCCAGAGAGCTGGTCTTAAAATTAAGTCTTTGTTGGAATACTGAAAAAACATTGCATGTTTTGAGTTTGTCCGTCCGTCCGTCCGTCCTTCTTTTTATATGTTATTTTATTTTGTGTTCATTAGTGTTTTGCCTGTATATATATCTGCATAAGGGTGTCAGAAGGCGTGGAACTGGAGTTACAGATTACAGATAGATACTATGCCATGTGGGTGCTGGGAATTGAACCCAAGTCCTCTGGAAAAACCACCAGTGCTCTCAACTTCTAAGCCATCTCTCCAGTCCCTCTGAGTAGTTTCTTTGAACATGTTCTCTACTTTGCTAATTTTCTTTTATCTATATCTTTTTGTTTTGCTTTGTTTTTAATATTTTTTTAAAATTTAATTTTAATTTATGTGTGTTGGTGTGAGGGTGTCAGATCCTGGAGTTACAGACAGTTGTGAGCTGCCATATGGGTGCTGGGAACTTAACCCAGGCCCTTTCAAAGAGCAGGCAGTGCTCTTAACCACTGAGCCATCTCTCCAGCCCCATTGTTTTGTTTTGTTTTTTTTTGAGATAGGTTCTCTGTTTAGCCCTGGTCTGTCTTTGTAGACCAGGCTGACCTCGAACTCACAGAGGTCTGCCTCCTTGAGTGCTGGGATTAGTGTGCCACCACTGCCTGGTTTATATCTTTTTTATTCTTTAAAAAAAAAAAAAAACAGAAAAAAAAAAACCCTACCTCCAAGTTTTCTTTTCTTAAGAGTTTGTTTGGGCTGGGCGTGGTGGCACACGCCTGTAATCCCAACACTTGGGAGATCGAGGCAGAGGGATCTCTGAGTTTCAGGCCAGCCTGGTTACAGAATGAGTTCCAGTACAGCCAGGGCTACACAGAGAAACCCTGTCTCTAAAACAACAACAACAATAAAGTTTGGAGTGTCTAGTACTGGAGTATAACTACTACAGACCTATCAGGAGGTTGGTTACTCTCTTGAGTGTACAACCTCAGCAGGGTCACACATTTCCAGAAAGTTCTAAGAAATGGAGATACCAGCCAGACCCGCTGAAGGAATTCTGGCAATTGGAGTAATAGATGTCACAGCTGTATTGTTCTCCCATCTGTTTCTTTTCCTTTTTCTTTCTTCTTTTTCTTTTCTTTCCTTTTTGGTTTTTCAAGATAGGATTTCTCTGTGTAGCCTTGGTTGTCCTGGACTTGCTATGCAAACCAGGCTGGCCTCAAACTCACAAAGATCTGCCTGCTTCTGCCTCCCTGAGTGTTGGGATTACAAGTGTGCACTGCCATGCCCAGCTTTCTTAATTTTAGTATATGTGTTGGAAAAGCAAGTGCCCTGTGGTGCTTTATGTGGGCATAGCTCCCATAGGTGTATATAGTTTAGATGCTTGGCCCCTCGCTGGTTTAACTGTTTGGGAAGGATTGGGATTAGATATATTCTTTGTTGGAAGATGTGTCACCATTGGTGGGCTCAAAGCCCTTGCAATTTCCAGTTGTTTGCACACAAACACACACCACACACAAACACACTTGCCATGCCTTGTAGGTTAGATGTAAGCTCTCAGTTACTTCTCCAAATACCTGCTGGCATGCTCCTAGCCATGATGATCATGGACTCACCCTCTGAAACTGTAAGCCAGCCCCCAGCTAAATGCTTCTTTTAAATAAGTGTCTTGTCACAGCAATAGAAAAGTAGCTAAGGCTGCAGTGACTTCTGCACTGACTTGGGCTGCAGTGACTTCCAGACAAGTTTGGCATATCTGGGGACCTTGAGAAATATGAGCAGGCAGTTAGCATCATCTCAGAACTGGTCAGCACAGCGTCTAGCTTCTGGCTGCAGTGTGGCACAAATGTTCTTTTCAAGCACCTGTCTATGGTCTTTGGTCAGCACATGCCTCTGGTGACTGTCAGGACAGAGGGTGTTTGTGGTGAATAGGCAATACTGAGGTCAGGAGCCTATAGATATCTGAGCTGCAAAAGGCATTGGCTGAATAAGTGGAATGCCCCTGGGGCCTGAGAGAGGGGACACCATTTTCTTCCTTTCTTGCTGCTGGAATGGGGCTTGTGCTCACCACCTTCTCACCTCCACACAAGACACAAATTTTCTGTACCAAGGGAAACTATGGTGAGGGAATCCCCTTCTTTCCTCTCTTCTGCATAATAAACACCAGTCCAGACCTTCAAAAGGAAAAAAAAAAGTAGCTAAGACACACTTCTTTCTTAATTTATTTTGTTTTTTCCTCATGATTTCTTTTATTTTTAATGTTAATAATTATCTCAGGAAATAATAAAAGGCTTACGCAAAAATAAAGAGAATAATATGCACCCATAGCCCAACTTCAATAGTTTATTTGTTTTTGAAACAGGGGCCTTCTATGTAGTCCTGGCTGTCCTGGAACTTATGTAGACACGGCTGACCTTGAATTTAGAGAAAGCTTCTTGCCTCTGCCTCCCAAGTAAGATATTTTAGAGGAATTATAATATGGAGAGACTGGGGTGTAGGATAATGTGCTAACTCATGGAAGAGAGAATCAAAAGTGGATTCTAAGTGCTTTGAAGCTTAGGGGAAAATCCAAGAAGCTAGTAGTAATTGCTGTCTTGCAGGAATGAAGATCTAGATGTCTAAGGAATTGTGGGGAAAACTTCTATTTTTCACTTCCATTTTTTATATAAAGTACATGAATTATCCATTATTCAGCAGGAGTCAATGCTTGTATGCAAAGAGCAGATACAATCAGTGTAAGGAGGAACGCTTCTGTTAGATTTAAATTTGAATTGGACTTGCCATTGTGAGGTGATTTTTTTTTTTCCCACTCCCCACCCTCCAGGAAACAGAAAACTATTGGAGCTTGATCCTGCTCAACTCTAGTATATACTGAAATATTTAGATATAATTCATTCTGATTTTTTAAAAGATTTATTTATTATGTATACAGTGTTCTGCCTGCGTATACACTTACAGGCCAGAAGAGGATACCAGATTTCATTATAGATGGTTGAGAACCATCATGTTGTTGCTGGAAATTGAACTCATGACCTTTGGAAGAACAACCAGTGCTCTTAACCTCTGAGCCATCTCTTTAGCCCAATTCATTCTGTTTTAATGACCAAGAAATTATATAGGAACATAACTGCTAAATGAAGAGAGGGTTGTACTTTGCTTTAATTGTAACATAACTGAAGAGGTCATTCATGTTACTTCAACAAGTTGGTAGCTAATAATTATATTCTTTGTAATTCTCAAAGTTACAAATTCAGTTATACAGTGTTTATGGTTTATATATATGAAAGTTCAGATACTGAAATTCATAGTTTTTTCTGTGTAGATACATGTTACCTACTAATTTCATTTTAAGATAGTTAAGAAAGCCTTGATATTAGTTAAAAGGGCATCTGTCTGAAAGAAACAAATAGGAAAAGGAAGGAGGCAACAATGATACTTTAAAGTGAACATTCTAAATGGATGGGGTTAATATGTATAGGTAGTTGTTACAGCTAATATGTTTGTTTGCTGAACATTAAAGAACTGCTCCTAGGAGCTGGAGAGATGACTGCATTTAAGAACAGTTACTCTCCTGGGATATTGAGTTGGCTTTCCAGCAAAGCTCAAAACCAATTATAACTCCCGTTCCAGGGGTTATGGCACCCTCTTCTGGCCTCTGAAGGTGCCAATACACCCCCCCCCCCACACACACACACCCCATACATCACAAGTAAAAATGCTTTTTAAAAATGGCTCTTTAAGCTTGTGTGGTGGTACACACCTTTAATCCCACACATGATTTTAAATCCTACACATGCTCTCAAGGAGGCAGAGGCGGGTGGATCTCTGTGAGTTTGAGCCCAGCCTGGTCTACAAAGAGAGTCCAGTCAGGGCTCTGTAATAGAAACCCTGTCTCCAAAGCAAACAAACAAAAATGGCTCTTTAGCTAATGGTAAAATTTAAGTGATGTGCTGGGCGTGGTGGTTCACACCATTAATCCCAGCACTCGGGAGGCAGAGGCAGGTGGATCTCTGTGAGTTTGAGGCCAGCCTGGTCTACAGAGCGAGTCCAGGACAGCTAAGGCTACACAGAGAAGTCCTGTCTTGAAAAAGCAAAAAAATTTAAGTGATGTGACATGCAAAATGGGATTGCCTTTAAGAGTTAGTAATGGAGCCAGGTATGGGGGTACACACCTTTAATCCCATCAGAGATAGGTAGATCTCTGTGAGTTCAAAGCCAGCCTGCTCTACAAAGTAAGTTCAGGACAGCCAGGGCTTTATTGCACAGAGAAGCCCTGTCTCAAAAAACAAAACAAAGCCAAAAAAAAAAAAAAAGGGTTATTAATGGGGGCTGGAGAGATGGCTCAAGGTTAAGAGCACTATCTGTTCTAAAGGTACTGAGTTCAATTCTCAGCAACCACATGGTGGCTCACAACCATCTATAATGAGATCTGATGCCCTCTTTAGTCAGGTGGGTGTATACGCAAGCAAAACACTGTATAAATAAATCTTTTTTTTTTTTAAGTTACTAACAGGGTTTGTCATTCTAGCTCTTTTTCTAAGACATGGGAGCAAGTAATAAAAGGAAACATTACTGATTTACATTTGCCCTTGGTGATATTTCTTGACAGACTCATTTCTTTTTCTTTTGTCTTTGAGACAGGGTTTCTCTGTGTATCATTGCCTGTCCTGGACTCATTTTGTAGACCAGGTTGGTCCCAAACTCAACAGCGATCCGCCTGGGTTTACCTCCCTATTGTTGAGATTAAAGGTGTACTCCACCATGCCTGGCCTGACAGACACATTTCTCAACTTATAGTTATTGTGGTTTGTGTTCTTGTTACTCCCATCTTGTTTTTCTGAGAGTAAATTACTTACATCCTTTTCTTGAGTTCTTGTTTGATCTAGAGCAGCGGTTCTTTTTTGTTTGTTTGTTTGTTTGTTTGTTTCTCTGGGTAGCCTTTACTATCCTGGACTCGCTTTGTAGACCAGGCTGGCCTTGAACTCACAGCGATCCGCCTGCATCTGCCTCCTAGAGCAGTGGTTCTTAACCTGTGGGTTTGGACCTCTTTCGGATAATCTGCATATCCGTAGCAAAATTACAGTTATGAAGTAGCAATGGAATACTTTTATGCTTGGGGGTCACCACAACATGAGGAAGTGTATTAAAAGGTAGCAGTATTAGGAAGGTTTAGAACTGCTCTGGAGTATTCTCAGTTACCAGATCATCTGGCAGTTAGTTGTGAGTAGTGTACTGACATCTTAAAGTTCTCAAACATTATTTGCTTTCTACACCTTTCAGTCAATTAACACTGCCAGTGCCAGAGGAAGCCCAGTGGGAGTCCTTCAAATCTTCCAGGATCCTGCAGTTTCCAGGTTGAAGACTTTACAATATGAATTAAAATACAAATAATGTATAGAAGTAGCTATGACACTCATGCCTGTAAGCCTTAATTCTGGAGGCTTAGGCAGGAGGATTCTGAGCTCAGTACCAGAATTTGCTACATAGATGGACTCTCAGTAATTAGGAATATGAAAACATTTTTTAAAGATTTATTTATTTATTACATATACAGTATTCTGCCAGGATGTGTGCCTACACACCAAAAGAGGGCACCAGTTACACATGGTTATGAGCTACCATGTAGTTGCTGGGAATTGAACTCAGGACCTCTAGAAGAGCAGACAGTGCTCTTAACAACCCTGAGCCATCTCTCCAGCCCAGGAATAGGAAAAAAAATTTAACTGTAAATGTAAATGATTTATTTCTTCCCTTCTGAAGGCATGCTTTCTCTTTTTCTCCCCCTTCTCTCCCTCTCTTTCACTCTCTCTCATTAAACCCCCCCCTCCATAGGGTTTCTCTGCATAGCTTTGACTGTCCTGGACTCACTCTATAGACCAGGCTGGCCTTCGAACTCAGAGATCCACCTACCTCTGCGTCCCGAGTGCTGGGATTAAAGGCGTGCACCAACATGCCCACGAGCTGAAGTTCCTAAAGTCTGGTCTTCAGAATACCATGTATCATTTTCACGCATGGTGCTGCGGGGGTAGCACTTTTTTTTAGTCCAAGACTTTGGGGTTGGCCCTTGGTGTGACCTCTTGCTACATTTCTGGCTCAGCAACTTTCCAACTTGAGCATAGTTTTGATACTTTTATAAAATGAAACTTGAGGTTAAAGGGCTTTTGTTGTTGGTTTTCGTTTTTTTGTTTGTTTGTTTGTTTTTATTTTTGGTTGTTGTTTGTTTAAGAGTTGTGTGTATGAATGTTTTGCTTGCATGTATGTATGTGTACTATTTATGTGGCTGGTACCACAGAGTTCAGATGAGGGCATCAGATCTCCTGGATTGGATGGTTGTGAACCACCATGTGGGTCCTCGGAATTGAACCCAGGATCTCTGACAGAGCGACAAGTGTGCTCTCAACCACTGAGCCATCTCTACAGCCTCATGTTAAAGTTTTTTTAATTTAAAGATTTTAAATGCTTTTCTCTGTTTCCATCAAACTGACGTACAATACAATGGTTGTATTTTGTTAGGGGCATTTTTTGTTAGATTTTTTTTTCCTCCCATGTGTTGAGATCCGGAAATAATCTTTTCCTTGAGTAATAGATTTTATTTTTATTTTTATTTTTTAATTTTAAAAGTCTTACTCTGGGTTATTTTCCAGACTTTCCAGTGTATATCATAGTTGGCACTTTATAGCTTGTTAACAGATAGTATCTAGTTTTTTTTTTTTTTAAAGAATGCAAACATGTGCTTCTGTTCTTTACTCAGCTTCTCAAACTGAATTGAGGTCAGTTACTGTTTTATTTTCTGAGCCCATAGCATGTGATACTATTCTAGGCTTTGACTTCTTTTGATTGGTTGTATTCGCAGTGAACACTTATTATGTAAGTGTTGATACCATAAGAATTAAAATTTTAAATTGCTTAATATCAAGTAAAATGAATAGTCTAAAGAGATACCATGTGACCTTGTATTTTTAGTCATCACAAATACTTCTGTTTAGGTCACTGGTTTAAATGCAGAATAACATTGTAAGAAATCAGAGATAACAGACGGACAAGCCAGGTGTGGTGATATACACCTATAATCCCTTAGGGATTATCTCTTTTCTATAGAGTATGTGCAAGGACCTGTACCAGTTTGGTCCCTGGCACCACTCTTTTTTGTGGGGGAGGGCAGCAGGGGGGGGGCGGTGTTCTGAGACAGGGACCCAGCACCACTCTTAATAAAGTTAATCAGTTCAGATCCAGTTGACATAAAAGTTGCTCTCAAATTTCTGTACACATTTCTAAATCTAGTCTGCAGACCCTGTACGTACTTTCTTTGGACAGACACTCACCTGCAGAGGACACTGAATGCACCATTCTAAACCGTAGTGACTTAGTTGTGCTCTCTGTATTGTTCTCCTCATACTTGATAAGTTAAACATTTGGTGTTCTCTCCTTAAAATGGCCCCACATCTTCATTTTCTTCATAGTGCATTATTATCAACTCTCCCTGCCACCTTTCCTATTGCAGAGCCTGTGCTTTTATAGCATCTCATTCCTACTTTTTTTGTTTTTTGTTTTTGTTTTTGTTTTTTGACACAGCGTTTCTCAAAAACCAAACTGTCCTGGACTCACTCTGTAGACCATGCTGGCCACTCAGTCACAGAGATCTGCCTGCCTCTGTTTCCCTGGGATTAAAAGGCATATGCCATCACACCCAACTTCATTCATACATCTTTGAAAACTTGGGTGTATGGTTCTGTGGTGTTTCTCACCAACTGAGCACTTCTTGAGGGCAGTATCCTTATTTCAGGTACATGGCACCTAAGCAGGCATCAGTTAATATTGGGGAAATAGCCTACAGAAAGGACAATGTTTGGTGTTATCTGTGCTTTTTGCTATAAGCTATGGGCTGAATCATTTAAAGCCTGCCAGAGAAGCTAGAGTACAGCCTGTTGGCAGAGCATGCTTCAGGGAGGCAGAGACAGGCCGATCACTGTGAGTTCGAGGCCAGCTTGGTCTACAGAGCGAGTCCAGGACAGTCAAGACTACACAGAGAGACCCTGTCTCAAAAAACCAAAACAAAAAAGAGCATGCTTCATGTCCAGGAGTGATAGGGAGAAGTATAACCATTATAAGTTCTTGTCTGTTATTAAATGACTATTTACTAGTGTTTGTTTTATTTCTTTTAGGAATTGTTGGATAAGTATTTAATAGCCAATGCAACTAATCCAGAGAGTAAGGTCTTCTATCTGAAAATGAAGGGAGATTATTTCCGGTATCTTGCTGAAGTAGCTTGTGGTGATGATCGAAAACGTAAGTATATTTAACCCATGAGTTAACCCAGACTATGTCAGAAGTGGGAACGCGTACACATGTCACTGTGACTAAATACCTGAGAGAACCAGCTTAGAGGAGAGAGTTACTGTTTTAGCCCATGGCTCACTTATTCCATTAAAGTAGACCCTGAAGTAGGCAGAACTCGACAGGATAGGATGGCGCAGAGCTACTCATCGCATTGCCGCCAATAAGCAAGAGGTTTGGGGATAGCTAGAGACAAGGTATATGTTTTCAGGAAACACTCCTTTAACCTGTTTACCTTTTAAAATTATTGTTGTATTTTTAAAGATTTATTTATTATATATACACAATATCCTGCCCGCATGTACACCTGTCTGGCGTCAGATCACATTATAGATGGTTGTGAGCCACCATATGGTTGCTGGGAATTGAACTCAGGACCTCTGGAAGAGAGGTCAATGCTCTTAACCTCTGAGCCATCTCTCCAGCCCCTTTAACTTGTTTTCTTTACCTAATCCTTAGCTCCTAGTTCCCATCACATCCCAATTATGCTATCCATCAAAGGACTCAACCATTGATTTGATATTATAGGCTTAATCTTTCATGTTTTGGAAGTTTGTCATAATTATAGCTCCAGAGTTCTTTATATATGCTTAATAATTCTATATTTCTCATTAAGTTATATGTAGAACATAGAAGTAGGAGGTGGTGGGTTATGTGTAGAGGGTATAGGGTGGGGTGTTCTGAACCCAGGGCTATATATATGCTTGGTGAAGACTACCACTGAAACTACGTCCCTAGTTCTTTTAAAAGTATTAGTAATCATTATTTTGCTGGAAATTTAACTTAGGTTTTCGTACATGCTAGACAAAGTGCCCTACCACTGAGCTATGTTCCTAACCTCAGTTAAATTTTGAGACAGGGTTTTATTAAATTGCCCAGGCTGGCCTTGAATTCACTTTGTAATTCAGGAAGGCCATGAAACTTCAGTTCCCCTGCCAAGTAGCAAGGAATGGGCCTTTTCCGTCAGGCTCAGTTTTACACATTGCACTTTCAGAGGAGCATATAAGCATTGATGCTTATAACCAACTTTTGAAGAAGGGAGGGGACAGAAGATGAGTGTATGGTTTGCTCAGACTTCACAGTAAATTTAAATGACCTATATGAATAGATAGGCCTTTTTTCTTTTCCTTTCTTCTCCTTCTTCTTCTTCTTCTTCTTCTTCTTCTTCTTCTTTTTCTTCTTTTTCTTCTTTTTCTTCTTTTCTTCTTCTTCCTTTTTTTTTTTTTTTTAAATTTTACATTTCTTAATTGTGTGTGTGCCCGAATGCTACAGCACCAACAGGGAGATCAGAGGACATGTAGGTTCTAAGGATCAAACTCAAGTTGTCAGGCTTGGTACAAGCATGTTTATTTTCTAGCCATCTTGCCAGTCCTCATAAGTTTTATTTAAATATACTGGAGCTGTGGTGACTCAGAATGACTCAGAGTTGGTACATATATTAAAGTTGTTAGCATGCTGTATATTGGATAGATACTTCTACTGCTGTGTTTAAAACTTTTTTTTCTCTGGGTCTGGAGAGATGGTTCAGAAGTTAAGAGCACTGACTGCTCTTCCAAGGGCCTGAGTTCAATTCCCAGCAAACACATGGTAGCTTACAACCATCTATAATGTGATCTGGTGCCCTCTTCTGGCCTGCGGGTGTACATACAGGCAGATCGCTGTATTCATAATAATAAATCTTTTAATTAAAAAAAACCTTTTTCTCCAACTCACAGAAACGATAGATAATTCCCAAGGAGCCTACCAAGAGGCATTTGATATAAGTAAGAAAGAGATGCAACCTACACATCCAATCCGCCTGGGTCTGGCTCTTAACTTTTCTGTATTTTACTATGAGATCCTTAATAATCCAGAGCTTGCCTGCACACTGGCCAAAACGGTAAGATCTGTGTTGTGGATATCCCTTTTTGGCTAAGGAATTTGAGATACTTGGGTATTAGATGCTCAGGAAGGCATTTCTTTTGTGGTAGATGTTTTCTTTTTATAATCGTCTTTCCCATTTCCCCCGCCTCAACCCGCCCCCCCCCCCCCCCCCCGCGCGCACCCAACATGGTTCTCTCACTGATTCTAAGTAGTAGTGTCTGACTAAAAAGCCCGGAAGGCAAAGTGGTCAAAGAAGTAAGACTAACTTGATGAAGGAAGCATCAAATACTGGAAAGGAGTGTCTGCTAAGTTTGAGCACTAGAAACCCGCATTCCCCTCAGATGTCCCAGAGAGCAGCATAACTACATGTTAGCTCTTGTAAGAATTGTATTACGTGTTAAAATATACTGTGTGTCTTGTGAGAGAACCAAGAAATGTTTGTTTATATTAGTACTTACAGTGAATTTTAGGTTATATTTAATTCATTCTTTTTTTTTTTTTTTTTTTTTTTAAGAACTGGAGTAGTATAGATTTAGTAAGGAAAAGTGAGGATAGAAGTCTCCTAAATGGGAGAGGCATTGAGGAACCCTCACAAAATCTTTGGTTTTTCGAGACAGGGTTTCCTCTGTACAGCCTTTGCTGTCCTGGACTTGCTTTGAAGACCAGGCTGTCTTCGAACTCAAATTGATCTGCCTTCCTTTGCCTCCCTGAGTGTTGGGATTACAGGTGCACTTGCTTCCTCAAGGCACCAAGTGTTACCCCATAGAATAATGTGGCCATACCGACAGTTGTGTTTGCAGCTTCTGTCACTGAATGTATTACTCACTGTGAATGTTAACTTTACCAGGCTTTTGATGAGGCCATTGCAGAGCTTGATACACTGAACGAAGACTCTTACAAAGACAGCACCCTCATCATGCAGTTGCTTAGAGACAACTTAACAGTGAGTTGTTCACTATTAAATGTCTTTGTTTTCAGAAACAATAACAACTTCATTTTGATCTTCCTATCTTTGGGTGGGGGACCGTTATGGAAGAATCTGTATTCTCTTGGCTTTGTTTTTGTTTTTTGAGACAGGATTTCTCTATGTAGCCCTGGCTGTCCTTGAGCTCACTCTGTAGACCAGGCTGGCTTTAAACTAACAGAAATCCCCCTGCCTTTACCTCCTGAGTGCTGGGATTAAAGGTGTGCACCATGACTGCCTGGCTAGAGCTATATAGTCTCTTATAAAATTTGGAGGAAAGGGGGGCTGGAGAGATGCCTCAGCGGTTAAGAGCACCAACTGCTCTTCCAGAGGACTCGGGTTCAGTTCCCAGTAACCACATGGCAGCTTACAATTGTCTGTAACTCCAAGATCTGAGACATATACAGGCAAAACACCAATGCACATAAAATAAAAATTAATGTTTAATAATTTGGAGAAAGGTCTTCATGGTGACAAGGTATTTTATCAGACTTTCCTGTGAAATGTACTGAGCTTGTAGGAGGAATACAGTATTAACATTGCTGTTTGACTTGGCCAAATATGTTGATAACAGTTAATATAGAGAGCTTGTTTAATTTTAATATTTCTTTTCTCTGGATAAATTAGGTATAGCAAATTAGGGATTTTATAGGTGTTTTAATCTCGTAAAATCACACAAAGCAGCTTATTCTAATAGAAGTTTATTTGGTAGGGCTAGAGAAATGATTCAGTGGTTGAGAACATTGGTTGCTCTCCCAGAGGACAGTGGGTTTGAGTCTCAGAACCCACACAGTGGTTCACAGTGGATTGATGCCAGTCCTAAGGGAACCAATGCCCTCTTCTGCCCTCCATGGGCACTATACTCATAGTATGCAGGTAAAATGCCTATGCATGTAAAGGTTTTTACAAAAAAAAAAAAACCACCACCAACAAAAAACCTTTTTTTTCCTTGGTGAATTTTGTTGTGTTTGAATATTTTATAGAGTGTTTCTTAGTTCTCATTATAATGCAGTGAGAAAGCATGACAGCACAAAGGTTTTGGAAGGGAAGAATTTATTTCAGCTTAGAATTGATAGTCCATCATAGAAGGAAGTAAGGGCAGGAACCTGGAGGCAGGAGCTGAAGCAGAGGCCATGGAGAAGTGCTGCTTACTGACATGTTCTCTATAGCTTGCTCAGCCTGCTTTTAAAGAATTACATACTCATGCGTGGCGCTTCCTATAGTGGGGCTAAGCCCTCACATACCAAGCATTAATCAAGAAAATGCCCTATTCTGATGGTGGCATTGCCTCAGTTAAGGTTCCCTCTTCCCAGATGACTTTGGCTTGTGTCAAGTTGACAGAAGTGAAAAGAACTAACCAGTACAGAAGCCTGTACCTAATTTTACTCTGCTTCTGCTTGTAAGCTAAAGCGTGATTTATCTTTTTCTTTGGCTTTTCTACCTAATTTTTTTTTTTTAAGATTTATTTATTATTATGTATACAGTGTTCTGTCTGCATATACACGTGCAGGCCAGAAGAGGGCATCAGGTCTCATTATAGATGGTTGTGAGCCACCATGTGGTTGCTGGGAATTGAACTCAGGACCTTTGGAAGAGCAGGCGGTGCTCTTAACCACTGAGCCATCTCTCCAGCTCCTCTACCTAATTCTTAAGCAGGATACATTAGTTCTGTCCTTGTGACAGACCTGAGATTAAACAACTTAGAACAAGGAAACAAGCCGGGCGTGGTGGCGCATGCCTTTAGTCCCAGCACTCGGGAGGCAGAGGCAGGTGGATCATTGTGAGTTCAAGGCCAGCCTGGTCTACAAAGTGAGTCCAGGACAGCCAAGGCTACACAGAGAGACCCTGTCTCGAAAAACCAAAAAAAAAAAAAAAAAAAAAGAACAAGGAAACATTTAGTTTGATTCACAAAAGGTTTCAGTCCATATTGGTAGCTTGACTGTGTTGTGTTGAACAGCTTGATAGAAGCATGTGAAGTGAAGGCCTACAACTCTCCTGGCAGCCACAGGAAAGAGATAGTCCTCTTTAAGGGCACTGCCACAATCACCCAGCCTTTTTTTTTGGTTTTGGTTTTGGTTTGGTTTTGGTTTTTCAAGACAGGGTTTCTTTATGTAGCTCTGGCTGGCCTTGAACTCAAGAGATCCGCCTGCTTCTGCCTCCCGAGTGCTGGGATTTAAGGCGTGAGAGACCACATCCAGCCACTCAGGCTTTCTAACTTGGTACTTCTAAAGGATTATGCTACCTTTCTAAAGCTACAATATGAGAAGCTGAGACTAAACATGTAAGCCTGTGGGGTTATTTCAGACCCAAAGTACATAAACAAAGGAAGGAATTGATAAAAGACAAGCTTGAACATACATCATTTTGTATGTTCAAGTAAACTTGATGGGATAATATCTTATACTCAACAGAAAAAGAACAAGAGGAAATGATGCTTTATAAAATAAATGCAGTTTTCCCAGCCCCTGATAGTGGTGCTGAGGTTGGGGAGTAGGTGGTGTATTTGGCTTACATGTTATAGTCCATCCTTGAGGAAATCTAAGCAGGAGCTAAAGGAGGAACCTGTAGACAGTGGTACTGCCCACAGTATACATATGTACATATGTATGTATACATGCATGTGTGTGTGGTTTTATACATGTCTGTTAGGCTACTTTCTGAAGGGTTGATAGTTTCAGGTTTGAGAAGAGGTTGTCTTGGCCATCCTCTTGTTTAAAGGATTGACTTAAAAGACTTAAAGAATGTCTGGATGGAAGTAATATTCACCATGATTCTCTTTTTCTTCTATAGTTATGGACTTCAGACAGTGCAGGCGAAGAATGTGATGCAGCAGAGGGGGCCGAAAACTAAAGGCATCCAGGGCGCCTTCCTCCTTCCCCTCAAGAAAACCTTTTTACATCTCCATTCCTTATTCCACTTGGATTTCCTCTTGCAAGGAAGCCCATTCATGTGTATGGGATCAACTGTTCATAGTCTTTTCACACTGCAGCTTTGGGAAAACTCCATCCCTTGGTTTGTGTTGTCTCGGCCTTCCTGGTGTGCAGTTACTGCTGTAGAAAAGTATCAATAGCTTCATTTCATATAAACACGAGTAACTTCCAGACACTTGTGTAGAGGACTGACAGCACAGTTGGTATTTAAGTAATCTGAACCAGTTCTGCAAGTGGCTGTGTTTTGTATTACTGTGAAGATACAGAAATGTAGTGCATTACAATTTAAAGTGATTGTAATAATAACTTGATTTCTACATTCCTGCTCTGACCCTTCTTTGGGGTTTTCCTTTCTGAAGCAACTTTTCCATGCTCTTACTACATATTCCTTTTTCAGTAGGAATCCAGAAGTGTTAGATTGAATGGGAAAGCACTCAATGCATCCGGGCTTGGGGTCACAGATTGAAATGTCTCCTATGTCACATGTTCTGGAGGTTACATCTGTCTGTGACAACAGGGAGCTTCCTTATGCATTCTTCATTTGCTGCTGTTTAAGTTGACAACTTCCTTCCCAATAAAAATTCACTTACACCTCCTGCCTTCGTAGCTCTGGTATTCACTTTACCTTGTAATAGAAGTAGCATGTTGCTGCCAGAATACAAGCATTGCTTTGGGCAAATTAAAATGCATGTCCTTTCTCAATACACTAGGAAGGGGAAATAAAGTACACAAGTCCAAGTCTAAACTTTAGTACTTTTCCATGCAGATATGTGCACATGTGAGAGGGTGTCCAGTTTGTCCAGTGATTGTTCTTTAGAGAGTTGGACCACTATATTGTGTGTTTGCTAATCATTGACTGTAGTCCCAAAAAAGCCTTGTGAAAATGTTATGCCCTATGTAACAGCAGAGTAACATAAAATAAAACTACATTTTATAAAACCATTTATTATTGGCTTTGTAACAGTTGCATACACGTATTTTAAGGGAACAGATCAATTTACTACTTTTTGAAGTTTATTGCTATCTCTATGTAAAATTTAGTGGTGATACCCATATGTCTACATTGTGGTACATTTGTCTGTGGTGCCTAGCACTCTGTAAAATTGGACTATATTTCTTCAGATAGCCTCGTGGGTCATCTCTTCCTCAGATGTAATTGATAATCTGGTTAGGTGTCATATGGAATAAAGTGGACATTTGAAAAGTAGAAAAGCTAATCATGTGGTGATGAGTGCCTTGTCTAGTATGAAAACTGCTTCAATTATATGAGCATTGTAGGGGCAGGAATATCTAGTTTGTGGCATTCTGCATACCACTTGTATATTCAAAATCATGTCCTTTTATATAGTGATTACTTTTTTTAAACCTAAGTTAGAGAAATGATTTTCAAGGCAACATAATTTGAAAAGTTAGCATTGTAGGTTTTGTTTTTGTTTTCTTCAAGACTGTGTGTGTGTGTGTGTGTGTGTGTGTGTGTGTGTGTGTGTAACCTTGTCTGAGGCCTCCCCAAGGCAGGCGGATCTCTGAGTTCAAGGCCAGCCGGTCTACAAAGCAAAGAAGAGGGAGAGAACCTGGGTCCTCTGCAAAAGATGACAGTGCTCTTAACCACTGAGTGATCTCTTCAATGCCTATCCCCCCTCTTCCTGTAAAAGTGTCTTTATCCTCCTGATGTAATTGTTGTCTCAGAGCTTTGCTGCCTCTGTCTGCTATTCTAGGCCTAGAGTGTTTTCAGCCTTGAGATTTAGTGTTGAGTAGGTGCACTCTTTCTAGTTCTTTCTGAACCCTGGCTGGCTGGTTCAACTCAGCTATTCTGGCTCAAAACTCCTAGCTGACTGGCTCAATCTGACCTCTCTCTGCATCTGTCTGAATTGCTCTGCTTGGCCTCAAACTGGCTCCTTCTCATTCTCTGGATCATTCTGTCTTCACCTGTGTCTAGCTTGTTTTCACTTCAACCTGTCTCTGTAAAACTTTCCTGGTAAACTGTTCTCCCCTTTCATCTCTCTTTTTCCTGTCTCTCCGTTAGTTTTGGACATAACCCCATCCTGATTCATTCTGTTAAATCTTTCTCTGATTTGTCACTTTGCCTCCCAATTAGATGTCACTTTCAAACATGGCTGCTTCCTTCTATCAGTTAACTTTGCCTTTATTGTTTGGGATTAAAGGTGTATACCAAGGGCTTGTCTATATTCAAGCTAGAGTAATCCTGTTGCTGGATTAAAATCCTTCTACATCCTACTCCACAAGACAGCATGCTGGTAAGGATATTGACAAAAGAGAGCCCCTTATGCTAGTTAAGAGTTTACTAGTTTGGTCTGGGTGTGGTGGTACAAGCCTGGAATCCCAGCACTTGAGAGGCAGAGGCAGATGGGTCTCTGTGAATTGGAGGCCAGCCAGGACTACAAGAGAAACCCTGTCTTGAAAAACAAAACAACAAAAACTAGTCCAGCCACTGTTGGAAGTCAGTATAAAGTTTTTCGGTGTTTGTTTTTTTAAATACTTATTACATATACGTGGTCTGCCTTTATGTATGTCTACAAACCAGAAAAGGGCACCAGATCTCACTATAGATGGTTATAAGCCACCATGCAGCTGCTGGGAATTGAACTCAGGACCTCTGGAAGAGCAGTCAGTGCTCTTCACCACTGAGCCATCTCTCCAGCCCCAAGATTTCTGGAGAGCAGTTAAGAACAGTGTTCTAGAGGACCTGGGTTCAATTACCACACCCACATGGCAGTTTACAATAGGAGTTCCAATTCTAGGAGATCTGACACCCTCACACATACATACAAGCAAAATATCATGGTATATTAAAAAACCCTAAAAGTCTTTGATGCAACTCTGCTGTACTATAATTGGGCATTTACAAGACTCCCAAGTTAGTGTACCACAGAGATCACTTGGACATCAGTGTTGCAGCCTATCCACAATGGGACTAGATGTCCAATGTCAGGAATGGGTAAAGAGAAATGGGTGTGTGCACAATGGAAACATTTGCCAGCTTTAAAAGAAGTAACATTTTCAGTGAACTGAGTACCAACTGTAGCTAATGTGAATTAAGGCCACCTCAAAAATTTAAAAGATGACTAATGGGTATGAAGGGGGAAATATGCTTATCATGCATTATACATTATGAGTAAACTTACACTTACAAAATTAGCGTTAGGGGCTGGAGAAGTGGCTCAGTGGTTAAGAGCACCACCTGCTCTTCCAGAGGTCCTGAGTTCAATTCCCAACAACCACATGGTGGCTCACAGCCATCTATAATGTGATCTGACTCCCTCTTCTGGCCTGCAGGTATGCATGCACATAGAGCACCCATGTACATAAAAATAAGTTTAAAAAAATTAGCATTAACTGGGCGTGATGGCACACACCTGTCATCCCAGCAGAGGCAGCAGATCTCTGAGTTCTAGGCCAGCCTGTTCTACAAAGCGAGTCCAGAACAGCCAAGGCTACACAGAGAAACCCTGTCTCAAACCCAAAATAACACTTGGAGAGTTTTTTTTTTCTTTTTTAGTAGTGAAAAATATTAGAAAGGCCACTTAAGAGTAAAACTTAATGTTCAAAATAATTTGAGGTCAGAGCCGGGCGTGGTGATGCACGCCTTTAATTCCAGCACTTGGGAGGCAGAGGCAGGCTGATCGCTGTGAGTTTGAAGCCAACCTGGTCTACAAAGGGAGCCCAGGACAGCCAAAGCGACACAGAGAGACCCTGTCTTGAAAAACAGAAACAAACCAAAATAATAATAATAATAATAATAATAATAATAATAATAATAATAATAATAATTTGAGGTCAGAATTGGTAGGACCCTGCTGGTTAAGGCAGAAGTCTGGTCTTCTATGGATGGCCAGTTCCTCGCTCAGACAATGAAGAAAGGACTCCCTTTTTCAGCGAGGCCCTCATCGCACCTGATTTGCGAGTTCCAGATTTGTAAGGGCACAAGGAATTCCAAGAAGTGTACTGGACCTCCTGCTGAGATCTTGGCCTCCAACTAATGGTCTCTAATTGTACCCAGGTGCCATCCCCTCACACACAGGATAATTAAGTACTGTCTGCTTGTTACCTTACTATACGTAGATGAGGTATCCTTGCTCCTTTTGCTCTAGGGAATCAGACACATTCACCCTCACTTCCCAGGGTTTTATAAATCCCTAATTCACAAGTTGAGTTGGCTTGGCTCCACTCCACCATGACCATCTGAGACTTCATTTACTCCACTGGATGCCTGATCAGGCAGAATTGCCTTTGCAGTTGCTGGTGCCTGCCCAACCTCTCCCAGTAGCTCCATGCACACAGGGCCCTGGGGAAGCCGCGTAGCATAACCCCACCCGGCCCCGACCCCCCGCAGAGGCTGGCAATCTGGCTCTGACCCTAGGCGACAAGCAGCTGGGAAAGCAGAGCTTTCGGGTTTTGGGGCATCCTTCTGAATTCCCCTGCCCTGCTGGGCTCGGGACACAAACCTGGGGGACCCACACTGCGATGCTTCAGAACCACAAGAACTCTAGGTTATCTTTAAATGCCCTGATTATTTATTGGGACAGGGTCTTGTAGGCTTTTAACATATTTTATTGGGGTTCTTATGTCTCTGTCTCCCCTCACCCCAACACCTGGTAGGAGAGAAAGAAAGTTAATGGAGGGGGGTGTAGTTCTTTTTTGACTACTTGGTGCTGATTAGGGTCGTCGGGTTCCTTGGAATAAGTCCAATCTTAATAGACTATCTCCAAATTCTCATGAAACTGCAACAGCGACCAGGAGCAGCAGCAGGAAAGCAGTAGCTGCCTTTTTCCTGCCAGTGCTTTCATCCCTCTGAGTCCTCAGAATTAAACTATCTGCAGCTGGCAAAGATCATGCCTCTCTAAGACCCTGCACAAGGCAAATGGTCTGCTGCTGTGGACAATGAAGGAGTTCCATATCCCACACCTGGGATTAAAACAAAAACATGTTTACATTAAGTTTTTAAAGAAACCGAAACTCCCACTACAGGGTCTCATGTATATCCTTGGGCTGGCCTGGCACTCACTATGTAGATCAAATTGGTCTTGAACTCAAAAGAGATCTGCCTGCCTCTATAGGCAACTGAGATTAAAGGTGTGTGCCATCACCCTTGGCCCCAGTTGTACTTTTTATTTATTTGTTTAATTCAGTTAGGACCAATTAATAGGTAATGGAAAATTAAGCCGAGCAGTGGTGGCGCACGCCTTTAATCCCAGCACTCAGGAGGCAGAGGTAGGCAGATCACTGAGTTCGAGGCCAGCCTGGTCAACAAAGCAACTTCCAGGACAGCCAAGGCTAACACAGAGAGATCCTGTCTCAAAAAACAAAACAAAATAAAAAAAGTAATGGGAAGTTAATGAGTAATTGCCAGCTTTTAATTTTTAAGCAAGGAACTATATATACCATGTAATACCAGTTTTATTTTATACATGTATGTGAACAGTGGGTTGTGATGTAATATGGATTTCAAATGAGTTTAAAAGGCCTTTTCCCTCTAAGTTGACTTAAAGATTTGAATTTCACATCCTAGAGCTGGGCATTTGTTGTTTTGAGAGTAATAACATTTTTTTGTTTGTTTTTTGAGACAGGGTTTCCATGTTTAGCCTTGGCTGTCCTGGACTCACTTTGTAGACTAGGCTGGCCTTTAATTCACAGAGATCTGCCTGCCTCTGCCTTCCACGTGCATTAAAGGAATACACCATCATACCTGACCTTTTTAAAATTTTTTTGAGATTAAAGGCATACACCATCATACCCGACCTCTGTTTTTATTTTTATTTTTTGAGACTTGAGAGCTCACTTTAAAAAAATAATTTAGTTTTATGTACACTGGTGTTTTGTCTGTATGTGTGAGGGTGATGTCTTCCCTGGAATAGGAGTTACAGAGAGTTGTGAGCTGTCAGGTGGTTTTCAAGGTGGCTCAGTGAGTGGATAGATATCATGGCTTGATAACTTGAGTTTGATCTTCATGACCCATATGGTGGACGGAGGGAACCCATTTCTTCCATGTTGTTCTCTGTAGGGAGCAAGTAACATCCTGAGTGAGTGTGGCATAGGCTTGGCCATGTCAAGGACCTCAATGCTTCAGCCACGTTTGAGTGGCAAAGGCTCAGGACAGCAAAACCTTCCTCGGGTCTGAGTGTTCATGTTGACAATGTGTGCAGAAACTATCCACTGTAGTAGTGCTCTCCCTTCCCCCAGCATGTTTCTAGTACCCCGTAGAGGAATTTTAATTCAGAACTTGGTTGCACCGGCAAAAGATCAAATCCAAAGACCTTCTAGGTCTGTGTGATACAGCTGGAATACAAACAGGCCTTTAATTCAGTAGACAGAGGCAATCAGATCTGAGTTCAAGGCTAGCCTGGTATAGAACAAGTATCAGGTGAAGAAAAGCTTGAGTCCAGGTGTGGTTAATCCCTAACAATGAAGGTACTTATTATGCAGCAGGAAGAACCCATGTTTGAAAGTGAAGTCTAAACTGCTCGCAGAAAATGTGATGAATCAGAGAAACATTTGACAATAGGATACACCCAATTCTCAGAAGAGGAGAGATGAAAGGGAAGTGGGGGAGGGGAGGGAGAGGGGAGTGGGGAGGAGGAGATTTCCAGAGAAGTTGAATGAAAGAACAAGCTAGACACAGATAAGCAGAATGAGCCAGAGAGTAAGTAACCAGAAGAGTAGTTCTGGCCCAAGGAGAACAATTCAGAGGGAGAGAGAAGCCAGACTGAACAAGTCAGCTGGGAATGGAGTTTGAGCCAGAACAGCTGAGTTGACCAGCCAGCCTAGAGCTCAGTAAGAACAAGAAGGACTGAGTTTATTAAGCAGTCAGTCTGAGAAGCCAGAAACATTCAAGGTCTAGGTTAGATTGTATGGAGGCTAGAAGCTTCCAGGACTAGGTCTAGATTAGCAGACAGAGGCAATAAAATAAAATAAGCCTCTGAGACAACTGAAACCAGTGAATAAAAGTTCCTTTTATAGTACTTACAGAAATTGTTCCAACTGAGGTTAGCTAAACCTGCCTCTTTCTTCAGCTGTGTGTAATAAAGACACTGCGCCTGTGGTGCTGTGACTTATTTATCAGAAAGCTTAGACCACTCTATCTCATCCTTTTTGTCTGCCATTTTTCATTCCCTCACTGCCCCAATTAGGTCAATCCCTGGAGCCATGCAGTTCTCTGATTTCCACATGTATGCATCGTGTGTATACACAGATATTATACCGGTTATCTCTATAGGTTTCTTCTTGGACATAGGGTGTCATGTTTTCCAGGATAGCTTTTGGGGGATGGTTTTGTGCACTGTGTATTCAAATGCTGATTTCTGCACCCAGAGATCTGGTGAAGTCTGGACATGGGCGGCGTCATTATTATTGACAAATCTGTCTCAATGTTGTCTAAAAACTGTTCTTCATCATCTCTGATTGGTTAATAAAGAGCTGAACAGCCAATAGCTGGGCAGGAGAGTAGAAGTGGACTTGGAATCCCGGGGAGGGGGGAGGGTCCCAAGTGGAGCAGAGAGAGAAAGAAGGTAGCCAGGTCAGTGAGACTAGTTGGCAGGTAAAGGGGCAAGTCAGGCCAGCATGCATGGATTAAGAGTGCTTAAAGCCCATTAATACATGGAATGTCTCCATGTCATTATTTGGGAGCTAGAACAAGCATTAGAGGAAAAAAAAAAACAACTTTACAGATAGCAAAAAATTCCCCTTGTAGCCAAGCACGAGCTTGAACAGATTCTCCTGATTTCATTTCCCAAGTGCTAGGATTATAGGATTTCGCCACCAGGCCTGATTTATGCAGTGTTGGTTATTAAACTCAGGGCTTCTTGTATGCTAGGCAAGCACTGAGTTTTGTCCTTGGGGCTATGTCTCTATTCATTTAGACAGTTGTTTTTTTTTTTTAGTCAGTATTCAGTATTTGTGAAGACACAAAACCACATGTCTAATAACAAGTTCTATTTAAATTGACTTGCAGTCTATTACTGAATAATTTATTTCATAGAGTGGGATCAATAAATCTCAAGATTTGAATCAGGTTTCCTTGTGTAAACCAGCTTCTTGAGAGTTGGGATTAAAGCACTCCTGGCACCCTCATTAAGTCTAAAACAAACAAAACAAAAACAAAGAAAGAAACCCGCTATTTCTGATGTTAAGATGAACCTAGATCAAGACAATATGGTAATGGCTATCTAGCAATTTGTCCCTCACTAGGATAATAAAACAGCAAACCTCTTTTGTTTGTTTGTTTTTGGTTTTTGAGATGTTTCTCTGTGTAGCTTTGGCTGTCCTGGTCTCACTTTGTAGGCCAGGCTGGCCTCGAACTCACAGTGATCCGCCTGCCTCTGCCTCCCAGGTGTGCTGGGATTAAAGGTATGCACCACCACGCCCAGCTGCAAACCTTCTTAAATGTATTTTTATGGGTGTTTTGTCTGTACTGTGTCTGTGTAGCATGTGCATGCCTGGTGTCTGGAGGTGAGAAGAGGGCATCTGATTAGCTGGCACTGGAGTTACAGATGGTTATGAGCCCCATGTCTATAAAGCAAGTCCAGGAAAACCACAGCTAGGACTACAAGAGAAACCCTGTCTTGAAAAACTAAAAAAACAAAAACAAAAACAATCCCACCCCCCCAAAAAGCCAAACCAAACCAAAAAGTAAGAATAAAGAAAACCTGAGATGGAAGAGTCTGTAAAAACCTAATTTTGGAACTGACATGCCATGATTTCTACTGCGTGTGTATGCTCTTTGTCACATGGACGAATAGTGGAAGGAGGCTGACTATAAAAAAGATCAAAGGGAATTGTGGTGAAGGATCCAACAGTGCTGTGAGACTGGAAGTATTTATTTTTACTAACAAATAGTAAAAGGATGGCCTAACATTTAAGTGACATACACTTATGATGGAAATTTGAAACTTTGCAACCAATTATATATATAAAATGCAAACGTTACCTAGGGGGATCATATTTCTAAAAAAAATATTTTGAGAGTGAAAGAATAAAACCTGGGACCTCAGGTGGCTCAACTGGCAAGCTACCAGACTTTAAGTCCGAAGGCCATGGATTCAGACTCAAGGCTCTAGTCCAGCATGGTGGCTCACACCTGCAATCTTAGCACACTGGGAGGCAGAGGCAGGTGGATCTCTGTGAAGTCAAGGCCAGTCTGGTCTACAAAGCGAGTTTAGGACAACCAAGGCTACACAGAGAAACCCTGTCTTGAAAAACCAAACCAAACCAAACAAACCTTGAAGTCTTGTCATCTCAGCACTTGGGAGGCTAAGTCAGGAATGCCTGGGCACGGTTACAAAATGAGCCTAGCTCAAAAAGCACACCAACCCCCCACCCATGCGCCCCCCACCAAAATCAAACAAATCCCTAAAAAATAAAGCCTTGAAGACCAGACTTAGGACTGCCAGCTTTGGGGCTGGAGAGATGGCTCAGAGGTTAGGAACACTGACGGCTCTTCCAAAGGTCATGAGTTCAAATCCCAGAAACCATATGTTGGCTCACAACCATCGATAATGAGATCTAGATTAAAAAAAAAAAAAAAAAAAAAGACTGTCAGCTTCAACTTTGAGAGTCTCTCCACACCGCCCTGGCTGTTCTGTGTCAGCCTCCTACTGCTGGGATAATAGGCATAGGCCACCACACCAAGCTGTTATGTGCCAGTTGTGCTGTGCAGTCTTTATCCAGTATGGCCCTCTGAGGTATTCCCATGGCTCTTCAGTCCTCCACATGGAGCTCTTTTATCCTAAAAGTACGGTCTATTGCTAAATCAAAGATGAGCTTCAAATTCAAATTGTAATTTGAACCCTGATTTGTGAATGGCAAAAATTTACTGGAAATCAGCTGGGTGTAGTGGCACATGCCTTTAATCCTAGCACTTGGGAGGCAGAAGCAGGCCAATCACTGTAAGTTCAATGCCAGCCTGGTCTACAGAGTGAGTCTGGGACAGCCAAGGCTACACAGAGAGACCCAGTCTCAGAACCCTCCGCCCCCCAAAGCCAAACCAAACCAATTACTTGAACTCAGGACTTTACCCTAAAATTAGAGCTTCTTGTTATAAGGTGGACCAGCGGGAGCTTTTTAAAAACTAGCACAGTGGCTTTCAATCTGTGGGTCTCCACCCCTTTGAGGGTTGCATTACAGGCACCTTGTATTTCAGATATTTACAATTCATAACAGCAAAATTAGTTATTAAGTAGCAGTGGAATAATTTTATGGTTGGGGGTCATTACAACATGAGGGTCAAAGCATTAGGAAGGGTGAGAAGCACTGACCTACCATTTACTAAAGCCCATTGCTTTATTGAGCATGGCACTGCACAAGTACAGTCTACTAAAGTTACCAATTTGAGGATATGGAGCCTGGACACTCAAAAGAAGAAATACTGTAACATCTCTATAACTAAAAAGCCATACACAGCTGTGACATCTAATTTATGGGGGTGATTTTTTTTTATTAGGTATGCCATGAATGTGCATGTAGGCACTTTATACCTTGGTTGTATAGACTAGGTTTACCTAATATGCCAAAAAAATGTACAAAGTCAGTAACTGTTGAAAATGATGTGGGACATTGCACAACAAAGAAATTTGAATGACAATTTTATGCTTTTCAGGAAGATAACTTGAAATTTGGGGCTAATAATATCCAGTACCACAAACAGTAAACACAGAATTTAAAAAAAAAAAAAGGCTGCAAAACCACCACTTTTTCAAACTCAAGGGATCGAGTAGGGAAATCAACTACATGAGTTAGGGGGTAGGTGGTGGCTCCTGTTCACAGGTGAGTGGGTAATTGGGATTCCGGTTCCTGGACTCTCTGCCTTGAGCCGCCAAGGAGCAAATAAATGTACATTCAGAAGCCTAGGTACAGTACCCTCAACATTTTCAGTGACAAGGGAGACATGGTCTCCGGGAGCAAGACGATGAACTGCACACCGATCCGCATTGGCTGGCTAATTCCCGGGGCACTGTGGCAGGTTTCACGCCCTCATCCTGTCACCAGCGCCTGCGGCATTAGGCTGGTAGTTGATGCCAGGCCAGACTTCATAGCCCCTTTAATACGAAGTCGCTAAAAGAGATTCTAATCAAGAGGAAGAAGGCCTCACTCGTCTGAAAGCCTGCCCAATGGCTCCCACCTTCATTCCCCGCGGTCACCCGGGGACAGAGGCGAGGCGGTGCTGGGTCGAGTCAGGACACCAAGAGCTGAGGGCCCGGAAGGCGCCAGCCACGACCTAGAGGGACCAGGAAGGAACAGAGACCACAAGATGGCGTTGAGGCGGGGCGAGCCACGCCTCCCACAATGCTATGCGGCGCCCTCTTCCGGCTGTGGGCAGCGCGGTCGGTGGGGGCGGGGGGGAGGGGGCGACGAGGGAGGGGAGGAGTGTTAGCGACTGTGGCCGGAAGCCGGCTGAGCCGCTCTCTTAGAGCACCGCCTGTATTTCCGGGGCCTTGAGCCTCGCTCTTGAGACTTCCCTGTAGGCGGCGCGGGAGGGAAAAGTTTGTAGGGCCGTGCTGGGAGGATCACCTCGGTTTCCCAATGTGAGCAGTTTCCCGAACTCTCTTCAGGAGAAGGTTGCCCAGAGAAGTGGGGGACGGGAACATGAAGCAGTGTCTCTTTCTGACCATTTTGGTGCCTTTAGTCCTGGCGCCCCGACCTCCGGAGGAGCCAGGCTCTGCCTCCCACCCGCGACTTGGTAAGAGCCGGAGAAGCAAAGCCGGGGAGCAAACTGGCTTAGCTGGCCCTAGAGCGCTTGGAAGGACGCACCGGGGCGCTGGGGGCGGGGTACAAGGCTACAGAGGTGAGCCCCGAAGTTTTCAGTGTGGGAAGGGGGTGTGGCTCCCGGTGTGTAGCGAGAGGAAAGAGGTGGGCTTGTCACTCTGTGTGGAGGGACATCCTGGAGGGGTCTCTTAAAGGGCCTGCGAGAGGTCAGTTCTCCTAGGTTTGTAGTTTGGGGATGTGTTTAGAAAAGAGGTGCAGGCATGCGGATGGTTCGTGTGTGGAGTGTGAGATATGGTCGAGGTCCTTTGCTTGCTAACAAGCGGATCTAAGGTGTTAGGTGTTTCTGATAAAAGCAGGACCCTGAAAGAAAGGAGGGGCCCAAAGCTCCACACCGCTTGCTGGCTCTCAAAGTCGAACTTGAATTTCTTATGTAGGAGGTACTTAATGCAGTAAGCTGGTTGAAAGGCGGCGACACGAAGTAGTTTCGTTTGCATTTTCTGACTGGATTTGGAATCTTGGAGTTGGATTTCAAGATCACCCTAAGAACTTTCTTGTTTTGAAGAGATGCCTGGCGGAGAGAGTGAGGCTCAGACTTCCTAAGCCAGCTCTTGAATTAGCTTGCCACTGTGAATGCTCTCCTTGCAATTTAAAACAAATGACCAGGGCTGACCCGCTTAAACAGTTTAACAGTTTAAACAGCCTAGAAACTAGAGGGTTCCTACTCAGATCTTCAGATCTTTTTTTTTTAGAGCTATCATAAGGACAGGCATGCATTAGAGGTGTGAAGTGGTGATAGGTGACTCACCAGGCACCTTAGGATCCTTTCGCGTGCAAAAGTGGCGAAGACACTTCAGTTAACCAGTAACAAAGTGTGAAACAGTTTTGGTGATAGGGAACTTACCAGATGTCTTAATATCCTTTAGCCTGCAAATCTAAGGCACTTAAGTTAATCAATAACAAAGTGTGAACTAGTATTCCTCATTGTGTGATGTAACGATCCTGTCGGTCTATAGACGTATTTTATCATTCAGATCGAAACCCGGCTGAGTTTTCTTTACCTCTGTTTTGAGTCAGGGTTGGCCTGGAACTTGCTGTGTAAACCAGGCTGGCCTCAAACTCACAGAGAGCTGTCTGCCTTGGCCTCGCAAGGGCTGGATTGCCTTGCACCATCACTCCCAGGCTTGTGTTAGTTGGTGTTTTTTGATTTTTTTTTTTGTTGTTGTTGTTTTTAACCTTGTGCTTTCCTCTTATTTACTGAACAGAGGCTGTAATTGACTGGTATAAACATTTAATGTATTGCATGCCCTTATCCAAATGACTTTCTTGTGTGTGTGTGTGTGTGTGTGTGTGTGTGTGTGTGTTTGCGTTTGCATTTTAAACTGGATTACCTGTGTGACAAGATTAAAGAACCGAAAAGGAGCACGTTAGAAAGTGCTGAAATACAGACCGAGGGAAACATTCTCAGTGCTGATAACAGAGCCTGGGGACATGCTTCATTTTAAAGGTGCTAGTAATAAGCTTGCATTTGAGACAGTAAATGACTTTTGTACCATTCCCACACAACTTGTCACCACTCTCCTGTCCACGGGTGGAGAGAAAAGCGTGAATCTTAGGGACTCATACAGTGTAGAGGAAAACTACATTATTTCTAGATTGATGCTCAACAGTGTAAGCTGAGATCTAAACAGACACATCTAAAACAACATTCAAACATTAGGACGTGTTTATGGCAACCACTCTTGTGCGTATGTATTGTGCTGATAACCTCAAGGTAAGTTTCAAAATGTTTCAGGCACAAAATCTGTGACCTACTTTCCACCCCTTCCACCCACCACATCCTCTTTTATTAAAAGTAACACAAAGGAAAAACAGTTTTGAAATCAAAGTGAGACTTATACACCCAGCTAAAACTTCACTGTGATGTCATGACTAAGCTCATGTGACTCATAACTTTCCTAAATTATGCAATTCATAACAGTTCCTGAAGTAATTTTTGGTGATCCACAGAGTACCCTAAAAGCTAAGTGTCTGTTTATTGTGTACTTTTTGCCCTTCAGAAAATTATATACCTAATTGATATTTAGTACATTTATAGTCTAACTACAGAACCAAGTAAGTTAATGAAAAGAAAAAACCCTATGTTCTTAAAACTGTGAAACTATTTGTTGATCTTGAATAACCAAGTGTAATAGTAGGGTGAAGTTAAGCAGCAAACTGCCATGAAAACTGCCAAACAAACAAAAACTCCTCTTCAGATGCCCACAAGGCCTGTGTTCCTCACTTCCATCTTCTGAGACCCATTTTTTTTTTTAATCCAGTTAAAAAATATCTGGGGTGATGTAAGTACAGTGCTTGCCTAGCATTTATGTGCAAGGTTCTGAGTTCGAGCCCCATTTCAAAGCTCATTATCAGCAGCACTCAGGAGTTAGATGCCTGGCCTCTTCATGCTGAAGTTGCTGTTTATAAGCTGCCATCCTATGAAATCCAAATACCTAGCACAAGCCGCTTCAAGGGAGGTTTAAGGTAACTTTGTTTTGCAGCAGTAGTCAAAGAGATGACCTATTTCTAAGAACGAAGACTTAGACAATGATGGGGAAACTGGAGAAGTCCTTGTGGCTTTCAAAGGGCTTTCCGGAATGTTATGTGTGAAAGTCCTCCACATCCGAGTGCTGTTGACTTTGGGTTCTCAGCGTCTGTGTTGTGGAAGATAGCACCCGATTCGAGTGGAAGCATAGTCTGAAGAGAGTGTTAACTTCGGTGGTACAGAAGGAGCAACCGGACGGTCTTCACTGTGGTAGAGAAGTGAAAGAAGGTTGCTGCTTTGCCTCTCTGCCCTAAAGTCAGCAAAGAAGGCAGGCACCTTCCCCAACTTCCTCTTTGTCTATGCTCCACCAACAGGAATTGCAGATTCTGAAGAGTCTCTGCCAGTACTCTGGTTCCACTTGCTCTTTGACTGTGTACTCCTAACTGCTAAATATGCATCTCTGACCTTGTCTTCTTCCGTGAAGCCCCACTCATATCTGGCTGATATTCACACCTCCATATTAAAAAAAGCAAGTAGTGTAGTATGTCCAAAATTATCTGTCATCTGTTTTTGTTTAGAAGAGTGAGCATGAGGTAGGTGGTGATAGAACACACCTTTAATCCCAGGCAGAGGCAATCGAATCTCAGAGTTCAAGGCCAGCCTGGTCTACAGAGTGAGTTCTAAGATAGCCAGAGCTACACAGAGGAACCCTATTTCAACAGCCTCCCCTCCAAAATAAAAGAGAGTGTGAAAACAGTGTTGAAGCTGGACTAGGGGTTACTGAAGCTGTCCCATTGTCTCACTTGAGTTTGCACCAGTGTACCTCAGAACTCCATGGCCCTGGCTTTTTTCAGGGGTTCACCTGGACTCTGCTGACTCATTAAGGCTGAGCAGCTGCCGGTTACAGGACTTGTTAGTCTTGACCTAGGCTAGCCTCATCTCAGCCTGGTAAGCACTCACTGTAGAGAATTAGGTGAAGCAGCTGACTGCTGTAAACCCACAAAGGCACATTTTTAGTTGTAAAGTTCTGGTTCCCTGGCCCAGTAGAGAGCACTGATTTTCTTCGCTCAATTCACCTATTCCCAGGGCTTCCTGCACAGACTGGCCAGATTGCATGCGTCCCTGCCCTGCTTGTGTATTCTGGGAGTGCTGACCTTGAGTCTTCAGAACAGGCATAGTAAACAGTGGCCCAATCTAGGCCACTGTTTGTTGTTGTTGTTGTTAGGATAAGAGTTTCATTTGTAGCTGAGGCTTGCACGTGCCAGGGGCTTGTATTTACACTTAGAGACTATATTCTAGGAAAAAGTTATTCTGTAAAAAAAATGAAATAATATAGAAGATCCATAGATATTTTAGACCCTTCTTCTTAACACTTTATTTTCCTCACACACATGATACATTATATATAACTATACTTGTGCATATATATATGCATAGATACACACAAAAACGTAGACATAATTTTTAAACTTTAAAAAATTAGATTCAACTTAAAAGTGCTGATTATGAGTTTGATGGGAGAAACTTGGTTATACTTGAGATGAATTCACTAAATTCAGTGGCTGTAAAAACTTATTTGAGTATAAGCTGCTTTTGCCACGGGCTTCAGTTTGAGACTCACAGGATAACTTGGTTTTCTCTGTTCTTGCCTAAAATCCCTGTCTGGCTTGTCAGTGTGTGTGTGTGTGTGTGTGTGTGTGTGTGTGTGTGTGTATACATATATACATATATACTGTATACATACATAAATGTCTACATAGGTAGTGAAGCCAGAATCCCAGGAGTTTTTAGCAATACCCACTTTGTTCTTTCAGAAACTTACCTACTGATTTCCCAGATTCCAATCTTGTTTGTACCACACTGAAGTTCATTGAGATTTCTACTTAACAGTGCCCTTACCCAAAGTCTAAAATCCTTAAGATTTCATTCCCTGTTCATCAACTGACCTCCATCTGCCTCCTCAGTCTCATCATAAGTCATAGTTCTTTCTTGTTTGTTTTTGTTTTAGAGAGGGTCTCGGTCTGTACTCCTGGTCAGTCTGTAACTCACTATGTAGACCAAGCTGGCCTTGAACTCAGAGATCTGTCTGCCTCTGCGGTTTGAATGCTAGGATTAAATAATGGCTTGTGCCACCACAGCTGCCGTCCTGACCTCATGCCGTAGTTTTGCTGTGATGTTCTACAGTACAGTTTATCTGAGTTGCCTTCTCACTTCTGCAGTATGTGATGTGCCTTCTCTTAACTGCTACTGCATCATTTCTAAAAAAAAAAAAAAAAATTATGTGTTTTTTTGCCCACATGTATGTCTGTTCGTAATGTACATGTAGTATCAAAGATCTCCTAGAACTGGGGTTACAGACAGTTGTAAGCAACCTTGTGGATGCTGGGCATCAAATCCAGGTCCTCTGGAAGAGCAGCTAGTGCTCTTAACCACTGAACCATCTCTCCAGTCCTGACCTCAGCCATTGGATGCAGCCAGGAAAAGCATCCTTAGTTTGCCAGACAGGGATGCTAATCCTGCTGTGTTCTTCCATAACTGCTTCCCCCCCCTTCCCCCCCCCCCCCCGCAAGATACACTTAATGATAATTTTGTGTGATTGTTCTTCCCCACTGTACTAAAAAATATAATAGTAAAAATTCAAAAGCTCTGTCACATTGCCAATGCCCGGAGGTTCTTAATAAGTATTAGTTGAATAAATAAGTCCTAGTTTGAAAAGAGCAAAAAAGTATAGAATGTGTGTTCAGGAAAGTTGAAGCGAAGGTAGAAGGATACAGAAAACACAAAAGCAGTAAGGAAGATAGGGTCTGTAGCTAAATATCACTAGGTATTGCCAGTGGGAACTACACTATAGCACTTGGCAGGGAAGAGCAGCATAGTGGGGCCTTAGAACATTCTCCATTTGACCTTTTATTTAATTTTTTTTTTCGGTTTTTCGAGACAGGGTCTCTCTGTGTAGCCTTGGCCATCCTGGACTCACTTTGTAGACCAGGCTGGCCTCGAACTCACAGCGATCCGCCTACCTCTGCCTCCCGAGTGCTGGGATTAAAGGCGTGCGCCACCACGCCCGGCTTCATTTGACCTTTTAAATGGGCTCATTTTCTAAATTGTGTTTCTAGCTAGCTAACAGCTGTCTCATTTGGTGGCTGTAATCATTTACAGAATAGAATGGGCAACTACTGTGGAATTTTTTAAAGAGTCCATGACCAGGTGCTGAGCAAATGAGGATCTTAAGGTGTCTTATTGAGTACTGACAGCAATAAATGATACTGTAAGAAATTCTGCCCGGCATGGTGACGCATGCTTGTAATCCCAGCACTTGGGAGGCAGAGGCAGATGGATCACTGTGAGTTCGAGGCCAGCCTGGTCAACAAAGTGAGTGCAGGACAGCCAAGGCTACACAGAGAGATCCTGTCTCAAAAAACTATAAAAAATAAAAATAAAAATAATAAAAGAAAGAAAGAAAGAAAAAGAAAAGAAAAGAAAGAAAGAAAGAAAGAAATTCCTAAGCTGGGTGCAAAACTCTCAGCACTCAGTGGAGGCAGAGGCAGGCAGATTTATGTGAGTTCAAGGCCAGCCTGGTGTACAAAGTAAGTCCAGGACAGCCAAGGCTACACAGAGAAACCCTATCTCAAAACCCTAGATAAATAAATAAACAAATTCCACTGAGTTATACTCTTTTTTTTTTTTTTTTTGTGACAGGTCCTCAGTGTGTATTGCTGGCTGACCTGGAACTCACTATGGTAAACCAGGTTGGCCTCCAGAGTACTGGGATTAAGGTGTGCATCACAATGCCAGGCACCAGTCTCTACTTCTTTATTGAGAGAGTTGGGTAGAAATGAGAGAGAAATTCTGTTGTAAAGGTTGTGGAGAATTGTGTCCACCGAGGGCTAAGGTTCTGGGAGTGCACTACAGTGGGAAGTTGAGGATCTGAGGGGCACTTGCTAAGAAGGCAGCGTTAGGAGCTGTAGGTGGCTCGAGTTTGCCTTCCAAGAGGGAGCTGCTTTTTATTGAGTTGTTTTGTAATGGCTCCAGGATATCTAATTTGTAATATCCAGTTATTAAAAGAATATAATTGCAATGGAAACAGAGCTATTTTAAAGTATGTTAGGAAGCTACATTTAAAAGGCTCTTATTATAGACAGTCTACTTAAAATAACTAACAGTGTTGCTATCTTGCCCTTATTTTTCTTCTAGCCCCATAGTTAAGATACTGGGATATGAATAGTTTTTGAAACCTTCCTTTTCCTTAACTTTGTAGATAAGTATTCTACATGTTCTTAAAAACCTGCTGTGAACAGGCTTTTAAATGGTGGGTGGTTCCCTCATGTTCTTTGGAAGTTCCACAGTTTATCTGTTTTCCAGATTAGCCTACCTTGTTTCTGGTTCTTGTTTTTAAAAGCAGTGCAAGGCTGAATAAAAGATGGATGGATATTAAAAAAAGTGATATAATGGATATAAAAAAAGTGAGCTGGATATTAAACATATGAGTATTACCTGTAAAAGGACCCTATGTTGAGTGTCCCCACAGGCTTGCTTATGTGTGAGATGATTGGTCTCCAGCTGGAAGCATTATTTTTAGCTGTTTGCTTACTTTAGCTTAAGTGGTTTTCTCTCTCCTCTTTCTTTCTTTCTTTCTTTTTTTTTTCTGATTAATGATTTGGGGCAAGGAGGCCTTTGAGGGCGGGTGTCTTTCCTTGTTGCCTGTGGTAGCCTTGAACTCCAGCTGCCTCAGCTTTCAGTAAGATTACCGGTAGGAGCCCTAATGCTGCCAGACTTGTTCAGTGCTTTTCAGACTTGAATTCACATGAGAGTTACCTGGAAGGCAGCATAAGTTGCTAAACCCCACACTGAGGATTTCTGACTCTTTGTATTTCTAACAAGCTCCCAGCTGCTCATGCTGCTGGTGCAGGGGGACCACAGTCTGAAGAGCCCTCCCTGATCCGTGTATTGACAATGAAAGTACAACATTGAAATCAGGTTTCTAAGTCAGTAGGTGTGATTATGATCTTAAATGAAACTGTGGTCATGTACCAGCCTGATTCAAGGCAGTTGAAGACCAAAGGACTGTATTTTATCTCAGCATTGAGAATTCCTGTAGCTTGTGAACATGAGCCTGATGGGCCAAGGTCCTTGCAGAATTTTTTGTGGTAAAACACTGTTGAGAGCCAGGTGTGGTGGCCTTCACTTTGGGAGATGGATGCAGGATTAGGAGCTCAAGGCCAGCCTGGGGCCCAGTGAGATAATGCTGTAAGAAAAGGATGCTGTGGTGGGGTGTGGTGGCGCACATCTGTAATCCCAGCACTATGGAGGCAGAGGCAAGTGGATCTCTGTGAGTTTGAGACCAGCCTGGTCTACAAAGTGAGTCCAGACCAGCCAGGACTACAAGAGAAACCCTGTCTTGGTGGGGGGTGGGGGGGAGAGAGGAAGCTGTAATGAATAAAACATGGCTCCTTTTGGCCATTTCCTAATCTGTGAGATAAGACATGTCATAACCAAAAGTTAAGAAAGATACAGAGAGTTGTAAACTTCAGAGGGAAGAAATGGACGTTTGTTTGAAATGCTCGAAAGTCAAAAACCAGTGAAGTAGACAGCTCCAGGTGGGCTAGGCTACTTCATAGGCATTCTAAAGCATCATTTCAGGAAAGCTTTTCAGTATTTTGGCCTGGATAGACTTTTAAAAACCAGTGCTGTGTTGCACTAAGGTTTGGCCTTATTTTTCTTATAATCTACAATTCTTTGGCACACCATTGGTGTTAGAGTTTGGCATGGTAGACAAATGTGTTTTCTCTGAGCCTGTTTCGTCCTCATTTGGAGGAGAATTGCATTTAGGATGTTCTGTGGAAGTAGTGTAGTAGAGAAATTTGGTTATTGGTAAACAAGTTGGTTGATCAAGGTGCAAGTTTCTTGCAGGTTTTTCATTGGTGCCCCTAAGCTGTGTGGTTGTACCATCTATCATGGGTTAGAAAGGTGATTAAGATCTGAAACAGCCTTTCTCTGGATTGACTTTAAAAGGAAATTTTGTAAACACAAAATAGCAACTGTGAATTTTGAATCAGAGCCTTGAGTGCATGTTGATTAACTTTCATCTGGTAGCAGCATGTCTGTGCTCTTACTTTCCTCAGATTCACTCAAGAATTACATAACAGCAGGTATTTTCTCTGCCCACCCTGTAGAAACTATTCAGTACTTTCATCTTGCTTTACTGTCCACACCCATGTTCTCTGTTCCTTCTCTATTCCCCGCTTCCTTCTTTACCCCTTCTCTCCCTCAGTTATGTCCCTTTATTCCCTCCCTCGCATCATGTCTCACACTGGCCTGGGATTTGCTATGTAGCCTCCACTGTCCTGAAACCATGCTTTTCTTGTCTTAGTCTGTGGCATGCCTGGGTTATAGGTGTGTGATCCAGGTCTGACTTGGATACGTTTTCTTGTACATATCTGTGTTTCATACTAAAATGAGAGTTCAGTTGGATAAGGACTTTGTTCCGTCACTGCTGCATTTCAGCTCTTGGACTTCATTTAGGGCCTCATTTATAGCATAGCAGCAGGCGAATGAGCTGATGATCACACTGATTGGGGATATTTAGCAGGTTATGCTCTTGAGTTGACAGTTTCTAAAAATTTATTATAATAATAATTATTATTAACTATTATTATTACTAGTTTTTGGGACAGAGTTTCTCTGTGTGGCCTTGACTGTCCTGGACTCACATCATAGACCAGGCTGGCCTCGAACTCTCAGAGATCAATCCACCTGCCTCTGCCTCCCAGAGTGCTGGGATTAAAGGTGTAGTTATTTCGATTTTATGTGTATGATTGTTTTGCCTGCATGCAGGTTTGTGCTCCACTTGTGTGTCTGGTGTCCTTGGAGGTCAGAAGAGGGTGCCAGATCCAAAGGAATTAGAGTTAACAGTTGTGAGCTACCATGTGGACGCTGGGAACTTAGCCCCAGATGTCTATAAGAACTGCCATTACACTTAGCCTTTGAGCTGTCTCTTCAGCCCTAAAATATGTTTTCAAGGCTGGATGTGATAGCACAGGTAGGCCTGTAATCCCAGTGACTGAGAGGTGAGCGGGAACAGGAGTTCAGGGTCATGCTAGGCTACACTATACAACCTTTTCAGGGCCACCCTGGACTGCAGGAGATTCTGTGTGGGTGTGATGGCTTACATTTTTAGTCTCAGCAGATGGAAGGCTGAAGTGGGAGGATTGTTGTAAATTGGAGGCTAATTTGGGCTACAGTGAGGCCCTGTTTCAGAAACATAAACAAATAAACAAACAAAAATGCTCATAGTTCCAGCACTTGGGAGGCTTGAGTTCCTGGGCAGCATAGCTACATAGTACACTTCTGTCCCCAAATATAATTAATCTTAATTTTCGGTTGACATAAAATAATTGGATGTTTAAAAGCCAGGCATGGTGGTACATGTCTTTAATTCCAGCACTCAGGGAGACAGAGGCAGGTGGATCGTTGCAGGTTCCAGGCTAGCTTGGTCTATAAAGTGAGTCCAGGATAGCCAAGTCTATACAGAGAAACCCTGTCTCAAAAGACAAAACAAAACAGTATACAGTAAAGGCTGCTGCTGTTCTGAGGAATTCTATCTAGGTCCATTGAAATGATTGGAATGCCATGATTATTGAAAGGAAAGGGAAATACTAGCTTATATATTTTAGACAGTTATTATTTTTATTTTAGTTGTATGAGTGTTTGCATATATGTATGCACATAAACTGTAGCCTGCTATCTGGGGAGGCCAGGAGAGGGTGTCAGATCCCCTTGAACTGGAATGTCATACAGTTATGAATCACCACGTGGGTGCTGGGAATAGAACTTGGGTCCTCTGCAAGACCCTCTTAAGTATTGAGTCATTTCTCCAGTCCCCTTTTAGACAGTTTTAAAAGAGATTAGAGTCCTTTTTTTTAAAAATGTATTATTTAATTTTAATTTATGTGTGTTGGTGTGAGGGTGTCAAATCTTGGAGTTACAGACAGTTGTGAGCTGCCATGTGGGTGCTGGGAATTGAACCCGAGTCCTTTGGAAGAGCAGGCAGTGCTCTTAACCACTGAGCCATCTCTCCAGCCCCAACTAGAGTACTTTTTAAAAAAGATTTATTTATTTATTTATTATATATTACAAATACAGTGTTCTGCCTGCATGTATGCCTGCACACCAGAAGAGAGTACCACATCTCATTATAGATGGCTCTGAGCCACCATGTAGTTGCTGGGAATTGAACTCAGGATCTCTGGAAGAGCAGCCAGTGCTCTTAACCTCTGAGCCATCTCTCCAGCCCTCAAAAAAAAATTTTTTTTTAAGATTTGTTTTATTTATTGTCACATTATAGATAGTTGTGAGCCACCATGTGGTTGCTGGGAATTGAACTCAGAACCTCTGGAAGAGCAGGCAGTGCTCTTAAACACTGAGCTCTCTCCAGCCCTAAAAAGTATTTTTAAGTTAAAAAGACTTTTAAAAATTAAAAGTCCTTATTTTGGAGGAAGCATCAGGGAATCTGTTGATTGAAAATGTGGAGAGGAATGTCATATACTTTATTATAGTAGCTCCGGTTTTGAATCTCACTTGTGCATTTTCTGAGCTGAGGACAGTGCATCTTTGTTTTCTTGGATGGTGACTTGGTCTGGTAAAGCAGTTGGCGATGGTTTCTGTCTGGGGAATCAATCAATTCCCTCTCCCTGCACCTACTGGTAGGCACTGATGGAGCTGTTGGGGTGACAGTAGTAGTGATGCTACTACCAGCTCTCCATTTGGAGACTGAGTCTTTTTTTAAAATTATTTAATTAATTTATTCAGATTACAACTCAATTGTTATCCCATCACTTGTATCCTCCCGTTCCTCCCTCCCTCCTGTTTTCACCCTATTCCCCTCCCCTTTATGACTGAGGGGGACCTCCTCCCCCACTATATGGTCATAGGCTATCAAGTCTCATCTTGGTAGCCTGCTTATTCTTTCTTTGAGTGCCACCAGGCCTCCCCACCCAGAGGAGGTGGTCAAATATGGGGCACCAGAGTTCATGTGAAAGTCAGTCCCCGCTCTCCACATAACTGTGGAGAATATCCTGACCATTGGCTAGATCAGAGTAGGGGTTTGATGTTTACTACCTGTATTGCCCTTGGTTAGTGCAATAGTTTGAGCAGACCCCCCCCCCCAGGCCCTGATTCACTCATCACGATGTTCTTCTTGCAGGTTTCTAGGACCCTCTGGATCCTTCTATTTCCCCATCTCCTATATTTCTCTTACCTAGAGTCCCATGGAGACTGAGTCTTGCTGACAAGCCCAAACTGGTCTGGAACTCAGGCTCAGGTTTGGGACTTTGTGCAGATGCTTGCTTTCCTGGTTTTGGGTTCTTAGGCTGTTAATACACACATTCGTTACTCTTTCCTATTACCTGTCCACTGATAAGAGATTGACTGCTCAGTTTGACAGTGAAAAAGTTGAGTCGGCTTCTTTTATCTTGGACACTTTATATAAACGTGTGATAAAGTGCCTTTTACCTTTAAAGTCTCATGTATATATGGTAGTCTTTAGAGACACCAAATTGTTAGTGTCTAACTTGCGTCCATGCTTAGTTCCCTGGATGTTTAAGTATGCTCCCATGCTAGCTTGTTTGCCATGATCAGAGTGATTCCTACAGTGCAGCTGTTTGTGTAGTAAGTCTGTTACCTCCTTGCCCCTCCCTTCTTCCCGGAGAAACTGGGTCATTTGTTTTGCAGGAATCTAACTTTCTAGGTGTGGCTATGCTTCCTTCTCTAGTTATTTGACTTGGCAGCATCTGCACCTTTTATGTACTAAGAATCTGAACTTAGGTCTCCATTAAGTCCAGGTTCAGTTGTTTTTTTGTTTTTGTCTTTTGTTTTTTGTTTTTTAAAGAATATGTGAGTGATTTGTTGTTCTGGCCATTTGAGCACTTGAGCTTATTTTCTGGCACAGTTGACTAGTACACTTCAGTGCTAATTACCTTTAAAATGATTTGTTTACTCATTTTTTATGTATATGAGTGCTTTGCCTATGTGTATGTATATGTACTTTGTGTGTGGTTTGTGCCAGCAGAGTGTCTGATTCCCTGGAGCTAGACGTGTGGATGGCTGTGAGCTGCCATGTGAGCGCAGAAACACGTGCTTTAACTGCTGGTCCCGTTCTGCAGCCTCTGCCAGCCTTTATTTGTATTTTAAAGATTTATTTACTTTTACTCTATGAATATTTTTCATGTATGTGTGTGTGTCATGTACATGATGGTGCCCATGAACATCAGAGGAGGGCCTTCCATTCCCTTCCTTGGAGTTGCAGTTACAGATAGTTGTAAGCTGCCATGTGAGCGCTCAGATTTGAACCCAGGTCTTCTGGAAAATCAGCAAGTTCTCTTCACTGCTGAGCCACTGCTTTAGCCTCCATAATCCAATAAAAAACACATTTTAAAAATTGTATCTGTGTGATTGTACATATGGGTGCCCACAGAGGCTTTAGATCCCGTGGAGCTGGAGTTACTAAGTGTTTTTGAATTGTCTGATGTGGGTGCTGTGATCTGAGTTCAGGGCCTGATGACTGAGCAGCTAATGCTCTTAAACAACTGAGCTATCTATGTAGCCACTAATATTTTTTTACCTCTTTTTCAGAGAAGCTTGATTCTTTGCTCTCAGACTACGATATCCTCTCTCTATCTAATATCCAGCAGCACTCCATAAGAAAAAGGGATCTGCAGTCTGCAACACACTTAGAAACACTACTAACTTTTTCAGCTTTGAAAAGGTAATTAGAACTATATGTAGAATAATATTGGGGCAATGTGGGGGTGACAAAAGCAATAAAAAGGGATATTTATAGAAATCTTAAGAAGTTACTTTTTAAAGACTTGTACTTGGTGTGTGATTCTAACATTGCATAATGCCTATTTTAAAGTCCATATTTTAATAAAGTATTTTAAATTCTTTATCAATATTTTAAAGGAAATGAGTACCCTAAGAGTATTACTGGGCTGGGCCAAGGGCGCTTGTGGCGCACACCTTTAGTCCCAGCTCTCAGGAGGCAGGGGCAGGCGGATCTCTGTGAGATCCAGGCCATCCTGGTTTACAGAGTGAGCCTAGGACAGCCAGTGCTACACAGAGAAACCCTGTCTCGAAAAACCAAACCAAACCAAGCCAAACAAACAAATTACTGATGGTAACAATGTTTATACAATTCTAACAGTTTTATTAACTGAATGTTTATAATACTTTATATTTTCAAATTTTTTTTATTCTTTGTTTTGTGAATGAATGTTTTGCACATCTGTATACCCCATGTGTGCTTGGTGCCCTCAGAGGCCAGAAGAGGGCATTGAGTTCCCTGGGACTGGAGTTAGAGAGTTTCATGAGCTATGATGTGGGTGCCAGGAATCCAGCCTGGGACCTATGGAAGAGCAGCCAGTATTCTTAACTGTTGAGCTCTCTTGAGCTCAATTATTTTTTAAAATAATTCTTTATTTTTACTATTTATGCTTATGTCTGTGTGAATATATATGCATGGGTGTGTGCTAGTGAAGGAAGTGTGTGTGTGGTTGAGGAAGCCAGAAGAGTGATCCATTAGAACTGGAGTTACTCGATGTGGGTGCTGGATCTGAACTGACAGTTGGTGCTCATGACAGTTAAAAAGCAATAAAATGGGATTGGAGAGATGGCTCTGGTTGAGAGGACTGACTGCTCTTACAGGTTCAATTCTCAACAGCCCCACCAGGTGCCAATATACATACATAAGAACTTAGTTAAAAACCAGTAGGAGAATATAAGTGAGCTGTTTTTTATTTTTCAAACTAACCGAATAAGATATATTCAAATAAAAATAAACACAAGTAGCGTTACCATTGGTTTTTTTTGGAGGGGGGGACAAAAAAACCCCAGCTCAAGCTTAAAAAAAGAAAAGAAAAGAAAAAAGAAAAAGGCTAGGCTCCACCCACTTAGTACTCTAGTTAGAGACAGTGGTAAGACCCATACATTAGGAAGAAAGGGTCTAAGGAGCCTCAAGTTCATCTTCTAGGGTCCAGCATTGAGGTTTAAGTCTAAGCAGAGAAAAAAATTGGGTCATGGGAAAGAGATCCTTGTGATTGAGCAGTCCTGGCTGAGGTGTGGTTCTCCCTGTCTCAGTTCTTGTTCTTTGGGGATGGTCCAACGAAGCCCTTATCAGTTGCCACTACTCCGCGTCTTACTGATGATGCGTGGGTGTCGCCTCGCCCTCCTGGGTTCTTCTCATCTAGACTGGTGAAGGGGCCATCTACCTCATGAAATCTTGTTTTCTTGTGGGCCCAGTTGAAGCACAAAAGGTGCCTAAGTGCCTGTTTTAGTAATACATGCATTTGATTAAAAAACCAAATTGTCATAGAGCAGCAGGGCTGTAGTTCAGGTTGTAGACTGCTTGTCTAGCACACACAGGGCCCCTACTGCCACCACCATGTACACGAACAAAACAAACAAAACCTTCATGGAGTATAGTAAGTTTTCATTTTCTAAGTTTCCCATATCCAGAAAAGTTTCTTGTTTTGTAAACTTCTAAAACATTTTAGTACAGTAAGATTTTTTAAAAACATTTTATTTATTGGTGGTAGGGACATTTATGCTGCAGCACATGTGTAGCGATCAGAGACAAGTTTGTAGAAATTGGTTCTTACCTTCCACTATGTGGGTCCCAGGGATCAAATTAGTACCATCAGGCTTGGCAACAAGAGCCTTTCTTTGCCCACTAAACGTCTGGATACCCCGTCAGTGCATAGTTTTTGTACATAGACAAAAATGTATATGCATAGCTAGCATTCCCTCACTATGTTGATGAGTTCAACCAATCACAGAATACACTTCCATCTGATATGAACATGTCCAAAATTTGTCTTGTCACTACTCCCTGAAGAATAATAGTATTTTAAATTTAATCAGATTATTTATTTATTTACCTTGAGACAAGGTCTTGCTGTGTGGTCCTGGCTGGGGTGGACCACACTGGCCTTGAACTTGCAGACACCTTCTGCCACTCTGGTGCTAGGATGTGCCTCTGCACGTGGTTCTGTGTGGTCCTGGGGAACCCAGGGCCTTGTGCCTGCCAGGCAGGCACTCTACCAGCTGCGCTATGTCCCCAGCCTAGCGCACTAGGTTTTTGCTACCATACAGCTTTCATTTTCTCCAAGGGCAAATATTTTAGAGTTGTTTTTAATTACATTTCAATTGAAATGGAGCATCATTTTCGTTCCTTTCTGTGAATTAGGCTTTCACAGGCTTTCCCCATTTTTTTCTATTGAGTTTGTTCTTTTGACTACTACATTGTAGTGTTGCTTGGGCATTAAGTAATTGGTCAGTTATTGGCATGTTACCGATGTTTTTTGTAAGAAGTTTTTAATAGTATTTTTCTAGTTATTGCCATATCTCTATGTTATTTTAAAGTAACTTTTAGAATTTATGTACAGATAGTACAGTAGTGATTACAGATAGTATAATATTGACTAGCTAGCTTCAAACCAAGTGTCAAAACTAAGTGTATTGTTATCCAGGCACCTGACATAACTTATCTCTAATTCTTACCCTTGTCTTCGTAGTTGTTTCCTTTTTGAAGGCACATGCTTCTGGCTCAGGGAAATTAGAATACGTGCCCACAGTAGAAAGCTGTTTGTGCACAGATAGGGCTCCAGAATTAAGGTATTTCTGCAGCACTGGTGGGAAGTTTGGGGAAGAGTGAGCGGGAAGGGATATGGCTCAGTGTGAGGGTGCCTGCTAGCAACCTGAGCTCCACCCTTGGTAGGCCAGAGAGCGTCCACGTGTGCACTGCGGCTGGCGTGTGCCCACACATACACACACACTGAATAAATCAATGTAGTAAAGTGATTTTAGTATGTAGGAGCAAGTGAGGAGGTACAAAAGAACTGAAACTGCACATTCTCTCTTTCCATAAATTTGAGGCAGCCTGTGGAGTCATTACCTATGATAGGGCAGCTACTTCTGTGGGTGTACATATTTCTCTCTCGTGCTGCAAAATGACATTCATTAGTTCATTAGGAAAATATTCATATAAGCTGTGCATGGTGGTGCACTCCTTTAACTCCAGCACTGGGAGGTAGAGGCCAGGGGGATCTGTGGGCGGTCAGGGCCACCATGGAGTTCCAGGGCAGCCCATGCCGCGGGCTGGGATTAAAGGCCTACTCTACCACCTCCAGGCTAAGATTTTCATCTTAAATAGCAGTGGAAAACAAAAGAGCTTAAATCAGACTACGCTGGATTTGGATGTGACTATTAGAGGGTGAAAACCATGGAATAAATACTGAAGTGATTGCATAATGAGTAGTAGTTTATGAAAAAGGAAACTTGTTGAAACTTTGCCTTTTGAGTTTTGTTTCCTCATTGATACAAATAAATAAATACCTATTCTAAATAATGAAAAAGCTGCAAAAACGGTTTAACTGACATGCTGTCTGGAGGTTTATAAAACTCGACACTAAGATCATAATTTTTGGGGGGGTTTCCGAGATGGGGTTTCTTTGAGTAGTCCTGGTTGTCCTGGAACTCACTCTGTAGACCAGGCTGGCTTTGAACTCACAGAGATCCCCTGTCTCTACTTCCCGAGTGCTGAAATTACAGGTGTGGGCCACCGTGCCTAGCTAACATCAGAAAAATTTAAAAGCAAATTTTATCATTACTAGGCCTTATTTTTACCATACACCAAGATTTGGTTTTTATAAAAATTATGTGTGTGTTCATGTGTATGAGTGTGGATGCATGGGGCTGTAGGTATGTGGAGATCAAAGGACAATCTTGGTCAGCAGCCCTCACCTTCCACTTTTGTTTTAAATTGGTCCTCGCATTGGTATGACAAATGGCTCTCTCCACTGAGCCAGACTACCCAGTCATGACAGCAGATCTTGAAGTAGAAGACCCAGAATGCAGTTCCTGGGACTTTCCTAGGAAGAACATTAGAGACACTATTACAGTCCATGTGGAGCTTTAACCCTGAATAGGGCATTTGTAATAGGGGTGCTTTTCTTCTCAAAGTTCCATTATAGCCAAAGTGGAAAGAACACTAATGGTAATGTGTAGTGTAGGAGGACATGTTTTTGGATAGCAGAGGAAATGAGCCAAGATTTTATGAAATGGTGTATTGTGTTTCTCCCTGACCATCAAAAAATATATAAGCAAAACTAAAGTTACCTTGTATGCTCAAAAAGTTAAAAATACTTGTTGCTCCGGAGACAGTCCCAGTCTGGATTTTTTCCTGGCAATTGAAAGATTTATGCAGACCCACAGGGAAGTAACATTTTATATTTTCAACACCATTGCTGACTAAATTTGTTCCTGTGGTTGAGATGAGTAGCATATCTTGCTTTTCCTTGGTTGAGTATTAGTGGGCACATTGAAAGGTCTCTGTAAAGCTGGGCGTGGTGGCGCATGCCTTTAATCCCAGCACTCGGGAGGCAGAGGCAGGTGGATCACTGTGAGTTCAAGGCCAATCTAGTCTACAAAGCTAGTCCAGGACAGCCAAGGCTACGCAGAGAAGCCATGTCTAGAAAAAAAAAAGAAAGAAAGAAAGAAAAAAGAAAGGTCTCTGTAAATACTGACAAAGTCTGACTCACTATGCCTAGTTTTTATTTTAAAATGAACATGATGTAAAGTATTAAACCATATAAAGAACTGGAATGAATATATTTTAATATCTGCATTTAGAACCTTTGTATCTATTTCCCCAGTAGTAATTATGTAGTTTTCAAGGTAGGTTCTATTGAGGAGAAAAAAAAGCACAGGTACTTTAAGTACAGAAGCAGCATTTTAGTAATTGTACACAGTAGTAAGAGTTCTTCCATAGGATACCAGTTTGATTGCTAGAAGCCGTGGAGTAAAAATCCCTTGGTTTTTGAACAATCAAGTCCATTGTTGAATTTCACAGTTTACTAGCTCTGTAGCTTGAGTGTGTAAATCTCTCTACTTCTATGAAGTGGAGATCATATACAGATTATCTTAAGAGCAAATAGATGTAATTATTGCCATATAACATAGTCTGAGATAAGCAGGACACCTAACTTCAGCCTCCAACTGTCCACGCGTGTTTCCTTATTAATCAGTTTCCAGGAAAGATAAATGCCTAAGCTTTTACCCTTATTTCCCAAGCATTAGCTAATGATCTATCTCTCTCCCTCCCTGCCTCCATCCATCCCTCCCTCCCTTCCTTCCATCCTTCCTTCCTTGACTATACAGAATATGACAGTTTATTTTTTTAAATTACATTCTTTAAACCAGGATACACAGACTAACTAAATTTAACAGTATTTTTTGCAAAAGTAGATTACATAATATTTAGAAATGCCGGGAATAATCTTACTCTTTAAAAATTAGACAGCAAGTGGCTGAAGCGCAAAAAGCCTTCAGAATGGAGGTAGGGAATGTTTGGTGACACCAGAGAGGAGCTATGCTGAAGAGAAACCACTATGACATGGCTGCAAACTGCCCTTGTGTTCTTGCAGTGCTATACAAAACAGCCTCAATTCCAGTCCGCTCAAGTGAGTCTCAGTGCTACAAGAAAAAAGTCAGCTCGAACTCTCAAGCAATCAGAGGTCCTCTTCATAGTTTCTTTCTTTCTTTTTGAATGTCTATGTATCTGGGCACATTTGCCATGTGCCATGGCACACATATGTTGGTAAGAAGACAGCTTGAGGGAGTTAGTTTTCTGTTTCCATCATGTAGGCCCCACAGATTGAACTCAGGTTGTCGGGCTTGGGAGCAAGCACCATTACCTGTGAGCTGTCTTACTAACCCCCATGCCCTCGTTAAAACTATTTTAAAATTTGTTTCTTTTGTTCTGGTAAGGTTTTACAACTACATCAAATAGTCCATTTGAGAAATAATGCTATATGTACCTAGTAAGTCATGAGCTGCTGTGGGTCTGGAAAGATGACTTGGCGGTTAAAGCGCTTGCTGGTTTTGCAGGAGACTGGAGTTTCCCAGCACCATGCTGCACAACTCCCAAGCACTAGTGACTCTAGCTTCAAGAGATACAACACACTCTTCTGGCCTGCCTGAGGGCGTGTGTGTGTGTGTGTGTGTGTGTGTGTGTGTGTGTGTGTGTGACAAGCACATACTCATATGTACACATGTCACACACAGAATCAGAATAATGGAAAAAAATCTTTTTTTTTTCTGAGAGAAAAATACGGAATGCTTCACAGATTTGCATATTATCCTGTGAAGGGCCATGCTAATCTTGTGGTTTTAGTGTATATGTTGCCAAAGTGAGCACATGTTATAATTCTTTTAAAAAGTTACTAGTTATAACTTGAGTAGAGATTTGTTCATCTCATCTCTTCTAAATCTAAAAAAGTGAAGTAAAAATTAGATCTCTATTTTGTATTTTTAAATTCTGAATGCACTCTCTTTGCAGGCATTTTAAATTATACCTGACATCAAGTACTGAACGCTTTGCACAAAACTTCAGAGTTGTGGTGGTGGATGGAAAAGAAGAAAGCGAGTACAGTGTAAAATGGCAGGACTTCTTCAGTGGACACGTGGTTGGTTAGTATGGAGCTTGCATTTTGCAGTGTTTTGGGCTGTTGTGTTTTATGCTTGTCACTTTTGTGTGGTGGAATACCTGACATAAACAAAGAGAAAGGATTTACGTCAGTGCATGGTTTACGAGGTTGGTTCATGATGCTTTGGATCTGAGGTAGGATGGACCATCATGGTGGCGGAAAGAAGCTTGTGGCTCACCTCACGGATGCCAGGAGACATGGAGAAAAGAGAGGGGCACAGGGACAAGACACGTCTTCTAAAGGCATTCTCCCATGACCTTCTTTTCCCAAGTAGATTCCACCTCTAATTAGTTCACTCAGTTATCAGTTCATCAGTGGATCAGTCCCTTGATAAAGTTAGAATCCACATAGTCCAATCACCTCTCAAGAGCTAGCTAGTAGCTAGGCTTTGAACAGACCACCATAGGTCTCTCTGGCTTTAGCCTAGTTACAAAGTCTTTTTTTCTTTTTCATTTTGGTGGATGGGTAAAGAAAGAGGTCATAGTATACTACATGTTTTTATATGAGCTATGTAAGTTTGGGAGCAGGAACATTCTAATGGGGGAAATAGGTGTTTTTAGCATGTTGTTTAGCTAGCTTTCTTCCCCCATCCCCTTAACATAGCCCTAACTGGTCTCAAGTGCGCTGTTGTTCTTTCCCACGTAGGTCTCCACAGAGTGAAGCATCACACCTGCCTAGGTTTGCTTTTTACTTTTTTCTGCAATAAGAAAAAGATAATGACATGGAACGCTCCAGATTACTGTTGACATATTCTAAATTGTGCTTCCTGGTTTCCTTAGTTGTTATTATTTTATTTTTCTTATTTTTGAGACAGGGTTTCTTTGTATAATCCTGGCTGTCCCAGAACTCATTCTGTAGACCAGGCTGGCCTCGAACTCAGAGGCCTGCTTGCCTGCCTCCCAGAGGGCTAAGGTGCATGCCACCATGCCCAGTAACTTTCCTTAGTTATTTTTGAGACAGTCTCATTAGGTAGCTTATGCTGACCGGCACTCCTAACAGTCCTCCTGCTCAGCTGACAGCAGAAAGTATAGACTCTTGCTTCTTTCCTCAACAAATTTATGCTAAATTATACAGAGGGAAGTGGGTAGGTATCATGTTTTCTGACCTGTTTCTCCTCTTGAGAAGACTGAGGTTCTGGCCTTTTCCAGGCCTGTGTTTCTTGTTTGCAGAGCTCTCAGTCTACCCAGGTGCAGGCCAAGATGATGAAGGGCTTATCCGATTTCTTTATTGTCAACAGTGAATACGTTATTATTTGATAATCTTTCTCTTGCATTTACATAATCAGTATATGTGTATGCATCCCATGGCACAAATGGAGGTCAGAAGATAACCTATGGGAGTTGGTACTTTCCATGTGTGGGCTCCAGGGATCTAGTTGAGGTCATCAGGCTTGAGGTGACAGGGGCTGTTAAACCTGCGGGTCCATTTTGCTGGCTCTGAAACAAATACTTTAAAAAAATTTATTTATTTATTTATTTATTTTTTATTATGTATACAGTGTTCCACTTGCATATATACCAGAAGAGGGCACTAGATCTTATTATAGATGGTTGTGAGCCACCATGTGGTTGCTGGGCATTGAACTCAGGACCTTTGGAAGAACAGACAGTGCTCTTAACCTCTGAGCCATCTCTCCAGCCCAAGAAACAATTATTTTTGATAATAAAAACACCTTCTTTTTTTTTCCTCAAGGTGAGCCTGACTCTAGGGTTCTAGCCCACATAGGGGATGATGATGTTACAGTAAGAATCAACACAGATGGGGCAGAATATAACATAGAGGTAAGTCTACATGTAAGAGGGCTCTGTTGGGGGCCAGGAGTTTGAGAGAGGGTCTCTTAAAGCCCATACTGGCCTCTAGCTGGCTATGTAGCTAAGGTTGGCCTTGAACTCCTGATCTTGTGTCTCTTTTCCTGTCTGCCTTCCTTTGGAGTTGTCTTTCTCTCAGCACCTTGCCTCTGATTTTTACAGAGCTTCTTGGTTGTTTTAAGATGCTAAGGCTAATTAAGTACAGTGGGTCATACCTGCAATCCCACTTGGAAGGCTCAAGCAGGAAGATTGCCGTGAGTTCTCTGCTTAGCACTCAGGAAGGCAGAGGCAGGAGGAGTACTGTAAGCTCAAGGCCAGCCTGGGCTACATAGTGAGCTCTGGGCCAGTCTGAGCAACAAAGGGAGACCCAGGACACTTTACTATTGATATGCCGCCAGGTGTGGCTCTCTGTGCTGTTCTTCCTGCAAATGGTTCACTAAATACATGGTTTGTCATGATATATTTTCACTTAACAATATAATTATGCATATCTTTTTAGATTAATAAATAAGGATCTAAATGAAGGGTTTTTTTGTTTTGTTTTTTGTTTGTTTGTTTGTTTGTTTTTAGTTAAGGCTTCCTGGTAGACTGTTGTTTAGTCAGTCCTCTGTTAATGAATTATTGTGTTTTGATTCAATGAAATAGAAGTTTCTGGCATGAACAGCCTTGGACACACTTTGGGTGTATATATTTAACTATTATGGTCTGGTGACCAGTCTCAGGAGGTGCCCATTGTCGTGTCGCTTCATTTCTTTTTGAGGTTGAGTCTTCCTGTGTGGCTCTGTAGGGGCTGTTTTGCCTGTGTTAGGGGTCAGCATCCTCAGCGGCTGTGTGCGGCTTCATTTCTCTGCAGCCCCACTCCAATGCGTCTGATTATAGATGTCCTCATAGGTATGAAGTGTGTCTTACACAGACATTTTTCTTGTACATGTAACTTTATGTATAAAATCCTGTTTTACATTCTTCACAGCTAAGACCAGTATATTTACATATTTACAGAAAACTTTGCTTGGTAAAAATGGTAACAGCCTTTTTGACTTGTGTCCCTTTTAGGGTGCGTGAGTTGTCTTTACTATGGCCTCGCCATGTTATGAATGCAGACTCTTCTAGCATCTTTGTTTCTATGGCGCTGGGGGCTGAAATCATGAATTAAGACTAAGACCTGCTTTCTCTGAAACCAGTAGAAGGTTTAAGCATATTGTTAGGAGTTTTAAGTTATCTCTTGTAAAAATTTTTGCTGTTTGTAAAATCTGCCATAGGGAAAAGATGCTGAGTGCCTGAATGTTAAAGGTAAATGGAGTGCAAGCACCATTTACAAAGGATGTCACCTGATGTCACTGCTTCATGACCATCTGTAACAACACAGGAATAGAGTAGGGATTACAGAAATATTTAAAATGGCTTTATGGAAAGAATGGACTTTTTTTTTCTTGTTTACTAGCTTGTACAAAATTATGTATAAAATAGTGAATAATTGTGAATTTATTTGCAGTGTAGAAACTATTAAGAGAAAATGAATAATTTATTCTCTAAGAAATAACAATACCCAAGAAGAGTGTTACTGGAATGTTATTTTATGTTAGAAGTTCTCTCTCTGTCTTTTTTCTATTTCATCATGTTTTTCCTTTTTTTTTTTTTTTTTTTTTTTAGCCACTTTGGAGGTTTGTTAATGATACTAAAGATAAAAGAATGTTAGTTTATAAGTCTGAAGATATCAAGGATATTTCACGTTTGCAATCTCCAAGAGTGTGTGGTTATTTAAAAGCAGATAATGAAAAATTGGTTCCAGAAGGGATCATAGACAGAGAGCCATCTGAAGGTAAGACTTAAATTGTATATCAGACATGGTAGACACACATCACACTGGTTTTCAGCAGGGTGTTTGTTAATGAATAAAAATAGCATCATTATTAAGTAACCCTAGTGTTTTCTTTGTCTTTAATTGTTTTTCTGTTAAGTAATAGTTGAAACCACTAGGAAATAAAAAGTCTTAAAAGAGACTAAGGGAAGAGACAGTGAAGTGGTCTAGGGAAGTTCTTGTAGACCTACAAAAACGACAAAATACTACTTTTGAAAAATGGTATTTAGAGCTTGTAAGAGATTAGTCGGGTAGCAAGAGAGCTCTGTGGTGTTTGAAATATGCATAGGCTCTCAGTTATGGACACTATTTGGGGTCACTTAAGATAAAAGCTGTTGGAGTGGTGTTCTGTCTTCATTATTTTTATTTTTATGTTTTTATTTTTGTTCATTTCAGTTTTTAAAGGTTTGTTTATGTATATAAGCACTCTATTGCATGTGTGCCTGGATGACAGAAAAGGGCATCAGATCCCATTATAGATGGCTGTGAGCCACCATGTGGGTGCTAGGAGTTGAACTCAGGACCTTTGAATGAGCAGCCAGTGCTCTTAACCACTGAGCCATCACTCCAGCCCTTATGTTTGTGTTTTATTTTATTTTATTTTTGTTTTTCAGGACAGGGTTTTTTTGTCCTGGAACTTGCTTTGTAGACCAGGCTAACCTCGAACCTAGGGATCCACCTGTCTCTGCTTCTTGAGTTCTGGGACTAGAGGCATATGCTACACTATGCCTGGCTTTACTTTTTTTGTTTGTTTGTTTGTTTGTTTTTTAATTTTTTTTAAAGAAATGGGTGTTTTGCCTGCAGGTATGTCTGTGTGAGGGTCTCAGATCCTCTGGAACTTGAGTTACACACAAGTGTGAGCTGCCATGTGGGTGTTAGGATTTGAACCTGGGTCTTCTAGAAGAGCAGCCAGTGCTCCCAACCTCTGAGCCATCTTTCCTGCTCCAGCTTTGTTTGTTTGTTTCTTTTTTATACAACCCAAAACCACCTGCCCAGGGGTGATGCCACTGACAGTATGCTGGGACCTCCTATGTTAATCATTAATAAAAAAAATTACCTACAGACTTGCCTACATTCCAGTTTGATGGACGTATGAGGTTTCCTGTTTCCATATAACTCTCTAGCTTGTGTCAAGTTGACAAATTAGCCAACGCAATGTGCATGAGTGTTGTCTATGGATATGTTTCTAAATATATCTACTTATAGGTATTCAGATGAGTATGTGTGTATATCCACGTACTCCATAGATATACCTTTGCTTGTAGTGTGGGTAAACATTAGACAAACTTGTATTGGGGAGCTGGGAAGAGTGTAGCCTCACATTCATGAAATTAGAGACACCTCCAAATACTCAGGGCTACTTTTTTTTTTTTTTAATTATTTTAAACAAGGTTTACTAAACAGCTCATGGTGGTCTTCCATTCTTTATCCTCTTGCCTCAGCTTTCTAAGTGCTGGGATTTCAAACCTGTGCCTCATACATGGTTTAGTATTGCTTAAGTTTTAATGTATAATTTCCTTGACTTTTTTTTTTTAACTGTTACTTTGGTTAGTACATAGAATTCTAGAAGAAAATGACCAGTGGTTTCATTGCCTAGTAATGATTATTTTACTATATTTAAATATATATGAAAAATTCATTCCTTTCATGGGGGTTTGAGCTAGGGTCTCCTATATCCCAAGCCCCAAGTTGGTTTTAAATTCAACAATTTTTGTTTTTGTTTTTCGGAACAGGGTTTCTCTGTGTAGCCTTGGCTGTCCTGGGCTCACTTTGTAGACCAGGCTGGCCTCTAACTCACAGTGATCCACCTGCCTCTGCCTCCCGAGTGTTGGGATTAAAGGCGTGCGCCACCACTACCTGGCTTTTAAATTCAACCATTTTAAACCTTATATTACTCTTTACTTTTCTTTTTCCAATTTTTATATTATTATATTAACAATATTTATTATATTTATAATAGTAACATTTATTTATTTATTCAAGATGAGCATTCCATTAAGGGCAGATGTGATGGTGCCTGACTGTTATCCCCGTCCGTGGAGCTAGCAGCAGTGGCATCAGAGGTTAGGGTCATCCTAGGCCACAGAGTGAGTTCAAGATCAGCCAAGGCTGTGTATGACCCTGTCTTCACCCATCCATCCCCTGGAGAACAAAAAGATCAGCCAAGGCTGTGTATGACCCTGTCTTCACCCATCCCCTGGAGAACAAAAAGATCAGCCAAGGCTGTGTACGACCCTGTCTTCACCCATCCCCTGCAAAACAAAAAGATACTTTGAGTGGAATTAAACTCAAAATAATGTTTGTTTCAGAAAAATATTAGAACTAAGTGTTACTATAAAAAACCTCCTTGTTTTGATGAATTTTAATTTAATAGTGCATACAAATTCATATTAGAGTTTGTTCGTCGTGTGAAGAGACGAGCTGAACCTAACCCCTTGAAGAATACTTGTAAATTACTGGTGGTAGCAGATCATCGATTTTATAAATACATGGGCCGAGGAGAAGAGAGCACCACTACAAATTACTTAGTAAGTATTTGGTGATATACAGGGCAATCAGAAAGTCATTTATGTGTGTAAATTAATTCTGGTAAGAGAAAGCTATAGTAATTTACAATTTAAAGAAACAAGGCCTGCTCCAGACAGTTATTTCCTTTCTGTTATTTTGAGGGCCATTTACAAGGATTGTAACATTCCTATGTAGAAACTGTAGTTTCAAAATTATTGTAAAGCATTTTGCTTCAAAGTTACTATTTTCTATACATTAGACTTTTTCTTCACAATAAACTAGGGGAACATTGGTCTTGAGTTCAGTTCCTACAACAACATGGTGGCTCACAATCATCTATAATGTGATCTGTTGCCCTCTTCTGGCCTGCAGGTGTACATGCGGGCAGAGCACTGTATACATAATAATAAATAAATCTTTTTTTAAAAAATAGGGGAACATTTGTAATGTTCCTTCTTTATATAAGTGAACTCTGTAAAAACATTAGTATCACATACATAGATTTTATGCTTATAAAAAATATATTTGTGTGAACGTGGGTGTATTTTCTGCTTGTATCTGTATTCCACAGAGGTTTGTTACTGGCCTTAGGATAGAATATGAAATAACTGAGACATTCATGGCTTTAGTTAACTCTAGGGCAGAGATAGGAGGGAAAGATTACACAAGTGTTAGTACAGATCTGCCCAACCCCAGGGCCTCATGTCTATTGAGCATGTGCCCTTGCACTGTGCTGTATTCCCAGCCTGACAGGGAACTTCTTATATCAGCAACTAAATTTTTTAAGTGAAGGAAGTGATTTTCCCCAGGATTTTTTTTCTCAGTATGACCCCATTCATTTTGGTAACTTGGCACTGATTAAAATGTTGTCATTGAGGAAATAAGATAATGCAGCTATTCATGAGCCCGCAGCCTGGTACAGCAAAGACAGCTTCCTCATGGCCTCCTCTCCCATTCTCTCCGTTCTGTTCCAACTCTCGCTCAGCCTTCTTCCCTTTTCTTCTGTCGTGTGGATGAATTTATTAGGAGAATAGTGGGAATCATTGTAATTCTTGTTCCTAAGCAAGAGAGTCTTTCTTGAAAATTCTTCATCTGGGGTTTGTACTAAAGGGTGCGTTGTATTTTACTTCTTTGTATTGTATACCATGAATGTGAGCATACTGTGAGGGTCACTTTTTCAGAGTGCATTTCCGATTGCTACTTAAAGCAAAGACCTGTTCTTCATAGCTGAACAAGCCGGCTAACCCATTTTTTGGACAGATACTCTTCTTTGAGAAAAAAAATAAGTAGTTCATTTTGTTATTGTTGTTGTTTTTGTTGTAATGATTATGCTCTGCCTGTATCATGTGCATAAGTAAGTGCATATGTGCACACACACGCAAAAAACATACATGTGCCCCCCACTAGATGGAAAAAATTTAAAAAGTGCACCATTTCACTGGTTCTAGGGCCACATTTCAAGCACTCATGATACAGAATGAAAATGTTCTTCTTAGGGTTTCTGGTAAATCAGATGGCTTGTTTTAATAGTTGACTGAGATGGCAGTATTTAAAAAGCCCAAGGTTAGATAGACAGTAACATCCTTTGTTGTAGCCATATTTTAAGTGGGCTCTAGGGATAGCCTTTTTGATAGACCTGGGAGTGTGAGAACTAGCTTCTCAGTGCCAGTTCTCATGCTCAGGTCTTGCTAGATGGTAATTTCAGTAGGATTTGTCACATTGCAGAGTGGTAGAGTTCTACATACCTTCACATTTTATATCCACAGATAGAGCTAATCGACCGTGTTGATGACATATACCGGAACACTTCGTGGGATAATGCAGGATTTAAAGGTTATGGAATACAGATAGAACAGGTATTCATCAACAGTAGGCCTTGTGTTGATCTATGAGGTTGGGTATAGGAAATGTTTTTATGTTTTTTAAACCCAAAGCCTACCTTAACATTAATTATAAAACATTCTCATTTTGTGATTTTTTTAAAATGATAAATTGTGTTGTGTTTTTGGTATTTAACACTAGTTGATAAAGTTTCTGTCTTGAGGATTATTTCAGGAATGAGACCTCTTAGTGCTATTACATTCCTCTCTGTTAATTATAGCTCTTTAATTTCCTATAGTGTTTTCTTTTCCCTCTGATGATGCTTCAGACTTTAGGATATTCTAATTTTATGGCCCCTGTATCTCTGAGAAGAGCAAAGGAGGAGGTTTCGTTGTAATTCTACAGGTTTGAGTCTGTGGTTAGGAAATGTACTCAGGAGTACAGTGCATGGGAGACACGCCTATAAATCTAGTTCTTGGCAGGCAGAGGCAGGAAGATTTCTGCAAGTTATCTGCGTAGTGAGCTCAGTCAGTCACGGCTCATCTTTCCAAAGGTGTGGTGCTGTGTGTGTGCATCCTAGGTGTCCAGGTGAGTCTGTATTTAACACACTGCCGCTATCCTGCACACTCTTGTCCCTTTGGCTTTTTACTTTATGTGATGTTGGATATCATTTCCTATTGATAATGTAAAGCAAACCTGGTTTTAAAATCACTACGTTATGTTTAGGGTTTGAGGGATCAGTAACTAGTTCCTTTTTGCTTTAGGCACTTGAAAACAATTGAAGAGTATGCTAATATAGGAAACAGAAATGCCAACTTCTTTAATCCATTTAAGATGAGTTGGAGGACGTAATTTAGGTGTGTAGTCCTTTTGGGCTTGCAGTTACTTCTGATCAGACTTGACCTCAGCCTTCCTCTGTAAACCTAAGTGTCAGTGCAGACAGAGGGAGGCCAGGAGACAGTGAGTTGAGCATGGCTTCCGCCCCTTTCCCAAAGTCTCTGATCAGAAACTTTTGTTCCTTTCTTCTTCGTGGGTTTAATAGGAATTTGTCTTAAACACATATGCAAGGAGACGTTCTAGTTTTTTGGTTTTTTTGGTTTAATAGTCTCCTGTACACGGTACAGAAGTGGCCTTTCATTTTTAAATTGTTGGCTATAATTGTAATATCTTAGGATCATATAACCCAAATTCTCAGTTTTTTTTTTTCAAATAAATGTGAAGGATGTGAAAATTTAGTGCATTTATAACTTTATAAATGTTTTCTACTACACCATATGCATTTCAGTTTCTTTTGGACACTGAATATTTGAGCTAAAGAATTTGGTTTGCAAAACATTTTTTATAGGATTAGATAGTTGAGGGGGTGATGTGTGTGTGTGTATATGTGTTCGTGCATGTGTATGGTTTGGGTGTTTAGTTTTTGAGATAGGCTTTGGCTATGTAGTCCAGATTGGTTTGAACTAGTAGTCATGCCCTGTCTTAGCCTGCCAAGTGCCAGAGTTATGTAGATGCTGTTTTGATTTGTTTTCTCTTAAGATTTAAAATTACGGAAGGTTGTGAACTTGCTTGTGGGTGCTGGGGATCAAACTGGGTTCTGAGTAGGAACAAACGCTCTTAGCTGCTGAGATCTCTCCAGCTCTCAGATGCTGGATTTTTGGTGGTTTTGTTGTTGTTTGTTTTGTTTTTTGAGGCGGGGTCCCTCCAGACAGCCCTGGCTATCCTGGAACAGGCTTGTACATCAGGCTAGCCTTAAACACAGATATCTACCTGCCTCTGCCTTTGGAGTTCTGGGCTAAAGGTATGCACCACCACACCTGTCCAGAGGCTATTTTTTTCTTTTTTTTAGTTTTTCAAGACAGGGTTTCTCTGTGTTATCTTGCCTGTCCTGAACTTGCTTTGTAGACCAGGCTGGCCTCAAATTCCCAGTCATCTGCCTGCCCTGCCTCCTGCATGCTGAGATTATGGATATATGTCACCACGCCCATCAAGAGGCTGTTTTTTTGAAGTGATGAAAAGAATGTGGTAAGAGTCTTAGGATATTTTGGAATTGTTCTAAGTATGTTCTCTCTTAAGTATAGATTCGAATTCTCAAGTCTCCAAACCACGTAAAACCTGGTGAAAGACACTTCAATATGGCAAAAAGTTTTCCAAATGAAGAAAAAGATGCTTGGGATGTGAAGACGTTGCTAGAGGTAGGTTTTGGTTTTTTTGTTTGTTTTTGTTTTTGTTTTTAACTGCTTTTTTTTTTTTTTTTTTTTTAGTTTTTCTGATGTGTTAATATATCTATACTAGTGAAGAAACATGGTAGAAACCTTAATATCTTTGAGCATCTAATTAGGCTCAGTGGCCCTTCTCTGGAAACTTAACATCCGTCGTCACTGTGTAGACTTTTATACCGTTTTGCATGTTAGGTCTCTGAAATGTACCCACACATCTTTTAGGGTAGTCCTTATCCAAGAGGCTGTGAACATGTATTCGGAAGTGCAAGTATAACCTGAGATCTATAGAAATTCAAACATTTTACTGTCATTTAGTAATACATTTGAAGAACATCAGCACTCTGTTATGCATTCTTTCTCTTTTTTTGGTTTCTCTGTGTAGCCTTGGCTTGCCTGGATTTGTAGACCAGGTTGGCCTCAAACTCACAGAGATCTGCCTGCCTCTGCCGCCCAGTGCTGGGATGACAGGGGTAGGCTGCTCCCTGCTCTGGTGTGCATTCTACACTGCTGCAGGAGCCCAGTGCGGCATACTACTGCTTCATTGGATGGTGGCTTGATGCACTGGGATGGATGTTCATTTCCTGTTGCTGCTGTAACAAATTGCTACAAATTGAACAGCTTGGGACATTTGGACTTTTTATTATTTTTATTAATATTATTATTTTTTATTTTATTTTTAATTTATTATTATTATTATTATTATTATTATTATTATTATTATTATTATCATCTTGTCATTTCAGTGTGTTGGTCTAGATTGGCTTACATGGATTTCTTGTTTATGCACCCACAAGACCAAGATTAAGTTTGACCTTTGAATGGAGCTAAAGGCTTTTATTGTTCTCCCTCCCCCCATATTGAGATCGCGTGCTGTGTTTGTATAATACCAGTTTAGGTAATTTGATTTGCCAGGCACCCTGAGGGAGATTGAGTTAGTATCTTTGTTTTGTTTTGTTTTTGTTTTTTGATGTTTTTTTTTTTTTCTGAGACAGAGTTTCTCTATGTAGCCCTGGCTGTCCTGTAGACCAGGCTGGTCTCAAACTCAGAGATCTGCCTGCCTCTGCCTCTGCCTCCTGAGTCAGGGGATTACAGGCATGCATATCATTGCTTTTGAGATAGTCTCAGCAGGGGTGAGTCAATTCTGGCTGCTGTTAATAGAGTACCACAGCCTGGGAGGGTTAAGCCACTGGCTTTTATTTTTTCATAGCTCTGGAAACCAGAAATGCAAGATCGAGTTACCAGCAGGACTGTTTTCTCCTCCTGCCTCTGTTTAGCATGATGATGTCTTCCTTTTTGTGTGTCCATGTCCTGATCTCATGAGGACATTCGTGGTGCTGGAAGTGCAGTTCTAGTATGGCACATGCTGTGGCCACATTCACGTGGACCTGGATTTAGATCCTAGCAGTGCAAATGAACAAACCTTCCCCCAAAGTAGCTTTCATAAGGGGACAGGTTGTCTTTAATTAGGGCCTGTGAATATGACCTTGCTTACTTCTATAAAGGCTTTGTCTCCAAATACAGCTGCACCCTGAGTTAGTCAGGGCTAGAACATCAATGTATGAGCTTTGTGGTGACTACAGTTCGACACATTCATCCAGTGTAGATGTCCTGGGTTAGTCACAGCAGTGAACTTGGGCAGCAAGGCCTTCTGAGTGCTGGAACAGCTGACTCAACCATATCTCTGCTTTTCTTGGGCCCAATCATGCTCCTTCCATTTTCTTACCTTAGTCCCAGAAAAATCCTGACACCTCAGTCACTCTGTGGCCAAGGGATTGTCAAGATCCCAGACAGCCATCCTTCATTCTGTACATGGGATTCTTTTATCTTTGATTGTAAACGTGTGGATGTATGCTAAGACAGGATCTCATGTGTTGGCCTCAAGCTCACAGAGTTTCACCTGCGTCTGCCTCCTAAGTGCTAGCATTAAACATTTTCAAAAGTCTTTTTTTTTTTAACATTGAATTTTGGATTGTTAAGGTAGAAAAATAAAAACCATATGGAGTTGGGTTTGGGGGTGATAAATCCACAGTGTTCTTTAAATGGATTTAAATTTTTTTATTTTGGTATCATAAAACCAAGTATGTGTGCTTTTCTGAACACTTACATTTACTACTCCCTTGTATTATAAGAAAAATTTAATTCAAACAAAAATATTTCCCAGCCCACATAATTAAAAATAAAATAATTCCTGCACAGTGCCATTAAGCTCTTGAAATACTTGGAGGTGCTATAGCGTGGGCCTGTTCTAGTCCTGACTCGGTCTCTGTGGAAGAGCAATGAATCCATTCTGAGTAGATGAAAGGTGCCTGAAAGCTACCACCCACTCCTGTGCTTCTACCTGCCTGGCTGGGTATAAACCCCAGCAGGTGCAGGTGCTGAGCTGCAGCTGTTCTGTGATCGTCAGTTGAAGAACCCTTGAGTCTGGCGTGATGACAGTCTAATTAAGAATTCTCTCTCTTTAAAGCAATTTAGCTTTGATATAGCTGAAGAAGCATCTAAAGTCTGCCTGGCGCATCTTTTCACATACCAAGATTTTGATATGGGAACTCTTGGATTAGCTTACGTTGGTTCTCCCAGAGCAAACAGTCATGGAGGGGTTTGCCCAAAAGGTAAGCCTCTCATTTGTGCTGTCCCGACACTGAGACAAAAGAGAAAGCTGATTGGGTTATGTTTCACTTTTTACCTCTCTCTCTCTTTTTTTTCCTTTAGCTTATTACAGCCCTGGTGGGAAGAAAAACATCTATTTGAATAGTGGTCTGACTAGTACAAAAAATTATGGTAAAACCATCCTTACAAAGGTATGTTTCTGATTTTAAAAAACCAAAACAATGATTTTACATTTACATGTGTGTGCGTATGTGCATCCCTAGAGATACCAGAACAGGCTGCTGAAGAGCAGCGAGTGCTTCTAACCACTGAAGCAATTCTCTAGTCTGGTTTTTTTTTTTTAAAGATTTATTATTTATTTATTATCATGTATATAGTGCTCTGCCTGCATGCACACCTGCAGGCCAGAAGAGGGCATCAGATCACATTATATAGATGGTTGTGAGCCACCATGTGGTTGCTGGGAATTGAACTCAGGACCTCTGGAGGAGCAGTCGGTGCCCTTAACCTCTGAGCCATCTCTCCAGTCCCTGTTTTTGTTTTTAAACAGGGTAGATTTGGAATCCATTGCATTAGAATGTCAGTTACATATTTATGCTGGTATCTTTTTAATAACTAATGTGTACTTGGTTGATAATGTGGCTGGATGTGTTCTGCTCTACAGTGTTTAAGGCATTGCTCTGTTTTCTGGCATTTATATGCCATTAAAAATATATGAGTCCTTAGCCTTTGTTTGTGACCTTTTTTTTTTTTTTTCCTAAAAGATTTTTATATTTTGTTTGGCAGTCTGGAGATGTAGCTCAGTTAGTAGAGTGCTTGCCTAGCATGTACCATGTACAACCAGGGATAGTGATACACGCCTGTAACCTCCGAGTACTGGGATTAAAGGTGTGCACCACCACATCTGGCTCTGTTATGGTTTAAATCCCAGGAAGTGTTAACAGCATTGGGATAGTTGAGATGGGTCAGAAGGTAAAGGCAGTGGCCAAGCTTGGTAGTCTAAGTCGGATTCCCTGCAAGGCATGCATTTAAGAATTGAGAGGAGAGTGTCACTATTGGCGAAAGATGGAAAAATAAATCATACATGTGTTTGGGAAAACTTTTGGTTGCCAACCTCCACACCTCACCTCACATGCCCACCGCTCCCCCTCTCTCCCTATCTGTGCATGTGGCAGTCAGAGGTCAGCTTTCAATGTGGTTTCTCAGTCTTCATCTACCTTACTTTTGCTTTTTAACTAATGAATTTAGTATTTTATATGTGTGCGTATGTGCCAGTTTATGTGCGCACAGGAGCTTGCATGTTTGATCCCTGGAACTGCAGTTAGAGGTGGTTGCAGCTGAACTCTGCAAGTGCAGTAAACACTCTTAAACACTGAGCCATCTTCCAGTTACCTACCCCACTCCCCCCGCCCCCCCCCCAAAAAAAACAACTGGATGTGTGTGGGTATGGACTACTTATGGGAATTGATCTGAAAAACGTAGCAAAAGTAGCTGATGGTTACATACTTTCTCTGCCTGGTGCTTAAGGAAGCTGACCTGGTTACAACTCATGAACTGGGACACAATTTTGGAGCAGAACATGATCCTGATGGGCTAGCAGAATGTGCCCCAAATGAGGACCAGGGAGGAAAGTACGTCATGTACCCCATAGCTGTGAGTGGTGACCACGAGAACAACAAGGTATGTGTGCTTTGGCTGGGCTTAGTGGTCGGAGAGCAGGCTGTGCCCCAGTCTGCAGGGTCACTAGAACAGGGCTCAGCGAAGGGGCCACTCCTCCAGGCTTCCTAGAGATACAGCTGTCAAACACAGTAGGAACGTGGTGTGTGATTCCAGTGACACAAGCCCCATCTTAGGTGTAGCTACAGCTGTCATTTGGAAATTTTTGTCAAGGTTAATCACAGGCAAATTATTATTATTTTTTAATATGGAGCGCTTCATGAATTTGCGTGTCATCCTTGCGCAGGGGCCATGCTAATCTTCTCTGTATCGTTCCAGTTTTTTAGTATATGTGCTGCCGGAGCCAGCACAATCACATGTAAATTCATTATGATAGTTACAGTAACTTTTGTCAGAGTCTTAACTTTTGAGGAGGGTGTTTGGCACACCCTTAAAAATTACCTGACAATCTGTTTTTCTTTACATACACATTTATATTACTACATACACACATATATATAATAAACTACCGAAAGCAAGAAGAACCACGAAACAAATCAGGAATTATATAAATGTTACATTCATAGTGTTTTGGCTATTTGTATTTGGCAGCCTTGAAGAAAACGTCTTTCTTATCTTGGTGCATCTAAAATTTGAATGTAAATCAATATCTATCATATACCTGACAATTTTTAAGATTTATTTATTTATTATATGTACAGTGTTCTGCCTACAGGCCAGAGCCAGAATAGGACACCAGATCTTATAGATGGTTGTGAGCCACCATGTGGTTGCTGGGAATTGAACTCAGGACCTTTGGAAGAGCATCCAGTGCTCTAAACCGCTGAGCCATCTCTCCAGCCCTATACCTGATAGTCTTATATACAATTTGTTGCTCGTTTTAATTTGGCAGTACTTCACAGTGTGCTGTTACCACCCTCACTTGCTGTTGCCCTTCCTCCCTCCCCGACCCCTTGCTGTACTAGAGATTAAAGATTACTTAATAAAGCTGTTAAAAACAAGTAGAAAAATGAAACAGGAAAGCCAGGCAGTGGTGGCGCACGCCTTTAATCCCAGCACTCAGGAGGCAGAGGCAGGTGGATCCCTGTGAGTTCGAGGCCAGCCTGATCTACAGTGCGATTCCAGGACAGCCAAGGCTACACAGAGAAACCCTGTCTCGAAAAAACAAAAAAACAAAAACAAAAAAACAAAAAGATGAAACAGGAAAGCAAGTAAATATGGAGAGCCTGTGAATCAGTGTGGAGGCTGGTGAAGGCTGTGAGCACTGATGGAACCATTATCCATTTAGTGCATGCTTGGATGCTTTGGCAATAAAAAGTATAAAACATTGAATGAGGAAAAATTTCTGAGTGGCCAAATACAGTTAGTAGCTTCCACATTGGGCTGCTGTGCTTTCAGGGCGCTGCCAGAGCTTGGGGGCTGGGTAACTTAGTACACTCTGCTGCAAGGGAAAGCACATGATGCTGCTTCCTCCTCCGTGGAAATCCCCATGGGCCCTGAATGGCCTGTGGGAACTTGCTAGTCGGGGTGGAGCGTGGGAGGAACTGGTTTTGTCCTGCACCCATTACACTTAGTACATTTTTTTTCTCCTGACAGTTTAGTTTTCTCAACTGCTACCTCCCCTTGTGAAAAGATACTATGCATCTTCTCTGTTTTAGATTTTTTTTTCCAATAATTTTACATGTATTTATTTGTGGAGGTCATATGTATCTAGGGCACATGTGTGGAGCTAACTTTTAGGTTCTTTCCTCTAACCTGGGGATTGAGCTCCGCTCATCAGATTTGGCAAGCGGCTCCTTTTACCTGCAGAGGCAGTCATTTCCCTGGCCCTACATGACATTCTTCTTTTTTCTTTCTTTTCTTTTCTTTACTTTTTTTCCTTTTTGTTTTGAGACAGGGTCTCTCCCTATAGTCCTAGCTGTCTTAGAACTTGGTGCGTAGATTGGGTTTGAATCTACAGTTATCTTCCTGCCTCTGTGTCCTCAGTGCTGGGATCAAAAGTGTGCACCACTATGTTTAGTTCATGAGTTTCTTAAATATTGCTTAACTAGGTGAAAAGGACCACAGGACAAAAACAAGGTGGTTCTTTCATTATACCTGGACAAATAGTGCTGTTTGCTCTTAGATGGGCCAGCAAGCGGCTGCCCTGTGACCCTACATGAGCTGTGCACACTGACGTAAGAAAGAAGGGATGCTAAGGGATTTCCTAAGGAAAGTCACTGAAAGAAAGCAAGGCTGTAGACACAGGTGCCAACAGAAGACTAGGATTTATAGACAGTGGTCAGAAAGCCCAAGCCAGTGACAGACTGGTCACTGTGTGCTCGGCACTGTCCAGGCTCTGGAGACCTATTGTTTGAGAGTTTAACTGCTAATGAAGAGGCATTCTGCTGGCTGTGGTGGTTTAGGTCTTTGTCACTGACCACTGTGACCAGTGGGGCACTCCTTTAACCCCAGCACGCTAGAGGCAGAGGCAGGTATATTTGTGAGTTCAAGGCAGGTCTGGTCTAGATAGACAGTTCCAGGCCAACATGAGCCACACAGTTGAGACCCTTGCCTTAAACAAAAAATAAAACAAATACCCTAGCCATTTTGAATTGAATAGAAGGAAATAATGTTGCATCAATCGTTTTGGAATAAGCACGTCCCACCAATGTCCTCGGTGGACTGAAGCCAGGAAAGCTCCTGAAAGGTTTCTATGCTGGGTGCAGTTTATATTCTTCATTTTCTACTCTAGAGCAGTGGCTCTCAGCCTTCCTAATGCCACAGCCCTTTAATACAGTTCCTCATGTTATGGTGACCCCCAACCATACAGTTATTTTATTGATATTTCCTAACTATAATTTTGCTGCTGCTAGGAATCATAGTGTAAATATTTGATGTACAGGAGATCGGAAAGGGGTCCCAACCCACAGGTTGAGAACCATTGTTCTAAAACCACATGGTAGGGTGAGCAAGCAGGCAGGATTTTACAGAAGCATAGCTGGCAATCAACAACAGACCGCTCTTTCCGTTATTTTTCCAGGCCATTCTGTTCCGGACAGTAAGGGAAGTTGTGCTTGGAAAACAGGCAGTACAAGCAATACTTTAAGTAAATCACCAAATAATCCAACAATCGGTCTTTTCTACCTTATTCTACTTCAGTGATTTACTGTGGTGTTTGCTTGACCTAGCTCAGTGGTGGCGTTGATGGTGGCTTCACCGTAAGGATTTGTCTGTAGAGAAGCACTACATGGGAATGAATTTCCATTTTGTTCTTTTGGTTGCTCATGGCCCTTTTTTCTCCTAAGATGTTTTCAAACTGCAGTAAACAGTCCATCTACAAGACCATAGAAAGTAAGGCTCAAGAGTGCTTCCAGGAGCGCAGCAACAAGGTGTGTGGCAACTCCAGGGTGGATGAAGGAGAAGAGTGTGACCCGGGCATCATGTACCTCAACAATGACACCTGCTGCAATAGCGACTGCACGCTGAAGCCAGGTGTCCAGTGCAGGTGAGAAGTATTCCCACAGAGAGCGGGGATGATGGGGGTCCAGGTAACCAGAGATCGCAAATGCAGGCATCTGACTGAAGTCAGAGTATGTATGAGAGAGAGAAGGGTGGGGTGAGAATCGATACGCATGTGCGAGTACAATACTCTATGGAAAAGAGTCACACCTGTTGTTTTATTTTTAAACTTTGACCTTGCATGCATGACCCAGAGGTTTATTTTACTTTTTTTTTTTCTTTTTGATACAGTCTCACTATGTAGCCTTGGCTGACCTGGAACTCTATATATAAATAGCCTGGAACTCACAGAGGTGCACCTACCTCTGCCTCCCTAGTGCTTTAAGATTTATTTTTATTTTAAAATTAGGCTTGGTGGTGACTGCTTTTACTAGCTATCTCACTTAATTTTTAAGACTCTTTTAGGCCAGGTGCAGTGGTGCCTGCCTGTAATCCCAGCACTGAAGGAGGCAGAGGCAGGTGGATTGCTATGAGTTCGAGGCTAGCCTGATCTATAAAGTGAGTCCAGGACAGCGAAGGCTACACAAAGAAACCCTGTCTGGAAAAACAAAAACAAAAGATGGGCATGCCTTTAATCCCAGTCCTTGAAAAGCAGAGGGAGACAGATCTTTTTGAGTTGGAGTCTAGCCTGGTGTATACAGTGAGCTCCAGGCCAGCCAAGGCTAGTAAAACCCTCTCTGGGGGGCGAGGGTGAGGTGGGGGCCAGTTTTAAATAAAGTTGATTTAACAAGGCTACTCATGGACCCATCTGTTACAGTAGCGATATATTGGAAGAGCCAAAGGTGGCAAACTGTGTATTCATATGCTAGAATAATGTAGAGGTGCTAGTTAATGATGTTAGCAGCTTCCACGTTGGAAGGTACTTATATTTCCAATTTTGTTGTTATTTTGGGTTTTTTTGTTTTTGTTTTCTGGAGACAGTTTCTCTTGTAATCCTGGCTGTCTCATTCTGGCTGGCCTTGAACTTAGAGATCCACCTGCCTCTGCCTCCTGAGTGCTGGGATTAAAGGTGTGCAGCACCACTGTGCCTGGCTTATTTCTATTTTTTAAAGTACCTTAATAGACCTGTGTTTGTTGAATATTTCATCTGTACATTATGCCTTTTAATGCATAGATTCTATTGGGAGTCATAGGACTCAGGCTACTTTGCTTCTTAGCCACTGGTACATCCCTGGCTCCCCTTCCTTCCTCAACCCCCAAGTCTGGGTCTCTCTTTGTAGCCCTGGCTGTCCTGGAACTCACTCTGTAGACCAGGCTGACCTTGAACTCAGAGATTTTCCTGCCTCTGCCGGGCAAGTGCTGGGGCTAAAGGCATGCCCCATCACCTCTTGGCTACCCTGGCTTTTTTCTTAACTCATTAATGAAAACAAAGAGTACCAAGTTACTGTAAAGGTGATTGCTGTGTGTACTTAACTTTTCCACATTAGGAAGGGACACAAACAAGGCAGATAGCCTCAGAGGAGTCAGGAGCTACAGTAGTGACTTGGCCCTGTGGTCTTGCTTCAGTGTTCAAGTTACTTACACAACCATAGCATTAGATGTTAGGCTGTCATTGGAATTGAACAGTGTTTGTCTGCTCTTCCATAGTGATAGGAACAGTCCTTGCTGTAAAAATTGTCAATTTGAGACAGCCCAGAAGAAGTGCCAGGAGGCTATTAATGCTACTTGCAAAGGAGTATCTTACTGCACAGGTATGTGTTTCCATTGCTTCTCCGGGTGTCCTGTGGCATATGAATATGTATTTGAAACCAGGGTCAAGTACCCTTCCTGTGAAAGCAGCCCTTGAGGCCTTGCTCTTTGTTTGGTACTCACTCTTAGAGAGCAGTGTGGGACAACTGTTGTGCCCTGGACTGAGTTGTAATTGGTGTTTGCCTCCAGGGAATAGCAGTGAGTGCCCCCCACCAGGAGATGCTGAAGATGACACTGTGTGCTTGGACCTTGGCAAGTGCAAGGCTGGGAAATGCATCCCTTTCTGCAAGAGAGAGCAGGAGCTAGAGTCCTGTGCGTGCACTGGTGAGTAGCTCCCGAGTCCTGCAGCTAAAGAACACCCATTTTTTGTCTGTTGTTCCCTGCTGCTCATCAAAGTTAGGAGAACCAAGCAAGGAATGAGGAAATCAGCAAGGCAAGCTAGGGTTCGAGAGACACAGCCCTGCCCTTCAGATCCTGTGTTCAGGTACTGCTCCCCACTCCCCTGTTGTGAACTCATTTCCCACTGCATGTCAGGCAAATGGCAGGCAGGCTTCATGGAAAGTGGGAAGGCACTGAAAGGAGGCGGAGGACTCTCCTCACACCTCATATAAATCATAAAAGCACGATAGTTCTGTTCCCATGGGAGCTAGGTCCTCTAAGGTGGGATTTCCAAAACTGCATTTGTGTGTGTGCATGCATACATGCATGCGGACCTCCCACCATGCATGTATAGTCAGAGGATCACTTTTGGGAGTCAGTTCTCACCTGCTAATATGTAGGTCTCAGGAATCAAATACAGGTTTTCAAGCTTGGCAGGCAGTGCCTTTACCCACTTTGCCCTCTGGGTGGGACTTGATGGTGCCACTGAGATCTGCCACTCTGATCCCTGCTGAGGGAGCCTGAGAAAGCAGCCTTTTTAACGCTAGGGGCAGTTTTTCCTGGGTTCTGTGCTCTTACTTTTAGATCACTGGATCTTAAGGGAGGTGTGAGGACTCTAGATGACACTCCACTGTGGAGCTGGTGGACTGATGGCGGTATCCCTGTATAGACGTACATGCTAAGTCATGAGGCTGGGACTTGCCCATACGCTGGAGTGAGTGATTCCTCCAAGTGGGTCACTGTAAGGACAGCAGGCCCTGGGGACAGCTCAGCAGGGGAGCACCTGCCTAGCATGCATGGCAAGGCCCTTGGTTTTACCACAGTAAAGACAGCACAGCTGCCAGCAATGACTGAGTGAATGACAACAGGCTTGCAGTGCCTTGGAAAGGCCTAAGTCACAGCAAACCTTTGATAATGTGATTTAAAAAAAAAAAATTGACTGCTTTGTATTCTGTTTGGCTTTTTCCCTGAAGATAAACTTAGATTCCTCCTAGAACAAATTTAGGCTGTCCCACGTTACACTGGAGGGTAAAGTTTCATTCTGAGTGTCTACACATCTGGTGCCGACTGCTGACTTTTACCCCAGGTGGTGTCAGAGCTGCTCTTGAGTGCAGCCTGTGGTGCTCGTTCCACTGGCAGATACTCAGCTCCATTGCACAGGTGGACAGTGCTGACACAGCTGTGTTGGCCCAGCTCTACACTGAGAAGCCAGAGATGGGAACGGCAGGGTGATGGGAATGGGTGAGAGGGACACATCTGCAGGAATAGTATGCAGCGTTAGATGGAGAGTATGCTTCAGCTCTGTCACAAAGTTTTCTGTTGATTTTTTTCCCCCTGTTTTGGAGATAGGGTCTCATCTCACTTTGTGCCCCTGGCTTCCCTGGAACTCACTATGTAGACCAGGCTGGCCTTGTATTGACAGAGCTCTGCCTGCCTCTGATCCCCAACTGCTGGGTTTACAGGCATTTGTTGCTATGCCTAGCTAATAATTGTTTAACCTGAAGAGCTGAGGAATATGAATTCAGGAACTGTTGGATGAATATGGAGTATTGGGCCATTTTCTTTGTGTGGTGCTGGACATGAAACCCAAGTGATCACATACACCGTGCAGACAGCATTCTCTGGAGCTGAGGGAGCCTGTGGTGGAGGACGCCATGTCAGTGGCTGCTTCTCTTTCAGACACTGACAACTCGTGTAAGGTGTGCTGCAGGAACCTTTCTGGCCCGTGTATGCCCTACGTTGATGCAGAGCAAAAGAACTTATTTTTGAGGAAAGGGAAGCCCTGTACAGTAGGATTTTGTGACATGAATGTAAGTATCTCTCCTACTGTGAAATCAGGCATCTGCAGGGAGGCACAGGGTCTGACTTTCTTACTCACTCAGTGCCTCTTTTAGAGTCACAGCTTGAGCAGTTTGGTAGTCTGTGTCCATTCTCCAAGCTAGGAAATTAGGACTCAGTGTCTGAAACCAGCTGCCTTTACCATGCAGCCCCGCCCCAGCCTGCTTCACAGAGTCCCAGGCCAGGCAAGGGTACTGGGGAGATCTGGTCTAGAACACCTGCCCACAGACAGTCCCTGTCTGTACATACTCAGTGAAAGCAAGCACTGGTTGAAAGATAAAAAGATGGCATTTGTGTTTGGATTGCCTCTGTTTGCAAAATTAAGTACTTAACATATAAAGCCCTCTGTCCACTCTGTCCATACTTGCTGTCTGTCTGACTGGGGCACTCCTAGGATGGCAGCTTTCTTGAGCCTTATCCTGGTTATTCTAAGGATGGACTTTTGTTTGGGGTGTGACAACACACTCCTGTATTCACACAGAAAAACCCAGTTAAGGGACTAATTGTGAAAGTGCTAATGACCAGACTGGAATTACAATCCTGTGTCTGAGGTGGGCACTAAGTAAAGTAGTTTACATGCTCACTGTTTTCCTTCATTAGTTCTCAGTGTGCTGTCTGGCAGAATGCACCATGTTTTCTCCTCGTAGGGCAAATGTGAGAAACGAGTACAAGACGTAATTGAGCGTTTTTGGGACTTCATTGACCAGCTGAGCATCAACACTTTTGGTAAGTGAAATATTTCTTGGATTATTTACCAAGATCTGAGCCTATTTCCATGATGAGTTAGTTGTGGTTTCAGAATTTGTGCTATGATCCTGTAGTAGAAGACTAAAGTATTCACATTTATTATGAACTCTGATGGGGACTGGAGACATAGCTCAGGGTTAAGAACACTGGTTATTCTTCCAGAGGGCCTGAGTTCAATTCCCGTCACCTACGTGGTAGCTCATAATTACCTCCAACTCTAGTCCTAGGGAATCCAGCATTCTTCTCTGGTCTGTCAGGGCACTGCATTCACATGGTGCACAGAACACATAAAAATAGAAGTTAAACATTTTTAAAGAACTTTGTTGGCTAAGAGAGAACTAAGTCATTATAGGTTCATTCCCATGTGTCTTGCATGTCTTAGTTCACCTGAACATGGTTCAGTCCTGTGACCCTGTCTAGTCTAAGAGCAGCAAACCCCCTAGAATTTAGCTGTAAAAACAATAACCTTTAGGCAATAAAAACATTGTCTTCCTAAGATGCTGTGCTTGGTCTGTTAGCACAGTCCACACAGGAAGTGGGCATTGCACTCTAGTTTCCTCATCCCGAAGCACAGCCTGGCCATGCTACTAAAGAGCGTTCTGCAGTAGTCTTCTAAGTATGTGCTTGAGACGTTCACCGTTTGGATTATTCACAGGAAAGTTTCTGGCAGACAACATCGTTGGGTCCGTCCTGGTTTTCTCCTTGATATTTTGGATTCCTTTCAGCATTCTTGTCCACTGTGTGGTAAGTCACCAAAGTTTAAGTGATCAGACATTTTCCAAAGATGTTGAGCAACTCCAAATTCAAAGGCTGATGTAAAATGTTGCCGGTACTATTATGAGTATTCTAAGACTGCTTGCCTTGGTGCCTGACGATCTTTGAGCAGAATGGGAGCTGGGTACTTAGCTAGTAGGGGGCTTCCGTGGCTTGCACAGGCCTGTGTTCCCCCCAGCACTGCATAAACTAGGGAGAGTAGGGCATGCACTCTGAAAGTCAGGACCCTCAGATACGTAGTGCCTAGCTACAGCACAGGAGACCCTGTCTTATACAACAGCAGGCAGATACCTGCTGCCAGACCTGACTTCTTCCCTAGGACCTGAATGGGGCAAGGAGAAAATCGAGTCCCCAGAGTTGTCCTCCCTTGTCCCTGGGCACATCCTTGCTTGTAGGCTATGGCACATTCGCACGAAATAACACATAATTATGGTTTTAAAATGTATTTCTGTGTGCGTATTATTTGCAGCATTGTTGTTGTTGTTGTTGTTGTTGTTGTTATTATTATTTTGAGACTGGGTTTCTCTGTGTAACACTTGCTATTCAGGACTTGCTTTGTAGACCAGGCTGGCCTTGAACTCATAGAGATCTGTATACGTTAAACACAGGAAGTGTTTAGCTGGACTTGTGTGGGGCCTGACTTGTGAAGTCTCTCAACAAGAGCACTTTTAGGCTGACTTGGTTATAGTGGAACAAATGTCAACATTTCAGAGATATTCCCCATGTACAGTGTAGACTGACGACACTGTGTATAGTGTTCTTGTCCTTATAAATTTTTAGAGTTTGAAAACTTGACCTTAGTTGCGCATGGTGCCTATAATCCCAGCACTTGGGAGGCAGAGGCAGGCAGATTGGTCTGAGTTCGAAGCAAGCTTGGTCTACAAAGCAAATCCAGGATAGCCAAGATAACACACACACACACACACACACACACACACACACACACACACACACACACAAAACCTTATCTTGAAAAACCAAACCAAAACACTGAAAAAACAAATTTGACCTTGTGTGAGTGAGGCACGGGTGGATCTCTGACACTTTCACAGTGCCCTCCTGGCTTCTGTCCCATGGTACAGAGCACAGCACTCAGGTGGCAAGGCTCTGTGCCAGGCTCTTGTTGGAAGATGTGTCTCAGGACAGCAGTATGATCCCTACGGAGCTGGGCGGCTTCTGTGTACATGTGGCCCGTGAAGTCGATGTTTGACTTGAGGGCAAAGCCACTGAGTGGTGGTTTGTTTCTAGCCAGAGAATGCACTAGTGGTGCCAGGCATTAGGTTGTGGCCCAAATCTTGGTGTTGCCTTTCCCTTTGCCAGTTAGCATTTAGACTCCCTTGGGTTTCTTTTTGGCAGTGTGGCAGGGTGGCAGACAGACCCAAGTCCTCAAGTGTGCTAGGCAACTGCTCCAATGCAGACACTTGGCAGTGAGGTCTAAGTTCACTCAACCTTAGGAGCAGTCAATGGGCAGCACTCACATTTTTACTTCCTGTTCTTTCTAGGATAAGAAACTGGACAAGCAGTATGAGTCCCTGTCTCTGTTTCATCACAGTGTAAGTATACAAATAAAACAAAAAGAACAGTCTCCAGTTGCACTTAGGCCACATCAGCAAAGGCCTCAGCAAGAGCTCTTTCCTCCTGAGCTAGTGCCAAGTTACAAGGGTTTGATGGGATATGAATGGTCCCAAGAAAATGACTGCAGCACACTTGACTTAGTTGCTTGGGAGGAAAAGCTAGCAGAGAGGAACCCTGGTCCCCACAACCACAGGTGGTGCTTTAACTCTGAGCACTGAATTCCTGTTATGGGTCTTGATAAGACACAAACTGCCAGAGTCTCAGAGCTCTGGAGATTCTGCTGCTTGCCCAGCACCAGGCTTAGCACGAGCACAGCCCAGGGCTGCTGTGGGTCAGGTTAGACAGCGTAATGACCTTTGATTGAGTTTTCCTCACTGTTGAACTGATGCCTTTGCAGAACATTGAAATGTTGAGCAGCATGGATTCGGCGTCTGTTCGCATTATCAAGCCCTTTCCTGCACCCCAGACTCCAGGTCGTCTGCAGCCCCTGCAGCCAGTTGCCATGATGCCACCAGTGTCTGCGGCTCCAAAACTGGACCACCAGAGGATGGACACCATCCAGGAAGACCCCAGCACTGACTCACATGTGGACGATGATGGCTTTGAGAAGGACCCCTTCCCCAACAACAGTGCAGCTGCCAAGTCCTTTGAGGATCTCACAGACCACCCAGTCACCAGGAGTGAAAAGGCGGCCTCGTTCAAGCTGCAGCGTCAGAGCCGAGTTGACAGCAAAGAGACAGAGTGCTAGTGGGGAGCCATGGCCTGCTGGAGGACTAACACCTGCAGATGTTCTTCAGAGTTGCCCGAAATCAAAACAGATTGTGATGATCTGAGAAACAGGGAAGCAACTTAGCAGATGCAAGTCATGTGACATGACCTTCACATGACATCCTGTATAGGTAGGCCCTTTGAAGAAGTGAGGCAAATCTGGCTAATTTAAGGCTTTCAGGTTTTGGGTTTTTCTTTTATAATCTAAAATCTCCTTTGACCTGTGGTACAAAAGCAGAAAATAATGAGCACCCTCGCCAGGAACTTGATCCCGCCTACAGTCTGCCTTCTGTACACTGTACCTGTCCTCTGACTACAGTGAAGCACAGGGAGGACAGCTGGAACCATTGTCTCCAAATGTGGCCTTTGTCGGTGCTGCACCCTGCAGATGGCGAGTCCTGCCTACACTCAGGACCACTGACCAGGAGCAGTCCTGCCCAGGACGATGAAGACTCTAGCGTCTGCCAGTCTATCTTGATGGCCAGTAACTGCTTCTGGGGCAGTTTCCTCTTTACAGAAGTGTCTTCTCATCTCTCTAACAATGTTTGCCTTAAAAAAATATTCAATATTGGCTGGAGAGGTGGCCTTGCAGTTGACAGCACCTGGTTACATCCCCAGCAACCACATGGTGGCTTTTAACTCTAAGTAACTCCAGTCCGAGGGGAGATGGCCTCTTCTGACCTCTATGGCACCACGCATGCACAGACAGACATGCCAGCAAGCCAAGTGCTCTAAGAAATTTCAATATCCACCAAACCCATACTGCTTCAGAATACAAGCTAGAATGGGTAAGCAGGCACTTTTAACCAGAAACGCCTCTGAATAGGCCAGGCATGCTGAGCTGGCCAGGAAGCTGGGCTGGGGTGCGGTGCTGCCACTCTGCCTGGGCCCAGCCCTGGAACATCTATCATCAGACTCAGTGAGAGAACTTTTTTTTTTTTTTTCAAGACAGGGTCTATCTGCGTAACATTAGCTGTCCTGGGCTTGCTTTGTAGACCAGGCTGGCCTCGAACTCACAGCGATCCGCCTGCCTCCCAAGTGCTGGGATTACAGGCGTGCGCCACCATGTCAGAGAACTCTTATACGGCCTCTGGATGCTCTGTGCTTAAGGTATGAAGCATAAACACCATTACCCCGCATTCTGGCTCCTAGAAATTCTAGTTATAAACGCTTTTTTCTTCTAAGAGTTGAAATGTGCTCATCAGCTGACACATTTTAACCAAGATAACTTATAAACTCTGACAATTAGCCAAACCTGTGCCTTGTCTCTCCTGAGGGCGTCTGTTACACTAATACTTGAACATGTACCTTGTGGTATTTGCTCTTTTAACTAGTCATGATAGCCTTCTTTTTTAGTTATACTTTGAGGATTTGCTGTGGGGTGAGTGGGGTGTGTGGGTGATGCATGAATGAACCGGTCTCGGCAGAAGATAAGAAAACCATTTTTATAAAATTGTGACTTTTTAAACCAAATTTGTCTTTTTTTTCCATGTACAGGATTAACAAGCTGCTCAGGGTATATTCTGTAGCTGTGGCATTGATGATACCTGCTTCAGTCAATAAATACTGAAATGTCAAAACAAAATGCATCAAGTATAACATTTCCCTGAAGAATAAGTTAGTGGGCTTTTTGATCAGTAGTCATGAACAAAAGTTAAGCTTAGAAAAAAACATTTAATCGATCTCTTGATGTTTGTGAATTATCAGCAAGGTTATGCACATAAATGGCTATTCATGGAATGTGATTAGCAGCCACATTCTTGGGAATATCTCCCAGGTTGACTAATGGTCTCCGTCTCCCAGCAGACTCAGTTCAGGCCTTGCTTCGTCCACATCGTTCCAGTAAGGAAGCAGCCATGGCAGAGAGGAGACCTTCTTTTCCAGCAGTGGCCAGAGGTGTGAGAACAGAAACTCATTTCCCGTGGGTGAGAGATGCAGGCCATCTGATAAATAGGACGAGAAGTCCTGTAGGGAGAGCAATGTCCGTGTCAGGTGCGCCCTCCTCAGGCTGGCCAAGAGCTCTGCAGCCCTTGTGTGTTGTGCAGCAGCCTGGGACCACATTGACCTCAGTGTGCTACTGCACAGTGCCTGGGGTACAAGACCCTTGTTGCCCTGTGTCTAACAGACCCCTCTCAAGATCACAGACATCCATGGGTGTGACCTGGGATGTGATCTGGGTCCCCTGAGTCATGACATGTTATCAGGCCTAATGAGTGCCCGTGACTTGCTAGTATTAAGAGCTCAGGCTCTATTAAATCATTACCCTGGCCGTCGGACTAGAACAGGAAGGCTGGGGTGAGTCTGGTCCCCATCACTACTCTAAACCCAGGCTTTACTCAGAGACCCACTCTGACTTGGAGGAACTGTCGCTCGCCTAACCCTGGAGACTGTCACAGGCTGGGAATTAGTTCTAGCAGCCTTTCCCCATGCTTTCCTGCCTATGCAGTTCTAATTAGTGATCTGTACGGAAGATTCCACAGTTCTAGACTCACTAGGCCAAAACCGCAAGACTTGGGAGTAAAACAGTTGGTGAAAAGATGGATGCCCTTTCAGTACATTCTTAGGCCATCTTTAGCAGATTTTCTTTTTCCAACTTACTATTTGGGGGGTCGGGGTGGCGGGTGTCTTGGGGAGGAGTGCACATTCCATGGTGGCGCAAGGAGGCCAAAGGACAACTTGTAGGAGTTGTTTCTGTCCAACCCCCACGCAGGTGCTTGGGATCAAACTCAGGTCGTCAGGCTTGGCAGTAAGTGCCTTTACCAGACAAGCCATCCTGCTGGCCTTGGAGTAGATATGCACAATAAAGCTCCCATGATCAAGCACTGAGGCTAGTGGCCTTGGTGCTCTGGGAGCAAAGGTCAGTCAAGGATGCTGAGGCGGACTGCAGTCCTGGGGTTCTAAGAGCTCCGGAGACAAGAGACAGTTGTCTAAAAAGCCGTAAACTTGGCTTAAGCTTCCAAAAGAGCTATCAGTCTCTTGAATCAGTGATGTGGCAACCTCAGGCTCTCAGGCCATCTTGTGGGGCCTGACCTCCCAGCAAGGAAGCAGCACCGGGTCCCTCTTTACAGAAGAGCTGTGGATGTATCAGATCCTTCCGGTCCATGGAGGAGAGGATGGATGGATGAAGAATTAGGGGAGGAGGAAAGTTAGCATCTGGTTTAGTGATTGTGGACTGAGTTCTTCTATCTTTTGCTTACATGGTAAAACCTCTTTTCCTTGAGTACTTCAAGTTCCCAGCCCTCAGCTCCCTCCCTGGGCCTGAGCATCACAAGGAAGCACCCTTTAAATTGCTCCCAGCAATTTTGCTAAGGAGTAAAAAGTAGGCCCAGGGAGGAGGCCCAGTCAGCAGAGTGCTTGCTTATTAGCACATGCCCAGTCCACAGCAGTGCGGCAGTGCACATCTGTCACCCCAGCACGCCACCTCCAGGGGCGAAGGTGGGAAGTTCAGACAATCAGGGTCATCCTCAGCCACACAGCAAGCTCCAGGCCAGCCTGGGATATGTGAGACCCTGTCTCAAAAGGGGAGGTAAGGGTGAAAACAGATGTGACTGACTATGTCACTTATATGCTGCAGACCAGGCGTGGTTGGCAACCTGAATTTTGTTACATTGTCCTTACCCTGACATTGCAGCCTTGACTGAGATGTCATGTAGCTGGAGCCACGTACATGACTGGAGAGCCCTCCCTTCTTACCAGCTTTATCCATGTGGTGGGCATCAGACTTGGCCTCTTTGCTGTCAGGACTCTGGACTCGGGGTTACCCAATGGCCTATGGAAAGATGGGTGACTTGCTTCTAGCTTTGGGCCTAGTGTATACAATGCTCTGTCAATGCATGTTGTGACTGTCCACGACTGTCCAGCTGCCCTCCTGAGGGGCTGTACTTCACAACAACTAGCTTTCCAAGCATGTATGTCTGTGTATGTATATATGTGTATGTATTTGTTTTCAGGCTTTAAGACAAAATAATTCAACTAGAATGGCATCTCAAGCTGTGGATTTTGTTAGTCAAATGTGTCACTGTTTTATCTGAACTCTGTCCCTCTCATACACATGAACTTGGCATTTATGGTGCTCTAGGTAACTCCTAAGTTCCTGCTGCGATAGCTTCTTCAACTCCCCCAGGTCTCTCCTCTGCCCAGTTTTCCTGGTGAAAAGCATGGCTGCCATTTATGTCTTCTGAGACAGTTTTCTATGGCCAGGCTGGTCTCACTCACAGCGCAGGGTAGTGCTGCCCTTCAGCTCCTCATCCTTCTCCCCTCCCCTCCCGAGTTTGGGGGTTACAGGTGTGGACTACCACACCTACCCAAAGAGCTGGCCTAGGAAAACTGGTTTCTCCAGGTGATCCCAGTAACACCGAGAGGACTGAGCAATCCACAGTACCTGGTTGTCCTTCTGCATCAGGGTCCACAGGTCAAGGACATCAGTCCCACACTCTCTGGCTACTTGTAAACACGCATTAGCATATTCACCCACAACAGAGTTCAGGCGGTTTAACTTGCAACCTGTTGGTGAAAACTCGAGATGGTCACTGGCAAACTTAGTGCTGGTCCTTATGAAGCTACACTGACTGGACGGTTTCTAAGTGCCCCTGATGTCTGCTTGGGGCACTACAATGGCACTGCTCTAAGAGGACAGGACAGAGTGCAGAGCAGGGAGGAACAGTAGCTGTAGCATCCAGAGGTGAGCTGGATCAGGGGGAAGGAAAAGCGTGGCTAGAAACGTCAAGACCACGAGAGACACACACTGCCACTGAGGCCCTGAGTGTCAGCATGCAGCCAGCAGCTACCACAGTGATGGGAGAGAGGCGTGCAGTGTGCAGGGAGACTAGTCGCTGCCAGCGCCTGTGAGCAGCGTGCTCAGCCACTCTGTGGCCACATCCATCTCATTTACGCACATTATCCCAGGACAAGTGCATGTATTTAACCAAGCACATGCTGCCTCCCAGTCTATAAGGAAGGCTGACCACCAAGGAGGTGGGGAAGCCCAGCTTGGGGAGTCTCAGGAGTGCAGGTGGGGGACTAAGAGGCTGGGGGAAGGGGCCTGGGGCACAGAAGGAGTTGGGCTAATGAGCTGCCTGTGACTTTTGACAGTAGACCTGTGCTGGAAAGCTATTACTGTGTCCCAGTCAAACCTGCGCTTAGACAGTCCATCGTTTCTAGGCAAGTGCATCAGCGTGGGAGCTGCTGTGCTGAAGGGACAGAATGCACACAGGAAGACAAGCAGAGGGATTTCACCGTCACACTTTCCCAACTACCAAGACTGGGGAGGGGCATCTGCAGATGAGGGCTTTGTGTGCCCGCCCCAGCTACTGCAGCTGGCAAGTTTGTTTTGTGTACATCTTGGCATCTGGCAACTATGGCAAGTAAGTGCCAGGGCATCAGTGCCTTCTTGACTTACATACAGCCAGGCTGCCCCTACCCTGATTTATGCAAAAAACAGCCGATAGCAGTTCTTACAACCCCTTTGGCAAACCTCTATCTCCAAAACTGTTTAAATTATCGTTCATAACAGTAGCAAAATTACAGTTATGAAGTAGCAATAAAAGTAATTTTATGGTTGGGAGTCACCACCACATGAACTGTATTAAAGGGTGGCAGCGTTAGGAAGGTTGGGAACCGCTGGTCTGACAAGGCCCTCGTGTCGAAGCCCTCACCGCGCACATCCAGCTCTGACGAGCGAGCGAAGGTGCGCTTTCCTCACCTTTTAGGACGCATTCCTTCTCCCAGGCTGCCTCGCAGAGCGGGGGCGGTGTGATGAGAATAACTCGCTCCTCGGGGATGTGCACAGACTTCAGGTACTGCACCATCGCCCGCAGGTTTGCTCCATACTCATCCAGTGGGACGTGCTGCTTGCGGTTCTCATCTGTTCAAGATAATGTATAGCTCAGGCTCAACAGCCTATTGGAAGCAACAACGAATAAGAAAAAAAATACTTGTTTCTGTTTAGATCTTTTTTCTTTTTGAGATATAGTCTCACCTAGGCCACTAGATAGTCAAGTGTTATTATGTAACCCTGCTAGCTTGGAACTTGCTATGTAGACCAGGCTGGCCTGGAACTCAGAGATCCTCCTGCCTCTGCCTCCCAAGGCCTGCAGCCCCATACACACCCAGCCTCCGTTTTATGTCATGCTGGGAAGGGAACTCAGGACTGTGCATGCTAGGCAAGCACTTTACCCACCCTGTGACATCCCCAGGCCCTTGTGTTATTTCTTTTTTCTTTTTATTATGGTGTATACAGTGCTCTGCCTGCATGTCCACCTGCAAGCCAGGAGAGGGCATCAGATCACATTATAGATGGTGAGCCACCATATGGTTGCTGAGAATTGAATCCAGGACCTCTGGAAGAACAGTCAGTGCTCTTAGCCTCTGCGCCATCTCTCCAGCTCAGCCCTTGTTTTGAGACAGGATGTTACTCTTGGCTCAGGCTGGCCTGGAACTAGCAATGATCCTTTTGTCTCGGCCTCCCAGTGCTGAGTGTGCCACCACTCCGGTAGCAGTGTTTTTCTGCAAATTTACAGTGTCAGTGAGGTGCTGTTGAGTACCAAAAGACACAAAAGACTCCCTCCTCTTAAACCTGGTTACCAGTTCACACTGGAGGCTGGCTAGGGCATTCGGAATGTTAGTGTCCTTTGGGTTCACCATCAGCATGAGGCTAGATCTGTAGCTGTGACCTACGGCTGCACCACTCTAATCCCCACTGTCACTGATGAGTGCTTTAACCTTCTGAAGCTCAGTGCCCTCACTGGGAAGTGAGGTAATGGCAGGTCTACCTCTTTGGATAGCTGTGGAAAATGTTAAGTGTGCAAAATGTTCCTCAGACCGCAGAGGCTTGCTCCAGTTAGGCTGGCACACAAGCACAAGGCTCTGCAGATTCCGTGCAAACCACAGGAAGTAAAAAGCAAAATCACCCATGAGCCTGCCATCCAGGCCACTGCTGGTGTCTGCATGTATTCCTGGCCAGCCTTTCTCTATAGTCATGGGTAATTTAAGGCAGGGGGTGGGGGTGGGGTAAGCCCCAAACCAAAACAAACAGTAACAGGCCAGGTTGTGGCACATGCCCATCTCCCAGCACTTGAGAGGTAGAGGCAGAAGGATCAGCTAGCCTTAGCTACTTAGTGAGTTTGAAGCCAGCCTGGGCTACAGGAGATCCTGTCACAACAAAAAACAAAAAACCTCAAAAACCCAGCAAAAGAAGACACTACTTTCTCAGCAGAGCATGCATGCCCTAGAGGCAGGCCCTCTGCTGCCAGCTGCATCACCTGAGCACATTAGAGGGCAGGGGCAAAGGCTGAAAGTAATCTCAGGAGGAGCCAACAAGGCAGTCATGTGGAAGATGAACCCTAGAGCACTTGAGCCAACTCTCACCACATCAAAGCCCAAAGAAACCCACACAGACAAGGCCCAGGGACGCACCGCTCTCTGAAAAACTTTCTGCTGGGAGATACAGAAGCAGTTTGGGGAGAAAAAGTATATAAACATGTATTAGTGTGAGTCCAGGAAAACCAAAAATCTAGAGATGCCCTCACCTTTGAGTGTAGAGTCATTGGCACCGAAGAAAATTGTAACTGCCACTGGGTTTTCCAGGCCACTCCCTTTCCTAATTAATCTCGGAAGGATAATGTTGGCCCATCTGGTGTTGTAACCTGAAAACCCACGATTCAGAACGTCACATTTTCTGAAACAAATTGGTTAAAAAGATGGGTTATGAGCAAAGAGTCTGCTTCTAGTCCTGGGAGCTGACCGTAGTAAGAGTGTACTCAGACCCTCCCCAGCCTCCCACGCCCCTCAGTGAGAGATGAGTTCCATGGAATTCCATACAAGAGGCTAATTCTATACATTTTGGTGGTGGCTCAGGGTACATCTAAAATGGACTTTATTTTTTATTTTGATTTATTTTGTTTGGTTGGTTCTTCGATACAGGCGTTCTCTGTTACAGAGTCCTGGACTCTTTGTAGACTAGGCTGGCCTTGAACTCAGAGTGCTGTGATTAAGGACTTGCACTACCACGCCCAGCCTAAAATGGACTTTCTGATGGATGTTAATCTGAGCAAGTACAGAAACCCATTCACAGGCAGAAACTCAGTGGTTGGGAGATTACAAGCAGGCAGCCCAGCCAACACAAGTGCTGCCAGATCTCACTCAAGCAACCTCGATGTTGCAGAGCCCGAGGGCCTGCCCTGTCTTCCTTCCCTTTAACAAGCACCCCCAAGAGGGAAATGACTAACAAATAAAAGCCACTGTGTCATTTACTCTTCGAGACTAGCTTCCCCCTAGAAAGTAGCCAAGTACAACCTACAAACGGTTCTCACCTGACTAGTCTGTCAGCCAGCAATGCGCCCCATCCACCTTGCTGGAAAGAAAACTGAAGAAAAAGCCCGTTACTATCCATGTAGTAGACACAGCGGCAAAGGTGTTCCCCTGGGCCCCCTCAGAGGCAGGCTGTGTCCAGGCACCCCCAGGCTTCTTGCCTTCTTTGCTTGGGAAGGTATTCTGGGGGTCACTGTGGCTTTACTTGGTTGCTCTTTGGAAATTAGGTTTTCTTCATCCAATGGACCCCAGCCAGTCATCTACACTTTACCACGACTTAAAATAGGAAACGTTAGTTATCCGGACAAGAGGAACTCAACTATGGCGAGTTAGGAGAGGCCATCGTGCTGTGCCACTTCTCCACAGCTGAACGTCCTGGAAGTCTATGCTCTCCTGGTTCCCTAACGGTCCCGCAATCCTCCAGGAGCAAAAACTTAAGTGTCCAACACCTAAAAGTAATGCTGCCAATTATTAGGGGAAGCCATGGCCGAGTATTAGAAAACTCGCAGAGAAACCTTTTCTTTTTTTAAAAATTCTATCTTCCTGAAGGAAGGCATCTTGAGGAATTTCTTTAATTGGGAGTTAAACGGTCTTGGATAGGATAACTTTTTCGTGCTGTTGAAAGCAGTTTCCAAAACCAGTTGGTGCTGGACCTGAGAGGAGGAGGCGAGGAACGAACTAGCCGGGTCAAAGTTCAAAGTGGCTTCGGCGAGAAGCCGCAGAGGCTGAGGGAGGGGACGAGGAGCGGCGCTGGACCCTCTAAGCTCCCGTGCACCTGACGGCACCGGCCACACCAAATCCCTGCGAGAAGACCCGGGCAGCCCGGCGTCCGCACCTGCGCGCGGAGGTGCACGGCCCACGGAGCACGAGGGGAACCGAGCCTGGCCCGCCCCGACACGCGCGCGGACGCAGCCCAGGGTGGGCGGGTACCTGCGTGATGGAGTCCCCGAAGAGCAACACGCGAGGCCAGAGCAGAGAGCTCCCGCTGGCAGCCCGCTCGCACAGCGCCATGGTGGCGGGTTCCCAGCTCTGAGTCTGCGCGGGATGCAGATGACACACGCGCTGTGGGCGGGGCTATCTGTGGGCGGGGCTAGCTCGGAACCGGCAGCTTAGTTTAGAAGAGGAAACGCCTCCTTGGACGGGCGTTTCCGGGTCCCGTGAGTCCTTAGACAGGGCTCTCTAGCCCGCTCACCCCAACCCGGTCTCTGAAAACAGGCGATAGCTCTAGTGTCTTGGAGACTTCATTTTTAGCAGGCGGTTCTGTGTCCATCGCTGGCTACCCACAAGTGGTTACTGGCCTTGATGGACACAGTAAGGGGGCAGCTTTAAAAGCCAGAGCTGTGAGCCGGGCGTGGTGGCGCACTCGGGAGGCAGAGGCAGGCGGATCGCCGTGAGTTCGAGGACAGCCTGGTCTACAAAGTGAGTCCAGGACAGCCAAGGCTACACAGAGAGACCCTGTCTCGAAAAACCAAAAAACAAAAACAAAAACAAACAAACAAAAAAAACCAGAGCTGTACAGGGCCCCTCACTCCAGAAGGCCTGACTCCATGGCATCTTTCTCCAGCAATTAAATTGAAATGTTTAGCTTTATGTAATAATTTTTTGTATAATGTGGAGTCCCTAGACTTCTGGTATAGGCCAAAGATAAGGGACTTCGGCTGGTTTTATAGAAATTTCGTTTTAAGGAAGAGTCAGATTTACATTTTGTTACCAAAGTGCAGCAGTGTTTACACACCTAGGAAGGGAGATAGACAGTGTTATGCCCAAAATTTGAGAGACTCCCCGAACAGACCACCCAAGAGCAGAGTTCGAACCCGGGTCACACCTCCAATACACTGACACAGCAGATGCAGGGAAGTGGCCTCAATTGAAAGGTTTTTTTTTTTTTTAAATATATATATAGGTTTTAGACAAAGAAAAAAAATGTTTAAAGATTGATTTATTATGTATACAGCGCTCTGCCTGTATTACACCTGCAAGCCAGAAGAGGGCATCAGATCACTGATGGTTGTGAACCACCATGTGGTTGCTGGGACTTGAACTCAGGACCTTGCCAGGAGCAGTCAGTGCTCTTAACCCCTGAACCATCTCTCCAGCCCCCAAAGAAATGGGCTTTATAGTATATGATTGGATGGCATTTGGGCAGAAAAGCTGCAAGGAGGGAGTTGCAAGCCTTGGTGTTTCATGGCTGGGTAACAGGTCTAGGGGCAAGGTGGCCTATGGAAAAGACTGGTGGAAGCAGTCACAGGGGCGTTAGGAACTTTGGCCTGGCCTCTCCTAATTGGTTGTTGCTATGTGCAGACCACCTGCTGGTCAGCTTGACCAGCAGAGAGTATATTTGGATTGTCCCAAGGTGAGCTGATTGTGTTGCTAGGGAATATTTTTCTGTTTAGACTTTGTGGTTTTCCTGGAATCTGGGTTCAGCCCTTGACCAAGTTTAACAGGAAATGGAGTGTCTTTTTCAAAATGGAGTTTGTCTGGTCCTTACAACAGGACAGGCTGTATGGGCCTGGTTCTTTGGCTCGATAGTGAAACACTATCAAGCTTCTGTCTGCTCCCTGGGAAAAGGTGGCAGTCACTGAACTCTAGCCCCCTCCCCCACCTCCTAGTCTGTAGATCTCATACAAAGTGGTCCCCAAAGTGGTGCTTTTACAAACACAAACCAAGGAATTGCGTAAGGGGTGGAGAACTGGGGTTTCCAACTCGTGGCACAGTATTTGCATCCAGCTCCAACACAGATATGCCAGTGCAGACCACTCTTCTCCTTTCCCGAGAGAGGAAGACAGATTCTGACTCCGCTGCTAGGAGATCTTAAAACATTTCAGCACACGCTGCATATATGCCTGCAGGTGGAATCAATACTCTCAACAGGCAGCTCTTTAGATGATTAGTTCAAAAATAATGGAGAAATTAGTTGGTGGTCCAGCTGTAAAGACAGCTGATGATCTTTTTGTATCTAAAGGAAACAGGCCACCCATAGAAACTAAGGTATTTTATTTGAAGTAACAGAGGTAAAGCCAAGAGTGTAAAAAAGTTAAAGTGTCGGGAGGCAAGGCTGTCAGTGCACTGGTGTCAGGGCCTCGTACAGTCTCTGGGCAGCCAGTTCCACCATTTCTCTGAGAGACTCATCGTCTTCACTTCCTTCCTCACATTCTGCAACCTGGAAGTGAAAGCACAAACTTCAGCCCGGAATCATCCCCCGATGAAGAGGAACGCTGGCAGGCCAAAGGGGCGGCGTGCACAGGGCTTTAGGCCAAAGCCCCTATAGCTATTCAGCCCTTGATACTCCATGCAAGTGAGTCTGTGCAGCACAAATTACTTAGCGAGCAAAGGATGCAGTAAACTGTTCACCACTTGGTGCTAATTTGACTTTAAGCATCGAATGGCCACTGCTTCGTTGTTGCTGCTCTTTTCTAAAGATTCTGCTAGTCTCACTCTATAGACTGGCTTCAAACTTGTTATAGCTCAGGCTGGCCTAGAACTCATGATCTTCTGCCTCAGCGCCCTGAGCAGTGGGCTTACAGACATGCATTATGTTACCTAGCTAGCCTATGGTAGCTCATAACTACAACACAGTTTCAGGTCAGCCTGGGCTATAGTGTTATTTGTTTCAAGCCAAGGTAGTGGTGACTGCCTGATACCCTAGCATGACGAGGCCAAGGCCAGCCTGGGCTACAGGGTAAGAACCTATCTTACACACAAAGCAAAAGAAAAGCAGGAACCAGGGTGCTGGGATGGTAGGCATGTGCTTCCAGGCCATCTGCCTCTCCGTGATGCCAGGGCCCCAGGGCTTTGTTCTCGCTGAGAAGAGACCCTGCTGGCCGAGCTACGCCTCCAGCCGCCACACCACTACGCCTAACCGCCAGTGGTGCACCCTGATCCTGTCTTCACCTGATTCCCCAGAGACCTGAGACACACAGTTACGTACCCGAGTCTCCAAATTAATGTTCGCTGTTTTCCCGTCCACTGTGACACTGAGGACAGAGTCATCTTTCACACTGACACAGTCTTCTCCAAATATGTCCCTTTAAGTGAACAGAAATCTGGTATTATGGGGAAAGTCCAACTTTGCCTGTCTAGAGAAGTCCTGAAGCTGGTGCTTTCAGTTGTGCCCTTGGCTATCCGTGTCCCACAGCAGCGCCATCCGTGAGGGCGCCCTCTGCTCCACTTAGCAAGCACTGCCTTGGCTTTTGTCCTTAATTTATATTTTGATTGTGAGCCTAGCCTCTGACGGCTGAGCCATCTCGTCAGCCCTGGTCTTTAATTTAACACTGGGAATTAAGTTTGGGGCCTTGCACATGAGGCAGAGACATGCCACAACCTCCCTCTTAAACTCTACTGAGAAAGGGTCTTACTAAGTTGCCTAGAATGGCCTCCAGCTCCAGTGCAGCCTGGATATGCTGCACTCGTGGTCCTCCGGCTTGGGACCAACTTGGGCAATAGTGGCGTTGCCTCTAAACTATAGAACAAAACAACAACAACAAAGCCATTATTAAAAAGCCACTATGGAGCTGGGTGGCTCACAACTTTAATCCCAGCATTTGACGCAGAGACAAGCAGTTCCAGGCCAGCCTGGTCTAAAAAGTGAGTCCAGGACAGGCAAGGCTACACAAAGAAACCTGTCTTTAAAAAAAAAAATCCACTATGATCAGTATGAAATTTTAGAAAAACCTAAGTAACAGAGAAGCCTTCAGAACACTAAGCTGTCTAATCAAGGCAGAAGCAGCCTTGATCATGGTTTGAACCTGCAACATCCAGAGGCTCAATGTCAAGGGCTTGGCTGCCAGCTGACTCCTCTAACAGACTTAGACATGCGGGCACTGACATAACTGCACTGTAACCAGGATGTTAGTCCTAGGTCATGACACTGGTCACTGGGAGCATAACTCCGATGGGTACAGCCTGTGACTCTGGTGGGTACAGCCTGTGCATGACTCTGAAGCACAGACTATATAGGTAAATTTCCTCCTCTACTGCACAGTCCCACCAGCATGAGGCTCTGCTCCACATCAGGCTAAAGTCAAGGCTCTCTGGCCATGGCAGAGCCCTCTGAAACCAGGAGCCGGAATGTATCTATCTCTCTTTGTCTTTTGCAGGCTTTTGTCTATAATGAAACATTAAGTTACTTGTTCAACAAGTAAATGAGCGACCAGCAACTTAGGCACCATGTTACACACTAAAATTATCAATTAGCTGCCCGCTACTGAGAGGTTTCCTGAGATCACTTGGAAAAGCATCCTGAAATCAGGCTTAAAGAGCACCCACAGAGCCAGGCATGGTGGTGCATGCCTTTAATCCTAGCACTCGGGAGGCCGAGGCAGGTGGGTCTCTGTGAGTTCGAGGCCAGCCTGGTCTACAAAGCGAGTCCAGGACAGCCAAGGCTACACAGAGAAACCCTGTCTTAAAAAACAAAAAGAAAGAAAGAAAAAAGAGAGCACCCACTGAAAGGCACCCGGTGTTAGAAACATACTGAGTCTAGAGACATTTCACAGTTATAGACTTACTGGAGAGAGACTAAAATATCTGCTTTATCAAATAATTCACACCTGAGCAAACATTTAAAATAATTCATAAAGGGACTCACATTCAGCTGAGACATCAGCACCCAATCTCGACAACTCGAGATTCCTAAGCACTCCCTGAGGCTTGTCTGTCAGGCAGGGCACTGGCACCCAGACTGGGCCATGAGCAGCACAGGGACACAGCATGCGCTCGCCCAGCACTCCCACCGCAACCCCCCACTCCCGAGCAAAGGGCCCCTCCTTACTGGAGCATGACCTCCAGCCGCTTGCTGTAAACGTGCATCTCTAGCTTCTTGGAGACCTTCTGCACTGCACCTGGAGGACAAAGAGCTCAGTCTTCATATTTCCACTTATGGGCACCACACAGGTCACCACAGCACAGCGCCAGGGCTGTGAAGTAACAACGGAGACTTCAGTAACAGCATGTGACATGTCAACTACCCACTAAGACAAATTCATGGGCATTGTGGTATTTCATGTTCTTAGGAAGGAGTCACAGAATGACATCTCAGTTCACTTTTATTTCCCGCATTTCTCAATCTTACATTTTGAGTAGAGGTGAGTAAAATTATAGGTCCAACAATACCAGAGAACACATGCAAGTGCAGAGATCTCTTCTGTATCTAAATGTTATGTACATTTGACATCCTCTGATATATCATCTGCTTAGGAATGTTTTAATAAAAATCAATACTTAAGGGGCTAGAGAGATGGCTCAGAGGTTAAGAGCACTTCTTGCTCTTACAGAGGATTTTGAGCTCAGGCTCAGCACCACACGGGGTGGCTCCCACCCACCCTACCTCCAGCTCCAGAGAATCTAACTACTCTGGTCTCTCCGTGCACCTTCACTCACATGCATACACAAACACAAGTAAAAGTAATCTTTAAAAAATATTACGGTGTCTGCCATTAATAATTAGTCCCTTTAAAAAAAAAACACACCAAGAAACACAGAACTTGGTGGTCAAGATGAGTCATCTGGAGTTAAAGGTTACCCCGGTGGCCACACATGGTGGCACACACCTTTAATCCCAGCACTCAGGATGCAGAGGCAGAGGCAGCCTGGCCTACAAAATGAATCCAGGACAGCTAGGACTACAAGAGAAACTCTGTCTCAAAAAATCAAAAACAAAACAAAACAAAACAAACAAACACAAAACACACACACACACACAAAAAGGTCACCCTGGCAGCCATCCCTACCTCCATGGCCAGTACAAGCCACACAAGAAATCACCACCACTCACAAGCTCTGCTTCCCCAAGGGTGGAGTTAACATCCACATACACAACTCCTTTCCCCTGAGGTGATGTCTTACTTCTTACGAAGCCCCAGGCTGGCCTCACTTGCAGGAACCATCTTCCTCTGCCTCCCAAGTGTTGATTACAGGAATGTGCCACCACCCACCTTCTTTTCGGTGTTTTGATCTTTGATTCTATGAGACAGGATCTCTTGTAGAGTCCAGGCTGGCCCCAATTTTGCTATGTAGCTGCACCTACCTGTCAGGTACTTCCACCACCATGCTGGGCCAAAACCCTTCTCAGTGCTGGGGAAGGTCCCCAGGACTAGATGCGCATTAAGCAAGTGCTCTCAGCACTGAGCCACATCAGCCACACAGAGCACTGCTCACAGGCTGCAAGCCAGCATGAGCCAAGTGAGCAGAGACTCTCACACTGCCAGGACTCACAACCCAAATGGGGCTCGTGCCGACTGCGATGCGCCACACCCATTTATTCATGTCCTGTGACCCACACAGGAAGACTTAGGATGTGACCAGCTCTGCTTTCTTCCTCTGAAATAAAAATGCTAACAGCCCATGCCCTCTGTGTGTGTCTAACACAGGAGACTCTATATGCATCAGGCTCTGACATCATGTGAAGGGCCCAGCACAGAAGGCACCTCCTGGATACGTCAGGGCGAGTCCTTGCCGGGGGGCGCATCTGGAGACGTACACTGTACTGCATTGGGCTCGCTGGCTGGGCCCACCATTCTATTCAGAACCTTCCTTTGAACATGAAGACTCTTCCTGACAGAGATGCCAGCTCAGCTGAGCAATATTTTAGCATCCCTGTACCTAGTGTTTTAGGAGAACCGGGCCCATGACCAGATTCCGACTATCTGGATGAGTAGCCAGGATGAAAAATAAGACACTGATGATCTGCTCTGTTGTATGTATACTCAACATTACACACTAAAAAACAGGAAAACTTAAGTTCTACTCAGGGCTCCACTGAGTTTTAGTTCAAAGAACCTGGAAGAGATGGGATGGGTAAGCACGGGGCAAGTCTGTACCTTTCCTTATTTTGGGATTCGACTGAACTTCCAGTATCACGGTGGTCACTGTGTCCGCATACATGTCGTTAGAGGGGTTCGCCAGCCACTACAGAGACAGATGGAATCAGGAAGGGAGAAGCGCAGCCACACTGCTGTGAGCTCTGCCCATCAGGCACCAGCGGAGGGGACCTGAGGCTCCTAGCTTTGCCTGCAATAACTGACTCCCCGTCACAAGACTCCTTTAATTTCCTTTTAATTAACAAAAAGAAACCTGTTATGCACTACCTTTGTAGCAAAAGGTTTTCCATGCATTGTCATTTAATATTCTCAATTGTTTTATAAAAGAAAAAACCGACCCCAAAGTAACATATGCAATGTGACTGCTGGATTCAGATACCACTTTATGTCAGTGGCACACAGTAGGACAGAAGGGTGTAATACAATGTGTACAACATGACGAGATACAAATATACGTGCACAGCAGACGTTTTGTTTGTATTGTGTCTAAGCAGGCTACCCTCACCCACCCTCTACATGGCATGAGTATTTTGCTGGCTTGTGTGTCTGTGCATCATGTGTTGGATCCCTTGAATTGAAGTTACAGTCCTAAGTGTTCATATGGGAATTGAACCCGGTCCTCTGGGCAAGCAGTCAGTGCTCTTGATGCTGAGCTGCCCTGCCAGCCCTGATAATGTTTATTTTAAATAAAGAACCTAACTGCTTTTATATCTGTCTCCACCTAATTTAATGATGTCTAACCATTTTGGATTTGGGTTACTTTATTGTTTATTCGAACATGAAAATACCACTTTTAAGGAAGAAGGCATGACTAGTTTCTGTGTTTTAATTCAACAACAAAAAATTTTTGAGGCAGGGTTTCATACAGTCCAGGCTCATTCTGAACTATCTATGTAGTCAAGGATGACCGTGAGCGCTGGGCGTGGTGGTGCTTGTCTGTGACCCCAGCACTCGGGAGGCAGAGACAGGGAGAGGATTGGACTGCTGTGAGTTTGAGGCCAGCCTGGTTTACAAAGTGGGTCCAGGACAGCCAAGGCTACACAGAGAAACCCTGTCTGGGGATGCAGGGGGGGGGGGGATGGGGTGGGGGTGGGGGAGAAGGATGACCTTAAACTTCTGATCCACTCTCCTCTGCCTTCCAAGCATTGGGATTACCTAGTTGTATGTGGTGCTCGGGTTTGGACTGGGGCATTGCACATATTGGTTACTATTGTTATTTATTATGTGTGAGACTGGCACTGACAACCCAGCTACAGTCCTACCCCACAACTAAATTTTTACCTCGATACTTTAAAGACCTTTTTAAAAAAAATTAAAATATGAGATCATTTTACCCTTTCCCTTTCTTCTTCGATACCTCTCTCATGTTAACCTCCCCCCCTTTCTCAAATTCAGGGCCTCCTTTATTTTAGTTGTTGCTATATCTTTTCCCTAGATATATAAATACAATCTGCTCAGCATGTACAATGTTAATGGTATGTGTATGGTTTCAGGGCTGACCACTGGTACTGGAAAGCCAATCAGGGGAAGACTACTGCTCCAGCCCAGAATGCGCTAGTTGCCTGCAGTTTTGTCTAGCGTGGGCCTGTGAATGGCCCTTGTGAAAACAGAGGCACCCTGGAATACCAATAACCAAGTGCTTGGTGAGGACACATGCTTGCCCCACTCCCCTGTGAGGTGAAGGCTCGGCCTCACCTCCAGAACCACCATGCCCGGCTCCTGTACCACAGTGATAGTTTTGAACACCTTCAAAGCAGGCTTCTCTTGAATTTCTAATTCTTCTACATCACCTGGAAAAAGTTTTAAGAGTTGTATGATTTCTTCTTATGGATTTTAAGGGGCATTTGTCTTTGTAGAGATAGTTAAAAGAGGGCTGCCATGAACTGGAAAACAAGTAATATTTAATGGCCATGTTTTATGTTAACTGCTCGTAGCAGCTGGAGACAGGCGCCTTGGGCCCCACACTTGGGTCAGCAGCTGGAGAGCTGTGTCTCTATAGCACCTCAGCTTTAGTATAAGCCTCAGGGGGCAAGTCTTCACCCCAAGGCTAATCATCAGACAGGGAAATCTGGGTGCTGAGGGCTCAAGGACGAACCCAGACACATTTCAAGGCTTCTTATGAGAGCATTTTTAAACATTTGCATTTTATGTGTGAAATGACCCTGTAGTGCACACATGGGGTTGTGAGACAACTACTAAAATGAAGTAAGTGACTACAGACACAACTAGGTGAATTCAGTAAACATACCTGTCAGTTTCTGTAGCTGGTAACAGAGCAAGTTAAAGGGCCCGGTATATGGGATGGCTTGGGTCTGTTTCACAGTGCTCATGGCCAAGTCAGTGTAATCTGAGAAGAAAATTAGAAAAATATACTTTAAGAAACCAGACCAGCTGGGCGTGGTGGTAAACACATAATCTAAGCTCCCAAGAGTCAGAGGCAAGGAGAATTTTGAGATTGGGCCAGCCTTGGCTACAAAATGAGACAATTGTTCAACACCAAAACTAAAACCAACCAACCAAACTACCAAACCACACAAAATACAACTTGCAAAAACACATACCAGGAATTAAGAAAAGAGCAGCAGCCCCAGCAGCCATCCTGGACCAGCAGGACGACAGCCCATGTGTGCCACTCTGGCAGGCTGCTACATGCTTCCCAGTCTACTGCCCTATGCCTCCCATGCTACCCACGGAATCTGGGTTCCAGACACAGGAGAGTCCCCTTCACTCTTGGACACATTAGGTCCTTAGACATCTCCAAGTTGGTATGTCAGCTAACTTCACCTTCTTTTCTGCTCAGTGTCTCTTCATCACGCTCACTAACTCCCTGCTACTAGGGCTCCTGACTAGAAAGCCCTTCCCAAGCGCTAGGGCAGTCAGTCTCTCCTTCGCTGTCGCTGTGGACAGCAGTGTACCAGGATCAGCATGCCCTCACACTGAGCCCTCATCAGCCTGCCACAGCCATGTCCAGGACTGGGCTTTAGGAACTCTTGAAGGTCCAGCATCAGGCCAGAGGCTGGCCTAAGAGAGTTCCCAGGGGCTGGAGAAAGGCCAGCAGGGAAGGGCACATGCTGCTCTTGCAGAGGCTCTCTGGTCTGTTCCCAGCACCCATGCTGGGTCAACTGCCAAGTACTCCAGCTGCACAAGAATCTGACACCTCTGGCCCCTGACGGTGCCAGCATGTGTGCACACATTTAAAACAGTAAAAGTAAATCTTTAAAAAAATAAGGTTTTTTAAAGTTAGTGAAAAAACAGCTTGTCCATTTATTTGTATCAGAGTTATGACAGCTGAAAGGTGACTTATCTCACAGGTAAATATCTAAGTAAGTTTGCAACCCTTTTCCTTAACAAAGCACAATTTAGCAGCACACACACACACACCCCACTAGACTGAGCACTTTTCACAGACTTTCCTTAGGCGCTGAGCTCAGATTGTATTTCACAGCAAACAGTGTACTTACTGGAGAGGTCACAGGGAGAAAGTATGTGGTAATTAAAGTTTCTTTTAACGAGAATTCCAGAGACCCGCTGGCCCTGTTCTGGTTTCTTGTCTGCTAAGAAGCCCATGACCTGGTGAAAAAAGAGAGCACAGAGTGGTGTCAAAGCAGAGACTTCAGGCTGTCATCTCATGGGGAGTGGGGTGTGTGGAGTGGTGCCCAAACCCTTGGGGGGGTTGTGCTACTCACGTGACAGAAAATAGCATTTTTTAACACAAAGTTCATTCAGTAAGGCTAGGACCTGACACTGTGAGGATACTTTTAACCACTCACAAAACAAAACAAAACAAAACAAACACCTTACACATTCAGAAAACACTTTTTAAAAAAATTTTTGGTAACAGTTCTAAGTAGGTCAGGCATGGCCTCAACTCCACTCTCCAGCACAGCCTGGCCTTGAACGGCCGGTCCAGCTCCCATCTCCTAAGAGCTACAGTAACAGGCACTGCCACCATGTCTAGCTGAAACCCACAGTCCTTAAATGTAACTTTTCCCACTGCAAAGCAGTGAACAGCCCCCAGGGACGAGGAGATGCCATCCTAGTGCGGCTGTAGGCTGAGGAACCACAGAGAGCTGTTTCACAGGCCCTCACAGGGCACAGCACTCTCCCAAAATGCTGGTGACTCTGCTTGACCCCAAAGATACGGACTTTAATGTGATGATGCAAAGAAGAGGGTAATAAAGAGCTAATGCTTTAAAAATGTTGTTTTTGGTGGTGCTGTGGGTCCATCTTGGGGTGTGGCTAGTAGTTAACCACTGAGCCACACCTAAGCCTGCTGATGCTTCTCAAGAACTAAACTACTGCAGAACAAAACTCCAGTACACAGCTCTCCTCAGTCATACCCAAAACGTTTTTACTCCTCCCTTCCTCCTTACTGAAGGGGTTTCAAAAATATACCTATAGGTTTCAGACTGAATGCCCAATTCCACAGCCTGGGAAACAGACTGCGGCAGTCTGTGAGCAACAGAGCTCAGCCAGAAACCCTCCTGTCTGGAACAAAGGCACACTCTAGGTCTGAAGGTCTTTCTGTCCCTGGGACTCTGTAAGAAGGCTGTCTGTCAGCTTTGTCTTTCTGTTATTCTGAAGCAGGTTTTACTGCTGTAGCTCAGGCTGCCATCAAACTTTCAACCCTCTGCCTTCAGTCTCCCAAGGATGGACCTTAAGCTGGTGCCACCAAGAAAATCTGTCATGCCAGGCGTGGTGGTGCACACCTTTAATCCCAGCACTAGGGAGGCAGAGGCAGGCAGATCTCTGTGACTTTGAGGTCAGCCTGGTCTACAAAGTGAGACCAGAGCAGCCAAGGCTACACAGAGAAACCTTGTCTCAAAAACAAACAAAAAGAAAGAAAGAAAGAAAGAATATCTCTCACAAAAATGTCTCTCCTGAGGCTATAGTGCTGGCTCAGGTAAGAGCACCTGTTGCTTTTGCAGAGGACCCACATTTGACTCCTAGCACCCAACTGGTGCTCTTGTGGATCACAACCATCCATAAGTGTTCTAGGAATCTGATGTCCTCTCTGACTTCCCCAGGTACCAGGCACACACATGGTGCACAGACATACATGCAGGCAAAGCACACACGCACACAGACACAGACACCCACATACACCCTGAACTCATCTCCCTGAGAAGAGCACGGTAGGGGTCAGCACCTGCTGCCTTGTACCTTGGCGAGCTTCTCTCCCCTGAAGTTCAGGGTCACGGCCTCTGTGTTGCGAGGATTGTGGACCTCGATGTGAACGTCATCGTTATCTTCATATTCTCGGATCAGTGCTGCTTTCAGTCTGGCCATTTCATTCTGCTCCCCATGGACCAAAATCTGCACAGAATACGATGTGAGAGAGTAAAGAAACACCCCTCACCATGGTGAAAAACTGCCTTTAAAAATATCAGTTAATTCATGAAATACTTCTATTTTAAAGATTTTACTTCTATCTATGTCTGTGTATGTGGTGGTGAGCACAGTGGGAGCAGAGCCTCTGGAGTTACAGGCAGCTGTAAACCACCAGGTGTGGGTGCTGGGAACCAAACAGGTCCTCTGAACCACGCTGAACCATCTGTCCTGACCCAGCTTCCTGGTTTTAAGGACCATCACCCTTTAAACTTATGTGGTATGCTTTCCTGTTTGGATCCTAGGCTCACCTACTTTAACGAAGAGTAAAGACACTGCCTTGAGCACTAACTGGACCCACACCTCAGTCAGATCTAGCTCCATGTTCACAGCAAAGGCTGAACCAGATGACCTCCTTCTGGCTTAAAATGCACTATAAAAAAAAAGATGTATTTATTATGTATATAGTGCTCTGCCTGAATGTCCACCTGCAGGCCAGAAGAGGGCATTAGACCACATTATAGATGGTTGTGAGCCACCATGTGGTTGCTGGGAATTGAACTCAGGACCTTTGGAAGAACAGACAGTGCTCTTAATTTCTGAGCTATCTCTCCAGCCACCTGAAGTGTTGTTGTTGTTGTTTTTATTTTTTTCCTCCTGTTAGAAAAACATTCAATTTTCTTTAGGTTTCTGATAGTTTCTTATCAGAATGTGCATCAACTGCCTGGTGGACAAACAACAGACCATATCTCAGCTATAAATGGAATATATATGGCTGGGATTGAAAACAAGTGATCCTGCTTATGTGAAATACTGAGAACTGTCAGAGTCAGAACAGTAAGCAATGAGAGGGAAGCTGGGTGGGGCTGAGGAGGGAGGAGGAAGGGCACAGGCTGCTGATTAGGTAGCAGAAATTCTGAACCAGGGATGGAGTGGATGTGATGTTGGTGTAGGTGATGCCACTGAATTCCATACCTAAAAACAGGGAAAGCTGCAATCTGCGTGCTGTGTATCTTTTGGCATAGTAAAAATATTTGATAAAGAAACAAAAGACACTAACAAAAGGCCCTTTCCTTTAAGTGAGTTTTCAGAACACTAGAGAATCTACTATTTTTATGGACATTTGTTCCACTCCAATTAAAAGCACCTAATTGTTTTCAACTTAAAACTCTTCCAAATCCTACCAAAATATGGACCTGTTACTTTGTTTTCATTCATTCAGCCTTATTTTTATTCATTATTATAGCCACCATGTGAGTATATGACTTGGGGATGCGTGTGCCTCAGCATGCACATGGAGGTCAGGGGGCAGCTCTGCTAGGCTCTCCCTTTCTATCTCCACGGGTTGGGAGGGTTGGACTCAGGACTGCGAGACAAACACCTTTACCCACAGCTGTCTCATTATCCCACGATTACTGTTTTCATGATACTTAAAAATATAAGTAAGTTATACTAATACATAAGGAACTAATATAGTATATATTTATACCTCTATTTAAACCTTGAACATTTACTTCCTCCTCTCTTACAATGATGTTTGTACTGCCTATTTAATAACAATACAAAGCATGCATTACAGGCCAGGCACTGTGTCAAACACGTCATATTCTCTCATTCTTTCTGCACAATGGCTTTGTAAATTGCTATCGCTCTTATTTATAAAAACACCAAGAGGCTCCACAACTTGCCAGATACACAGCAGGCAAAGGAGGGAGTTGGGTTCAAGGCAAGTAGTCTCACGCCCAAGCCTGGCTCTCAGGCTATTGGGGAGGTGGCAGAAAAGAGAGAGAACACTAGCGTACGTTGGCAAGTCTGAAGGAGTCAGTGTAAAGTGAGCAAACCCAAGTGCAGCGGGCCCAACTCAAAGGGGAGCAGTAAAGGTTAAACCGAGTGCAGGAGGATGCTGGGCTTGTGAGAGCCCGTGTGTTTCATGCAGCTTTATTACCACACATGGAATTCACAGACTAACCACATGTGGCGGCTTCAGAGCACGAATGAATTCACTGGTTTGCTGGTAATCTGTGTGAGCAGAGAAAGAAATGTAATCAACCGACATTTTCAGTGGCAGCTTCTGTCCAGACATGGTAGTGATTTCTTCAGGTTCAGACATGATGTGCTGTGGGAAACAAAGACAAGAAAAGCAGACTACGCAATTAGAAGGCGCATTCGGTTATGTCTCCCACAGTCACAGCCTCTAATGTTACCTTCAGGCCCCACACCATGAATGGGTATGGGTCTCAATTGAGCAAGTACCAAACGCTTATGTTTGTCATTAACTAAACATTTGATCAGAGCGATCAATGATTAGAGTGCACTCAGTGCACCACAAACACTGGCAACAAAGTCTCTAACCGCACCCCAGCTCTGCTGCTGCAGCTCCTCCCAGGGGAAACCCACAGGACAGAGCACATCTCTATCTGGAGCCATCTAAGCAAATGAGTAGCAGTCTCTCTAATGTCACAGAATGTGGCAAAAGATTAAAATGATCAGAGAGAGAAACCACACTCTATTTTTATATTAAAACAGATGTTAACAGCAAGAGGACACCATGCTTGCCTGAACACCCATTAATTGTCTCTGAAGTTCTGCAATTCTCTACAATGCATATATCCCACATGCTAAGAACAGCCATTTAATACCAAGAAAAGATGGCAGTCAGCCCAGGCATGTTGTACAGCTCTGTAAAAGTCCATGTCACAGGTTGTTCTAAATCTAATATTTTTGAGGAAAAATGTCTGGGGAAGCTCAATTGTTAAAGCCTACACAAACAGCCAACCCCAACTCCAGCAGCACAAAACCTGAGCATGACGCATGCCAGCACTCTGGATGAAATATCGACTTGCACCCAAAGATGGTGACTGACCTTGGCAAGTGTCCCTTCTACACAGTACCCTGCGATGATGACGCCATTCCTCTTATCTGTACACCAGCTTTCAAACAGCTCTCGGGATAAGCCGTTTTGAATCATGCCTGGAGAGGCCATTACAACACTGGGGCCAATGTCGTCAAAGTGATCCATGCTCTGAGAGACAAAGGAAGGGTTAAGAGCATGCCGCTCACCAGGCTGGTCACACAGTCCCCACTTCTGTAACCAAGCTTCTACAAGGGCCATGGCAAGACTAGTTAGCATTGGGTGTTTAAGTGCCACATTTTAAAATTAAAATGTGCTGGGCACAGTGGTGCATGCCTTTAATACCAGTACTTGGAAGGCAATGGCAGGCAGACCTCTGAGTTCAAGGCCAGCCTGTTCTACAGAGTAAGTTCTAGGACGGCCAGGGCTATGGAGGGAGACCCTGTCTCAAAAAATAAAAACCAAAACCAAACTAACAAAATTAAAACATGTTATTCAAAAAGCATTTGTTGATAATACATGTTAAGACTTTCTTCCTAAGACAGAAAAGATCCAGGTTACACCTGCACACTGCAGGCATGTACAAACCCAAGCAAGGGCACGCCTGACGACAGTGAGTCCCAACACCATGATGCTGGCTGGAGAGCGGGGAACCTCAGCAGGGACGGCTGCCCGCCCGCCCCCACCATCGTCCCTTCCTCCAAAGGCATCACCTTGAGGTTGCTGATGTGCTTGAAAACGAAGGGGTTGTTGATGTTGATCTGCTTCCGGATCTTGTCGTTCATGGCGTTCACGTAGGTCTGGTACACTGCCATGCACTTCTTGGCCAGAGACGACGCATAGTAAATGGGGATGTCATGCAGCTCCGGGTGGTTCTGCCAGTACTCATCTATGGTGGGTTAGGAGCGGCAGACGTCACCGGCGGATGAGAGAGAAACTCAGATGATAACAGTAATTAACTTTAAAAATTGAACAACTGAGAAATGAAGTACTACATAACTGTATTTAATGAACTTGAGAAAAACTACTCTGTTCCTAATGTAAACTACAAATTCAAATACTGATATAACAGCTAAAAATAAAATTAAAGTTGTGGTCATAGATTGAAAAATGTGGAAGCTTTATAGGCTTTATTTTAAATTTAGACTAAGAGACCATGACTTACTGTTCCAGAGACACTAAATCCTGTACAGTTTTGGGGTTTGTTTTTGTTTTTGTTTTTGGTTTTTTCAAGATAGGGCTTCTCTGTATAGCCCTGGCTGTCTTGGAACTCACAGAGATCTGCCTGCCTCTGCTGCCTGTACAGGTTTTAATATAAGTATTCTTAATGTAATTATTATTTTAAACAACTGCTTATTAAAGCATGTTATTACATAATTGTATTTCTAAAAACCGTTTTTTTCTTTTGGTTTTTCAAGATAGGGCTTCTCGGTATAACAGCCTTGGCTGTCCTGGACTCACTCTGTACACCAGAGTGGACTCAAACTCACAGAGATCCACCTGCCTCTGCCTCCTGATTAAAGGGAGGCACAACCATGCCCAGCTTCTAAAACTTTTTTTTACACAAACAACTCATTACTAATTAACAAAAGTAGTGAATGAAATACCTTCATATGAAGGCCTGTTTTCAGGGAAAAACTCACTCAATCCCTTGTTTTATAAACATAATGCCTGTTCAGTTACCCAGGTGCACCCAGAAAATGTCTGTATGAAAGGGTTTAGGAGTTAGAGCACACATGAGCAGTGGACAGTCCCACTGAGGTGCCACCCACTATCATGTGCAATCAGATCTGCCTGGCTGACCGGCATTTTTATCTGTGACAGCACAGTAGCACCTTTACTCCTTGCTAGTACGACAGCTTTTCACTTGGTTCAAGGCAGAAGTGCACAAGCGCAGTCTCAATGGCTGCGGCCCCGGGTGCATTAGCCCAGCTTCCCTTGCCTGTTCTCCATTCAGTGTAACAAGAACACTGCTCATCCCTATCTCAGAGATGGCAGCACTGAGCCCTCTAGTCCTGCACATGCTCACTGCAAACAGACTTCCCTCACAGAATCATGACAGTTCAAGGTCGGGATCAGTGAGCACAAATGCACATCCCTTGTAATATCAAGTTATGCATACTGACTCAAGTTTTTGGAAGACACCAAGAAACAGAAAGCAACAACGACCACTCATCTTCTTACTATTCATTTTTGTTTGTATTTTCACCTAAACAGAACCATAGAACATGTAGTTTTTGAGGGGGGGAGGCATACTTAATATCTGTAAAAAATCTACACTTTGTCCTCTGACTTGACTTCTTATATTCACGGACATGGTATTTCCTGGAAACACTACAATAGTGAAACTTCAAGCCTGGGATCCTAGGACTTGGAAATTCTCAGCTAACCTGAGCTACACAGTAAGACCTTGCTAAAACAAACAGACCCTCAAATAACAACAACAACAAAATACCTACGAGGACACATGCTCTCTTCCTGTCCTAGAAGTTTCAGTTAGTCTAAAGGTGCTCGTGTTGGAAGGCTGTGACACTGACGGGAACCAGAAAGGCCTACCAGCTTGGCTCTATAGCAGGGGATGCTAGGTGCTGTTTCCCGGGCTCTCACTATCACCAGGCCCCCATGTTGCCCCCCCCACCCCCGTAGCGCTGGGGATTTAACCTGGGGTCTTGTGCATGCTTGGCAGGCACTCTGCCACTGAGCTGCACCTTCAGTCCCCAAACCGCACGTTTAAATGAAAGCCATCCAAGTACCTAGGATCAAGAGCAGCTCCTGAGCTCTTCCGAGGGCAAAGACAGGAATGAGGCCTCTGCCGCCTCTGTTGACAATGTCGTGCACGGTGTTGCAGAATCGCGCCTCTCGCTCTTCACGCTTCTCATGGATGTGGGTCCCATAGGTAGATTCCTAAACACGAGGTAGCCGCATCAGACCAAGACCAACACCCGCCACAGAATTCAGAGCTTAAGCAGTAAGGAAGAGCTGAGGCTGACGGTCATTTCTTCAGCAACATGGCAATCCCCTGAGCACACGTTGCTATAGTAGTAACTCAAAAAACCAGTAACTAACCCAAGAATCCAAATCTTACAATGGAGCCAGGGAACAGTATAAAATGTTCTTCCTTCTATCAAGGTAACTTTGCTACACCTTTTTCCTTCTACCCTGGAGAAGACAAAGGTTTATAAGTATAAGTAGGCAATGTTTCTCAGGCTATTCAGAACCTCCCCTGCAGTCTCACTACACAGGAGCTGCTGCAGCCCCAGGACTTATCAGAAATGCAGACTCCAAGGCCCTAGCCCACTGCTGCAGCACCAGACGGAGCTGGGGAAGCCCCGCTCTACAGCACCAGCCACGTGAAAGGAGCTATTTGTCCATGGGGTGGAAAACACCTTCCTCCACTTCAGGCTGGCGCCTGGGCTGAGCACATGGCCACGCCATGTGGAATCCACTCTGTATGCTGCACAGGGACAGCAACAGGCAGGGCTCCTCACACTTGGGCAGGTATGTGTCTAAGCCATTGCCACAGGGACCAAAGGTACTTAAAGTTCTTGTGTGTATGACAGACCCAAAAGATGGCCATTCCATGACACAAAAATGCTTCTGAGGATAGCTCACCCTTGTTTCCTTGAGACCTGCAAACTAGTAAAACGCGACAAGCATTCCATGGAAAAGGCCAAAAGCCACCAGCGTGACAGAGGCAGTGGGGCCATGCCTAAAACATGTTCTTCTAACAAAGTCACCTAGGGAAAGAAATGCAGCCTGTCTCCTCAGCCACAGAGAGAAACCATGTTTCTAAAAGTAAAGTAGCATTAATGAACGATTGTAGAAGGAATGTCTTGGGTATTGAATGGATGCAACATCTGTCAATTTAAAAAAAAAACCCTGTAGCCTATGGCTGAGGCAGGAAATGGGTGGGACTTCCCACAGGCAGGAGGGATTCTGAGATAGGGCCAGGCTCATGAGACTCAGTTGGCAAGATGTCATGGTGCCTGAGCCCAGGAAACCAGCCCCGTGGCCCGTGTAGATTATGAGCTAGTCAGAGAAGAGCCCAGCTATACGGCCTAGGTGTTTGTATTTAATGAGTGTCATAAGTCGTTATTCCGGGAGCTTGGGGATTGGAGGAAAAACCATCCCACCACATAATGGTGCCCCACAACACACTTTATAGCAAAGGGGAGAGACAGAAAGAAACAAGAAACGCCTTACACGAAAAAAACCATAAACCTCCATCAGGGACCTCAGGGACCTCAGGAACTTGACATTATGCTTTTTTTCCCCACTAGAAGTTCAGGATTACATTACTCTAACTGTAACCCAGTCTGTTAATACTTACAATGATAAGGATGTCTGGCTTAATATTAGGAATTTCAGCGGCCATTAGGTGTCTATCTTCTTGTCTTGAGAAATCACCTGTATACAAAAGCTGTGAAAAAAGAAACTAGAAAAATCAAGATTTGGGAAGGCTCCATTTAGTACGAAGCAGTTACATCCTGACATTTAACAGTACAACTGAATTGAAAAGAGAGAACTCTCCTGCCTCCACCAAAGCAACTGTAGCTGCAATGTCTGCATCTGGTTCTAAGTGTGTAACTAAGGTAAGTCACTAAAGCCACCCCGTGTTTCAACTACTCAATCTAACTTTCCAGAAAAATGTACCCCATAATCACCCCTCAAAGATAATCTATGTATCAGTACTGATAGGGCCAAGTTCTACATGAGAATTCAGGTGGGCAACTGCTATTTCCTGCTTATTTTTGGTGCTCTGGAAAAGCACGATGGCCCTATACAGCTGGTGTGCAGACACTTCACATACATGAGCAACTGGATGGCCCTGTACAGCTGGTGTGCAGACACTTCAAGTAGATGGTCAGGGCGATGTTTCACTTAAACCCGCTTCTCCAGTTTCTAAAGCAGAATCACTGAAAACGTACAAGAGAGAAGCCACGCCTCCTCCTCTAGGTTGCATTTCATGTTTTTCCCCCTGGTGTCTTCAAGACAGGGTTTCTCTGTGTAGCCCTGGCTGTCCTAGTCTCAGCTGTGTAGACCTGGCTGGCCTTGAATTCACAGAGATCTGCCTGCCTCTGCCTTCCTACATGCTGGGATTAAAGGTGTGCGCCACCACGCCCAGCTAGTCCATGGGTGCTTTTTAAAAGTTGCCTAGTTGGTTCTGGTGTGCAGCTGCTCTGGAGTCTAGGCTCCCACGGCCAACAAGAAGGCTCAGCTAGAGCTAGTAAAGGCACCTCCTGCCAGGCCTGAGGACTTGAGTTCAGTCCCTGGAACTGAAAGGTTGATGACATCGACTCCTTCAAGCTGTCCTCTTACTACCTACACACACTCTCTCTCTCTCTCTCTCTCATGCATGCACATATGCACTCACACCCACACTAATAAAGATATGAAGCTCTTTAGTGCACTCAGGTTTTCACAGTTTCATAGACATCCCCACCACTCTTTCCTCACCATGACCGCAGCGTTCTGTGCTGACTGACCCTTCACTTCCTCAGGCCCCGGCTCAGGTGCTTATCTGAATCCTTCCAAAGTAAGGATATAAGCAGCAAACTGTGTTTGAATTTACTTAGCTAACTTTATCTTTACTAGTGGGTAGCTGGGTGCATGCCGCAGCATGCGTCAGGATGCGTAGGGCAACTTTCAGGAGTTAGCTCTCTTTCTATCATGGGTTCCCAGAACTGGGCTCAGGTCCTCAGGCTTGTACAGAAAGCACCTTTACACGCTGTGCCACCTGGCCCGCCATGTTTTAGCTTTCAACAGAAGTGTGGCTGATGGTTTCTGCCGGACAGTGAGGCAGACCAAGGCTGCAGTGTGCGGGGAACCTGCTGTTAGCGATGCGGAAGCCGCCAGCATCCTCAAAGATCAGCAGCGACTTTGCTTTGCCTGTCTCAGTGTTCTCACCCTCTGCAAAGCTTAGGCAAGTCTCCACACTTCCAGGGGGCAGGAAACTCTGCACTGACTCCTCCTGGGGAGAAGGGGGCCCAAGCTAGAGCATACCTTCACACCTGCAATCTCTATCATAAACATGGCTGCTCCCAGGACGTGGCCGGCATGGTAACACCAGAACTTGATGCCTGCAACTTCCTTAACTTCATGGAAGTTGATGGTTTCAATTTTGTCCATGCTTTCTTCCAAGTCTGTCTCAGTGTACAGCATGTCATCTGCCGATATGTTGCTGAAATTGTAGGCGACATATGAATCATACACTTCTTAAAGTCACAGTACACTGGGATGGGGGATGGAAGAGGTTGGGGCAGAGCATTGCCCAGAATGCACAAAGCTCCAGGTTCAGTTCCCATACTGAAAACAAAACAGTAATGACAAACCCTAGTGATCTGAATCCCAGATACTTTCTCTATTATACTGCAAAGGTGTGCACAGCTACAAAGCTTAACTGTGAGCACAGTGTGACTCAAAGCACTCCTGCCTTTAAGTACAACGCACTCTGCACATTTATTCATTTGGAAGCACTAGAGATGGTGCCAGGCAGGGCTCGACCACAGAGCTACATTTCTGTCCCTTTACTCTCTCTTTATTGTTGTTTTGTGGAGACAGGATCTCACTAACTTGCTCAGGCTGACCTCGAACTTGCAATCTTCCTGTGTAAGCCTGATCTAGGATCATGGGTTTGTGCTCCAAGGACCAGCTACACAAATCACTCTTTAATATGGTATTTCTCCACCCCTTTGTCTCTGACACTCCTGAGAGAATAACATTCACAAATATGAACACATAGCAGAAGTTCTCCACTGGCCTTAGAAAAACACTTCTCTCAAAGTTAAGTATAACTTATCTCCTGAACTTACATAAACAAACTTCACACAGACCCTGCAGCCCACACTGGAAGGGTTTACAGATCAGCTATGTCCTACTGAAACTGCTCTAGACAAATAGCCTCTATGTGCCTCACTGGTACTGTCTGTAAAATGGGATTCACAGTGGAACTGATGCCATCAGTTAGTGAGGGTTAGAGGGGTCTGAACACTGAGGCCTTCAGTACGTGTTAACAGCATTAGCGTTACACATCTCTCCATCCCTCTGCATTTACAAAGGAAGAATAAGAAACATCTGAGATACCTGAGTTAAAGTCAACTTCCGAAGGCTAATACTTCACACTGCAGGAGTTATAAGCATGCTGTGCCCTTGGTGGCAGAGGAGTGGACATTTCTTTTTCTTTTTGTTTCCCTCTGTAGCCTTGGCTGCCCTGGAACTCACTCTGTAGACCAGGTTGGCCTCGAGATCTGTCTGCCTCTGTCTCCTGAGTGCTGGGATTAAAGGAGTGTCCCGCCACCAACCGGCTGAGTGGACCTCTCTTACAAATGGCACCAATTTCCCTAGAGAACAGCTTCACTTAAGGAAATATGCCCTGGTCAGATTCTCCAAACAAAGAATCTACTATGCGTCACTGCTCAACGCAGTTGGTCTTAAATTAATAGAAAGCCCAAGTGCTACTCACAGAGTGTTTCTACCAGACCTTTTGAGCTCTGGATTTAGTTCTAGGTTTGAAAGGATGTAAGCCACGTAGAGCTGAAGCAGATAGTGCTGCTGCACAAGGTGTACTCTGAGTTGGAGTGCACATCTTTCTGAAACACAACACGGTCTGCATCTTGGACTGCAAGTATGGTTGGAACCTGTATAACCCAAGGAAGTGACTTACCTGACTTTGACATAGTCTGAGAGGAGCCATCTATAAATAGCTTTTGTGGCATGAGTCATGAATGTCCGTCCTTTGAAACTTGTCTTCTGGAGGAACCAGGGCAGAGCCCCACAGTGATCCAAATGGAAACTGACAAAAAAAAAAAAAAAAAAACCAGGGCCATCAGTGCTTAGATGCTAGAGGCCAGCACTGCGTCCAATTCCTGCTCAAGGATCAAAACTGTGCTGAGTACACAGGGACACTGAAAAAGCCAAGAGGAGGCAGCCCAGCTCTCTCCTTTGGTCTGGAGAACAAAGTCATGTCAGGCTTGGCAGCTAGTACCTCAGCCCCTGGGCTTCCCGACGGCCCTTCCGCCTCTATCAGTGACCAGTTAGAAAAGGAAGAATGTAAACGTGATCTACACTTGGCAGCCAGAACTATAATGATTTAGGGGAATAAAACTGAAACTTGTCACCATCTTTTTTTTTTTTCTGTTTGTTGAGACATGGTTTCTCTGTGTAGTACTGACTGACCTGGAACTTGCTCTGTTGTTAGGCTGCCCTCAAACTCAAGACATCCAACTGCCTCTGCCTCCCAAGTGCTGGGATTAAAGGTGTGCACCATCACCGTGGGATTTCACCATTTTAAAATGAATTTTTCAAGACAGGGTCTTGCTGTGCCATACATGCTGGCCTCAGCCTGAGTCTCCTGAGTGCCGAGACTACAGATGCGCACCACCATGCCATCCTTAAGTGAAGCTCTTACTGAGAAAAGTGACAAGGAAGCAAGGCCAAGGAGCTCCCATGACAGAGTTTCCTTGGTTCCCCACCTGAGAAAGAACCGTGGCAGACACAAGCTCCGCCCCCTCACTGCATCACACACAGATGTTTCCTAGTTAACTTCTCTAGCCCTGTAACAGAGCAGCACTGGATTAGACTTAGAAATCTGCTCAGTGGTTGAGTTTTCACTGCTCTTCCAAAGGTCTTGGGTTCAATTTCCAGCACCCACATAGCAGCTCACAACTGTTTGATGCCATCTTCTGGTGTGCAGATGTACATGCAGACAAAGTACCCACATATATAAAATACATAAATAAATCTAAAAAAGAAAGGGGGGGGGGAAAAAGAAGATTATGATAGAACACCCTAAGCAGTGTGTGGTGTATGTGTGGTGTGTATGGCTTCCTAATAGGAAAGAGTTTTGTTTTGTTTTTTTAATTTTATTTTATTTTTGAGACAGGGTCTTGCTATACAGTTCTGGCTGACCTAGAACTCACTGTGTAGACCAGATTGGCCTTAAACTCACAGACATCTGCATGGCTCTGCCACCCAGTACTGGGACAAAAGGTGTGCAACACCACTCCCAGTTTATTATTTATTTATTTATTCATTTTGATTTTTCGAGACAGGGTTTCTCTGTGTAGCCTTGACTGTCCTGGACTCACTTTGTAGACCAGGCTGACCTCAAACTCACAGAGATCCACCTGCCTCTGCCTCCCAAGTGCTGGGATTAAAGGTGTGCGCCACCACCACCCGGCTATTAAAAAAAAAAAATCAAAATCAAAATCTGACCAGCAAGATGGTTCAGAGGATAAAGGTACTTGCCAACAAGCCTGACCATCCACGCTCAACCACCAGGACCTATGCAATAGGACAGAAGCAGCTCCCACAGGTTGTCCTCTGAGTCCCTGAACACTGTGGCATGTACACTCTCATACATGTACCTGGAGAGAGACAGACAGACAGACAGACAGACAGACAGACAGACACACACACACACACACACACACACACACACACACAAACAAAAACAAAAACCCACTCTACCCTTAAACCTGGGAAGACTGGTCCTCATATTAAAGGCTTTAAAAGTGGTCTTGTCATTAAACGGGAACTTACTGACTGATTAACAGAAGGTCGATCTCAGCTGGGTCAATGAGATCAATGTAAGGAAGAGCATCCATTCCTTCCAGGCCAGGGTGGATCCCACAGTCCAGCTGGAGGAGGAAAACCGCCGACAAACAAACCAGATCACAACCTGCTCACATCTGATTAAAACTCACCCAGCAGACAGCCAGTGAGAGCACACGCAGAGGAGCCTAGTGTCTGTGCACTCAGGGCAGCCTCATGAAAGAGAAGGATGTGGCCGCCCAGCTCCAGTCCCTCACATTTAAGCTACAGATCACATTTAGCAGCACAGGATACAAAATGCAAGATGAGTTTCTCCTCCAGCACTCTGCTATCAGTTGGCAGGCATTTACAAGTTTGTAGGTCTGAGCACTTCGCCCACCATGGAGAGCACTATCAGCACACTCCTACAGGGTGGTGGCTGGGGGCTTATTCTATAGGGTGTTATTACCAAGTTAATAAGTTCTTAGATGAATGACTCTGCTGGGAGCTGGAGAGACGGCTCAGGGGTTGAGAGCACTGGCTGCTCTTCCAGAGGACCCTGGTTAGACACCCAGCACCCACATGGTAGCTCACAACCTTCTATAACTTAATTTCTAGGGGTTTCAGTGCCTTCTCCTGGCCTCTGCAGGCACCAGGCATGAGCATGGTGAACATATATCCATACAGGCCAAATGCCCACGCATATACAATAATTGTTTGGATAGTAACTCTGGTGGACACGTGCCTATTTTTTTTTAGAACTGAGAAAGAGAAGTAAGGAAGAAAGAGGCAAACCAAAGAACAAGAGCCAGTGCCCTCCTGGTCCTTCCACCTCTCAGGCAAGGAGATGGACCTGACAGAGATCCAGCGTGACTGATGCCACTTGAGGGGTGGCCAAAGCTGACACACACTCAGGCCGTTAATCCCTTGATGTCTTTCAAAGGGGTGTGGTCCTCAGGCTATCTAGACAAGGCATGGACAAGAACAGATCCAGCTGGCAGTGTGCAGTCTTACAGGGCATCTTCTCAGGTTACGTGATGTTTTTAACTACTAAGCAGACACGTATTAGTCTTCCTCTTACCATAGTGTTGGCTACATAAGCATGCGCACACGTCTTCCATATTGCACTACAGAGATAACTCACTAGGACAGACCTAACAGCCAGTCCAGACAGAGTTACACTGTTCTCTTGACTGTATAAATAATCACTACGGAGGCTAGGGGTGTGATTCAGTGGTAGAACATGTGCGTGGCATGCACAACGCCTGAAGTTCAATTTCTAGTACTGAATAGCAACAGCAGGGACAGTAATAGTTACCATGATTTTCCTTCCTTTGAACTCCAGAATGATGCATGATCTTCCCACTTCCTGCCCAGCACCACTGCAACATTCAAGAGGAGAAACACAATGATTAAAAAGCAATCAAGGCAGCCCAAGGCTGGGTTTGGTGGCACATACCTACAATGTCATCACCAAGAGGCTACAGCAAATAAATCCATCTTTAGTAAGACCATGGGTCACTCCACCACCAGTAACATCTTTCACAACTTACGCTGCCCCCACGTGATGACAGTAGTCATTAAATTTCCCAGACAGATGACAGTTCTACAGGTTCAAACAGAGCATGAGTGTCAGGCAGGAAAAGGTGGAAGGCAATTCCTGGGAGCTGAGGGATGCTTAAGATGTAAATAAGCAGTCGCGTGATTCTTCTAGAACAGCCACTGCAAATGAAGCCATCACAGCACACCTTTCCCCCTTGAGATCATCTTACCAGCGGCCTGGTCGTCATGGTTTCAGTCGTCACCATCAGGCACACCTTAAGCTAAACATAACAGCTTCTTAGATCTATTTTCTGAATAACCAGCTCACAATTCACTTGGTGCCCTTAAGCACAGTACCAGTGTCTGGGACAGGTATGTGTCTGGTACAGTGATCAGACCTCAAAGACTGTGTGGTCTAGCAGCAGACAGGCAGAGATGGACCCACACCCTCGGGGCTAGTCATGGATTAAAAATGATAGGAATGGCGGAGCTCTCCTGTGATCCCAGCGCTTGGGAGACAGACAGAGGATATAAAGGATATAAAGTTGTCTGTTGGGCAGAGCTCTGTGAATCTGGGACCAGCCTGACCATGCTCCAGGACAGCCAGGGTTACATCACGAGACTCTGTCTCAAACACATAAATGAGTAAACTCCATGGCCAATTTTGCCTCCAGTCAAAATTCCTTGATTCTTATCTCCACGGATTCCCATTTCATTCTCAAGCCAGCTTCCCCACTTCCCCTTCCACCCCTCCCCTCACCAGCTGTTTCTGAGATCCTTGCTGCTAAATGCAAACAGCTCTAGTCCAGCTGGTCCCCTAGGCAGCTACTCCCTTCCTTGTTTAAGCGCTCCTTCAGGCACCCCAGCCTCTCTGATTCCACACTCCTGTGTGGCCTGCTGGCTTCCCCAGTGTTCTCCACTCATCGGCCTTGGACCGCTCTAGCCTTTTCATGCTAATATCCCGAAGCAGCTCTCCTGGGCCCTTTCCCCAACTTTACGCTCATGTGGCTGATGTGCTATTGAATTCAGAGTCTGTATCTGCAGCTCCGACTGTTCCGAATTCTAGACCGGATACACATGCCTGATATTCACACCTCTTTACTGTATATCTCCAGGTACTTCGTGTTTAATATGCCAAGCTGTTTTCACAAGCCCCTGGGCTGGCTCTTTCTTCCCGGAATGTCCTGCTCTCAGCTACTGATACAACTGGCTCCTTTAGATCTTTTGGGTCTCAGCTCAGGTTTCACCTTCTCAGAACCTTTCTCAACTACTTTAATTTATTAATTACAGCAAGCCTTGATCTGACATCCCCACAGCATTGTTGTGTCCATTTATGGCATATTGCACACATTAAAATGGGAGCTCTATTAAGAGACGTGTCTATCTTATTCACTGCTGTACTGCTATGGGGTCTTACTGTTTGCCAAAAGAATTGAAAATTCCCACATCAGAAGCCTTAGAATGCTACGCTAAATGAGAGAAACCAAGCACAATGGCCTCACACTGTATGATTCTGCTAATATGAAATGCCTCAAAAAGGCAAATCCACACAGTAGGAAAACAGACTGGTGATTGCTGAGGGCTATGGAGGGTGGGGAGAAACAAGTGTGACTTCCAATGGGCTTTTTAAAAAAGAGTAATGAAAGTGTTCTGGAATTAGGCACCACAGTTGTAAAGAAAGTTACATTAATTCCTCAAAAGCACTAAAAAAAATAATAATTGAAGCTGATCATGATGGTACATTCCTATAATCTTAACACTTGGGAGGCTGAGGCAGGAGAACTGTTATGAGTTCACTCCAGGCCAGTGTGAGCAACCAAGCCAGATCCTATACACACACACACACACACACACACACACACACACACACACACACACACACAGGGATCTGAAATGTACCCTCTGCCTGTGTCCCACTACTACTCCCTTCACGTTTATACCAGTTATAAAATCCTCGAGACTTTGCTTCTGAAGTTCTCAACCCATTTCTTCCTACTCCATCACCCGTCACTATACTGGTCACAGGCTCTCATCACTCAGAACTGGACTATTTCAATCACATCCTATCAGATTCTCTTCCCTTAACCCACATTTTTATTCATCTACCGCACTGGAATTGGTTTTTTCTTGTCACAACACCGATTGAAGCAAACAACACATGTTGTCACTTCACCCAAACGTGATGTTTTTACTCTGCCCCTTCTTGACGGCTCGGTGGGTCACTAGCAAAAAAACCCACTGAGTGCTTTAAAGGGGGATGTAGCCACATTTTTAATGTAATTCCCACTGTATTATATAGTTGCTTCAAACCTCTCATTGGCTTACCGTAACTGGTGTGATAAATATTCAAGGTCCTTCATTAAGTGGACCCTGTTAGTCTGCCCCATCCATCAGCTAATCTGATGTTAACCGCAATCAGAGTAAAATTTGCCATGAGTTGGCTCCACTCTAAGTTCTAAAAACTCGTTAAGCCTAGCTCGCACATCAGTCACATTTCCAGGATGCATGAGATATCCTTCCCTCAAAGCCAGAAAGTCCCATTTCCAACTTTTCTGGGACCCAGCACAGTGCCTACCTGTGCTTTCCTAACAGATGGCAAATGAGCACTGAGCTTGCTTTTCCCCATATAAGGAAACGGGTCGTTGAGGCTACTTCCGTATTAAGCAGGAAGACTGGGTTTCAGGTCTGACTCCAAGGTAGCTATCTCCTAGTTCTACAACTCATTCCAGCCCTCTGCACTTGTTCTAGACTTCACCAAAGGAGTGCAGGCAACGAACTCGGCTATGCCTGGTGATTTTTGTTTGCTACTCGCTTAGTGTATACAGGAAGATGACAGGGGCATGGGGACATTCACTGGTAAGTGCTCAGTAAATCTTACTTTATGTGTGGGTAAAGGAGCCAGTTTCCATCTTTTGACAAATGTGCACATTCACGTGATACCGGTTAGTATCTCATACCGAGCAACAATCGTGGATGGAGTCAAATCGCTCATCTCTACCAAAACGCTCTGCGCCTTTACATGTGCGAGGCAATTCTCTACAAAACACTCCGGAGTGCTGAAAGCCTTTTCCACTAAAACCAGTCTTTTATGGTAACATAGCGCTGAATTTCTCTCCGTGGCACTTCTGCTCTCTCCTTTCCACTTTCCTCCCACCTTCCGCTAAGGTCTGAGCTCCGAAGATACAGATTCATACCACATCTTTAATTTCCCCGCCCACCTGAGCACGTGGCGGGGCATGGAAATAATGAGACAGATGCAGTTCTTCCCTGCACCGTCCCCCTCCACCCGTCAGTTCCGTTAAGGCGTGCCCTGATGTGCAAGATCCACTTGTGCTAACTGGCAACCCTTTCTTTATCAAAGAGTCTACGACCTGGATTTCCCCCCCGCCCCCCAATTCCGACATACCCTCCCCTAAGACTGAGGGAAAAGTAAAATGACATTCAACCTAGCGGGCCCCTGGATCAACCTTCTCCAAACCCCTGAGCCTGGGATGCTGGACCCGCAACAGCCTCCGCGGCGACCCCTCCTGGTTCTCACATCCGGGGGCCACGCTCCCTCACTAGCTTGTCCCTTACAGGGGTCGAATCAGCAGCTGGTCGCTCTCCTCTGCAGGAATCGCAGACATCCTGGCAGCCTCAGGACCAGCGTAGACCACAAACCCGTCGCCGTGGTCTCTAAATTGAAAGCACAGCCACAGAGAACTAAGGAAGGAAAAAAAAATACCCGACCACCAACACACAACTTCCGGCTCTCTTGTGCCCCCAAGAGCTAGATTCGTCCGTCTAACTTCCTGTCGGTCGGAGAAAAAGGTTCCGGGAGACGAGGTTAGGGAACTGGAGGCGTGGCCAAAGGACTGGGACTGCGCATGCGCATACCTGGGGCGTGGCCTAGCGGATCAGGGCAAGAGAACTGGCAAAGCTGGCGCTGGATTTCGAACTGGAGTAGCCGCACGGCCGCCACCGCAGGACCACTTTACACCCCGCGAGGCGCGGGTGGCCTGGGGACCAGCGGAGGAGGCGAGGTGAGAACAAGGCCTCGCCCAGCCGAGCCCGGCGGCGCGGGTGGGGGGTACCCTGGAGCCCACCGTCTCTCATTCCCTCCACGTCCCGGAGCGGAGGCAAGACTGAGTGCAAACCAGGGGAAGGAAGAGGAGCCTTGGTGCGTAGTCAGGGAGGGACCCGCGTTCCGGTGACAGGTCGACCGCCCGCCTCCTCTAGGACAAGGCTCAGCAGGGGCCCTGAGGCTTCCCTCTAATTGCACTTGCACAGCGACATTGGAGTTGGAGTTGGCTGTCTACCTCCTCGCTTGTGCGAGGCAGTTTGTACAGAGAGCTTTGGAAGCCTGCTCTTGTCTGCCTCCCCCAAGTTAACTTTGTGATGTGGGGCAAGTTATTGAATCTCTGGCTTGTCTGCCTCAAGTGAATGGGCGTTCCCACTGCCCGGGAGGCTCAGATGGCCCCAGGGATCGGCTGCTCCAGATGGGCAGGAGTGAAGGCTAACGGTTTCTTGAGCGCCTGGTGCCGCGTTTGGCGACGTTGGATGTTGAGTACCAGTTGTGTGTTGGATAACACCTCCCAAGGCAATTCTCAGAACCCTGTAGCGTGCCCCCCTCCGCTCTTCTGTCTATCCACCTAGAACAACCGCAGCCTCCTCTTGGACTAGTTAGTTGAGAGAGTGAAAGTGTTCAATAGACGATGGCATAGTTTACTGCTGTGGTCTGATGTACATTCAAGCTCTGGGCCCTTTAGTCCGACCTGGAAGTCCAGGGAAGGCTTTCTTAGAAGAGGTCTGAAATAAGTCTGGAGAGGCAAGTAGCTGCCGAGAGACCTATAAACTGAGAGTTCTGTGGGAGGGGAAATTGGAGCATAGCACAAGAGCACACAGGAAGCTTAGAACAGCGGAGAACCAAGGGGGGCTTTGCGTTCCTGAGAGGTGAACCGAGTGTGTAGTCCCTGTGGAAGACTGGGAGTGGCCGGCGAGCCCTGGGTGTCTTGCTGGAGAGATTTGACCTTCCTTAGTCTGTTAGAGAACCAGTGGAAGCTTTCCGGCAGGCCTAATAATGGTCTCTGATCTGTGTTTGAAAGAAATCATCGTTGTCTTTTTTTTTTTTTTTTTTTTTTTTTGGCTAAAATGTGGGGGCAGATCTTAGAGCCACAAGGAGTCCTTATCCAGAGGGCTGGCTCAGTGGTTAAGAGATAGATTCTGCTATTATTGTTGAGGATCCAAATTCGGGTCCCAGCGCCCATGTTTAGTGGCTCAGTGCCAGCTCCGGAGGGAATCCTACTCCTACACACATATTTTTTATGTGCAAGGTAAAGGCCTTTTATCCACAAAGCATCTTGAGTGGGTGTGTGGACTCTTTAAATGTGGCAAACTGTGTACTTGGTCAGTTTCTATAGGTTGAGGATTCATCACATTCATGCTGCAGAATGCCATTGGGCTGGATACAGAGCTGAGGCAGAGAGCTCTGCCATGTCCTCCCGAGATCATGCTACTGAATTGTATGTGGGGGTTGAAGAGCAATTCGGGATTGATGATTTTCTGGTTTCTACCAGTGATGACTTAATTGCCTGAGTAGGAGAGATGAGGGAGGGTGATAGGATCAGCCGTTGGCAGTTTTTGTGTGTGATGAGCCTGTGTAGCATTCAGCTGACAGGCAGCATCCCCTGGCTCGTTTTTAATGCATGAATAATTTAGAAGCAAGAATAATTTGCTTAAGTACATGCACCCAGAGTAGCAGTTGCTATCAAAGACTAACCAATTCTGTCCCTCCAAGTTCCTGGATTGATTCTGGGAAGCAAGTTTTGAAAAGTCACAACGGCCTTAGTGATATCCAAATCATTGTCAGGGATCTGTGGGTGAAAACTGTGTTGTAAAAACAAAGTCAGACTTCCACTGTACCAAACAAGTAGAGATTTTTTCCCCTTATCATTATTTTCTAAATAATACATAACAACTATTTCTGTAGCACTTAAATTAGTTATAAGGCCCAGGTTCATCTCAGTGGAGAGTGCTTGCCTAGTTACTTAAATAATTTAGAAGTAATTTGCAGTGTATGGGAGAGTGCATGTAGGTTACGTGCATTTGTGTGGTTATGGAACCAATCTTCTGTAAATACCAGGGAGTCTGCACTAAAATATAATGTGCCCAAGTCCATCATATTCCAGCACTTTAACTATCATGGGCTACTAACATGGTGCCTCATGCTGCTCCGTTAACCTAGTTTTACACAGGCCTGGGAATAAGGCTCTCCTGTCATCCTGTCATCCCTCCTTCACTGCAGGCAGCTTTTGATGTAGACTCATCCTTTGCAGCAACTCTGCCCAGTAGGTAAATGACCTTTCACTCCCTCTGCTCTCACCTCAGGCCGTTAGTTTCATACCTGGTGCCCAGTGAGGTTCTATAAAGCAGAAATCTGGCCACGCCCCTTGACAGCTTTGGAAACCCCCTATAGACTTATACGCAAACCATATTTTCTGTGGCCTGCTAGGCCACCCTCTCCTCTGGTGCCTGCCTTTCTCTTTCAGTTTTCCTCATGGTATGATTGTTCTCTGGTATTTGTATTTTTCTTGTTGATCTACTCACTCCCACTAAAAATCACTCACACACACACACACACACACACACACACACACACACACACACACACACCTGGGTCAGCTTTGTCCTTGTGCATGAGTCTCCACTGCCTAGGTGCTTACTGCCTGTTCGGAGCTAAGTGAATGGGTCAGCTCTTCTTGGCTGCAAATAAAGTGGGCGTCAGTGAGAGGCTGGCTGAACTCTCAGGCTCAGGCCGCTATGGCAAGTGGCCTAGAAGGTGGGCTAAGAATGGGTTCTACGAGGACAAACAGAAGCCCCGAGCTTGCTGGGGCCCTCTACCCACTGGCTTAACTCACTGTCTTCCTCCACTAGGTCCACTGCTTAGCCTGGAAGGGCTGGGTGAGTCAGGGGACGGGGAAGGTGCTGTGCAAATGGCAGTGTGTGGAGCCTTGGAGAACAATGCAAGTGGCTGGTTCTGGTGAGGGCATGATCTGTGAAGATGAGGTTTTTTAGTAAAATGTGTTAGGATTGTCTTACTCAAGACCCCCTTGTCTTCAAAAGCAGACTGTATCTTATCTTCCCTAACCCCTGCCTTTTCTTGGTGCAGGGAGGTGACACCTAGGTGTGTTTTTATGTCAGGTTTTTTGTTTTGTTTTGTTTACTTAAATGTCTTTCTCTAGGAAAAGAAAATGCACATTTTTACCAGACATGCTAGTCCTCGCCTGTCACCCCAGGCTTTGGGAAGCTCAGACAAAAGGATAATGAGCTCAAGTCTGTTCTGGCTCCATAACAAGATCCTGTTTCATGGGATGGGGAAGAGGGCGTGGTGGTGCTTGCCTGCAATCTCAGCACCGAGAGGTCCAGCTGGGAGCATCCGGAAGTGGGGTCATCCTAAGCCATACATTGAGTTGAAGGCCACGCTGGCCTGAGAGACCCTGTCTCAAAATATTAGAGGTAGGGGATACGAATGCTAATATGCACCCTTTACCTCAGATGTGTAGATGCTGTCAGCTCTCAGCCCTACCACTCTACCAAGTGCCCAGAGTAACAGGATCTCAGTGTCTTGGTTGATAACGTGTCTCACATTTTAGTCAAATCTTGAATCAGCTGAAAAGTACAGCAGCTGAATCCTTGAGAACTGGGGCAGTGTGTGTTGAGAAAAAGGACTTTTCTACAGATAGAGTTTTTTGGTTTATTCACTTTTTGTCAATTTTTGAACAATAAATTATTTTTATGTGAATTAATGTTTTGCCTGCATGTGTGTATGTGAGCCACATGTGTCTGGTGCCTACAGAGGCCAGAAATCACCATCAGGTCCTCTGGAACTGGAGTTAGAGTGTTGTAAGCTGCCATGTGGGTGCTGGGAACCTAACCCAAGTTCTCTACAAGAATAACTGTCTTAACGGTCAAGCCAACTCTCCTGCCCTGGTGTGTGTGTGTGTGTGTGTGTGTGTGTGTGTGTGTGTGTGTGTGTATACACCACAGGTATGCAGATGCCATCAGAGACCAGAAAAATACATTGGATCCTCTGGAGCGAGAGCTGCAGGCAGCCATGAGCCACTTGACCTCAGTGCTGGGAACTGAGCTCGGCAAGAGCAACAGGCATTCCTAACTGCTGAGCCTCCCTCCCACCACTTCTGTAAAATCTTTAAGGGACAGGGATTGAAGCCAGGTCCTCACACCTTGCTAGGCAAGTGCAGAGCCACATTCCCAGATCCTCATTTTACAATTTAATAGAGAAAAAGGATGAAAAAGAGTAGTGGCCGAGGGAAGTTAACAAGGAATGCACCCACAGACATGGACAGGGCCGATGGCTCTGCTTGTGTTGTGCAGAGCATGGTCTGCTGCTGCTTTCCTTTCTTTTTCCTTTCTCTCTTTTGAGACCTGGTCTATATAGCTCTGGCTTGTCCTGGAACTCACTCTGTAGACCAGGCTGACCTCGAACTCGCCGAGATCCTCCTGCCTCTGTCTTCCTGCTGATGCTGCTTTTCTTGACAGTACTGGAAACACCTGTCCCGCCAGGGCACCCCCTCTGGATCAAGCTATGGTGAAAGATGTTCCGCAAAGGCAAGAAGAGACATAGCAGCAGCAGTTCCCAGAGCAGTGAGATCAGCACTAAGAGCAAGGTAAGAGGCCAGGGTGGGCAGCAGCACAGCGCAGCGGTTGGCACTCGCAGCCAGCTCTGCGCACAGTGTGCTGGCCTCGGCCAGGTCCCAGAGTCTCCACCCTCCTTGCCCTGTAATACTTACTTTTGTACTAGAGAGCCTTGCTATGATTTTATTATTTTGGTCATTTTCTGAAATTCTCCCAATTCATTCCACCAGATGGGACTAAACTCTGAGTGGTCTCATTAAAACACACTGATTTAACACCTAAAAAAAAAACCAAACTTTTAAAAAACGTTATTTATTTGAGGGATTGGGGTGCACCTGTGCCGCAGCAGGCTTGTGAAGGTCAGAGGGACAACTGGGAGGAGTCGGTTGCACCATGTGGATTTCGGGGATTGAACTCCGGTTGTAGGGCTTAGGCGACAAACACCCTTACTTGTTGAAACCATCTCAGTGACCCATATACAGCCCCCTTTCTGCTCTTCCTCCTCCTCCAGATAGGCTGGCCTCAAACTCACCCCAAGGTCTCCTGTGTATCCTGTATCTCCTGACTTTCCCCACTTGCCCAGTGCCGGGGTTACAAGCATGGACCACCATGCTTGGCTCTGATTTTTTTTAAATTAATTTTTAAGATTTATTTTATTTTGGTTATCTGTGTGTAAATGGGGGGGGGTGTTATATGCAGATGACTGTGGTTGCCTACAAAGTCCAAAAGAAGGCACTGGGTCCCTGCAGCTAGCGTTATGGCGGGTTCTATCTGAGCTGCTGTGGGTGCTAGGAACTGAACTCAGGTCCCCTAGAAGAGCTGCACCATTTTGCCAGCCCGTAGAATATTATTTTTAAGTGATAGAAATTGCAGGCATTAAGGGGCGAGATAGCTCAGAGCCTAGGGTTTATTGTGTGCATAACAGTATTTCCTTCATGGCAAGATTGCCTAAGCTCCCTTTAGCAGACTTTTTGAACGTTAGCAGTACCAGTGGACTTAGGACACACTCACCTTCTGAGTCAGGGTTTTCACAGAATGCCATTCCTAAGGAAGTAAGTGACACATTTATTCCTCAGAACTAGTTACAGCGTTTTAATCTTGGCCACCAGTTTTGTTGCTCTGTTCACACTGACAGCCATGCTGTCCACTAATAACGCAAGCCTGCGGAGGGCCAGAGACCAGAGGAGGCCATTGCAGAGGGCCAGATTCAGAACGGGGAGACTTGGGCTTGACCTGGTCAGTCTTTAGTTCTCCCTCAGACAGGGATGTTGCTCAGTGGCGGTCTTTCTGCACAGGGTTCTCTTGAGGGTCCATGGAAACAATAGGAAAGCAGGAGGAGGCATTCACAAAGGCTCCAAGCGTGAGGCAGAGTGAGGGAGGGAGCTAACGCCCCAGCCTCAGACTGTATCCGGTGTTGTGTGGTTGCAAGAACAGTTACCTGCCACGTGGCTTTTGAAGTTTGCTGTGGAAAATGCCTTCAGCCACAGTCAGTCTGCTCGAATAGTTCATTAGCTATTGTGTCAGCTCAGCTTAAGAAGTCACTTGCATCAGAGAAGACATACGTCTTACTGTGCTTCTTCTCAGTCTGTGGATTCCAGCCTTGGGGGTCTTTCGAGATCCAGCACTGTCGCCAGCCTGGACACAGACTCCACCAAAAGCTCAGGTATGAGGAGGGGCCGGGTGACTTGGTGACTGGCCTTGTGTTTACTGCCATGGTTCTGTGTGGCAGAGCAAGGTCTCCTGTTCTGGGTTTTCTGTCTCTCCCCTGCCACTTCTGGGACGTTCAACATGGGACCACAGTTTGGTGAGATGGCTGAAGATGCTGCGCGGGAGCTTGCCGAACGCACTGAGGCAAAGTTTTCTCAGTGCATCTGAGAGCAAGATTTGCAAGCACCCTGTGACAATAACTTAACAGTTTCAAAACAGCTTTTTAATAGGAAGGGTAGCTGAAACAGAATAATACGTGGGCTTAATGTTTATGGGAACACGCCATGTGTGTTAGTGGTGAAGGGTTTAAGAACCATTAAGAACCATTAACTTCAAGGGCTGACTCCAGATACCCTACTTGAGGTGACCAGCAGATACCCAGGAAATGACAATGTGTGTCCCAGACCTGTGCAGTTATACAATCACCTTAAATTAGTGCCTCCTTAGAAACTAGGAAAGCTCCATAAATAGCGAGTAATTGAGATACACTGCATTCATTTTTTTTTACCTAAAATAATATTGTCACACAAAATTCATTATCTTAACCTCCAGACATTAAAATGTTGGCATCATTTTCATACATGAACAGCATAAACATAATTATACTGTATTTCCTTAGCAATGGTAGGTGTCACAGTGGATTGTGGGAATTTCTATACTGGCTGTTTGTTGCCATCTCTTAAGGGACATCATATCTCTCATATTATTCTATATAAATTTAAAAGGGAGGTTGGTATTTCTGACTGAATGATAGAACAGATGACCTGAGTCAGGAAATAAACTAAAATAGTACTTATGTTTTGTTTTCATTTTGGCTTTTCGAGACAGGGTTTCTTTGTCTAGCCCTAGCTGTCCTGTACTTGCTTTGTAGACTAGGCTGGTCTTGAACGCACAGCTCTGCATGCCCCCACACAGGTGTGCGCCCACGCCTGGCAGTGCTTGTGTATTATAATGGCTCCATTCATTGTCCAGTTGGCTTTGTAATTTTGCTTATTTTGAAGTAAAGGTCATCAGTATTGATTTGCCCCTGTTACTAAGGCTTTTTATACATTTGGTGTAGTTACTGAAGAAAAAGCCCAATAACAATTTAAGTTCCTCCTTATTATATTAAAAAAAAAAATTGCATTTAGAAACTTGTAACTAAACACCTGCGTGTGGGGCTAGGCATGGTGGTGCCTGCCTTTAACCCCAGCACTCAGAGATAGTAGACCTGAGTGTCACGCCAGCTTGGTCTGCGTAGCAAGTTCTAGCCTAGCTAGAGCTAGCATAGTACCTGGCCGCTAAACCCAGTGAAAACTAAGATAAAAAGTTGGTGTGGTGGAGTATGCCTTTAACCCCAGCACTCTGGGATGCTGAGACAGGGAAACAGAGTGAAACTTTGCCTCAAAAATGAAATAGGGGCCGAGAAGGTTAAGAGCACTCGCTGCTCTTCCTGAGGGCCCCGGCTGAGTTCCCAGCTACCACTCCACTCCCCTCCTCCAGTTCCAGGGGACCCATCACACTTTACTGGCCTTTTCAGGTATTGCATGCACACGATATGTTTATATAGATATAGATGAAACACCTGTACACATGAATTAAAAAAATAAATCTTTAAAACAAAAAGTAACATATTTAGGATTATATTCTAATGATAGTCTTGTTATATTATATATAATATGTATATATGGTTGGAGGATATTCTGTAAAGTAGGCATTTGCTATGTTTAACAAAATCTTAATCATTTAATTTTACCAGGAAAGACTTAGGAGACAGATGCTGGGGTGGAGGCTGGCTAGCTCAGAGAGGCAGAGAAAGCAGCCAGCTGACCTTCCTCCTCAGCCAGTGGAAGAAGTCCCAGAAGGAATCCCCTCTCCCACACTGCCTCAAACCTCCTTCTACTCTGTGTGTACCTATTAGTCCTCCTGACTCCCTCTTACTGCCCCTCCCTTTAAAGATTTACTTACTAAGTATACAGTGCTCTGCCTGCATGTCATACACCTGCAGGCCAGAAGAGGGCACCAGATCTCACTGTAGATGGTTGTGAACCACCATGTAGTTGCTAGGAATTGAACTCAGGACCTTTGGAAGAGCAGCGCTCTTAACCTCTGAGCCATCTCTCCAGCCCACTGTTTTTTTCTTAATACTCCTATGTTCACTTCCTGTCAGCTGGCTGCTTGCTCTGCCTCTTAACCTAAGGTTGACTTTAGTTAATCCTCTTAACAATACTCAAGCAGAAAACTCTTGGATTAAAGGCGTGTGCTAAATCTCAGCCACACCACAACTAGAAACAGGTTTTTCCAGTAAATAACACAATCTCGGGGTTCACAGTGTGATCAATTGTCCTACAACAAGGCATCACTTTTTAATGTCTGTTGTAACCTCAGGACAAAGTAACAGCAACTTAGACTCATGTGCTGAGTTTCGAATAAAGTACGTTGGTGCCATCGAGAAACTGGACGTGTCTGAGGGGAAGAGCCTCGAAGGACCACTAGACCTGATCAATTATATAGATGTTGCCCAGGTGAGTGACAGAAAAAAACCAATTCCAACTGAAACCTCTGGCTGTTGTACGGCCTTGAAAGACTGTGTTTCTCTTGGGCTCACTGCATGCAGGGTGCTCGCCATCTTTGGTTAAAGGTAGATCTCATCCTGAGACAGCTTTGAGTGCCCTGGAGAAGGAACCATTTTTCTCCAGGCAGAGAGCTCTTTGCTTTCTGGGGCTGACTGGCCCTTGGGTGACTGGAGAACTGACTGCATTGACCACTTAAGACTCTGTAGGTTTTTCTCTAAAATAATCTGTCAAAGCCTTACTTCACCAAACTGGTTTCACTGACTTAAACTCATGATGTGGACAAACCTCCCTCCCTCTCTCTCCCTCCCTCCCTCCCTCCCTCCCTCTCTCTCTCTCTCTCTCTCCCTCCCTCTCCCTCTCCCTCTCTCTTTTTCAACACTCCACTCTGTAGCCCTGGCTATCCCTGAACTCACAGAGATTCATCTGCCTCTGCCTCTCGAGTGCTGGCATGAAGGTGTGTGCCGTCACCCGTGGTGTATCTCCTTCCTTATGCTCCATTTCCAACAAGAATTAAGGCGAAAGGGACTTTGAAAATAAACTCAGGACAGGAAAATATAAAAATCACGGTAGGGGCTAGAAAGGCAGTTTGAGCACTGGCTGTTCCTACAGAGGACCCAGGTTCTGCTCCCAGCATCCAGCTGACAAACATCTGCGACTGCAGCTCCAGAGGCCCAGCCCCCTCTTCCGGCCTCCTCGGGCACTGTATGCTTATAGTGCACACACGTACATGCAGGCAAAACACCCACAAAGATTAAAAACCAAGATAATGCCATATTGTTTATAAAATAAGATTCTAAGATCTATACATTTACCTTTACATGTCAGGAGGTAGAGACAACAGCTCTTAGTGAGTTCAAAGCCATCGTGGTCTATACAGCAAAAGCCACAAAAGTGTCGCGACAACATAGAGAGACACCCCCCCACACACACGCCTCTTACGTCATAGAGATGGGGAATATTAGATAAGACTCATATCTTTATGGCCATGAAAGAAGCTACAAGGAAAACTAGCAAATCTAATTTGCAGTTGAGAAGCATCTTTGGTAGAGCCTGTTATCCTGGCACTCGACTTGGAACATGGACATCCAAACAAAGCAGAAGTATCAAATACTCAAAGTGTCATGCAGAAAGACGTCCAAAACGACATCATCACTCTTCGTTCTGTAAGGGTGGCTAAGGCATCCATCCACCACAGAGCCTTTGTTTGATGAGATGCCATCGTTAACAGAAGCAGTGTTTTCATTCTTAGGTCTTAGGTCTGGGAGAGCCAAGAGCCGAGGCATCTGGACCTGGCTCACTTACTGTACTTAATCATTCCACAAAACATTTACAATTCGGGACACCTCCTATCTTCCAGTTACATCTTTCTCAAGAGAAGATAAATTAGGCGGCATTCTTAGGCAGATGGGACCAGCTGATCTGGCGGGGGTTGCGGTATGATCAGGTATCACTCACTGTTTTGTTTGACAGTTTTGTGAGTGGAGTTAACTCATGGGCAGTTTGTCATCCTGAGCCCCAGGATCTGTAGCTAGCAAGGTGTACCTTAGCAGTCAGACAGAGCGTAACTATAAAAAAGATGGTCCCTGCTACCTGGCTTCCTGACCATTCCTTGTCCTGACATGAAGATGAGCTCTGAGGATTTTTTTAATCTAAATAGTGTAAATTTTGTTTTGTTTTCAGACAAGGTACATAGCCCTGGCTGTCCTGGAACTCACTCTGTAGACCAGGCTGTCCTTGAACTCACAGAGACCTGCCTGACTCTGCCTCCCAAGTGCTGGGACTAAGAGTTTACACTATGGTGGCACTCAGAGAAAGGATAAGCAGGCCAGCAGGATGAGACTTAATAGGCTGGGACCATATGGTGGGGGAGGAGGTCCCCTTCTGTCACAGACATAGGGGAGGGGAATAGGGTGAAAGAGGGAGGGAGGGAGAAACGAGGGAAGGGAATACAAGTGAAGGGATATCAATTGAGATGTAATCTGAATAAATTAAATAAATAAATAAATAAAAAGGGTCGCACAGGAAAAAAAGTTTGCACCAATACACCTGGCTTAATAATGTAAATATTTTAATGTGACCAGGATCTGTGGCTAGGATCTCCATTTGCCATTAGGGTCTACACCACAAAAGGACAGAGCAACACACAGGGAGTGGAACAATCTGAATTTGGGGGAAGCACTTGTGTAGACTGGATTTGAATGGGTGTGATAAGCAGATACCAAATGCAAGTAATCGAATTTAAGATGATCTTGAGTTTTTAATGTGTGGTGTGGTTTATTTTCACTTTAAAGCAAGATGGAAAGTTGCCTTTTGTTCCCCTGGAAGAGGAGTTTATTCTGGGTGTTTCCAAGTACGGCATAAAAGTCTCGACCACAGATCAGCACGTAAGTACATCCTATGGGATCAGGAGTCCCAGCCTTTTAGGGTGCACTTGGACTCCTGTGTCCTGGCTGGTTGCCTGGTCACTGGTATTAAGGTTAGCTCATTCCTGAGGGTAAACACAGGCTTCTTTCACATTTCCCACAAATGTGCAGACCACCAATGTTTTATCCAGGGACCTCATGTCATTTGAAAGTGGCTTCTGGTTTGGCATGGAAGCCAGGCAGCAGTGACAACAATTTAGATGACTTTGTTCCTATTTCTCTAGGTTTAAACAGGAAAGTGCAATCCAGAAAGCAAGTTACCCCATAAAGTAGGCATACTAGTGTCCCTGGGCTGAGAAACTGTGTAGTCCTTTCTTCCAGATCTGTGGACCCGCCTTTTCAGCCTTCTAATGCATTCTGCCTTGGGAAATGTGTTTCCTGAGAACTGAGAAGTGCTGGCAGCCATGTCACAGGTTTCTGAAGGTCTTGTGATTTCCACAGGGCGTTCTGCACAGGCATGCCCTGTATTTAATCATCCGGATGGTGTGTTATGATGATGGCCTGGGAGCTGGGAAGAGCTTGCTGGCACTCAAGACCACAGATGCAAGCAATGAAGAATACAGCCTGTGGGTTTACCAGTGCAACAGCCTGGTGAGATTTCTTGGTTTGTTCCTATTCCATAGATGAAATAGTGATTCTTCCACGGCTTTCAAAGGCTGAGGAAATGCTCTCCCCAAGGGCCATCCCTCAGAATGAATAAACCCCGGGTCAGCAGCTACTCAGACAGGCTGGGAACTGCTTCTGCTGGGCAGTACTGACCTGGGCTGCATCAAAGCTCTCCTACTCCTGAGTTGCTGTCTTCTCAATCACAGGGCTTGCTCAGCACCAGCCATTACTCTCCAGCCCTGTCAGGAGTGCCTAAACGCTGGGCAGGTGCTGATGTCTAGGCTGGGGGAAGCAATGTGAGGTAGCCAGGTAGTTTCTGGAGAGATGATGAACTCCATTTGCACTTTATCTTCTTTTCACTAGTTCCTTGAGAACTCTGTACAGTGTGCTTTGGTCATATTCACTTTCCTGTGTTGTATCTCTTCATACAATACAGGAGCAAGCCCAAGCCATCTGCAAGGTCTTATCCACAGCCTTCGACTCTGTGTTGACCTCTGACAAGTCCTGAACTCTGCAGTCAATGGAAACCGAGCCATCAAGGGAGAGCTCATCTGTCCCTGCATCCGTCTGCAGCTATGGCCTATTAGAGGGTGGGATGCCCTGGTCCAGTTCTCTAAAATGTAATGTATAAAATATCGGTCTTATACTAATAGGTGTTATTAACAGTAGGTTAACTTTCAATAATTACCTACTTTATTGGCTAAAAAGAAACCTTGGAGGCTGGACAGGCAGCTTGGTACTTAAGAGCACTTGTAGAGGACTTGGGTTCAGTTCCCAACACCAACATGGTGGCTCAAAACTGCCTGTAACTCCAGTTCCAGGAGATCTGACGTCCTCTTCTGGCTTCCTCAGGTACCAGGCAAACATGTGGTATACATACATACACGCACCACTCACGCATACACATAAAAATAAAATCTAAGAAAGATAAAATAGCCTCTGTTGTTTTTGTTTTCAGGGTTTTTTTTAATACAAACAAGCTTAAGACTAATGTGTCACTGAGTTTGCTCTGAATGAGATTTGCACCCTGTAGCTTCCCAGGGACTCAGGATCACTTGCTTGCAACTTGAGACTGGCAGAGGTTTGGACTGGGGACCTCAAATTCACATGACCTTGGAGTAGTGACAGTGTCTGCTTAAGACAAAAAGCACCCTAACAGGGCTGGAGAGATGGCTCAGAGGTTAAGAGCACTGGCTGCTCTTCCAAAGGTCCTGAGTCCAATTCCCAGCAACCACATGGTGACTCAGAACCATCAATAGTGAGATCTGGTGCCCTCTTCTGGCCTACAGGAAGAATACTGTAAACATAATAAATAAATCCTTAAAAAAAAAAAAGAAGAAGAAGAAGGCACCCTCAAAGAAAGGTATAGCTAAGATAATACGCAGCACACTAGTGTTTATCTCAGAGTTAAGAGGACCTTGGAGGACACCTGCTGGTTGTTAGACGTAACTTTACAGGCTTTCATGGCCCACCTCTTCGATGAGTGCTAATAGCTAACACTTCAAAGATGAAAACCATGTCCATTTAAAAGTACTTTATTTTTTTTCCAGTCGAATGACTGGTTAACAGGAAGTCAATTTATTAAACATGCTCTAATTATAAATCACTGCATTAAGGACAATGAAAATAATCCATTTAGGTTATACAGTATATACAGCTGCGCTGCAACTATACCAAAGTAATCAAGTGAATTAATTGAATATCATACATCTCAAAATAGCATTCTAGGCTGCAGGTCGTTCCTTACCCTCAACAGGCCATATCAGTCTATGCACCCTATTTCTGAGTCATCTTCCCTCCAAGTCAGACCTGATGGAAAGTGGCAAAAAATTAAAAAAAAAAAAAAAAGTAAAAAAATAAAATAAAGAAGCCCTAATTTCGCAGCTGACGCTCATGAAATGTAAACTTTAAATATAAATAGATATCTACAATGTTTTCCTTTCAGTTACTTTTTCTTTTCAGTTTGCAAAGAGCAAATAACTAAGAAAGGTTAGGAGGGAAGTCAATAGAACTCTCTTCTGGTAAAAAGTACTATCCATTACTGCACAATAGCGCCACCAAATCAGAGAGTGGAAAAATATTCCCTAGGTATTTATGTACCAGTAAACCCGATAGGGTAGCTTGGGACTGGAGTTAAAATGTTGACATAAATCAACTTGATTCCTCAGAGAGCTGGCACCAGGTCACCCGAGCCCGATGATACAGATGCATGTGGGGTGGGGTGCACCGTAAAAGAGGTATTGCCAAGTGCAGTGTGCAAAATGCATCTGTTCACGCTCTTAAGTCTACAAGAAAAGTGACTAGGAGAAGGGCTCACATGGCAGAAATTAACAAGTAGTGAAAACAGATGTAGTGTTGGTGGGGGGGGGGGGAGAGAGAGAGAGAGAGAGAGAGAGAGAGAGAGAGAGAGAGAGACTTTAATTACAGATCTAACATGTTTTTACCCAGAATCTGAAAGACAGGAAGCAATCACTATATCGCATCATACGACATTCCAGTTTGTCCTGGTTTCTTTGAAATAAACAAAGAAAGGGAAGCTGCATCGACCAAGTGCGCCACCTCGGCAGCATCACTACCTTGCTATCCAGCTTACGCCTCAATCTATTCCTTTTGCTCAAACTCCAGCTTTCGTTCAAACCCTCAGCTTGCCTCTTCATTCGGAAAGAGTGCCAGATTTCCCATATCCGTCCTATGACTCTTAGGCTTACAGTTGTCAAATAGAGGTATGACAGTAAAGCTCATGAAACTAATGACTTGATTTGTATCATATACAACCTAGTTCCCCTCCCCCACCCCACATAGTTTAAGAGTGATGTGATGGCCTTACATAGTGTAACTGGGATGTTTGGGGGGGGGGTACTGGGCTCCCCAAGATCTACATGTTTCTGATATGCTCTTGAATACAAACAATTGGACAGGTTAAATTTCAAGACAGTGTAGCTACCATTCCTTTTAGAGAATCCTATTAAAGACAAGACGCTAAGCTGAGCAGGTATCCTTGGGAGCTGGGTGGGGAAGGCAGCGGCATGGACCAGCACACAGGGAGGAATGTGCTTCTTACGTGATCTGCACCACGTAAGCTACTCATGGACAGTTGCTGTCTGCGTGATGGGGGGCGTCGGAGGAGGCAAATCCTAAAACACCCGAGGCATACAAGCTAGTTTAAAGGGCTGTTTTGCAATCCGTCATCCTTAGTTTTTAACCAATTCAGGAACTGCAGTTGAAAACACCCGGTGCAGACCAGACAGCTATCATCAGTAGTACGGGAGCTATGACTGTTCACAATGGCCATACGTGCATGCAGGAGATGGTGGCAGCTGCCACCTCACAGGTGCAGAAAAGCACAAGGTTAACGTGTAAGCTTTGCCAGGCTGCTCTAAACAAACACTGGCTGAGTTTCAAAGGAACCTATGTCTTTCGAGGTGAGTGGATGGCGTTTGTGGACAGAGTCCAGGGCAGGGCGACAGACTCGGAAGCACCATGGTATTGGCTTGCTAAACTGACTGTGCTAAACAAGGTAACAATGTCAGAATTGGGCTAAGGAAAGCTGTAAGAATCCCCCAAATTTGTTTAAGCTTTTTTTTTTTTTTTAGGCTAGGCTACTCCTGGAAGTACAGGATCCTGGGTATATAGTTAAAATAGCTCCTCAATTCCCCCTTTTTAGGAAATTCTGCTTTTCCTAGTAAAAGTATAGCAATGTTGCATGAAAACCACAACCTATAAAAACAATCTGCTTATATATAAAAATGCCTTTGAGTTTTCAGAACAGGACAGTATTATGAGGAGATGGGCTGCCAAACAGCACGATCTGTGAGCCTGTCTATGGCTAGTCTTGGTACCAATAACAAAATGAAACGTAACGGTTAAACAAAGGCTTTTGTTCAGTAGCTGTTTAGTCAGCGATAAAGTGCACAAACGACACGGGAAAGGCTCCTTTGCGGCTGGGGTCTCCGTCGATGTGGCCGATCTGAAAGGAGCAAGTTTGGGTTATAAATGGTACAAACCTGGAGGGGCAATACCACATGTGTGTCTGTTCCCAGTGACTTCTTCTGCCAAAGAATGACAGAGAAACCGTTATGCCATACTTCCTTGTTATTTCCTCCCTGCACTTCCTGGAGCGCCTGCCTCCTTCCACAGCCCTCATACATCCTCAGATGGCTACCGGTGAGCACACATGTTGCCCCTGGGCCCCAGCAATAAGGAAGGCACCAGAGAAGCCATCAGGATCTACTTCCCACTTTGTACATGAATGAAGAAACAACACTCAAAGTCCTAAGACCTGGTAAAAGTATGATGTGGCTCCATGTATATCTTATCAGGCATTTGTAGAATGGTTTAAAAATATTAAGTCTGAAAAAAAGGGGCTGGAGAGATGGCTCAGAGGTTAAGAGCACTGCCCGTTCTTCCAAAGGTCCCAAGTTCAATTCCCAGCAACCACATCGTGGCTTACAAGCATCTGTAATGAGATCTGGTGGGCAGGAACACATGCGGCAGAATACTATAGAAATAATAAATACATTTTATTTTTTAAAAAATTCGGTAAGCTGGGCATGGTGGTGCATGCCTTTAATCCCAGCACGCAGGAGGCAGAGGCAGGTGGATCACTGTGAGTTCAAAGCTAGCCTGGTCTACAAAGTGAGTCCAGGACAGCCAAGGCTACACAGAGAGACTTTGTCTCGAAAAAACATAATAAAATTAATAATAATAATAATAATAATAATAATAATAATAATAATAATAATAAGTATTCACTTCTGGGGCTGGAGAGATGGCTCAGAGGTTAAGAGCACTGGTTATTCTTCCAAAGGTCCTGAGTTCAATTTCCAGCATCCACCAGCAGCCACATGGTGGCTCACAACCATCTATAATGAGATCTTGTGCACTCTTCTGGCCTGCTGGCTCACATGCAGTACAGAATACCTTATAAATAATAAATAAATAAACCTTTAAAAAAATTAAGTCTGGGCAAATAACAGAAATTATACCCATGTAATAATCTCAACCACATTCGTGATTTCGGCAAAGAAAAGTCTAAAGAAAAACTGTTAAACTACACTGTTGTTTTTCAAACTGCCACTGAGAACTGTGGCTCCTCAGGAGGAGGTAGCTCTGTAGTTATGGCTAACATTTACTTCTTTTGCACATGCCTGGTTTTTCCATACTTCTAGAAACCAATACTTTCCACATGGCTTAGCCTGTGTCAGGTTGGAGTCTCATCCAAAGGTAGGATGTGAGACAGTGTGATTCCAGCTCTGCTTCCCCGTGCTGGGAGCTTATGTGGAGGGCAAGGTCGGGTTCTCAGAGCCCAGGACTGGATTCTCACCATGCCCAGCCATGCACAGGAGTTCCTTAGGATGTAGAAGAGGAAGAAATTAGGGAGCTATGGCCCCTAGTGGGCCTGTGCTGAGGGAAGCTGAAGGGAGTGGCATCTTCCCTCAGTTGCTACAAGAAAGGTAAATGCAACCATGCCAACAGCCATGCTACAAATTGGCTGTGGAGAGCTGCATGTGGAAATGCGGGCTCTCAAAGCTCTCAGTTCAGGCCAAGTGTGCTCTGAAAATGTAGCCCAAGTGGCTTACCCATCATAATAGTGAGGTATTCACCTGAGGATCCAATCAGGCCCACTCAGAGGAGGGCACCCACATAGGAGACAGCAGAGGATGGTCTGGTAGCAGCACTAGACCCAGACTGCCTAGGCTGAGACCTTCCATCGTGCACAGCCCCCCTCCCTGTGGTCCCACCCTGACTTGTGCGCCCTGCCCCCACTCACCCACCACTCCTGATCCTCTTCCCCATCCACAATGATCACATCCCCCTCAGAGAAAGTCAGCTCGTCCGGGTTGTCAGCCACGCAGTTGTAGAGCGCTTTGACTCGCTTGGGTTTTGACTTGGTCTGCATTGAAGAGGAAGGGTGAAGGCTAGTATGGCAGGAAGCCAAGTTCTTAGGTAGAGACCAGGCCTCTTGCCTTCTGCTTGCTCCCAGCCAAGTACCCTGCGCTGGGAAACCCACAGAGGTCAAGCAAGCGGGGCTAGCTTGGTGCAGCAGGAGCCTGGGCAGAGGAAGGAAATAAGACACCTGGGGTCTGGTGCAAGCTGGCTACTCCTCAGGTCACGAAACAACACCTGAAAGCAGCTCTCAGCCCCTCCATCCAGGAGAAACAGAAAGCCCAGTTGCCTCAGAGCCCTGTACCTAGTAGAGCACAGGGAAGGAGAGCAGGTTTGTCCACTTACCGCCTGGGACTTCCTAGGCATGGGGGCTGGGGGCTGGAGGGCCATGGTGTTGGACAGAGGGCCCGAAGAAGCTTCTGTTCAGAGAGATGCACTGTGTTAGGGCCAAGACAAAGCAACTTTACAAGACACCCCCGTCGTCCCTACCCCATCCTCTCTAATGACAAGACAACGACAGTAAGAGTCACAGGGCTGTGTCTGAAAGCAGGGCTCTCCGCGAGTTTGGTTGTGTCAAGAGAAAAGTCCTGTACAAGGCAGAGAACGTCCTGCCTTCACAGTGAGAGAAACTGAAGCTAGCAGGCCCCAAGCAGGGCAGCTACCTAGAAATCCAACCCCCAGCCACCCTGTCAATCAACCTGCTCCAAGTTAAATAATTACCAGGTCCTCTTGGCTGGCCTTTGTTGATAAGTGGGGATGGCTTGTCAGTCCTACAACGAAGGAAATATATACATTTATTGATCACCAAGGTTACCTGTTCTGATTGTATTCCTTTGACCAGGGACCCCGCCCTCCCATCAGCACTTAAGCTGGTGCTTGTATCCCATCATGTGTGCCACCTTCCCACTCTTGAAAAACTAAAGGCCTAGAGCAAAGTGCTAGATCCCAATCTTAACCCCGGGCAGAAGCTAAGCACCCATCACTGCTTCCATTCATCCACTGTTTGCTGACTCCAGCCTGAGCCTCCGTTGTCATGTGAAAGGGAGCGGGCTGAAGCCTCATCTCAGGTCTGGGTGGCTCTGCTGGGGGTCTGTGTGGGCACCACAAGTCAATGCCACCCATGCCTCTGAGCTCGGGGACGCCTGCTGGGGAACCGATGTGCTCAACAGGCTGACCACAAGCCTGCTGCACTCTGTGTCCCACATTTGTGTTTGGACACAAACAGGAGGTTCTCACAGCGGGCAGGGGGGCTGCATCCACTCAGACCTGCCACCGGTGGACATGCTTTTTGCCTATAGTAGGCGGGAGACCGCTTTGTTCAGTCCCTAGAGGGAAAAGGGCCTAGGGTATGTGAAGGGCTAAAAAATAAGCTTTATCCTCAGTTCCCTGGGGTGGGGTTGGGGAGCTGGTGGGACCTGGCAGGAAGTAGGACAAACAACTGGGTAGACAAGCCTTGGGAGGGGCTGAGGAAGCAGGGAGGCAACCTGGGATGGCATTCTTTCCACAGCAGGTCACTTCCTACAGACACTTCCTCTGCAGCCCCAGTGAGCCCATCTGGGTGCTGGTGTCTGCAGCCTCAGAATAAAGAGGAAAAGAACAAGACTTGGTTGTACTCTTATTTTCTGGTGGGCCGAAAAAAACCGTAAGAGCAAAGGCTCAGTTTGATTCCCACTGCCTTGGGCAAGTATGTCTGTCCTAGCAGATGTTATTAAGTCAGTTGGCCAGCTCCCTACTCAGTCATCAACCCAGCTATGAAGTACTCACAAGAGATACTTAGCAGAGGACCAAAGTCAGCTAGCCTTGCCCTCCAAGCCCAGGAAATGTAGAATGCACTCAATACTCAGGAGGAAGAAGAGTCACAAGTTCAAGGCCAACCTAGGCTAATATAAAAAAGTAAAAGACCGCAGGGTGAGGTGGTGCATACCTGTAATCCTAGAGCTCAGGAGACAGATGTAGGCAGATTTCTGTGAGTTTGAGGCCAGCCTGGTCTACAAAGTGAGTCCAGGATTGCCAAGGCTACACAGAGAAACCCTGTCTCAAAAAAAAAAAAAAAAAAAAAAGCTAAATGATACATTTTTGTGAGTTAGTCTCTGTGGCAACTATTGAGCTCTGTTTGCTACTGAGGTGGGAAGGTGCCACGGATGGTGTGTCAGCACACAGAGTGTCACACCAAAAAAATAAACAAAAACAAAAACAAAACAAAACTTCATTTACAAGTGTGCTGGTTTGAACGAGAATGGCCCCCATAGGCTCATATATTTGAATATGCAGTTAGTGAACTGTTTGGGAGGGATTAGGAGGTGTGGCCTTGCTGCAGGAGGTGTGTCCCTAAAGGTGGGCTCAGGTTTCAAAAGCCCACACCATTCCCAGTTAACTCTCCTTCTGCCTTGTGCCTGTGATTAGGATATAAATTCTCAGCTACTGCTCCAGGGCCATGCCTGCCGTCATGCTGCCTTCCCCACCCCCCATGATCATGGACCCTGACCATGGAACTGTGAGCCCCAAGGAACTCCTTCTTTTGTAAGTTGCCTTGGTCACGGTGTCTCTTTACAGCAAGAGAAAAGAAACTAAGACACGGGTACTAAAATCTTAACTCCCAGGAGTTTCACATGCCACAAAACACTCCCATCTGAAAATGTCACCCACTTCCTATGAGTACAAAACGCACAGACCGCTTGCCACTCACGGATATGAGTAGTGGTGGCAGCTCGCCTGTGGGCCTGCTCTTGCTGTCTCCTGCTCTAAAGGAACAAATATGAAATGACAGATTTATAGCATGTCCAAAATAACTGGGGTGGGGGTGGGGGTTCTTTATAGGAATATACATCATGTCTTCCTTTAAACTAAATTCTACCCACAATGGCAGCCTGATTCCATTCATCCAAATCTGTCTTGGACAAGCCACACCCTAACATCATCGCTTGCTTTGTCATCTCCCCACTGTCCCTTTCAGTTGGATTAAAACCAGGGACACAGCACTGGGCAGAACACTCATCCGCAGTCCTCACTTGCCTCTTGTGAGCCCTCGGGAAGTGGCTGCAAGGAGGATGCTGGGCCTGGCTGACTAGCTAGTACCACTGTTCTCATCTGCCTGGCGGAGTGCCAGGTCCACCGTTTCTTGTCTAGAACTTCAAGGCATGACCTGGCACCTCAAAAAGCAACATGGAGGAGTCAGAGAATCTAAGAACATTGCAAGAAGAGGAAGAGGAAGGAAGCGCAGGGACCAGAGAGGCACAGTCCATGGCTGTCTAGCATACTAGCTTGGAAGGCACACTTGTCACGGCGAAACTCAGCAGCCAACTGTACTTCAATCACCATTTACAAACAGTATTGTGCGGATGTGTACTTTGGGCTCTGGAAGGATGTCTTGGCAAAGTAGTACATGCAACATTCTGGTTTCAAAATACCAGACTGTGGCCTGGGGCTGCTGCTCGGTGAGGAGCACATTCATAGCAGGCATGAAGCTCTGGGTTCCATCCCCAGTATCACAAAGGAAGTAGGACGGGAGAGAAAGAAAAAGAGGTAGGGAGGAGGGAGGAATAGCATATAAAAAAAAAAAAAATTTCATTTCCCAGACAAAAGAATTAGAAATAAAAACCCAAACGAAATGTACAAAGAACTGAAAAGGAAAGAACTTTAGAAGCTAGGAATATCAGGATGATTTCTAATTAACCTGGTTGACCAAGCAGGAGAGCCCTACACAAGAGTAAGGGAAGCAAGCCCTTGAGTGATCCCAGGTGTATGGTAGCATCCCCATCAAGCCAAGAACCTCTGGAAGTGGGAGACAGGAGAGGTTGTGTCATGAGCAAGAGGACTTAACAATAATAAACAACAAAAACCCTAAAGCTATGTAAGGCGCTGGCGAATCCCTGGACTCCCAGATACTCCTCCCGAGTGCACTGAAGACAGCTCCCATTCCAGAGAGGGCACAGCACAGGACATCTCACCTGGGGACACTAGGGCAGCTGGTGAGAACATCACAAAAACAGAGGGACCAAGTGTAAGATTAATTTTATCACGCCTCCCAAAAATCATACACCTTTTAGGTAGACACTATGAACCTAAGTTGCCCAAGGTGGGGGAAAAAAAATCCCTCAGAGTTCTGCAGGCGAACAGCCTACACCACCTCAGGGAAACGTATTGTCAGTGTCTGTTATGCAATGTTGCCAGCAAAGGCTCTCATGTGAAATGTCTCGGCAGTGCATGTACAAGACCAAAGACCACAAACAAACTCCACTTTCTACTATAAAAATATAGATTAAAAGATTTAGTGATGGGGGGGGCAGCTAAAGAGATGGCTCAGTGGTTCAGAGCATCGGTTACTCTTCCAGAGGACATGGGTTCAATTCCCAGCACCCACGTGTAGTTCACAACCATCTTTAACTCCAGCTCCAGAAATCTGACACCCTCTCTGGCCTCCTCAGGCACCAGATATGTACGTAGTGTACCAGCAGGCCAAACACTCATACATGTAAAGTAAAATATGAAAGTTTTAAGTTCTTTCAAAAAGGTAACTGGATCCCTTTGCCGTGTGTGCACAGGGGAAATGTTGAGAGCATCTAATGAACACTGTGGAGGGACCACGCAATCAAGACAATGTTTTCAGAGAGCAACAGAACCAATAGGACCTTGGATCTTAAGAACTTGACTCAAAACAAAATAAAAACCTAAGTTAATTATGCAGATTTAAGATCTAAGTTTGAAAGACATTTTTCAGCTAAAAAACCTCCTCGCAGAATAATGGAGAGCTGATCAGTAGGTTACGTAGCGCTTGGCCTCTCACCCTAGCATGGTAGAAACACAGGAGATTTCCAGGGCTCACACAGAAATCCCAACAGATGAAGAAATGGGGCCAATGCCATTGGAAGCCCTCTGAATGTGAGAGGCAGCGTTGGCTGATGTGGCCAGGCACAGAGTGGCCAGGCAGGGGCAACGGTTACCCGGAAGCTGGTTTCTTCTGAGGCAGGCGGCTGGGTGGCTGGGGCGGCAGGGGCGGGGGCTTGCTCTGCGAGACCCCGGGTTGGGAGGACTTGCTTGGCTGGCTCATGGCTTCTAGTGTGCTTGATGTCTTAGCCACAGAAGGAGGTGGCGTGGAGGTCAGGGTATCTGTGGAGAGAAAGGGGGGAGGGAAAGAGAGCGTGAGCCCCCTAGGTCCCATACCTAGTCTCTTTTTGGAGCCTCTTCCCTTCTCTAGCACTCACTTTCTCAGGACACCTGTGCCTGCTTCTTGGCCTGTCTCCTTGGGGCAACTGCAAGGAGGGGCAGGCGAGTAGGGGAGCCGAGCCTCAGTTACCACTGAAATTTTGCTGCGGCCTGTATGTGTTTAGCCAGGAACCTGTGTAGGGGCCAGTCCTTGATTTTGTGTTGAACTGCCCATAAACCAGCCGAGCAGGTGGAGTCTAAGGCTAGGTTCTTGCCTGGCATCTGCCCTGGGGGAGTCCAGGGTGCTTGGGCTAGGGCTCTTCTTGTATCAAGTGAGCCACGACCAGAAAGGAGCAGAGCTCTGTGCACCCCTCTGTCCTGGAGTGGGGTCAGTTAAAAGAACAAACTGTGACCATCAACCTGGTATAGGTCCCCAGTCTGAGAGGAAAGGTGGATGGTTTCTATTACGAACAGGCTGTGTGCCTCAGAGGCAAAGTGATGCTGACAAAGTGGATGGAGCCGTTTAAAAAAACAAAAACAAAAACAAAAACAAAAAAACAGAGAGTGAAGTCATGTACCTAGGCCTTCCTTCATCCTGCCTATCTCTCAAAAACAATGGAGCAACGGGCCTTTGTCAGTGGTTTATCTCAGGATGGGAACAAAGATACAGAACAAAATGGACTACATATAGGAAGGGAAATAAAATATAAGGATCTATTATTTTTATGGTCTCTCTCCCTTTGTTTCTTCCCTTTCCTACTTCAGTGGAAAAGTCCAAGGTAGGTTAGCCCAGGAACACCATACTGAGAATCTTCTTGATGCCTGACCTGAGCATACTGCAGTGGGACCCTGCCCCAAACCCCTCTGCAGAACTTCCTGGACACACTGTCCCTGCTGCTGCTGCTGTTGCTGCTGCTGCTAGCACCTACCCTCTTGGCGATTCCTGCAGAAGCGCTAGGGTTGCTTTCTGTATACACCACAGGTACCATGGCCTAGGAAGAGCCCCACTGCCCTCGAAGCAACAGACCCAGAGATGCTGGGCTCCCATCTCCTCAGGCCAAGGCGGGTGGGGAGCAGACAGGGCTGGTGTCACTGGCGCAGTGGAAAGCATCTGGCTCTGCAGCAGGAGAAAGGCCCTTTCCTGCTGCCTGTCTCCTGGTGTTGGGAACTGCCACCCACACATTGGCGTGTTGGGAACCTACACATTGGCGTGTTGGGAATGGCCACCCACACATTGGCGTGACTGAAATGACCACTCCCAAATCACAACACAGCCAGAAGAAGTGGAAGTGTGGATGCTGTTAAAATGCTTTGTGAGACAGAATGAAGAATGAGCCATCTTGGGGTAACAAGGGAATGACGGGGATTTGAGGCAGAGGCTGAAAGGTTTGGGACCACAGGGGCAACATCTGGTATGTATCTGCGTGCAGCCTACAGCTGTCTCCCCCAGCTGTCTGCCAACAGTGCCCCCCGTCTTCCAGACTCATAAGGCCCATTGGCAAGAAAGGAAAAAGGGGTGGGGGGGAACAAAAACAAAAAAACGTACTGGTAGATGTCATTCGCAGAGGGGGCAGCGGTGGGTGGACAGCTGGCAGATCTGACGAAGATCGCTGCCTGCTGACACCGTCCACACCTACAGAGTTTGTCTTCCACAGGGTGTTAGCCGAGGTGGCTGTCTGAACTAAACCCACACGCATACACACGTGCACGCACGCACGCGTGCGCACACACACACACACACACGGAACAAAAACAGAAACAAAACACTTCGTTATTGATCCTCTCACTCATAAAAGGTCAACTTGAGCCTGCTAGAAAAGCAACAGGGCCCTGAAATTTACTCCTTTCTCTAGTAGGGAAAGTGAGATGCATAAAAAATATATATATATAATAATAAGTAAAATGCTCTAGGGAACACTCACAGGTAGACTTTTCAATTTGATGGTAAAAATTTAAAAATATTACACTTTGAAGAAGGAAATAAATAGCCATAAGTCTACTGAGCATCGCATTCGGGGCCTATGGAACTTCTTATTTCTGCCCTCCTAATGCCTCCCACTGTGGGCCAGAGACCCTGTTTTCAGCCACTGTGGATAGGTAGGATGTGTTCTAGACACGAGGGGATGGCTCTCCCCAGCCTTCAGTAACATAGCTGCCTGGAAATCTGCACAGGTGAGCCAGGAGCTCCAGCCGACTCCCACAGCGATGACACTGGTCTTTTTCACTATGTGCCGCTTGCTCTGATGCAGAGGGGTGCCCCTGTGCCTAAGCGGGCAGGGCTGGGCCTGACAGGGAGGAGACAGACCTTCCTAGGCCAGCTCCAGGGTTGGGAGGGAGCTGTCACACTTGTCCAGTGGTAAGTTCTGCATCTCAGTGTGGGACACGGGGCAGCCTTACTTTAACTCCACCCACCCCCCACCCCATGGTGTGAGCATGCCCTCTTCACATCAAGTGTGGGCTTTAGGGCAAGGGAAATGGAGGCGGTAGGAGTGTAATTTACTTCATGTGTGTGTGTCTGTGTGTGTGGCGGGGTCGGGGAGGAGCTAAAAACAGAATGGCAAAAGTGGAAAAACAATCTGATTGCAGGAGCGCAAGAGATCAAGACGAGGAGGTGACCAATCCTGTTCTGCCACCCGACGGAGAGAATGAAGCCTCTGTCACAGAGCCAGCACAAGCTCCTAGACACCCAGACAGCCAGTCTCTGGGACACTGGGCCTTTCAGAATTAACACACCTCTCCAGGACAAAGAAGCAGTGAGATGCCTATAAGGGTCACGACAGCCCATAGGAGGCGACAGGGAGCACTCCTTAAGCCCAGGAGGAATCTGTGGGAGGTGCTGGTGGTGTGGTATGGTGTGTGTGTGTGTGTGTGTGTGTGTGTGTGTGTGTGTGCGTATGTAGGCAGGTACAGGGCCTGCTCGTCACACCTGCGCTCCTTGGTGACTCACCTACCTCTTGGGGCCTCCCCGATGCTGGTCAGTGACACTTGCAGTCCATTCAGTGGGTCTTCCAGCTACCTAATTACCCAGTACCACCCCACACTGCCCTCTCCATCCTAGCAGCCAGCTGCCTCACGAGAGACTGTTCAGGCCCAGGGACAGCAAGTGGAAGCTGCTATTCTTCCCAGAGAAGACCCACCCTCCTTGACGTGAGAGGCTCTGAAGCACAGCACCTAAGGTCTGTAGCCCTGGCCGAGCTGGGCTGGCCACTTGCTGGCTACCTCATGAGGCGCAGTGGCCGCTGGTCTTCCCTGTCAGACAAACTGCTTGGTGTTTCTGTGTTTGTAAAAGCAAGCAAGCAAACACACAAAAATCCCCTGTCCAGTGGATCTGCTCCATTGAGACGGGGTAGTTTTGTGGCTTTTCACACTGAAGACATCAGGGAGGGCCCACACATTTGTAATTAGGCTGAGCATTGTTTCCCAACTGAGTACCTCCATTTCAAAGCTATTCTAGAGAGAAACTAAGGGACCACAGTGCTTTAAGCTAGTCCTGAGACAGGGGAAAGGGAACAATCGCCAAGTGGGAAAAGGATGAGGAGAGCACAGTGGGAAAGGGCAGCGAAGGGCATCCTAGCTGACCAGCCGCAGGCCCGAGTAAGAACCCAGGCAGGGCCTCTACCAGTTTGGCATGCTAAAAAGAACGGAACTCCTTAAGGAACCCAACAGAAAGTCACTACAAAATAAGCACTTCACCCACACATCAAACTTCTCCAGGCCAAAGCCCATATGCATTTGCAGGGCACTCAAAATTGTATACCTTTGCCACCAACGTTCCGAGGAGGGAGCGGGGGTGCGCTGGTGGTGCTGGCGGGTATCGACTGGGAGGAGGGCGGGCTGCCGCTCAGGATGGCTCCGTAGGTCTCATTCTGCAAGATGCTGGGCCCGAAGCCCCTCTGCTTGTCCTTGGTGAGGTTTGTGGTATCTCTGGCCAAAGACACAGCATTGGACTGAAACTGGCTGGACCCCAGCTGGTAAAAGCTGACGGGCCGGTCCTCCCGCCGGTTGGGACTAGGCTGCAGAGGAATGGCAGAGCAAGAGTGTGAGATGGAGCCATGGCTTTCTCTGAGTCAGACCAACTCATCCATCATTGCTGCGTGGTGGGTACCACTTCAGCCCTATGCTCTTACACTTGTGTCTTGTAATTAACACACACAGACACACACACAGACACAGACTCACACAGACACACACATAGACACAGACACACACAGACACACACCCACACACACCCCTTAGAGCAATGGTTTACTAATTGCAATTCTTTGTTCTGAAAACTTCAGGTAGAAGCTGTTTCATCTTGTGCATAGTTCTCTTACCCAGCCTAGCTCTGTGCTGTCCTTGAGGTCCCCCTTCCCGGATACACTTTCTTTCTTCTGTGACAGAATAGCTCTGGCTAGCCAACACAATCAATTTCACCAGCGCTGTGCTTACTTCAGAGCAAATAAACAAACCTCTTTCCCATTCCTCTGAACCGCTGGCTGTTCAGATCCCGTTAAATCAGGGGTCAGTAAATCCTGACCTCTGGGATGTTGTATCACCTTTTTTTCCCTCTTTCTTTTTTTTTTTGATTTTTGAGACAGGGTTTCTCTGTGCAGCCCTAGCTGTCCTGGACTCGCCTTTTATACCAGGCTGGCCTCGAACTCACAGTGATCCGACTGTCTCTGCCTCCTGAGTACTGGGATTAAAGGTGCGTGCCCCCATGCAGATATCATATCACTTGCTTTAAAAAAAAATTAAAAAAGGAACAGTGTGTTCTTTGTGTACATGTGTGGAGGCCATTGAAAACTGTGGGGCTCAGTTCTCTCCTTCCACCTGAGTCAAACTCAGGTCCCCAGGACTGAAAGAAGTACCTTACTGCTTTTATAAATAGAGATTTATTGAGATGCAACCTTGAGGCATCATTTACCTACCTGTACTATAGGGAAATGCTAAGTACATATGTTAACTGCTTTTCCATCACTGAAGGTCCTACAGCCTTCAAAAATACTTTTTTCCATTTGTATCTATTAATCATCTGTTTACACTTTGCATTAGAATACTAAACTCCTATGGTGGAAAAACCATAAAAATGTGCTCAACAAGGTCTTTCCTCTCATTCTAGTACTGTATGGCAGTATGCTGTGGTGGAAGCAAAGAAGAGTCTGGAGAGAGGCTGCCTGAACCTGGCTCTGCAGCAACAGCCCCGCCTGAAGGTGGCATCACCCTGAGGTACCCCAAGGTACCAGGGCTGGAGCCCTATGCTCATTCCAAGGCTGTGTGAAAACAGCTATGTCTGTTTGGCTGCGTCAGCCTCTCTTGAGGCTTTGAAGTGCCCATCCAATAAAAGGAGTTGGATACAATGAAATCCAAAGGCTGTGAAACCACTTGGTGTCTGAACACTGTCGCCTGCCTACAATACCTGACTCTATATGATGGCCCCATAACAAGTGAGATCATCTCCACACTCCAGCACCTGACTACACGCACACAACAGCCACCTATGGTCACGTGACCGCCTGTTCTGCTCGTCCATCACAATGGGCTGGAGCTAGGAGGTAGGCGGAGACGTGGGAAAGGCAAGACCGGAACCCACCCAGATCAATGAGCACACGTAACAGCAGGCCAAGCCCCGCCCCCACTCTGACAGAAGCTCAGGGAATTGTTTTTGCTGCAGCAGCATGGCACAGACCTGGAGCTTCTCGTCCACGTCATCGTCGCTCTCGTCCAGGTCCTCGTGTAGCAGCCGCCATTCATACTCGACGTGGACGTGGGAATTAAACCTTCCTGACAAGGCCTGAGTCAGCTGGGAAGGGGGAGGGACAGTTATTGTTGCTGCCCCGGGTGCTGCACCACCAGGGACAGATCCTCATGGGTGTCCAGACCAAGAACGGACAGGCCGGAGAGGCGGGGCGTGAAGGGACTCTTGGGGAGGTTCCATTGAAGTTCCTGGATCTCAGTGGAAGTCCCTGGTACCCAGACCCTCAAACTACTCCCTGTCAGTGACTCTCTGTAAACTGTGCAGGGTGCCACACAGGCAAGGGATCTATCTGCAGGCCTAAACGGTGACAGCCAGCTTGCAGGTGACATCACAGCATGGAAGTCACCTGGACCCCAGAGGGAATATGTTCGCTGCTAAGTCAGCCTTCTCACAGTGAGAGAGCTGAGCCCTACAAAAACAAAACAAAGCAAAACAAACAAACAAACAAAAAGATGTCCCCGCCTTCAATTCTCTCACAGAAAGTGGCTCCAGCTGCACAGGAGGCACACCAACTTACTATCTGTAGCTGGTGTTTAGGGCTTAATTTTCCCACAGGCGAGTCAGTTGCTGTGTGACTTTTGGGCAAGTCACTTGACTTCTCTGTACCGGCTTCCTCGTCTACAAAACGGGGGTCAAAGATTAGCTAACTTGACGGGGAGCGTGTAGACGAGCCCCCGTTGCTTACTCTCTAGCCGTGTGGGCTCTAAGGACTCTGTGGGTTGGGTGCTTACTGTGGGCACCCGCTTTATAGAAATCAACAATTCTCATGGCAACCTTGCAAAAGAATGTCACTAGCTCGGCTCTGCAAACGAGGCAACGGCCTGCCCGGGTTCCCCAATCTGCAGTGAGGCACAGTCTGCTGCTAACGGAGGACTGCTGACCCTGCAGCTCCTTCCACCACCCACAGCGCCCCTTCTTCCACAGCAGAAGAGAAACACAGACTGACCTGCAGGCTCTGGGTTTAGGGATAAAAGCTGGGCACGCCCATGAAGAAGAGAGCTAGGCCCCCATGGGCACCAGATAATGTGGGGGTCCAGCCTTTACCTTACGGAGCCCAGGGCTACCATCATGTCCAAAACACACCACAATGAGGTAGCCACCCACCTGGCCAGCCAAGATCCCCCAGAGTGCTCCTCCAGGCCAGCCTGTGCTCAGCATGCCCCCAGCATGTGTATTGTGGTGTGTGCTGTGACCTGTTGGTACTGCCCCGAGACCAGCTCTTCTCCACCTCCCTGCTCCATCACACCCCAGGCCATCTGCCCGTACAGATGCTCACCAGTTCCTCACAGTGTTCGTGCTTGAGCCTCTTGGCGATGTCCAATGGCGTCTCTCCTGACTCATTGGCTGAAAGTCAAGGGAAGGAAAAAGAGACAGCAACACTTGGCTTATGTTTTGCACATAAAACATCCGCAAAGACTCACATGCTGAAGGCTTGGTCCCCAGTTGGTGGCGCTATTGAGAAGTGACAGGAGCCTGAGCATTTCTCTAAGTGTTTCTCGGTCTTTCGTGTTTTATCTTTTGAGAACTCTGCTCAGTTTTGTAGCCCTACTTTTTTTTTTCCTTCTGAGACAGGGTGTGGTGTTTTGAATAAGTATGGCCCCCAATAGACTCGTGTTTGAATGCTTGGCCCATAGGGAGTGACACTATTAGGTGTGGCCTTGTTGGAGGAAGTGTGTCACTGTTGGGGCAGGCTTTGAGGTCTCCTATGCTCAAGCTCCGCCCAGTGTGGCATGAAGTCCCCGTCTGCTGCCTGTGGACCAAGATGTAGAGCTCTCAGCTCCCTCTCCAGCACCACGTCTGCCTTCACGCTGCCATGCTTCCCGCCATGAGGATAATGGACTAAGCCGCGGAAGCTGTAAGCCAGCCCCAGTTAAATGTTTTCTTTTATAAGAGCTGCCGTGGTGGTGGTGTCTCTTCAAAGCAATAAAACCCTAAGACAGACACACCTCATTAACCTAAGCAGGACTCATGGAATGCCATCGGGTTAACCTGGCAGGGCTGGCTGTCACTTAGTTGTACAGGATCCGACGGAGTAGAGAAGCTATGATTGAGCTACCTAAGAACTGTCAAGGCAGCCAACCGTTACCTTCAGTTCCAGTTATCAAAAGGACAAGAACGCACACAGTGAGTGCCGCCCGCCCTGGCGCTAGACGCTTATGAGCTTTGTAATCCAGACATCTCAACTGGCCCTTTCTTCTCTGGAAGCCTCTGCCGATGAGGTTCGTCTTTCGCTTTTCTTTCTCCTCCTTCTCCTCCTCCTCTTAAATCAACACAGGGTATCTTCTAAGTCTCTCAACAAGGTTTGTTTGTTTTTTGCTTGTTTTTCTCCTCTTCCTCCTCCTTCCTCATCCGACAGGTATCTCTAAATAATCCGGCTTGCTGAAACTCACTGTAGACTAAGCTAGCTTCAAACCACAGTGAGCTCCCTGCCTCTGCCTTTCAAGTGTATGTGCCACCACGCCGGGCTCCATTAGTTTCCAGCGTGGCCTTTAAGCAGAACAGTGTTTTGTTTTGTTTTGTTTTGTTTTTTTCTCTGCTTTTTTGTTTAGTTCAGTAGTTCTCCAAATACTTTCCCAGGAACCAAGCACAGCTGGATGGCTCAGGGTAAACTGTGCCTTGGCAATGTCAGTGGGTCAAGGGACCGCAGCTGGGGGTCGGCAGCACAGAGGCCACACAGGGCTAGGATCTGCTTCAGGCACTACAAACAAAAGGAGGGGGCACGACAGCACCACCTCCAAGAAAGGCCTTGTCTGATCGTGGGAGGTGAGCCAGGGCTACACGATCTAGATTCACCCAGCTCAGGGCTTTTCTGCGAGGCCTAACCTCAGCACTCCTGAAGCCTGCAGGTTAAGCCGAAGGCTAAGACAGATAGCGGGGTGTTGAGGCCCAGGACAAGCCACTCTGTGGGACAGGTAAGGAGAGGCACTCCTTTCCTCTGTGAGAACTGCTCCCTAACAACAACAGAAGTGCAGAGCTGCAGAAAGAGGCCAGAGGAGCCACTCCCATCCCAGCAGCCCCCGGGCGGCCTACCTATCTCGATGGAGGCCTTTCCCCGCAGGAGGAGCTTGAGGCACTCGGCGTTGTCGGTCAGGCAGCAGTAGTGCAGGGCCGTGCTGCCCTTGCCCGTCTGTTTATCCAGGTTTCCACTGCTCGGACCATAGACAGAAAGAGACAGATAACAGAGTCAGAAGCCACAGGACTGAGGACTGCTCTGCACACTGTGGGAAGATGTGTTGAGTTAGCTCGTCCCACAGTGGGCGGGTGCCAGATTAGCTAGCATGAAGCGAACGTACCTGAGACGCAGGAGACCAACAAGGAATGGTGGCTGCGTTGTTGCTAAGTTTGGGTGAGAGCAGCGATTCTCAACCTGTGGGTTGTGACCCTTTTGGGGGCTGAATGACCCTTTCACAGGGGTCATCTAAGACTATCCTGCATATCAAGGATTTATGGTTCATGACAGTAGCAAAATTACAGCTATGAAGTCGCAATGAAAATAATTTTATGGTGGCGGCAGGGGCGCCACAGCATGAGGAACTGTATTAAAGGGTTGCAGCATTAGGAAGGCTGAGAGCCACTGGGCTAGAGAGGACACCCTGGAGCAATCGTGGTACCTCTGTCCCCTTCCTTCCTGGCCTGTGGTACCCATACGACCAGCCCTACCTGCTGCACTAGAGAGCAAGCAAAGTTTTCATTTCTTTTCCTTCTCTCTTTTTAAACATTATTTTGTTTTATATATGTGGCTATGTTGCCTGCGTGTATGTCTGGGCATCGTGTCCCCTAGGACTGGAGGCGTATATGGCTATGAGCCACCACATGGGTACTGAGATCAGAAGCCGGGTCCTCTGGAAGAGCCCCCAGTGCCCTGAACCACTGAGCCATCTCTTCAGGCCCCTTCAGTTGGTTTCCTGATGTTTCCACCGAGGAAGGGAACACTACTGTTCCATTTGGTATCCCAAGGCTCCCGCAAGCCTCCCAGCCCTAGGACAGGCCCCTGAAAGTCTGTGTGAAGGGGGACACCTCTGAAGATTTTCTTTTCTTTTCTCTCTTCTTCTTCTTTTTTCTTTTTTTTCTTTTTTCCTTTGTTTGTTTGTTTGTTTTTCGAGACAGGGTCTCTCTGTGTAGCCTTGGCTATCCTGGACTCACTTTGTAGACCAGGCTGGCCTCAAATTCACAGCGATCCGTCTGCCTCTGCCTCCCGCATGCTGGGATTAAAGGCATGCGCCACCACACCCGGCTTCTGAAGAATTTCACATGTTCTTCTACCATAGAACAAGACTAGGTTATCCAAAACCAAAGGTGGATGTGTTCTGCATACACTATAAAGCAAGTACCATCCTAAGTGTCACTACCACCAAGAAAGGACAGGAAGCCTTGGACCCAAAGGCAAACAAATGGGGACAGAAGTGCCCTTGGTTTGGTACCCACTGCTCCCAGCTGCCTCAGTTTAAGAAAGAGCCACCTTTCCTTTCCATCCTTCATGCAGCGCTGGGGATGGAGTGAAACGGGTGCTTACCACGGAGTTCACCCCAAACCACCTCCTACCCTGTCTTCCTTCTGTGTTAGGAGGAGGAAGAATCAGGCTCCCACCCCAGGAGAATTTATGTGGATGCAGAGATTTTCAAATGTCCATGGAAACAGCATGCCATGGCAGGCCCTAGGCTCAGCTCAGAGGAGAGTGTCTGAGATCTGTGAACCAAAGCTGCAGGTCTTCGTGGGGGTGACTGGCAGGGAAGGACAGAGGGCACAAATATAAATCATCCCCTGCTGCAAGAATTTCCCTTTCCACTTGCAGCATTCAACCAGCATCCTGTGCTCCAACACGGCCGACCCCAGGCACGATCAGGGAGTCCCAGGACAGGCTGAAGAGTCTTAGCACGTGGCTTGCAGTCGACAGGCAGGTGTACGAACGGAAGCGGCACACGTTGAACAGGGACTCTGAGCAACTCAAAAGGCCATTTCTAGTCAATGATCTCAAGTGGCCTCACAGCCCAAAGGAGACAGCCTTCAGTGAGCTCTGATTTACAATTCCTGGCTTAGGTCAGTGGCTAAGGCATCTCTACCGCCTCATACCCCTCCACTATTGAGATGCCCTGTGGAGACTGATATGGGAAAGATTCATCCACATGACAAACCAGGGAAATGCTCATGTCACAGATGATGGCCCCGGCCCCAACATGGAGTCTTTCCCAGACTCTAGATACTGGATCTTGCAGGTACCATGAAGACCTTCTGTTCTCACACTCCTGGGCTTTCTAGGGAATTCTCATGACTCTTATTTAAACCTGAGACACGAGCATCTTGGCAAGACAGCCCAAGTAGTGTAGACAGCATCTCAGAAGCCCTAGAGGACAAGGACAAAGGCTGTCGCTTAGTTTGGAGACACCCACCTGTTCTGGACCAGAAAGTCTACAATGTGAAGGGATGTCCGGTCTACGGATCTGACTGCAAGGTGGAGGGCCGTCTCATCTGGCTCCTGAAATTCAGAGCGCAACATTGGGAACTTCAGCGGCATCTTTCAACCCCAGGCCCACCAAGGTGAAACAGCACACGCCCCTTGCAAAAACCTGCCCACCGTACAGTACAAAGCACCCACTTTTTAAATCTCCATAGCCAGAGGCATGTGTGGTGGTCTGAACGGCTCATATGTCTGAATACTTGGTCCCCAGTTAGTGGGACCATGGGGAAGCATTAGAAGGTGTGGCTTTGGAGGTGTACCGCTGGGGTGAGCTCTGAGGTTTAAAAAGGCTTGTGACATTCTCAGTCTCTGTCTGTCTGTCTGTTTCTCCCTCTACACCCACCCCCCCCCCCCCCCGTCGTCAGTCTGTCTCTGTCTCTCTGCCTTGTGGATGTCAGACAGAGAGAGACACAGAGACAGAGACAGATATTGGTACTATCCCTCCTAACAGGGGGGTTCAAGTCCAAGCCATTTCAACTGTGTCCCCATCCCCACCACAAGTAGAGAGAAAAGATAAGCAGGAGTTATTTCAGGCAGGTGGGTGAGTGGGTCAAAAAAGCAGGGAGAAGGAAACAGCCAAAATGCAGAGGGCATGAACAGAACGGCCACTTCTTCCGTCACTTGCCCTGCCTGCTCAGTCCCCTGGCAGTACTGGGCACATCCTGCCCTGGACATGGGGCTTGAGTTTTCTCCTGAGAGAGCATGGGAGCAACACTGGCTAATGCTTAGGAATGACCTGTGTCATGCGGAGAAAATGGTGTTACCTTACAATGTTCCCACTCAAGGGATCTAGCTTAGCCTAGAATTCAGGCCCTACCTAGTGCCCTGCCATACAGGATGATGAACCCCGTCCTGAGACCAGGAGGTTCTTTGGACCTGGAACATGTGTCCATGGGGACTCTGTCAGGAAGACGACCATAAAACAGACATGACCCCAAGAACAACACCTGGAGACCGGAAGAGGCGCTCGACTCAGCCCTTCTGGGAGGACACTCAGTGTGAGCTCCAAGATGGTCCTTGTCACGCACTCTTCAGCATGGCCTCAGAGATGCTCTGGACTAGCTTCCCACACAAGTGAGAGGTAGGGAGGGTCCTCTCAGGCTTTTAGGCATCCGAGGATGGATTCCCTTCCACCTCAGACAGCCTTTCCTTCAACATCTGGCATCACACTTTTGGCTTAAGAATAAATCAACAAGGGCTCAGGAGTCAAGAGAACTTGCTGCTCTTGTAAGGACCTGTGCTTGGTTCCCAGCATCCATAGTGGGAAGCTCACAGCCCACCTGTAACTCCTGCTCTAAGAGAGCTGACACTGTCCCCTGACCGCTGAGGGTACCTACATGCATATGGTACATATAGACACATAAAATTAAATTCATCTTTTTAAGAAAGAACAAACTAACATACAAAGGTCCAGTTTGAAAGGAGTCAATCTAGGTGTGGTGGTGCACAAATATAACCTCAGTACCCAGGAAGCTGAGACAGGAGGATGGCTAGCAGAGTGAGACTCTTTAAAAAAAAAAAAAAAGAGGGGGTAGGTCTTATTGCAGCAGTGACTGTAGTTAGTAGTGCATTTCAATCATATATCCAAAAGTGCTAAGTGGAAGTGAAATGTGCCCATGACAAAAGATACATATATGAGGTGATCTATAGTGTGGTCATTTCACTGTGTGTGTGTGTGTGTGTGTGTGTGTGTGTGTGTGTGTGTGTGTGTGTGTGTGTGTGTGTATGGCTGTTTGTAGGCAAGCATGGTGTGGTGCACGCCTTTAATTCTAGCACTCGGGAGGCAGAGACAGGCAGATCTTTGTGACTTTGAGGCCAACATGCCAGCATGGTCTACGGAGAGACTCTAGGACAGGCAGAGCTACACAGAGAAACCCTGTCTCGAAAAGACAAAACCAACCAAAAAAAAAACCAACCACAGAAGAAACAGGAAAGAAAAGGTGGCGCCTGTGCCTCTCTAGGGAGTGATACAGTATGGAGACCATGGCTGGACAGGGCTCCCTTGTTTTACCCCTCATCTTTCATCCTTTTTTTCAGCCCCTCTTACATGCCCGTTGGCCAGCGGGATCTTTTCTGTCAGGTCCACACCGTCAGCGTAAGCTTGGAGTAACCCAAAAATGTCTCTGGTCTTGACGGCCTCGCACAGCCGGTGGAGCTTCGCCGAGGTGTCGGCGTGCTTTTTCCTTGCGTATCTCCTCTCGATGTACTTGGCTGTGATGTAGTCCTTCCTTGCGATCCTGAAACCAGACATAACTGATGCGTGAACCGCTGAGGGCCTCTGTCCATCCGTCCAGACCACCATCTGCAACCCTGCCCAGCCCCTCTTGGGGCCCTGTGGGCTCCTTCCTTAAGGAGAGGCACGTCTAGCTTCCTGAAGTATGGAAGCCCACACAGCAGTCCTCCGTCAGGCGTGTGGCTTTCTTACATCCTCTCAGCTGCCTGCTGCTGTCTCCTTCTGCGGCCCTCAGCTCTCACTCAGCATGCTGCGGTCCCCACACCTAACCTGTGTATCTTCCTGTCTTGCTCACATCCGTCTACCCACACGCTCAAGTCTCCCACTGCTGTCATCCACGTTCCTCCTCTGGCTGTCCCCAGCCACTTCCTTGATTCACCGGATCCCCAGAGTACAGAGAAGACATCAGAGGAAACATGGGTAGCTTCCCAAGACCATGGGCTGGCCCAGCTCAGAGCTGGAGGACTTCTTCAGTGTGGGGATTTGCAGAATTACCAAACCACGGGGGGGGGGGGGGGGGGCAGCCCCCATGGGGGAGCTTATCCAATGCCTTAAACTCTATGGGCTCTGGTGACAGGACAGGTGTCAAGTTGTGTTTTTTTCACTAATTAATGTGGGACCCTCTCTGTGACCCCTAAAGGACAAGGGTGTGGTAGAAACAACTGAGTTCTATTAGTTATCCGTTTATTTAGACCTCAGCTCTTGGGTTTTTTTTTTTTTAATAATTTACTTAATTTTAGTCTATATGCATGGTATGAAGATGTCAGAACCCCTGGAACTGGAGCTACTGACAACTGTGAGCTGCCATGTGGTTGCTGGGAATTGAACTCAGAGCCTTTGGAAGAGCAGACAGTGCCCTTAACCACTGAGCCCTCTCTCCAGCCCCCTTGGCTGTTTTTTTTTTTTCCTTTTTTTTTTTTTTAAAGATTTATTTATTATTATACATACAGAGCTCTACCTGCTTGTACCCCTATAGGCCAGAAGAGTGCATTAGATCACACTACAGATGGTTGTGAGCCACCATATGGTTGCTGGGAATTGAACTCAGGACTTTTGGAAGAGCAGTCAGTGCTCTTCACTGAGCCATCTCTCCAGCCCTCCACTCTTGTTTTTGAGACCTATTTTATGTGTATGCATGCCTGCTGCCTAAAAAGTGGGACAAGGGCTTTGGATCCCCAGGAACTAAAAGTTCAGACTGGAAGCCACCATGTGGGTGCTGAGAACTCAACTCAGGTCCTGTGAATGAGCAGCACACACTCAACCACTGCGCCGTCTCTCCAGCCCCAGCTCTGGGGCTTTGTTTTTAAACAGACTCATTACATAAGCCAGGCTGTCCCCAAACCCCTGAGCCTCCTCCTTCAGCTTCTAAAGTAAGAGGGTGACAAGTGTGCACCATGCTCTGGGTTTTGTCAGCTTGCTGTTGTTGCTTTAAACGGATATTCATCCGTCCTGGGCTCTGAGCCCCCTGAGGGTGGTTCCAACCCAAACATGGGACAGATTTCTGTAACCTACTCTGACCCCTGGTTGCACCCAGACAGACTGTGTCCTCGGCTTTTTTTTTAAATGTTGAGACTGAGATGGGTGAAGGCGAGCAGTAGAGCACTACAGACTGATCCATCTGGTGATGTGGGGGAGGGGTGGAGAGTGAGAGTGGGGCTTCCTGCTGATTTTTCAGGGACGATCTGTCTCTATGAGCAGATGCAAGCTGGCCTCTAGGTGGCCCAGTCACACATGCTTTCTGCCTCTACTCCCAAGCGGTGGCTCGCAGGCCATTAGAGGGCGCCTTTGGTTTCCCCGGCAGCATATGGTTGAAGATGATATGTGTTTACCTCAAGCTACAGGCGCTCAATTCTATCAAATCTAAAAATAAAATATTTCCTGGATGAAGCAGGCATAGAGCTGGGGCTATTTCTTTGATTTGTCGAGCCATTAAATATTTACCAACCCACCACAGGCGACATACTGTGGTGGCAAATCCAAATATGAGTGGGATTCAATTTCCAGAACAATATATGAAAACCCAAGCATACTGTAAAGTGAAATGGGATGCTCCAAGAAGAGCCAGCTGCAGGAAGCACACAGAGTCACATAGTGAATTTTCTTCTTTTATTTGGGTTGGGGAGCAAGTCAGACTTGCCCATGCTAACCTTGAACTCACTATATAGCCCAGGTTAACCTAAAACTCACGGTATAGCCTAGGCTAGCCTCCTGCCTCAACCCAGCCATTGCAGGGATTACAGTTATGCACCACCGTGCCTGGACACGCACTTTATCTCACCTGCAGAAGAATGACTGTGAGTGGCTCCTCATCACTAAGGTGATGAACCAACCCTCATTTCTGAGGAAATAGAGTGTAAACTTCCTTGCGAGAAGTGTCAGTGTGTGTGAGTGTGTGTGTGTGTGTGTGTGTGTGTGTGTGTGTGTGTGTCTGTCTGTCTGTCTGTCTGTCTGTCTCAGAGCAGACCTGGCCTAACGCTGGGAGGTGGTGTCCATCCTTAAAATCATTTACCCCTAGAACAAACAGATGGCCCACTTTCATACGGAATCCTGCTAGGTTTTTTAAAAATTATTATTTTATGTATATGTGTATTCTGTCTGCATGTATGTATATGCACCGTAAACGTTCCTGGCTCCTGCAGAGGCAGAAAAAGGCATTAGATCCTCAAGAACCAGACTTCTGAATCACTGAAAACCACGTAGGCGCTGGGAGCTGAGCCCAGGTCTTCTGCAAGAGCAACAGGTGCTTTTAACAGCCGCGCCATCTCTCTGGCCTCTACTCCTGTCACTTAAAGGAAGTATTTGAACATACTCTTTGTCTAAAGTTGACTGGTATTACAGCGATCCAGGAGACTGGAACCTCAATGACAGACAAACGAGCAGAAGGAGCCAGCACCAAGCAATAGCCACTTGCTTTAGTCACTAAACCCACCACAGTAGACCATGACATTTCCTTCCCTAAGCAGGGTCCTCCAGTTGGCCAGGAAGGCACTGTGTACCTGTGGGTCACAAGAGAAGCCTAAATTGCAAGGGATCCCCATTTCTCAAAGGCAGCCGGGGCACTTGCACAGACTCTGTTGCTAATACCACTCAGGCTCCAACTGAGCCATCTTTCTAATTTCCCCAATGCCTTCCTTGTTATTATAGAAACTAAGGTTTAGACCCAAATGATAGAGAATTTGCCTTATCTTGTGGCCTGGAATCTGGGCTCCTCATGCTTCTCCAGGTCGGGTCTGAGATTAACATCTTCATATAGAGAAAACAATGCTTTATAACCATGTTATGCGACCTCTGGGAAACTCTAGGTTTCAAATGCTTGCTTACTTACTACAAGGTGCAAACACAAACTGACTGTTATCTCACAGCTACAAGTGGCTAAGGCACTTGAAGGCCAAGACAGCCAAGGACGGAGAAGTCTCCTGCCTGCCCTCTATAATGTTTCCATGCCCTCAGTGAATCACAGTGCAGGACGACACAGGTCCTTTGCTTCTATAGCCTCAGGTTCCCACACAGACCAGTTACAAAAATCTAAATATTCTGCTTTATACAGGCCCTGTACACTATCACCCCCTGAAAAACACCTCCTAAAAACACTGTCCCCTGTCACTCAATGTCCTTTAGGAGAACCCAAACCACTAACTCAACTTCAGGCCTATCCCAGTGAAATGTGGTCTGTGTTAGTAGATTGTAAAACTTTCTCTTATTATCCACTTCGGTTTCCCTCTTCTGTCGTAGTGCTCAAACACATGTGTTGTCTGTCTGCTGGCTGGGAGACCTGGCCCTGGCCTTCTACCTGCTTTGTTTTGCATCACACCCTAGCAGGCACACCACCCCAAGTCATCCTGTGGACAGACAGGCCACTTTAACAATCAGGAATGAGCCGGGCGGTAGTGGCGCACGCCTTTAATCCCAGCACTCGGGAGGCAGAGGCAGGTAGATCGCTGTAAGTTCGAGGCCAGCCTGGTCTACAAAGCGAGTCCAAGACAGTCAAGGCTACACAGAGAAACCCTGTCTCGAAAAAACAAAACAAAAAACAAACAAACAAACAAAAAACCAAAGTCAAACAAAAAGAATCAGGGATGAGGTCTGAGGCGCAGGATGGCGCTGCCCTGTCTAGCCCCTCAAGCCCAGTGTGGTTAAATACAACTGGTAGCACTGGTAGGGAATTCCCAGCTGTATGTGGTCCATCGGTGGGCCAGCTGCAATCACAACAAGGTACAACGGCCTCTCAGTCACAGTTTGGAGCAACAGTAAGACACACCCAGAGGTTTCCTGTGGGAGACAACAGGTCGTACATCTGGAAGGACAACGACAAAAAGAATGGTGCATGGCCGCCTGTCTGGGATGGCCAGGCACAATTCACCATGCTGGGGAAGTGGGCAAGAACAGTGGCAAGGGCCCAGAGGCACATAGCAGCAGCAGGCCAGGCTCACTGCAGTGCCCTTCTCGCATGCAGTGTAGTTGCTAATAAGTCTCTCATCCTCTGGCCACAGCCTAACAAACCAGCCATACTGCATTTCTATTTGTATACCTAAAAATGACTAAAGAAGAAACGAAAATAAATAACAATTGTAGCTAGTGGGAAGCAACAACCAATGCATGCCAGACCTGTTCCCATGCTTACGAGTCTCAGGCAAAGGGCGAACCTTTGTTCAGCAAATGAGAACAGCCTCATACTTACATGTCGCTGCCTGGGTTGGGTTTGACTGGGTCCTCAGACGGTAGGCAGCACTCCATGATCTCGTTAAAGCCTGCATTCCCAATATTCTTGGCAAGCTGCGAAAACAGAAGTCTATTTCAGAGCACTCAATTATTAATACCCTTCGCTGCTGCCCGTTACTCACAGCCTGATGATTTATTTAACGGCCACTAAGAAATAGAGCGATAAAGTGGTTTGCCTTTAATGAAAAGGCACACAACGCAAAGCCCCACTGTATCCGCGCTGCGTGATGACCTGCAACGGATCCTGTGGAGGATGGACACCAACAGTCACCACAGACTCGGAGAATCAGGGAGGCGTCCACAGCCAGTCTCCATTCTCAGCAGCTTCCCTGCAGGAATTCCTTCACCTACAGCCTTCTTCTCGCCCACTGTGAGGAGCAGCATCTCACAGATACCTGGGACCAGGAAGCCAAATCCAGCCTCAAATGGGGGAGTCGGTTTTCATGCATGGAACCAGGCGGACAACTTCCTTAGGGTTGTAAAAAAAAAACGACCAAATGGGAGACTGGGTGGAAAATCCTTGGCAGACTGAGACACGGATGACGTCACATGTGACCTGCAGGTGTAAGATGACTTTTCAATACTTAGGTCGAACCTTCTCGTCTGGTATTCACTATGTACCACTGTGCCAGGCACAGCCATGCTAGCATGACAACATGGCAACTGGCATTTGCTGAATGAAGGACCATATGGATGTCTCAGTCTCATTCAGAGCACAGAGCTCAGGACCTGCCCTTGCGGTGAGCTTCCAGGTCAGATTCCTGCCACTGCCGCGCCCTGAACAGTCAGATTTTTAAAGATTTCATGAAACAATACTGGTAGGGTGCATCTTGCACAAGGGTTGGAAAGAACAGATGATTTAACTCCATCACTGAAAACAACACAGCGTGGCACTCCATGCTTCCTAGCTAGCTTGCCAGGGCAGACAAAGGGTAGGTGGAGACGGACTGGAGGCGTGGCTGTGACTGGGAGGGTCTGGTCTGTCTTTAGAGGAAACTGGCTCAAGTTCAGATCCAAAAAATAAATGGCAGAAGCCGTAACTGCCTCTTGAGAGTGATGGGCCTCCCCAATGCCTCCTGTCTGCACTAAGTGGATGGCGGATAGGAGGAGAAAATCACCAGGAATCAGAGAGCTTCCCTTTCTGCTTAGATCTGGCTGGCTTAGCCGGCAGCTGGCAGCTAGTCCAGGGAGCCGCCATATCTGTATGTCACACACACATTCAACACTGGAGGAATGTGACCCTTCACATATCTGCTAAAACCCAGTTTATAAACTAGCCAGCAGAGACCCTGCTGGAACCACCAAGTTGTCAAAGCCTCCAGAAACCAGAGGCTACAGTGTCCTACTGGGGACACACAGGGAACAGCAGACCTATGAAAAGCAGTACTCAGAGCGGAGAGACCAGGTGTTGACCAGGGCTCTGTATCAAGAGCTGTCACCATGGCTGGAGGAGAAGTGGCTCGGAGGTTAAGAGCACTGTCTGCTCTTCCAAAGGACCTGAGTCCAATTCCCAGCAACCACATGGTGACTTACAGGCATCTATAAGATCTGGTGCCCTCTTCTAGCCTGCTATCACGGATGCAGAGTACTGTATAAATAATTAATAAATAAATCTTTTTTAAAAAACTGTCTCTGTCACCTGATGCTAAATTTGAGGGTGCCCAGTATATCCTACACCGCTTTAGATGACTTCTAATTCCTAAGACATGGAAATGCCACATAAATAACTCAAATGACATTGTTCAGGGAGTCATAACAAGAAAAGTCTTCACGTGTCCACTGTAAGATGAAACCGCAGAAGGCCCAGCTACAGAGCACGGAAACAAAGAATGCCTAACTGTCAGGGAAGTGGGGGGTGGGGTGTCTTCAAGAGACATGGCAGCAGGGCGCCTCCCTTCATTCAAGGAGATATGGGATAGGTTTTAGGAAGGGGAAAATTCAAATTTGGGTTTTCTTTTTAAAATTCCTAGAATTTCTTTTAATATTATTTTAGGGGCTTATTCACTTTATGTGTATGAGTGTTTTGTCTGCGTTTGTTTACATACACTACATGTGTACAATGACCATGGAGTTCAGTAGAGGGTGTCAGATCCCCTGGAGCTACAGATGGTTGTGAGCCACTATGTGGGTGCTGGGAGCCAAACCCAGGTCCTCTGCAAGGGCTTTTCAACACCGAGCCATCTCTCTGGCACCTATCTTTAATACTTTTGACTTGCCGTTGGCTGGATTTGTAGATGGCAAGCCTGCTGATTCAGAGGGCCACCTGAGTACCACGCGGCAGTGAAGCTGAAGCCCCAGCTCAGGCCCTGCATGTTGCATCATAAACACAAGTCAGCCCTTCACACAGCTGAGCTCCTGAGCTGGGTCGGGCATTGGGCACGAGGCACTGTGGTTTTCTCTACTGGCTCAGTCCAACAACAGAGACAAACTGATTAAACAAACAAATAAAATTAGAAGAAGGATAAAAAACATTGCATTGCAAACCCAACAACCTGAGTTCGATCCTTGGAACTCAGAAAAGCTGGAAGTGATGGTGTGCACCTGTAACTCAGCCCTCCTATGGTGAAATGAAAGGAACTACCCAGAAGCCCATGGGGCAGCAGGCCTAGAATATGCAGGGTGGCAAAAACAAGAGTGACCCATTCAACAGGGCAGAAGACAAGAACAGACTCCCATGCCCTCCACATGCACACAGTCTCTCTCTCTCTCTCTCTCTCTCTCTCTCTCTCTCTCTCTCTCTCTCTCTCTCACACACACACACACACACACACACACACCTCTATACAAACAATAAAACATGAAAATATATTTTTTAAAAGCATCACAGTGTTGGGGGTGCAACAGCAGAAGCTCCTAGCCAGCCTGGCAAGACTCCAAGTCCAGGCATGCTCACGGCCAAGGAGACTGTGAGAATCATGCATGTGCCAGAACAGGACCATGGAGCCTTCACAAGCCCTTAGCAGGGCGTGAGGGTACAACAAGGCCCGGGGTCTTATCTAGACACTAGTTTGTGAGTCGTGGATGGGCTGGAGCAAACTCCTCACTTCCTTTTTCCACAGGGAGGCATATCAACCATGGTAGTTTTTTCCTACCTCTCTGTCCTCACTTGAGGACAGGAACCCAAAGTGAGGAGGCAAGACCCCTCTGAAGTTTCTTAGGTCCCACAGGGGTCACTACGCTGAGGCCTACTCCTCCTCCACCCTCGGTACCCTCAAGCTGCCGAGTGGGCTGGGCTACCACAGGCCCCACGTAGCCATCTGGGCCTCTGCCAACTACCCAGTCTAGATCTACTTTGCTTTACCATAGCTTGCTCTTTGTTTACTCCCAGCTCTGTTCCAGTAGGGGTGGAAGGCCTGAAGACGGGCCATACATATATCTTGGCATACATGTTTATGAGGGCCTAGGAAACATGAGAAGGGTGCTGGGACTTACAAACAGGTTGGTACACAGCCTGTGGTGTCCAAAGGTCTGTAGGGGCGCTACATGAGCAAGTTTCTTGGACTTGGGTCTGACTTAGGCCAGAAAGCAATGCCTGGAGCTGGAGCCTAAACATGACTGACTCAGTGGATGGCAGCTGACTGCAATTTCTCACAGCCCTAAGCAAACTGCAGTCACTACCCACAGTGGCTTAGTTAAGTGTCAGCGAAATGCCAGTGCCAAACAGCAGTTCTCAGGGCTTGAGGCTGCGGCTGACCTGGCCTGGTGTCTGGCAGTGCAGTAGAGACAGACCTCAAGAGACAGCTGAGTCAGCTAAGCAGCTCCCCAGGCTTCCTGACATCCCTCCAACATGATGGAAAACTTTCCTTCCCTTCCTTTCTTCTGTTCGGACAGGATTTCACTCTGCAGCCCAGGAAGGCCCCGGGGCTCACTGGGTAGCACAGGCTGGTCTCAAGGTAGCAGCAATCTTCCTGTTTTTAGCCTGTTGAGATCAAAGGCATGAACTACCACACCCCGCTCTAAATTAAAATGCAAAATACTGAGTTTTTCTTAGCTTCAAATATGATAGTGAAACGGATCACATGGTAATAGTTGGTAATAGAGTTTTTCAGATGATACCCTCCACTCCCCAAAAAAGCTTTTTTTATAATGTTCTTCAGGGTTAAGGAGAAAATTCATCTCTTTAAAATCCAGGCTTGCTGTGGGTTTCTGCAACTGGGTTCATTGAAGCTCTTAGCCAGCAGTTCTCAACCTTCCTAATGCTGCGACCCTATAAAAATACAGTTCCTCATGTTGTGGTGACCCCTAGCCATAAAATTATTTTCGTTGCTAATTCATGGCTGGACTTTTGCTACTGTTAGGAATCATAATGCAAATAGGATGGTAGATAGTCTTAGGTGACCCCTGTGAAAAGGTTGTTTGACCCCTGCCCAAAGGGGTCATGGCCCACAGGTTGAGAACCACTGCTCTAAGCCTACTAGAGTTTGAGATATTAAAGTGGTTGGGGTAGCAAACTGCCCCAAAAGAACTTAATGAACCCTCTACCCGCTCGTCTTCCATTCCACTGAATGAGAAGTGATTTTAAAAGCAGGTAACAGGAAGCGGAGGTGAATACCAACTAGCCACCTTCACAGGTGCTGCCCATCCATGTGCTTTGCAACAACAAATTAAAATGGAGAAACAGCCAGGCCACAGCTCAGGGAAACGTTGCACACCAGGTAGTAATCCACAAAGCTGGGCAGAGGACTCTTCCAAAGAGGAAAACGCTCGGGTTGTGTTGAAGGACAGGCGTGGGTAAGCATTTATCTTCTTCTATTCAAAGACACGATGCCAAAGAAAATGAAAATGCATCCAGGTCCTGCTCATGGGCTGCCTGTCTCTTTTCAGGTCATTTAAAGTCTCAGCTTGCCAACCAAAGGCACAAACGGATCACTGGAGTTACTCTACCCAAACAAGAAAGTGAAGGGGCAGCCTACGGAGTGAGAAGACACCTGATACGAGGACAGATTCCGAACTACATAGTGAAGAACTAGATGAAATGAGCACAGGTAGTCCTGACTTGTGGGCAAGGCCCGAAGACACGAACTAGCAAATGGGTACAAGACAAATGCCCAGCAATGCCAACTGCAGCAACATGTAAGCAAAACACAGCACCCCACACCAAGAAGCCTTTCATGAAAAACTGCAAAGTGAGTGGGGGAAAAAGAACCATACACACTGTTGGCCTGAATTTATAGAGATTTCTTTTAAAATAAATGAATAAATGAAAGAAAAAAATGAATGAATGAGTGAATGAATGAATGTACGCTGGAGATGGCCCAGCAGCTAAGACCATACTCTTTTCTTACAAAAAGACCCAAATTTCATTCCGAGAACCCAGGTCACATATCTTAGTGGTGCCTGTAGCTCCAGCTCGGGAGGTGTCTGACATCTTCTTCGAGGCGTCTTCCCAGGCCCACTTTTTGAGACACATTTAAGTAGTCAGTGTTGAAGCAAGGCTCTAACCAGCTCTTGAAAGCTAATTACTAGATGTCTAGGGATTCTGAGAGACAGCTGTTAAAACACTGCTACTGTTAAAAATTATACTATATAAACGCGTGATAAGTCATGTCAACAACCATGATATTAGGTATTCAAGACTCATTATCTCGCTAGGCACATTGGGACACGCCTGAACTCTAAGCACGTAGGGATCTGAGGAAGAAGGAAGGAATTTGAGTTTACGGATAACCTGGGCTACAGAGTGAGACCCTGTTCCAAATAAACAAAGGATGACAAATCTCACCATTTCTAAATGTTGCTACATTTCACTCTCATCAGCGTCTCAAGTTACTCACATGCATTGTACTTATATGAGGAATGCGTGCTAGAACACTGCTCCTTAATATCCTTTGTCAGCTCCACAGTCAGTAACTCAGAAGAGCAGCTTACGAACTATAACTGGCCACGTTAGAAGCATTTACACCAGGGGAAGAGACAGGCTCTTTGCTCCTCAGAGAAGGCTGTAAATATTTGTTGGGGGTGAGCTCTGAAGAGGAGCAGGTGTGATGCTCACATACTTCCCACATGGCCAGACGACCCACCACAAAGGCCACTTTGTGTCCCTGGAATCTCAGAAGTGAGTGAGAACTGAGACACATTAAAGGGAACCTCACTTCTAGTGTGCTACCTTAATAGGTGCAGAACCTAGGTACATTAAGGTACTGTAAGCAAAGCTTCCCCATTGGGAAGGTGGGGGTAATACACCAAGCCATTCTCTCACTGCCCACTGTTTGACATGACCCTCTGCCGTAAGCAAACCAGCGAGAGCAGAAATCGCCACAGTCCATCAGTGTTTGCTGAGGTACCGTCTCCTTGAGAATTTAGTGTGACCACTTAAAAACTAAGCCATAATCAGTTTCCCCAGAGATGCTGGATAGTCACACACCTCGAAGATGTAGGACAGCGTATCAGCAGCAAGAACTACACACATAACCGAGAGCACACTGTGCGGACTTGCTGAGTCGGCCTCACTGAAAACCAGGGATGCTGCTGTCTGAGATGCCAGGATCCGTGCTAGCTTTTCCTCACTATTTCCCTCCAAGATTAAACAAGGAATTCCTTGGAAAGACAGGGATGCTCACCCAAGACAGCCAGAGGCATCACAAATACAGACACATTGGATTCAGAGCTGTCAGGAAGATTTACTGCCCTGCGAAAGGAATACTGACTGTGTGAATTGATGTTCTATCATGACTATTGCTCCTGACATTAAATCAATGGCACTCAATAGCCACTTACTGCTTACTACCCAGCACCCGTCATCTCAAGACAGAATTTCAAGCACTGCTTTCCAGATGCAAACCACGGACTCTGAGACATCCCCCAAGGCCCAGGTAGCTGTGGGATTGGCCTCGTGACCCAGTCGGGCTGCAGTGTCAAAACATGCTTCTGTCTCCCTACCCCTCTAACACAAAGCATCCATATCACCAGTGACCCAAAAATGGAAAAACTATTTTAGAAAAGTGAGGGCAAAAACAGAAGCCAGTGTCTCAGATCCTGAGAGGGACAATGTGGATCAGGAAGAGAATGGAGGCTTGAAGCAAGAAGTGGGGACAGTTTTATCAGAAACCGATGGATGACTTGGGGACAGTAGAGCATTTACAGCCCTTGGGCTTTGGGGTCCATGCCTGGTTAATGAAGGGGTTTACGGTGGCCCCAGCTGCCACTTGAGCCGTTTCAGAAGACTTCTACACCCATCTCACTGTTCCTTGTTTGGGGCCGTTCGCATTCTCTGCATTCAGGAAGGACGTCCTATAACAAGACACGCCCTCGCCCACTGGGAGTGGAGAGCCTGTAATTACGAATGAATTTCTAAATCTAATTACCAGAAGCTCAGATGTTCCCAGTACATCTAAGGTCAGGGACTGCATCCTGGAGTAATGAACCCCCAGCTCCCGGTGGATCCCAGAGCACTCGATGCAAGTCAGGATGCCCAGGTTGGTGGAGAGCCACGTCGGATCTGTCGAAGGAGGGAACATCTATGAGCCTGCCATCGGAACAGTCAGGAAGCAGACGTTTCCTCCTGCCGGGCTGCTGAAACGTGAATGTTTTACCCTAGACACAGCTGGCCATCTAAAGTCACACCAAACCCAGAAGCAGTGACAAAGTGTTCTTTTTCTCCTTCCACACTCAAGCAAGGAGGGCTAGCCCTGCGGCACTCGTGGCCGTCCCACCCTGGCGCACCACACAGTGGAGCAGGAGGAGCAGGCCTCTCCCAAGCAGAGTGCTGCAGGGATAGGTGAGATGTGTAGGTACCAACAGCAACAGAACACCTCCCCCCCCATGCTCGTGGTGTGCTGTGTCCACGATGCGGGCTGTGGTAACAGTCAACCGTACCGTGAGCATCTGAAATCAGAGTACTTTCACCTATAATCTCACTGAACGCTCAGGGCATGCTGCTAGCAAGTACAGAGCACTCGGCTGTCCTGCATCTCCCTACTTGGCATATTTACGCCCTCATTGTGTATCCTACCAAGTGCTTAGCGATTCTTGAAGGGCGCATGCTGAATTTACAAAGCGTTGAAAATACGATGTGCTGCAGCACAGTGCCACGGGAGTGCTTATCGCCCTTAGAGGTCCTGCACAGATAAACATCATGATCTTGCTGATAAGGTGATCGTGAGGTTCTTTTAAAACAGTCAAGCTGTTAAAAACTGCAGGAGGGGGAGAGGGGCTGGAGAGACGGCTTGGTGGTGAGAGCACTCGCTGCTCTTGCAGAGGACCAGAGTTCCACTCCCAGCACCCATGTGACGATTTGCAACCATTTACAGCTCCAATTCCAGGGGATCTGATCCCTCTTCTGGTCTCTATGGGCATTACACACATGTGGTACACACAAATTCACTCAGACTCAAACCTACAACTCTAAGTAGAAGCAAAAAATATTGTGGGCTGGGACTTTTGCTCAGTGGTACAGTGCTCACCCAGCACATGTAAGGCACTAAATTCAATCCATAGTACACCTATGTACACACACACTAATTGTACCAACATTAGTAAACATTACTAACATCCATGTTTGCAGGTATTCTGTGTGTGCATCCTGCACTGGGGGAACAATGCATGTTTGATAACAGCACCATTTCATACCATCTGTGTGTTCTTAGCCTTTTTTTTTGTTTTGTTTTGGTTTGGTTTGGTTTTTTCAGACAGAGTTTCTCTGTGTGTAGCCTCGCTAGCCCTGGGCTGATAGACCAGGCTGGCCTTGAGTTCACAGACATCTACTTGTCTCTGCCTCCCAAGTGCTGGGATTAAAGGCATGTGCCACCACTGCCTGCTGTTCTTAGCATTTTACAGCAACGTTTGTTTGAGACATGGTCTCTCTATGTAGCGCTGACTGTCCTGGAACCTGCTCTGTAGACCAGGCCTGCCTCGAATTCACAGTTGTCTTGGCAATCTGTGGCTTTCGGGATCACAGAGTGTGACTGAAAGTTACTTCACAGGGTCCTCTAAGGAGCACAGAGAGGGTAAAGGAAATCCAAAGCAAGAAGGCCCTGCTGTACCTTCACAGCCTCTCAGAGCCCGCGACACTGGTGACCTTCAGCTCACCCCCACCATGCCCTGCAGTTCTCCTTGCTCGAAAGCCACTGTAATTGTTTCATCCCCACCTGGCTATCTTTCCATGGCCCTGTCCCTGGACACAGCAGGCCAGCATCTCCCACCCATGCATGCTACTGTGCTCCGCCCACAGTTAATGAAGCATTTGTGTAATAGGAGGAGCCCAGATGGAGCTGCACTCATTTCATGTTTGAAATGAGAATGTGTGTGTATGTGTGTGTGTGGGGGGGGGGGGAATAAATAGGTGGATTCTAGGCGTCTCTGGAATCTGAGTGCCCTAGAGCAGGGGATGGGGGCGGTTCCCGGGTCACCTGGTGCCCCACAGTCGCAGCAGACGTCATTGCCCGTCATCCTCTGCACCTCCGAGATGATCTCCTTGGTCAGCTCTTGGACGATGTTATTTTCTCCGGTGTTGTCATCGCCCTTAAATGCGTTGTTCAGAGCTTCCTCCTTGCTGTTCTGTAGCACAGACATCCATCTAGACAGGCGGCAGCAGGAGTGTTAGCTGAGGGAGCGCGCCCACTCCCGCCCCTGGACCCAGCCCCAGCCACGGAACTTACATCTGACATTCCTGTTCGTCTTCTGCTTGGAAGTGGTACGTCCTGTCATCTGCGCAGCAAGGGAGATTTATCACTGTGAGGCTGGGCTTTTTACCTCAGGAATACTGTGTGCTCTCTACCAGATGACTGCATAAAGCCCAGCAGTCCTTCAGAGCTGTGCGTGCCTGCATGTCTGCCTGCTTGCATGCATGTGCTGGCTTTAGTCCCTGTGATTTTGTAATGAAAATTAATCAACCTGCTGCATTCTAGTCTAAGACATGCAGCTGCCTGAGAAGTGAGGCGGCTATTTAACAAAAACCAAATTCCTATAAACGTTTATATACATTACATAGTCATCCCCCAAAAGTCCTTTGATAGGAGCCTTCCACATCCTGCTCTTTGAGGCGGAACTCCCTATGTAGACCAGGCTAGCCTTGAACTCACAGAGAATTGCCTGCCTCCGCTTCCTGTGTAAAGGTATGGACCATTCCCCTGGCAAACAAGAGCCTTTTCTGGAAACTGCTACCTTAGATGTTTTCTGGCTTCCTCAGAAAAGGAATAACACTGTATCAGAAGTTCTGAGGCCACACCCTGAGGGTCCTATGTCACAAGCACAGTTAGCCCAATAAGATGTGGTTAATAACGGTCTAATGGGAAGTGTCACACTGGTGCAGCAGGTGCCTGCAATGCCTTACAAGTTTTCGGGGGGAGCGGGGACGTGATCCTGTGTTCACACGAGGGGACAGCTTCACTTCTGTGCTGCTCTTGCCAAAAATGTACAACCTCAGTTAAGCCCTGAGGTAACACAGGGGAAACCTAAACTTGACGGACACTTCACAACAAAACTAGACAGCAGTCTTCCAAAGATACAAAGGTCAGGACAGGCAAGGGAAGACTGAAGAAACTAGACCCCTGGGGGCCATGATTAAATGTGATCTAAATGCACGAGGGGGCCTGGCGGGGGTTGCAGTACTGGGATGAGGACATGTGTGGAAAACTGGTACATTCTGGGCAGCATTTCAAAGCATCGTGCCTTCCTCAATGTGGCTCTCCCTAGTAATACCTAGTGGCTAAATTGTACTGAGATAGATCTATACACAGGGTGTGGCGGGGGAGGGAGGAGGGGAGGAGCATGAAGGGGGGGGGAGGATGGAGAGAGAGTGGAAGAGAAAAGCTGGATAAGAGGTAGCCACAAAATCTGTGAATAAAATCAGTTGAAAAACAAAGTAAGAAAGAAAACTAAAACTGAAAAGAAAAAAAAAAAAGAAATCTAACTTCTGCAGGTAGCATAGAGGGACCCTCTTCTTGGTGGCACAACAGAACATCTCTGATCCTAAGAGCAAACAGATGGCGATGGTGACTTGTCCGCTGAGGGCATCCGACACCAGGACTGACAGCTTGAGTTGAATCCTTGGAACCAATGTGGTGGAAAGAGGGAACCAACTCTCACAAGGTGCCCTCTGGCCTCCAAATGGGCACGCTTTTAAAAACGATGATGAGAAGACACGGGTCTGCAATAGGAGCTTTCACTCCTTGAACCAGAAGACTCTTGATGAGCTGCATGGGCTGGAGCCAAGGGCCAAGAGAGGTCAAGTGTAGACACAAGTGAGGTTCGGAGCAGAGGAGCCAAGTGGTGGTTTTGGTTTTGGTTGTTTCTACAGTCTTAACGCCAGGGGGAGTCACACAACACTGTTCTACATCCCATCTCTCACAGAGGAGAGGAACGGAGGCAAAAAGAACCACTTCATGTTACACAAACACTGGACCGCACCGGATTGGAGAAAAGAGGCACGGCCACTTTCTTCTACAGCCCAGCCTCCTAGGAAAAGGGCCAGAGGGGCAGGTCCACAGCTCAAGCTGGGAGCTTGCCAGGTGGACCTCAGAGTTCTCAGTGCCCACACTGAGCTACTTCACAGCCAGATTGAGTGTGGCTTGGGTGGACGGATGGCTAATTCTCCCAGTGCTCCGACTGGGAACTGGAGAAGTGCGAGGTCATTCTGTGTGAAAATGTCTAAATAATAATAACGCCTTCCCTGCGGGCACTCTGCAATTCCACCTAAACCCGGGCAGTCTCCACGGGCCTCTGCCACTATACAGCGGCATGCCACCCAGGCCTCTGTGCTCCATCCTGCTCAGCAGACTAGCTACGTTATCTCATAATTCTAACCGAATCCTAAATCTTAGGGTGCCCGTGTAGGTCAAGATTCACTCTGAGGGTAAGAGACTGGAGTTCCCCAAGGGTTGGCTTTACTGCAGACAAACCTTCCCCCCACCCCCGCAGCCCCACCCCAGAGGATGGTGTTCTCTCTTGATCAGAATGGGAAACCCATTTGGGAGAACAGTGTGTGTGTGGGGTGGGGGGGTCTTGCAGGCAGCAGCTCAAGGCAGCCTGTCAGTGTATCATCCTTTCAGCAGGTTCCAGTACAGCATGATCAGTGCAGATAAGGGGGGGAAGGGTGACTTCTGGGGTGCAGCTACACTCTCACTGACCTGCTGTCTCCTGGTCTGGCCTTTGGTTCATCTTTGATTTCCCAAACGACTCGACTATGTTAAGCTCAAGGGCACTTGATGGGGGCAGAGGAGCCATCAGCGGGAAGAATAGGATGCTCAGGAACAAGGCCCACTCCCTAGGGCAGCAGCCACCTCAGAGCTTCAGCCAGTGCATTTCCCATGATAACTTCAAGTCTCTACAAAAACGTTAAGCCCCTGTGGCTCCGCATGAAGCATTCCCCGCCCGATGTTCCTAGAGGAGTCGGGCATTCGGAAAATCTGCTGAGTTGAAAACTGGGTAGGACGGGAATTAATTTTGCCCCTTGAAGGCAAAGCAGGGGAAGTGGGTGAGACAGGTTTTCAACACAGCTAAGGTTCTGCATGGCCACAGCGGCAAACAGTGCCTGCAGCCAGACTCACAGACCACCTCTGGCTGCCACAAAGCCAATAGTGGGGTCTTGGTGAAGTCTGTCTGCATCACTGCTCTCGGGCACAGCTAGACTCACACACTAGCCACTTCCCCCACATCCTCAGGATGCCACAATTTACACCTAGCAGGAGTTTGTGCGCCCTGACTATAAGCACCCCTCCCTGGTGCCTGATGAGCTAAGAGCACACAGGAGGAAGGTTCTGTGGCAGCTGCTTCTGCACCTTTGGTGTTTGCTGGGGACCCACCAGCCATTCTGAAGGTGACAACTGGGGGAGGTGCTACACCCACCTCTGTGTGGTGCCCAAAGTTCAGCCAAACTCAGATGGCTACCAACTACTGATCTGGTACCCAAGAGAACTTACACTTAGGGTAATACTTGCCATTTTAACAGTATGCTTAAAGAATAAAATAAAGGATTGAAAACCCTTTTCTCCAGCCAGCAGAAGACATCTAATGACACCATCAAGTCATTTTCCCTTTAACTCAAGCTTTTGTTACTGTCTAGACGCAGGTAACCGAGCAGTGACCACATTTTAAAATACACTCACGGCTCAGCATTTTACGTTTTATAAATGTGATTCTCAAAGTAAAGTCTGCTACATATGGAACCTGCCAGAGTGAGGGAGCAGGGAGCTTGAAGCTCCATCTCTCTCTCCCTCCTGTGTGTGTGTGTGTGTGTGTGTGTGTGTGTGTGTGTGTGTGTGTGTGTGTGTGTGTGTGTGTAGAAGCCAGAGGACATATCCTGCAGTTATTTTCTCTGCTTTATTCCCTTAAGACAAGTCTCTCACTGAATTTGAAGCTACTCTGGTGGCCAGCAAGCCCCAGTAATCCTCCTGTCTCTACCGTCCTCAGCTGTGCTAGGGTTACAGGTACATACATGGCTGCAGTTTGCATAGCAAGAGCTCTGCCACAGAGCAATACCCCTAGCTCAGCATAAGTGACAAACAGTCCCCAGATGTCGCCCCATCCCACGGCTCCGCCCTCCCTGCAGCTTGTTGCAGCGGGTCTGCAGGATGAAACCTGATGCAGAGCACAAACCATACAGGCAGAGACGGCGTGCCCAGACTTCTTGATTTGCTGTGTATGTTAAATCACATCACGCCGGCTCCTAGGTCTCAATAACGCGGTCAGAAGAATGAGTCAGGAAGGGATGCTAGTGGTGACGGAACACGCCAGCAGCCGCGGTCCCTCAGGCTAGGGCTTTGTGTAAACTCAACAGCTGTGCTGGATTTCTGGGGACACCATTTCAGAGGGGAGACTGGTCCACCCTGCCCTGAACTGTAATTATGCCATGTACAATGACCAAGGACAAAAGATAGTTATCATAGTTTCCTTAAGACATCATGGGCCCCTTTCTTGTTTTTGGAAGGTTCTGACTAAACACATTTGCTATAATTGTGGTTCTGTGGCTCTGTGTTTATGTGTGTGTGTGTGTGTGTGTGTGTGTGTGTGTGTGTGTGTGTGTGTGTGTCACAAAGAAGAGACATTCATGGAAACAAAAAAACAAATTCTGTAGGGGGGAAATTAACACCTAAAAAAAACCACTTAAGTTCAAGGGCTTTATTGAAAACCTAATCGTTTCTTTTGAGCATTCAAAAACTCATTATATTTATTTGTGTTTTGGGTAGAGAGGGGACTTCTGTGCACCATGGCGCACATGTGTAGGACATGGGACAACCTGCAGGAATAGATTCACTTCTTCTACCATATGGGATTCCGGAATAGAGCGCAGGGCATCGAGCTTGGCAGCCAAGGGCCTTTAACCCACTGAGCCATCTCACTGGCCTCCGTTTATGGCATTTTAAATATCACACAAATAAACTACAGAAGCTCCAGACGGCAAAACTGTCATTTGAAGGAAGGATTTTAGGACTGAGACTTATCCAGCGCAATCTGTGTGTTACCAACGAGGCAGCTGAGGCTCAGCGTGGAGAGGATGGGAGAAGACGACTCTCAACAGTGCAGACAGAAAGGGCTAGCTTCACAGGCCCAGTTCTAACCCAAGGTACCAGCAAGCCACCAGTCAGCACTAGGAGGCAGGTCACTTGAAAACAGGGTCTCACCATGCAGACCCAACTGGCCTTAACCTCATAATCCTCCTGCCTCAGCCTCCTGAGCACTGGGCTTGCAGGCTTATGCAATAATACCCACCAACCTTAATACCAATTCTTCAAAAAGCTAAAGCTCCAGGCACACGTAAACTCACCACTAAACGGTCTGACAAAGAACCTTACGTGAGATGAGGTCGAAACACTTCTTCTCCTCAGGATTGGTCTTCACCTGGCAGGTTAGCAGGTTGAGCTTGGCAGGTGGCCGGTTGGCCTGTTTAAAAACAATTGGAAAAACGCAGGAACAGAGGGAAGTGAGAGCTGGTCATCAAGAGCAGACTAGTTTACAAACATTTTCACAGATGGGACACAAGAGGAATGCTGGGGGGGGGGGGGGAGGTGGGGGGGGGCTGGCTTCTATCTGAGCTCCACAGCAACGTCTCTACCAGGGCACGCACAGCAGTCTATACGACCCATCTGGACGAGGCCTAGAGCCAGGCCAGTGTCGAGGACGGTGGCGAATTGCTCCAGAGCGAACAGAAACACGGGGCTCTGACCCTTGAGATGGCACAGGGGGTGGCTGGGTGGCTTGAGCAAGCACCCAGCTTCATTTCATGAGCTTTTCAAAGCATTTTTCCTAAGTGGAAACCTTACTTCCAAGAAAAGTCATCTACCACACACACATACAAGGGTGTGCAGCTGTGTGGCACTTTGCTGCTGTTTTAACTATCTAAAATGAAAGCAGGTGACAATACACAATCCTAAATGCCAACCACCGCTGTCACTTGTTTTCACAGGACATATCCCATCTACAAAAGATACAAGACGTTTTATTGGTTTCAGTTAAAAATAAGCGGGTGGTGGGGTGGACAGAGACTACAGGACTGGAGAGATGGGTCAGCAACTAAGAGCACTTATAGGATCTCAGATCGGTTAGTCACCCACATTGGGTGGCTCAAGTTGTAACTCCAGCTCCAGGGAATCTGAGGCCCTCTTCTGGTGTCCATGGGAACACAGACACAGACACAGACACAGACACACACACACACACACACACACACACACACACACACACACACACACACACACGGTACATACAAACATGCAGTCAAAACACCCATACATGCAGTTAAAACACCCATACACATAAAATAAAAATAAAAAATTTAAAGTCTTAAATTTCAACTATTCTCACTCTCCGCTCTCCTCGCACTAGAGGCTTGAAGACACAGGGCCTGGATTTGGGGTTAACCCAGACGCACGCCTGCACCTGTACCGGGGAAGGCCTGCCATGTACCGGGGAAGGCCTGCCATGTACCGGGGAAGGCCTGCCAGAGGCTCTTGCACTCACAGACCGAGGGATTTTCTGCCACTGGCTTTACAGGGCTGGGAGCAGGGGTTCAACAGTCTCCATGAAAGCGGGTCAGAGCCTTGCAACTTGTGAAATCTGTATTTATAAAGGATAAAAGAACTGAAATCTGAAAATTCCAACTACGCGAACAGGCCTGTCTGGCACTCTTGCGGTTTTATGGATATTTTGATAGTGTTGTCTTTTGAAGACAGGGTTTCTCTATGGAGTCCTTGTAGTCCTGGCTGTCCTAAAAACTCTCTCTATAGAACAGGCCGGCCCCCAACTCAGAGTTCTGCCTGTCTCTGCCTCTCAAATGTTGGGATTAAAGGTGTGGCCCCCAGATAGGATGAACAGATGAAACCACTTGGCCCAGGCTGTGCAGTTAGGGAGCTGGGAAGCAAGGCTCCAACAAACACGCTGAACATTTACCGTCACCTTCACTGGCTTTGCACGGCTTCCTGAGAAGACAGGCGTTCACACGCACTTACGGTTTTTAAAGTTTTAGAGCATTTCATAGATGTCCACAATGAAATAAGATCATATCTATCCCCCATACCTCCACACCTTCACTCCTGCCAACTCCATGTCTTGCTGTTGCTTTATGGATAATCTACTAAGTCCAATTAGTGTCACCCATGTGCATGGGTTCAGGGTCATCCACTGTGGGATGTGAAATGTGCCAGTGGCTACACTTCAATAAAGACTGACTCTCCCTCTGCCAACACTGTAACTGTCATTAGCAACTCAGTGTGGGATACAGTCCAGAGATGATCTATCCCGTCCACACTAGGACTGTAGCTGGCTTCATCAAGCTGAAGTCTTATGCAGCCAACCACAGCTGCTACCAGGACACATAGAGCTACAGTTAGAGTCATTACAGTTCCTCTCTCCCCACCTCTGTCACCTTCCTTCCCTCCCGTGGCACTGCCACTCTTGGCCTCAATAATCATCCTCAAAGACAAACTCTCACTTTTCAGCAAATGAAAGCAAAGTACAGAAAAGGACCCCAGGGCCTTCACCTGGACTAGAAATTCGAGGCCATGAATTTAGCCACATATTAAAGACGGCAGCCAAGAAGGACCCACAGACACAGAGCGAGCGTCTTTAGCACCACTAGCTCCTGCAGGTTCCACTTTAATCATCGCTTGCTCTTTGTTCATTTGGGTTATTAGCTACCAGCAAAGCTGTGAGGGAAACTTATGAGAGAACGTTCTACCATTGACTCCCCTCCTTGCTGCCATTTTGGAAAAACAAAGCCACTATTCAATTTAGCTGGAGAGCAGTGCTTATCTCTTCCCAAGGCAGCCTGGGGTTAGCAGGGAACTTTAGCAACCAGGAAGATCCTACCAGCCTTGGAGCTTGCAGTGTGAGGGCAGAGGTTATTACAAATTCTTCCACTTAATCCTGCCATTCTACTTTCTACTAAACACCCCAGTCCTTTAAAAGGTATTGATTGATTGATTGATTGATTGAGGCCATAGGGATTTAACCTAGGACTTCATGTTATGTAAGGTAAGCAAGCATTCTACCTGTATCGGCAGTCTTTAAAATACTTTTAAAATACAAGCTTGTGCTCTTCCTTCCAAGTGAATAAGGATCACATTTTTTTTTCTTTTCTTTCTTTTTTGGATCATATTTTGTTAAATGCTGGGCTGGCCAGGTGTGGTGGTACATGCCTTTAATCCCAGCACTCAGGAGGCAGATACAGATAGACCTCTGTGAGTTCAAGGCTAGGCTGGTCTACATAGTGACTTCCTGTCCAGCCAGAGTTATATAGTGAGACCCTATCTCAAAAATATATATACATATATATATAATATATATTATATATATTATATATATACACATACATACACACATAAATACATACACACACACATATATACAAAATAAAATAATGGGTCCCTTAAGCAGCAAGCAATTCTTCTGGCACAATGCAGCCCTCAGGCCTTGCTGGGGTGAGGTTGCTGTGAACTTGGTCAAGAAGACCCCCTAATCGGAGATCTCATCCCAAGGACCTCCCCAATGCCAGAAACACAACCTGCTGTGGCAACACAGGTGCAGGCCCTCACTGTACCTGTCCTAGATGGTACCTGTACTCTGTAGGAGTGAAGAGTTCAGCAATTTCACACCCCAGAGACTGCCTGCTTCCGGAGGGTTCTATCTTCCTGACAGTGCAAGCATGCCCCAGGAGACCCACAGAGCAGCTGTGTACCAGAGCTGCCTTGACCGCCACTTCCTCAGACCCAGCTCTGGAAACCTGCCCCTTTCTCCTCTGGTGATGAAGCAGAGTCAAGAACTACTGGAAAATTGGACAAGCTACCCAGGAGCCAGATAAAAACCCAAACGCTGAAACAATGCCTCTCCCAGTCCTCGCTCTCCTGGTCACTCTCAGTCTGGACCATTCACATCTACAAAATGCAAACGGTCTGGTGGCACAGGAACATGGCGGGTCCTTCAGGACCAGGACTGCTGGCGCATACAGGTCAGCACACAGTGAGAGGAAATGGGATGCTGAAAAGCAGCTACGGGAGCTCCTCAAAGGCCATCAGGTGGCGGCTGAATGGGGACCCACCCTACAGCTAGAGCAGGAAGGGGCAGCTAATGCCAGAGGACGCCTCACCTCCCCCCAAGTGGAGGTTCCTTGAGTGAGTTCACCTCAAAGCACACAGCTCTTAAAAAATGCATGCACTGTGTAAGAAGAGCCATCAGCATCGTGGTAAAGATAATTATAACTACTGCCTGCCGAAAAACTGGGGCAACCCATCAAAATTTAAAGAATTTTTATTATGACTTTGGAGAGCAAGCTGGAACTCTGGAAGTCACTGGAAGCCACTTGTACTGGCGGCAAGGAATCACCAGGTACATTCAAGAAATCACAGCCCTGTCAGGGGTTTAAGTGGAGGGCCTGCACATCAGGGACCCCAAGGAAGGAAATATGACTTGTGACATGAGATTTCTAACTTCTTCAAGAAAGGTAACTTGGCCTCACTCTACAATGATTTCTGCATGGAGGCAGTGTGCCTAAGCTAAAACAACCTAGTGGACACTAAAAATGGAACACAGCACCAGGCGTGGTAGCGCATGCTTTTCATCCCAGCACTCGAGAGGCAGAGGCACGCAGATCTCTGAGAGTTGAAGGCCAGCTTGATCTATAAAGAGAAACCTTGTGTTCAAAAAAAAAAAAAGGGGGGGGGGGGGAAGCACAGCATCCAAGGGGATGAGCCCCGTAAGGCCTGTGAGAGAAACCCAGCTGCCACTGTCCTCCTGGCCTGACATTCTGCATCTACCTGATGCATGGTTAAACACCTTTGTCTCTCTCAGTCTAAAGCACTTGTGCTCCCTCATTCCTACGCACCCGCTGTGTGGAAAGAACAGCGTATCAAGGTCCAAACTGTAAGGCTCAAGGAGTAAGGAGCAGTTTGCTTATGGGAAGACGGATAACTTTTACTCTCCCAAGTTCAGAGATATAGTCAGTTAGTCTGCTGGGCAGAGGCAGCAGAAACCAGGTACAAATCATAATGTCTTGCCCCTAATGGTATCATCAAAAGTGAAGGGGACGATCCCTTCCTCCCAAACTCCTGCAGCAGAATCTTTGCTTCCGTGATAGCTTCACATGAAGCTTTCTTTGTTAGTCAAAAAATAAAAATAAACAAGTGTTAGGTTTCTCAAGACACTACCTTTCTACTGAATCCAAGAAGCCCACCTGTGCTTCTGCCCAACTACTCCTCTTAAGGGGGCTATAGGATGGGGGGAAGGAAGACTGAGACAAAGGCTCAGATTATCACCACCCCGCACGCTCATGACTGAGGTAAATATGTGGCATGAGACCTGCAGCCAGGGGGAAACCATCTACAGTCAACAACGGAACGACCAACCTGGCTTTGACTGTCCAGACCCGTCGTACCAGCCCCAGCCACACCAGCGGAGCGGGTGAAGGGCTGATCTCTGAAAACCAAACTGGAAAGTGATTGTATTCTCACTCAAACCCACACAGGGCTCCATTATATTGCATGGAGCTCTTAAAAACAGGATGACAGGGAGAAGAACTTGATAAAGGCTGGGCACAGGATATGAAATTTCTATAAGGAAGATACAGAATTCCCTTTTATTTTAGATTTGGTTCCCAAAATTCTTTTTTTCCTTCCTTCCTTTCAAGATTTATTTATTTATTATGTATAGTATTCTGTCTGCATGTAACACCTGCAAGCCAGAAGAGGGCACCAGGTCTCATTATAGATGGTTGTGAGCCATTGTGTGGTGGCTGGGAATTGAACTCAGGACCTTTGGAAGAACAGTCAGTGCTCTTAACCTCTGAGCCATCTCTCCAGCACTGCCTCTCCACTCCCTCCCCGCCCCCCGCCACACACACACAGAAATTCTTATGACTAGAACGATTATTTCTTTGTTGAGACATTAGAAGTCTCTGTAAGGAGGATGTCCAGGATGAAGCGAGCTGGGGCAGCAGGTTTGACAGTTTCTGGAAGTTAAAGGCTACTAAAGAGAAGTGGCCTGAGCGATCACTTTGTCTTGAATTTGGTGAAGCCACGGAAGGGAGCCCAGAGAGCACACCCAGGGTGCGGGGGCTCCACATAGGCAAGGGTGCAAGTTTCTTAGCGGGAAGCTCTTCAGAACGCGCCCTCACAGCGGCAGCCCGCGCACAGCACACTCCAGCAACCATCCCCTGCAGAGAAGCATGGATGAAGACAGATACTCACGGTGCCGTGGGATATGGTCAGGAAGCCATTTTTGACGGAACACTTCCTCTTCTGCCACACTTTCCGGATGCTGAAGGAGAAGCGGGGAAACGGGGAGAGTTCAGACACTGACGTGGGAGATGGCCGGCACAGTCGCATCAGCAGCCACCGCCGCTGCCTAGTCACCTACCCGTCGCTCTTCTTGTAGAGGTTCCCGTTCCGCTCTGTCCCATGTTCCTTGTTCCCCTGAGGTTGGTGTAAGCTGTAGGCTGTACTTTGGCGAAGTTGTGAGTCCTAAAAATGTGGTCAAGAAACTGCTTTTTAATGTATCTTGTTTAAGTTCCAGTTTTAAAACATGCACTACATAAAAAGAAACCTATGCCTTAAAAAAATAAAATAAATAAAATAAAATAAAAAGCTAGAAAATTGCCACCAAGGACTTCATAAAAGCCATCTATCAGGCTGCAGAAGGAAATGTAAAAAAAGAAAAAAAAAAAGAAGTATTTCTAGTTCCGGTGCTGGGGACAGAGGTGTTGATGGGCAGTGCCTCACATGAGGACAGCCCTGAGTTCCATCTCAGCATTTCCCTCTCCCTGCAAACTTCTAAACTAGCTTTAATGAGCCACCTGACAGGTTTTGTTTTGGACCCTGCCATCGGCTAGGAGGTCCTGTGGTGGTGAACTCTTGGGAAGGAAGGCTCTGTGGTGTGGGGACAAAGAGCACTGCTTGCAACGCGGGCAAAGTGAAAGAGAAAGCTGGCCTTTCTGCCTCAGTCTTTCTTGGACAACAGTAAAACACTCAGTAAGACAGCAAATGTACTAAGGATGGCTATGATCACATCTGTAAACACCTGGTATGCACAGCACTGGTCACATATTCCCTTCCTTGCCTTGTGGGTCTCATGGTGTGCATGTGCTGATCCTAATTGCTCTGACCCTGACCAAGCATGCCACAGTTACAGAGAAGGCCGTACGTGCTTGGCTAAGAGCCCTACATCCACCTGATGGCAAACTCTGAGTTTCTGAGGGCAAGAATGAGTGAGAATTCTCCAGAACCCAGGCCAGCACCAGCCTTGATGATCCCCGTCCCACACCGAGAGAAGGAGCAACCAGCCGGTGCTGGTTCTGACAGACTAACAGTAAGCGGGATGTGAGATGCCCACAGCCAGGCAAGAGCTAAGGCCTTTTCCGCTTACTGTGGATTCTGCCAAGCTATTTCACTTGTACAGATTAAACAAGAGATGTGATGGTAGTAAGTGGTCTGCTTAAGGTCAGAAGTGCAGCTCTGATTTACAGCTCCTTCTATCTAAGCCACAGTGGAAATCACCAGAGACTAGGGCCAACCTCCTTCCGGGTGTCAAGCAGCTGACCGTTCCCAGGGAAACAAAGGCAGTGCCCAGACAACGAAGAAACTAATGCCACAAGGATCAACATAATCCAAACTGAGCAGAGTATTAAGAACAGCCAAGAACTGAGGGGCACTGCAGGCAGAGCCTCTCAAAGGTGAAGGGGGAAATAAGAGAGATTCAAGGCAAGGGAGGTAGAAGACAGGAGCTAAGAGTGGGAGCTGTGGCCGTCACTCAGGGGAGTAGAGCACTGAGCCAGGAGGCAGCAGAGCCAGCTTGCAGGAGTCACAGTGCAGACTTTGGCTTCAAGTGATATCGAGATTTGTGGATTCTTCCCAGTTTGTTTTTGTTGTTGTTTTGTTTTGTTTTTGAGACAGAGTTTCTCTGTGTAACAGCCCTGGCTGTCCTCAAACTTGTTCTGTAAACCAGGTTGGCCTTGAACTCAGAGATCCACCTGTCTCTGCCTCCCGAATGCTGGGATTAAAGGCATGCGCCATCACCCAGTTTAGAGTACTTTTGTAATTTGTATTTAGGGGTCATACGTATGAAACCACTGCCAAATTTAAGATAATGGAGCTTATAGCTATAAGGACGTTTTTTAAGAGTGTTACAGCTTTTACTCTTTGAGTTAACCTACAGTTATACGGAGGTGGGGTTTCAAGTTCACTCTATTTCTGATAGGTGCACGGCTGTCTCAGGATCACCCTGGGGGAGAGTCTAGTGACCATAAATGTATGGGTTATGTCTGAGCTCGATTCTGCCTCACGCCTCTCCACACCCATCCACGTTCCAACACACCGCAGCGCACAGTTGTTACAAAGTCAGGACGTGCGAATTCTCCGATTTAGCTCTTTTTCATGACTGCTTTGGATAGTGCTGAGTCCCTCTGTACTTCCATATAAGTTTCAGAGTCAGCCTGTCAGCTTTGGGGAAAAGGCAGCTGGGATTCTGATGCAGAGAGCACCGGTCCGCGGGATCTACTGGGGGTGGGGGTGAGGGACACAGCTGCTGAACTGTAACCCCGTTAATTCTTCTGGCGCACCTGATACTGGATCCATGAGTGCCAGTGTCTGGGTGCCAGCTGTACACTCCTCACAGGAGGGTAGCCTCGGTCTCACATGCTCCCTAAAGGACAGCACTTGAAGTCTCAGAAATCCAGAACAAGCCTTGCTTTCCACACTGTAGGAACAGAGTGGAGGGGGCTGGAGAGATGGCTCAGCGGTTAAGAGCACTGGCTACTCTTCCAGAAGTCCTGAGTTCGATTCCCAGCAACTACATGGTGGCTCACAACCATCTATAATGAGATTTTGTGCCTCTTCTGGTATACATGCAGGCAAAACACTGTGTATATGTGATAAATAAAATCCTAAAAAAAGAAAAGAAAAGAAAGAACAGAATGGAGGGGAAAGGACAAATACTGCCTCACTCGTCTGAATGACTTTTTATGGGACACTAAAACTAAACCCATCAAAGACTCTTTGAGGTGGATTACACATCTGTAATCCTAGCCCTGGGGTCACAGTGGGGGTCCAGCAGAGGAAAAGTGATGTTGGTAGGAAGGACCTGTGACTGGGAGCCAAATGCCTCAAAAGTCCTGGGCCTATAATAGGAGGGCAGGGCTCGAGCAAGAGTGGGAGCAGCAAGATGTTGGGGAGAGGAGAGGTGAGCAGGGCAGACTGCGGTGCGGCTGCATGTATCAGTGATGAACAGCAGCGGTGTTGTCCATTATGGCTCCGACAGTGTGAGCGCAGCGGACTGAGGAGCATGGCCGCTCTGGTGCACTGCTGGGGCTCGGTGGCTGGACAACTAAACTAGTACCTGTTTATCAAGCTAACGAGCAGAGACCCTAACAGGAACGATCTCTCCGTTCTCCTAACAGCTGTGGAAATGGCAACACCATTCCTGCTTCATGGAAGACTGAGGCAGGAGAGGCCTAGATCCTGCCACTCTTTCCTGGAAGATGTGGAAGACTAAGAACTTGGCTCTGCCCTGCTCTGCCCTGAGTCCTGACTCAGAAACCAGCCTTCCTGCTCCACCACTGAGACTGTGTCATCTCCCGAAAGTCCTGACTCAGAAGCTGTAGCCACTGGCAGACCTCCGTCAGAGCTCTCACCCTGTGCCCCCGGTTGCTTCTCTCACTCCACTTCCGGATTTCCGGACTGTTACTGTTACTGCTGCAGTGGGGAGCACTGCGCCCACCTTGTCCTGGTGTGTCTGTGCGGTACACAGCTTGAGGACCTGGAACTGAAGGTGCTAGGCAGGTCTTCCTCCCACCACGGCAGACAAGAGCAGGGCCAGCTTGCCCAGGGCCCAGGGGCCAGCAGTGAGCTAGTGCTGCTGAGCATGACAGGGGCGCCAATCCAGACAGGAAAAGCCAGAGTCAGAAAGAGCCAGCAGTCAGAGCAGCGTCTGCTACTTGACAGTCAACTGCTCAGCCACATGCTTCTCACCTGGGACACTTAAAAAAAGAGAAGCAGAAGCCGGGCGGTGGTGGGGGCGGCGCCCGCCTGTAATCCCAGCACTCGGGGAGGCGGAGGCAGGGGGATCTCTGTGAGTTCGAGGCCAGCCTGGTCTACAAAGCAAGTCCAAGACTACAAGAGAGAGAGAGAGAGAGAAAGAGAAAGGGGCGGGGCAGGGGGAGTTGGTGAGGGCAGTGGGGAGAAAGAGGGAGGGCTGTGAGAGGGCTCCTGAGACCACCTCCCAGAGTCTGCTCCTCCCCTCAGGACCACATCTACCATCTCATTACCAGTGGCATCACGGCAGGCTCCCCACTTACAGGTCTCACTGAGATGGGCACATGGAGAAAACAGAAGATGAAAGTGACAGAAAGAAAGGGCAGGAAACACCCAGCGGCACTGGGGATGCTAGAACTCTGCATGCTAGGCAAGAGCTCGACCCTTGACCTGCTTTTCTTTCCTTCCTTCCTTAACAGGGTCTCGCGATGTAGCCCTGGCTGGCCTGGCATTTACTCTGAGGATCAGGCTGGTCTTGAACTCACAGAGCTCCCCCTGCTTCTGCCGCCCAAGCTGGGACTGCGGACATGTGCCCACCATGCCTGGCTAACTTATTTTGCACCACGCCCTCATGTACTTGTCCAGGATGGCCCTGACTTTGCTCTGTAGCCAAAGCAGACCTTGAACTGGGATCCTCCTGCCTCAACTTCCCAAGAGGTTGGGATTAGAGATGAGTACTACACCAGGTCCAGTTGAAGAATGAACCCTTCCCAGAAGGTGTGAGAACACTGGGAGAAAGGGACCAGGCGCCAAACTGAAGTAAGCCCCCTGGGTGGCAAAGAAAAACAGCCACCGTATTAATGGCGACACCCTTCACCTGTCTCTAAGCTGAGATTTGCAGAGGGAAGCAGGAAGCAACCACTCCTACCAAGCAAAAAGGCACTGTCCCTGGGCCCGTGGCTGAACTTCTATTCTCTATTACACAGGCAGAGTTAGAGTTTTCGCAGTCCTGCTAAAGTCCACCCATCGCCTCGGCTTTCTGAATCTCTCACTCGCAAAGGAGAAACCAACCAAAAAGAAGCAGAGTAAAGCAGCCATGCCGAGAACCCAGGCACAACCAGGCACAACCAGGCACAACATTCACTTAGAACCACGGAAGATCTGAAGTCTTTGCACTTGTTAGGTAGCTGCTACTGTATCCACAGACCACCACACAGACTGAGCATCCGCACCAACAAGCAACCGATAGAGGAAACATTCCCACAAGCAGGAGGGTGGAGAACCCGGGCTAAGAAAGCCAAGAGAAAGAAAGGAGGCTAATTTGACAACACCCCGTGCCTCTGGAGCAGGTGGGCAGAACCGTCGGTAACAGCTCTCCAATAAGGCTGGCATCCTCGGACCTCAAATTCTGCACAGCCTGACCCACCACGGTATCAGTGCCCCAGGGGCTGCCGACCCAGGCACACCTCATCTCAAACTGAGTCGTCTCTTCCTGGGTTAGAACCTCCTCAGACAAAAACAGCTCTCCACCACTCACACCGGTGCTCTGGAGAGCCGCCACCTCGATGACGCCCAGGCTCTCAAGCCTGCCTCTTCTACTTACTGTGAGGCTATGGTCTCAGATCATAAGAACTGTGCTTTCTGGACTGGGAAAAGGTCACCATGCTGTGAACAATCTCTATCGAGCAAAGCAGCATTATGGAGAAGGTGCTCAGAGGCAGTCCTGCTGAGAAAAGGCTCGGGGTGGACCAGAAGGGCTTGCAGAACTCAGCACTGCAGGAAGGGAGGGCCGGGACGCGCGGCTCCAATCTCATGAAAGTATGACAGCAGAAGTCCAAACTAAACTTGGAAATTTTCTGTTTCATTTGTCATATGCATCCAAATTCTACAGTCTTTTTTGTAAAATCATCTACTACGGTGAGAGAGGAGACATTAAAAGCTGAAATGAACTAGTCACTAAGATGTATGAAGAAATATCTATGACCATGCGAAATTCTGCAATTTGTGAAAATACCAGGTACTTACTCTCCTAGACTTCGGTCACAAAAGGTAAATGCATTTAGGAGAAAAACAACAAGATTCAGTTATAGTCTAAGAACTATGGTTCGTTAAGTAGTTATTTAATTTTACTGAAAAGGAAGAAGATTTACATTAAATCCCCATTACATCCCACTACTCTGAGGCAGGCAGGAGGATCACTTGAGCCTATGAGTTCAGGGCTAACCTCAGCAACAGACTAGAGACAACGTTACTCCTTATAATGCCAGAACCACGTTACCATCACTTGGTGATGTGGGGGGGACATAAAGTTATCACTGCACCGAAGAACACGGAGAAGAACCATGAATGGCTGGCCACCGGGGGGCAGCCGTGTCGAAAGCTAACTCTCCCATCCTTAAAGAAGCATTATCAGTGTGTGTGTGTGTATATGTGTGTGTGTGTGTGTGTGTGTGTGTGTGTGTGTGTGTGTGTGTGTGTGTGTCATCTGTAAGAGCGGGCATGCAAGTGCCACAGTAGGAGTTGGTTCTCTCCTTCCACTCAGACTATTAGGCTTGTGCACCAAACACTTTCACTGAGTCATCGTACCAGCTTTCGTCTTTTATTCTTGATTTTTACACAAGGCATCATCATATATTTTATATAAGGTGCCTGCACATGCACACGCGTGCACATGCACACACTCCAGTCTGGCTTGGAATTCAGTATGTTGCACCAGCTGGCCTCAGACCTATGGTGGTCCTCCTGCCTCAGCCTCCCAAGTGCTGGGGTTACAAGTATGTGTCACTACACGCAGCCTAATTCTTCAAAGATAAAACAGTCCTGGGTTTTAAGGGAACCTGTTCTGTTCCTACTTCACAAACTGGGGAAGGTTCACACAGGGGAGAGTTCACACAGCAGAGAGTTCACACTCAGCAGAACAAGGAAATCACAGAGTCTAGGAACAGAACTCAGGGCACACATGTGACAAACTCTGAGAACTACCGAGAGCAAGAGAGTTCGGCCCACAGTGCTTGCAGCTCCTAGAAGTAAATATCCTAAAATATAAAACCACGAGCCTGGTAGATGCGGGTATTATACTCCTCAGCCCAAACCCTCTAAGATGAGGGGACCCCTCCTGGCCCCATGATCCTTCGATCCTAAATCCCCTCACCTCTTTCTGTTCAACCTGCAATGCTGACTTCAAAATATCTCGAAGCTGCATGAGCTGCCGTCGTTCCTCGTCCTGGGCCTGTTTGATCTTTGAAAAGCAAACAAAGCAGAGAGAAGTAAAACCAGGGCGCGCTTACATGTTGCAGATCATGGTACTGCCACACACGGGCACACATGAGGGTGGCGTGTTCACGTCATGCCTCAGCACTGCTCCAGAAGCACCGCGGGCCAGTCCTTTCTGGACAGCACCGTTGCGCACACACAAGGGTACAGAACCGAGCCCCAAATGGGACGGTGACACCAGCTGAATGTGCGGTGAAGCAGCACACAGAGGGAGGGGCCGCTACTCACTGTGTGCAGGTCAGTGGAGAGCGTCTCAATGGAAGGCTTGAGGCTTTCTACTGCTTTCAGTCCATCCTGGAAAAAACTAGGGGAGAGAAAAAGCAGAGGCTGAGTGTCACAAGGGAGAGAAGGCTGTTAGCGACATAACTGCTCAAGGTAAGGCAGCCGGACAGGATGCGACTCCTGGGAGAACAGAAATGCACACCATCCAGCAAAACCAGAATAAAATGACAGAATTGCAAACGAACAGAAGAGGAATTACGATGAGCCTGCGCATCTCTGATTTTGGGTTTTGACCCACATAACTAGAAGACCTGATTTTCCAGTTAATAAATGGAAACAACTCTCCTGACAGTGGCAGAGAAGGCTTTGAGGCCAAAAAGCCATGGGGTACAAACAAGAGTATGCTCTAGAGAATTCTCCCAAACAGGAAGCAGTTAAGTGGGGGAAAGAGCATAATGGAGAAGCAGGCAACTCTGACACACATGAACGGCCGGGCTCCATCTGCACAGCAGAAAGGCACGGCAGGTCTTAAAGGTTAGACAGCAAAAGTAGCGTCCTAAAGATAAGGGGCTGGAAGCTGTGAGGTCACTTGAGACAAAGGACTCAGAAATGTAGCAAAGTGGCTGGGCTTCAGGACAGTGCGGAAGCAGGTGCCAGTGTTCTCGCCTCATCCCTTATGTATACACGTGACTACAGTGCATTCTTGCTTTAGCTGGGTTTGTTTTCTGAACAAAGAACTTGCTTCTGGATTAGCAGTTCAATCCCTGTGTCAGTGTCATCTGTCCAGGTGTTTGTGGCTAGAGTAAGGAGGAAAGGGGGGGGGGGACGACACCCCGCCAGCTCCCCTGCCTCTCTGAAGGCCTCCTAAACTGACAAGGAAATCCTGAAGAGCTGTAGTTACTGGAACCAGACACTGGGGTGCTCCTGTTGTGAACTCTTGTGATCCCTGTTTTAGTTAGAGTTTTCCTGTATGTAATGATTTCCGTAGTCACTCCAAATGCTAGTAATGCAGCTAGGTCACAAGAGAAAAAGGAAGAGATAAATGCAGGAGACAAAGGATGCAAGGTTAGGAAAGGGGGAAATGTGACAGCGAGTGAAGGCCGCAGTGCCTGGGGAGGGAACAGGTGCACAGTCCGAGGCACCTCTGGAGCTCGGCAACTCTCCCCCAGGTAGGTGGAGAGAGCAAGAGTGCAGCCCAGGACTCAGGGACCTGGCTCACGTTCGTGCGCGCACACACAAGCTTCCTGGAGAGTGTACTCAGATCTGTGGTACAGACTTGGCCTGAAGATGTAGATCTTATACTCTCACTTTCAAAACTCACACCCGTCTGTGTCCTCCTTGTGAAGGATACCATACCTGGCATCACAGCAGCTTCAAAGTAAGGGACCCCACGGGTTGCTTCAGCGACCTCTGTGTCACTGTGACACCCATAGGTACGTGTCCCTCGTGAATTTCCCCCCCAAAAGCCTGTTAGCGTTTTTCCAAGCTTCAAAGGGCTTTTAGCATCACTGTTACCAAATCAGGCTTTGTTCTCCTCCCATTAGACATTTTCTAGCTGGTTTAACCAGACTTTCCAGCCTTGGAAACAGAATTATTCAGATGTAATCTTTGGTCCTTTCCTGGACCTTACACACTGTGCCAAGCGCCTCACGCTCACTCTACCACCACGCCAGGACAGGCATACCTCCCCTGTTGAGGATCTGGCCATGTCACCCACCCTTTCCCGACATGAAAGTAAACTCCAGAGCTCTGGTTTCCAAGCCTCATCAATGCAATATCCCAAGTCCATCATGGCTCTGAGCGAGCGGTACGCACTCAAAACGCGAGGCAACTCAACACACACGGCCACCTCTGAGAGCAACTGCCTCTTTTAGTTACTGTTTCAAAGGCTGCCCTACTTCTGGTTCTATTACCGAACAGCATCCTTCAGAGATGCAAGTGCCACCTTTACACAAAATGAAAAACCAGGATGTGTCCTTCAAAGTGCTTCAAAAACAAAACCCCAAAAAAAAAAGCTACAAAATGTAACAAGCACAAAAGAATTTCAGAAGCAAAATTAAGGTGCAAGGAAGTTGCCCAAAGGATCTGGATGCCACCTGGAGGCTCCTCACACTCATAGAAGACAGCTGTGGTGAGGCAGCTGTGAGGCTAGGGACCAGGATATCTGAGGAGGAAGTTGAAGGGCTTCACAGCATAGCATGCAGACATACACAGCTTTGGGTTCCCAGGGCCCACGAGCCAAGCCTCTCGGGTTTTATTTTATCTCCCAAGAATGAATTAAGCAATGCAAGGACACAACACGCCCCCTACACACACACACACACACACACACACACACACACACACACACACACACACACACGCCCCCATCCAAGGAGGAAACAGGAGAAGTCATATTTTAGAAGGTTATTGAGCTTGTGCCCATAAAAGGTCAAGTAATTCACTTTCCACAAGTGGCCTGTTGCTACCCAACTAATAGTTTGTGCAAAATAAAGAAGAAAAAGGAAATCTGAGAATAACTTCTTCCTAAAAATAAAAACTCAGCCAAGGAAGCCACCCACTTCCTACACAGCCTGGCAGCCAGGTTACGGGGCGGACAGAACAGCTGTCAGGGAGACCACCTTGAAAGTTCTAGAAATCCCAAGTCTTCCTGACACGGTGCCAGTCTTCCCCAGCAAATGCTCACCTGCTCACAGCTGAGGGAAGGGAAGCGTGAAGTCACCCCAGCCACAGAGCATAAGCAGCTATGTACCCTGGGGTGAGCACACAGGCCCTGCTGCGCAGCCGTGGCTGGCCCATGCAGCACCCCTGGACGTGGCAATGAATGAAGATGGCGTCTGGGAGGCTCGCAGAGGCTGCTGCTCAGGAACTGAGCTGGGACGGAGGCCCAGGAGAAGCTAGAGGACTTGTGCCGACATTCCAGGGAAGGAACAAGGTGTGGGCAGCGACACCAGCCCCAGGCAAGGCCCATTCAGGGAAGGTAAACAGACGGGTGTGACAACTTGGCCTCTGAAAGATTTTTCAAACCACTTCACACTTCGCATTTCAGCTGTGACCAGCCCAGCCATGCTACCTCGTCCCTGACTTCCCTATGGCAATAGTCCACTGTCCGAGGCCACTCTTTTTTAAAAATGTTGGAATTCAGACCCAGGACAAGCAGCTGAGGTGCCTATTTAAGATACCAAAGCCAACTTAGCCTCCAGGTTCTCCCAGCATTCCTCAGTCCATACCTAAGCTTTCCGGCCCAGGGCTTCCTCTCCCCCAGAGGCTTTTCACTACATTTTAGCTCTCCGTCCTCCCTCTCTGCGCATGCTTTCTCTGCTCCCAATAAACCTGCCTTTATATACTTTAATTTAGCTCGAACTGGCTTATTTCGTCAGAGGAGAATACCTACCAAATGTATTTGTTTAACTTTATGTGTATGTGTGTATGTGTGTGTGTGCCTGAGTGTATATATGTGCATCACATGCCTGCAGGAGCCCTCGGAGGTCAGAAGAGGAGTTGGATCCCATGAACCGGAGTCACAAACGGTTGTGGGCTGCTATGTAGGTGTTGGCAATCCAACCTGAATCCACTGGACGAGCAGCTGGTGCTCATAACAGCTGAGTCATCTCTCCAGTCTTCAGAAAACGTTGGCAACCACTCAATTCCCAAGTCCATCTCCCCAGCCATATCCCTTTATCTCAGCACTTTCATAAAGGCTTACATAATCAAACACTCCATCAAAGACTGCCGGGGAGTAAGAACAGGAGCCATAGGTGTGTGCGTATGCCAGCGCCCAGGGCCCGAGCCAGAGCCAGGAGCCAGGTGGAAGGCTGACATCCAGAGAGCAAAGCTAAGGACCCAGATCATGAAGGTTTTCTTTCTTTCCTACTGACTTTCTAGGACCAGCAACTTAGGAAGGTATTGTTTTAATATAATACACAAATCAACACCATTTCCCCTCTCTTTCAAAAACAACAAAAACCTCTGAGATCATGTGCCAGATCAAGCACGTTAGCCTCTCTAACCAAAAAAAAAAAAAAAAAGCATGACAATTATTGTCGATTTTAAAATACTGTACATATACTTCTATTCTTTATTGAGACATAATTCTCAAGCCATAAGATGTTCTTTGGAAGTGTACAGCGCCGTGGGCTTCAGAATAGTGACGGGGCAGTGCAACCAGCACCAATTCCAAAACATACATTTTGCTGCCTCCAAAAGCAAGCGCACACCCACGAACTGTCAGGCCCTGTCTCTTCCTTTTCTATGGTAAGGGTTAAGCTGCTTTCTGACAATAACTGTGCTTTAACTCCTGACCTGGCAAACACGAAGTCATGCAATGTGATCTTGTGTCTCTAGCTTCCATCCCTCTACATAGTCAAGGTTCATCTGTGTTGTGTCTGGAGCACATCTTTCTTTCCTGCCATGGTCATTCATTCATTCATTCATTCATTCATTCATTCACAGGGTCTCATGTAGTCCAGGCTGGTCTCTATATAGCCAAGGATGACCTTAAACTTCTGATCCTTCTGCCTCTCCCTCCTAAGAGCACCTGGCTTGTGGGCAAGCACCACCACATGGCTTTATGTGCTGTGGGTAATTAAACCCAAGACACACCCCAGCCACCCACCCCACCCCTGCATGCTAGGCAAACACTCCACAAAGGCATATCCCTAGCCCCAGCCCATTGTAATTTCTTCCTTCCTTTCCCTTTCTCTGCAGTTCTGGGGGTTGAATCTGGATCCCCACACGTCAGTCAAGATCTACCACTGAGCTACATCCTCAACCCTCCTGTGGTAATTTCCAAGTGACTGTTTATTCCCTCAACACAAGGCAATCCGCCGGGAGAGGCCATTTGCGGAGGAGCATTCGAAAGCCACCATAAAGAAGGGCCACTTACTTGCACTGGGCGTGGAAGTACTTGATCAGATTCTGAAGCAAATCCACTCCCTTTTTAACCTTGATTTCATTGACCTTCAGCAGGTACTGTTGAGAAATGAGGAGAGGATGTTGAGAAAAAGAAGAGCAGACAGGAGCTTAGCATGAGCTTCTGAGGACAATAGGGATTTCTTCTGAAGCAGGCTCTCCTGTAGCCCAGGCTAGCCTTGAGCTCAACACACAGTCAGGGAGGACCTTGAATTTCTGATCCTCTTGATTCCGCCTCCCAAAGTGCCGGGACTCCAGGTGTGCAGCACCACACCTGGCTTACACAGGGCTGACGCCAGGGCCTTGTACGGTCCATGGTGTGCACACTCCCAAGTGAGCCACACGCCCGTTCAAGACTCACTCCCTCTTCTTTAACAGCTTGTAGACTGGCCAGGGCTTGTAGTAGACAGATGCTGGGTTCCTTCTGCATACATGACTAAATGGTTACGACGGCCGGGTAATTCCATGTTTAAGAGCTACCTCTTTAACTAGATGCTCTGCCACATCCAGCCAGGCCGAGCTCGTCCTGGTTGCATGGAAGGAGGGTGCCTGGAGTGAGCGCGAGTTTCTAACTAGCTAGGACCTCCCTGGTTCTTCTAGCCAGGCCCCGCTGTGTTTCATTTGAGACACTGTCTCTCTGCGTAGTCCCGGCTGTCCTGGAACTGAGATCAACGGTAGCTATGTGCCGCCTCGCCCAGCTTCATGCCCTTTCTCTGTCAGCTCACTGTCTTCAGTGCCAACCGCTAGAAACCAGCAGCAGAGACTCTGTTACCATGGCCCTGTCCGAAACCAGTTCCCTAAGTATGAGTGCTAAAAAGGTGACTTTTAATTCAAGTTTATCAAAGCCACTTCTAACCCAGAGAATCCACTAAGGCCCGCTTAGCAGGCATTATGAAACGCATCGGTTCCTTCCTGAAAGTACACAGAACAAGAACTCTCTCTATAATCCCCCTTTGCCCTTGCCGTGAGGTCGTGGTATAAGAATCCTGAGCACATCTCCTCCTCATGACAGGATGGCTCAGGAAACCCTGCTAACTCGAGCCGAGCCCCATGAGCTGCCAACTGTCTGTCTCTCAGAATGAGCCCAAGTCCAGGAACTCTCCTAGGCTAGCTGTGCAAGCCAGGGGGGTGGGGACAGGAAGCCACTCTGAAACCCTAACAACAAATTGTATTCCCTCTGTAAGAACTGCCTCTGTGTTCTCTTCTCCTTCCCTTGTGATAGTTATTCACTGTCAATTGGATGTCTGGCAATGGGCCAGAATGATACCATCGTTAATAAAATGCTTGGCAACATATCAAGACTTAAAATGTGCATGTAACCTCTCTGACCCGGAAATTATACTTACCGGAACTTATTCTAAAAGACAATCAGAAAAACGTACAGAAATGAATAGGAAGGAAGGTTTACAATGGCTTTTTTTTTTTAATAGTGCCTGGTTTAAGAGGGTGTAACAAGTGCCACTGGGCTGGGGAGGGAGACACAGGGCCATTTTCATTCACAGTAAGGCACAAAACCACAGAGGCCTGCACATTTTGTGGTCTCTGATCTTGATATAAAGACCCCTGGTGTCACTCCCATTTGTCCTTCTCCAAGACACTCGCCACAGGACAAGAACCCAGGGGCAGGTGATTCTGGGAACTGGGTACCACGGATGCTGTGCAGTGTCATGAGTGTTTTCAGGCCGTCTCTTCACTCCTCCCTTTCACTGACCCCATAGGGGCAATAGGAACTCTTAGATTGTTGTTTTTTGGAGTTTTTGTTTGTTTGTTTTGTTTTGTTTTGAGACAGGGTTTCTCCATGTAGTCCTGGCTGTCCTGGACTTACTATATAGACAGGCTGGCCTCAAACTCACAGCGATCCACTTGCCTCTGCCTCCCTAGTGCTGGGATTACAGGTGTGTGGCACTGCGCCCAGCTACAATAGGAACTCTTACAAGCGCCAAAGAATAAGTATCTAGCCAAAGCCTGTGAGGAAGTATGGAAGGCAGAAAGGACATTCTTTATTCTCTCTTCTATTAAAAAAAAAAAAAAGGGCCGGGCGTGGTGGCACACGCCTTTAATCCCAGCACTTGGGAGGCAGAGGCATGTGGATCGCTCTGAGTTCGAGGCCAGCCTGGTCTACAAAGGGAGTCCAGGACAGTCAAGGCTACACAGAGAAACCTTGTCTCGAAAAACCAAAACAAACAAACAAAAAACAAACAAAACAAAAAAAAAAACAAAAGAAGAAGAAGAAAAGAAAAAAAGATCCTCAAATCTGTGTGTGTGTGTATGTGTGTGTGTGTGTGTGTGTGTGTGTGTGTGTGTGTTTGTGTGTCTCATGTCTATCCAGAGACCCAAAGAGGGTGTCAGAGCCCGTGGAGCTGGAATTACAGGAACTGTGGGCAGCCTGGCCAGGATGCAGGGACCCAGACTCAGGTCCTCATGACTCAGCAGCAAGTGCTCTTAACTTCTGAGTCAGGTCAGCAGTCCTCCCTCTTCCTTTAATAAAGGCTGGTGTTAGACTGACCTAAACCCACGCACAATTCCTCTAATGCAACAAACCTTTAGTAGAGCAATGTGGCCCAGTGCCCTGGTACTGCCGCCAAAGCCAAAGCCACGAGTCTGAGCAGAGAAGACCCCGTTGGAGAAGAGGTCTGCATCCTGTACCGCGTGGCCTTCCACTCACAATGTCCTACCTCACACATCTGCAGTTGGAAGAACCGTCTTTCCTTTTCCATCTCCTCTGCAATTTCAGCCCCGCTGATTTCAGTACGGATCATCCCATGGAGCTTGGCGTGTTCCTTTTTCTCCTTTTCTATTTTGGTTCTATGTGTGAAGAAAGAGCAAGGGTAAGTGGACAGGACTTTCTGCACAGTGCTCCCCACCAGACAGGCCTCACAGTCATCCGCAGAGACAATGCTCAACGCATTCTTTAGAGCAGCCAACTTCTTGACCCTCACAGAAAGCAAACTGCCTGTTGTCATAAAAACACGTCAGGCGTGGCCTTCCCACCACTTACTCAACAGATACTGCCTTAAGCACCCGCTGGGTCTGATCCGTGGCTGAGGAGAGGGAAGGCCCACACACGTGCCTTTGCGCCTGATCGCCAGCCTCTCTCTGAGGCCTCACTAGCACCCTCCACGCCACGTTTACTGAAGCCACATGTTACTCCAGCTTCCACAGTGCTTGTCACTGCAGCATCCTGCCATCATTTGCCCTTCGTGGCCCTTTCCACGGCCACTTCATGCTGAGCTACATTCCCTAAATGTCACGTGTACAGTTTGAGTATAAACTGACCAGTTGGGTGCATGCCTAGACCACCACCAAGGGAAAAACCAAGGGAAAAAGAGTCACAGAGTCACATCAGCCATAGAAAGCTCTGGATCTAAAGGCCAAGCCTCAGGTGGCACATGGGGACACAGCTGGCATTTTCTTTAAAAGTTGTTTGATGATTAACCAGCTACTTGAGGGTTCCCCATCACAGAAGGGGTAGAGTGAGTGTGTGTGTGTGTGTGTGTGTGTGTGTGTGTGTGTGTGTGTCTGTCTGTCTGTCTGTCTGTCTGTCTGTCATCAGTCCTTCACTCTTTTTTCTGGGCACACAGGGTAAACCCAATAAGGTGAAGGAGACAAGAGTGTGAAGAACCAGGAGGCCACTTGGCAGGGACACTGTTCAGTGAACTCAGTGGAACTGTGACCGTGGGGTACTACAGCCCCTGGACTCCTCATACAATTCTACAGTTGCTGGCCATGTATCTAAATATTCAGTTCAGAGCTGCTGCCAAGGAGTCCTGAAGACATATTAAACCTAGCTATTATTACACATGACAAGGCCTCTTGAGATAGAGGGTTCATGGTTTTTTGGATTTTTTGTTTGTTTGTTTGTTTGTTTGTTTTAAGCTTTTTGCTGGATCCTAGGATTGCTTTGAGTTTAAAAGGCTCTGCCCCCTCACACCAGACTCTGACATTCTAGCTCATTCTGCCCTTACGCCGTGCAGGCAAAAGCTTCATCTTAGATTATGCGATGCCTTCTCTCCCCGCTCTTTCCCTTCACAAGCAGAGGCAGGCCTCTCTCCTCACAGTGTCCTCGGCAGTCATTATGTCCTGCTCCAAGCACCCACAGCTCTAAACGAGTTCCTGAGGGGAGGAAATATGCACAGGTCCAGCTGGACAGAAGTTATACCTCTGCTGAGACCCCCTTGCGGGGTAAGACAGGTGGCAGCCTCCAGCAAGCAGCAGGAGCAACGCCTATCCCTGCTTATGCCTCTGGACGCACCACAGCGGGCAGGGGCTGAGAGGGCGGGGAGGACGGCTGGGGGTCTCTCTGGGTTAAACAGACCTTCCAGGCACCCCAGTTTCAAGCGGTGCCAGCTGAGTGTTTGAGTGGATGGCACCAGTGAAACCCCAGCCCTGAGATCCAGGCAACTTCCAGACAGAAATGTAACATTGCCACAAGTGACAAAGTGTGCCACCTCATTAATGGAAGGAAGAAAAAAAAATCCCACGGTAGCTTAGAAAAAGTCACCCAGCTAAAATACTTAAGAGTCACATGTGAAGCGATTCCCTTCCTATCCCTCCTCCCTGCACAGATGGTTCCACAGGAACATTTCTTTCCACTCAGGAACGCCTCCAGCCCCCTGAGAGATTACAAAGTAAACCTGTGGCATTTAAAAGAATTGCCTAGTCCTCCAGTATTTAAATAACTGGAAGCCTTCAGGGTCCTCCACCCCCATCCCGCTCACTAGCTTTTTCTAGCTCGTCTGACTCTTCCTGCCTTCCACGGGAGAAACCGATGAGAAATGCTCTGACTGCCTGCCGCTGGCCAGGAGCGGACTGGCCTTCAGCTGACGATGGCTCAGGTCTCAGAGTCACTGGGCCGCTCCTAGCAACCAAGAAACCAAGTACAACTGAGGAAGAAGGCACTTGCAGTCCTACAAACAAGAGAGCTGGTATTTCAGAGAAGCAGGGACCCAGAGCTAGGAGCACACTAGAAACAAACAGACTTTGTGTGTGGAGGTGTGGCTGTCTCTCTGTGTCACTGAGGTTGTGTGTGTATCCTAGCAGGCATGTGGAGGTCAGAAGGCAATCTCAGGTGCCAGTTGCTTCCTGGCTTGTTTGAGACAGAGTCTTTGGTTTGCCACTGTGTAATGTATGGGCTACCTGGCCCATAAACTTGCAGGAATTCTCCTGTCTCCGCCTCCCATCTGACCCCAGGTGCACTGCGGTTACAGACACGCACTACTGTGTCTGGCTTTTTATGTGGGGTCTGGAGATTCAAACTTGGGTCTTTACATCACATGGTCAGTGATTACAGAGCCAGCTCCCCAGCTCCAGAGGGTCACTTGTTTAATGAATCAGGAAGGCACAGTGTAAAATACTGCTCAATAACCACCAAGGCACCACAGGCCTTACTGGAAGAAGGCAGCATCCCTGAACGTAGGCAACGGATATGGAGACAGACACCTGTCATTGTGAGCCGTGGCAACTCGGCTTTAGGCAAATTCTTTTCCTGCCTTAGGATCATTCAGACAATCCCTTCAAGCCACAGAAACCTGATTTAAAACTGAAATCTCAAATTACTACATTAAAGAAAAAAAAAAATGAAAGCACTCACATTTTCGTTTCATAGTCCTTCCAAGCTTTATCAAAGGGTTTCTTCAGGTCCTGTCAACAGAGGGCGGAGAATAAGTTTAACTAGTCATTAACTTCTGTGCAAAACAAACATCCTGAGGCCTAGACTGGTTCTGCACAGGCAACAGCCTCTGAAGGAAATCATGTGTGGGATCCTATAAAAAATAAAGCCAGAAGGGGGAGGGGGGGAAGCCAGATACCTTTGATAAACTAGGGGAGGGGTGGCCAGCCAGCCTTCTTTTTCCTTCTTTCTCACCTTAAAATACCTATTATTTTAAATACAACACACACACACACACACACACACACACACGCACGCACGCACGCACGCACACACGCACGCAGGCCATACAGCGTGCCTGCCACCCATGTCATTTCCACTGTGCCTTAGTCTCCTGCTTCCCTGGGCTTTCCTTCTGCACTTCTTTGTTTAGAACTTAAGATTCATATTTTTTGTTTGTTTGCTTGTTTTCCAAGACAAGGTTTCTCCTTGTAGTCCTGGCTGTCCTGGACTCCCTTTGTGCACTAGGCTGGCCTCGGACTCATGGGGATCCTCCTGCCTTTGTCTCCCAGGTGCTGGGATTAAAGGCGTGCGCCACCACACCTGGCAGATTCATATATTTTTGTTGTTGTTATTGTTTTGTTTTGTTTTGTTTTTTTGAGACAGCGTTTCTCTGTGTAGCTTTGGCTGTCCTGGAACTCAAACTATAGACCAGGCTGGCCTCAAACTTATAGGGATCCACGTGCCTCTGACTCCCAAGCGCTGGGATTATAGGCGTGCGCCACCACTGCCCAGTCACAATTCATGATTTCTAATAAGGCTTGGCTATTAGAAAAAAAAATTACTAAGGCCTTCAAATCTATCAAAAGATTCCCACACAGTTCTGTTCCCTTCAACAGGATTCTTTCCTGTGTTTAATTTTTGTGTTTCCAGCAGCCACAGAAGGATTTTTGTGAAGCTGCCCTCCTGCTCCTGACAGCCCGGCACATGGTGTGGATCCATGCTTCCAACTCTGTGAAAGGCAACCTCAAAGGACTTGGTTTTGGTTTTTGTTTTTCTCCTGGTAAATCAGCTGACCTGATTTCCTGCCTCTACAGGGAAAACAAGTAATGTTGTCCTAATAGCTCTCTCCTTGGCAAGCTTTGCAAGGGGCACACCAGGAGGTCTAGGCAGAGGTCCCCAAGATGGGCCAGACACACTTCCAGATGTGCCTGAATGAGGCCCAAAATTCACATGCACACGCAAAGACCCAGCCAAACATCTGTCCAGCCCCGAGAACTAATAATAGTTCCTGCTGTCACTGAGGCCTCAGTGGTCTAAGTGTCCAGACCTGTCCAAACCGCCAGCATCCAGTGGCAGGCAGGCACGTGGTTGGTGCATTTGCTTATAGGCATTCTATCCTTCTTAAGATCCTTTCCTCGGAGTAGATCAGCAACATAGCAGCAACGACACTAGATCCCACCGCTCCTGTCAGGCCAAGGGAGCCCTCAACTGGCTCTTCCCCCTCCCCCCCCCACACACACCACCACACCCTCCTCCCTCAAGGGCTCATCACAGCCTCCCTCCCCCGTCTCCCACATAAGGTGACATCAGAATGTCAAAGGAAACAAAGCAGATGCCATCCCTGTGGCCTCATGTGGTGAGTGGGGTGACAGCCAACACTGCTGTGATTCCCATGACGTCAGAACACCAGGACTCTGCTCGTACCCCTTTTACTCCCTTCAAGTCTCCTTTCAGCAAACTGTCCAAAGGGAACGAGATGATGTTGTTCATGTTCTGAATCTAAAAACGAAAAGAAAACAGAAGAGATGTTCAGCTTCCTCTCTCATCCAAAGCAAAGATAACAAGGGTTGGGAGGGACATTGGGGATAATTTACCTTCCTGGGACACCTGGCTAGCATGGTGTGGGGGCCTTTCTCACCCACACTCACTTTGTTTCAGAGGTGAGCACATTGCTAATTAAAGACCTGGATCCGTATGCTTCCACAGTAAGAACCTTCTACGCTAAGTCGTAAAAAGTTATGACAATGAGTAAAACCTAAACCTATCTGAGAAACATGGATCAATAGGAGAATCAATCAGTCAAAAGCCTGGAACAAAAGGGTACAACCTACTTCCGATTGATGCTGTCGTAGGCCCACTCAGAGCTGTGTGTGGCCCGAGCCAGCAAGCTCCCAACATGGGACTAAGAGGAAGGCAGATCAGAGGCTTCTGTCTGCTAAGAAGGCATGTGGGTGAAGAAACGAGCGTGGGGGGTTAGAGAGAAAAGGAGGGCTGTGTGTCAACGCGTGTAAGAGGGAGAGGCTGTAAGTATGACTGTGCCGTGGTTGTGAGTGTCTGGGTGAGTGTGCATATGTCTGCACCTGGAAAACGGAGAAAGCTGAAGAAAGAAAGGGCAGGAGCTGGGGAGCCAGACCCCCACTTTCCCTGCAGCAAGAAGCCAGAAATGTTGTCTTTAGTTGTCACCAAAGAGTGAGTCTTACTTAATCAAACCCTCCTGACACACTCGGGGTTCACTACAGGCAAGCAGAGGTGCTGCAAGGCCACCTCCAATGTGAGCTAAGTGGGACCAGCCAAGCTCCAGCCTGGAAGCACAGATGCAAGCCCTGAACCCCAAGATGCCTTCCCCATGTGGAAAATTAGACCGAGACCCACTTCCTCCCTCCCCGGGCTCAGCCTACCCCGCCATCAGCATGACCAGTGCCAGACTATGGCAGCAGGTCCCGTGTCTACGTCACAGAGACAGGGGAAAGAATGGAGGCGTTTCTGCATTCATGCCCAACCTTAGTGGAGGTAATTTCAGTGTAGTTATCTCGAATGGAGAGATAAAACATACGCATCATTTAAAAAGACAATCTGGACCATAACTGGGCTTGGTTAGCGCACGCCTTTTGTGCACGCCTTTAATCTCAGTCCTAGGGAGTCAGAGACAGGTGGATCTCTGTGAGTTCCAGGACAGACAGGTCTACATAGTGAGATCCCCATCTCAAAAAGCAAAACAAAACAAAAAAGAAAAGATAATTTGAAATGTAGTTACTAGACAGTAATATCAGCACACAAAATCTTAATTATTGTGTGTACGGATGCCAGAGCAAGCATGTGAGGGTCAGAGGACAACTTATGGGCACCACTTCTTCCCTTCTACAGGTCCTGGGGATTAATAAACTCAAGCCTTAGCCTTGGCTGGCTGCAGGCATCTTAACCCGCTAAGCCATGTCCTGAGCCCTCAGCACATGCGTTTTCGAGTAAAACAGGAACTCATTTGAACAATACTGCAATTGCAAAAGTGTGCAATGGTGCTGGCATCAAAAATCACACTGCCAAATGTGTGATTTGGCTTCATTAATGACTGTCATTTCCAAAATGATTTTTTTTTAGTAACTGTTTGTAGTGTTTTGAATAGGAATGGCCCCACAGACTCATGTGTTTGACTGTTTGGCACACAGGGAGTAGCACTATTAGGAGGCGTCGCCTTGGAGGAAGTGTGTCACTGTGGAGGCGGGCTTTGAGGTCCTCTATGCTCAATCTATGCCCAGCGTGGCACACCATCTCCTTCTTCTGCTTGTGGATCGAGATGTAGAACTCCGGCTCCTTCTCCAGCGCCGTGCCTGCCTGTGTGCCACCAGGCTTCCCACCATGATGACAACGGACTAAATCTGAAACTATGAGCCAGAATCAAGTACATGTTTTCCTTGATAAAAGTTGCCGTGGTCTCGGTGTCTCTTCACAGCAATAGAAACCCTAAGTAAGACACCACTGCTTTAGGATTAAGTAAGTCGGCATTTGTCACGGGCCTGGCATCAGCCCAAGGCACACTGCAATCTGCTGTGACTTGTGATTAAGCTTAACAGATCAACTCTTCGATTGAAAGTGAGGTCTGTGGATGATGGTAACAAGCCAGTCTTTGCCTGTGAGTAATCTGAGCAATGGCACCTGGGTTTCCATTGTGAACCGACAGGAAGACCCCGGGCAGAAACAAGGAGCTCTGCAGAGGCTCTCCCTCCCTCCCTCCCTCCCTCCTGCAAGGTCAAGGAACAAGGCAGACACCTGGGGTGCTCTTGACTACACAGCCATCCTTGCTCCTGTTACCCCCACCCTCCACTGTCAGCTGCTCCACCAGGAGGTAGTCCCAACACCTCTCTGCTCTGCACCACACAGCCACGCTATGCCAAGCACTCTGCCTGCCAGCCACTTCCACAACCACAACCATGTCCTGCCACCCAGTGCCTTGGCGCCCCATCTCCTTGCCTCGGCACTTAGTCTCTTGCTCCCTGCCACAGGCTTCTAGGCCCTGGCTGCCCCAAGTCCTTCGTCACCTTCCCAGGTTTACCTGGGACCGTGTTGCTAAGAGATACTTAACTGCTTATTTGTGCGTGAGGGAACTGACCTCCCGGTCAATGCACCTCATCTTCCATTTTCATCTTCCCCTTTGGTGTTCTCAACTGTTTCCCTGGTCCAGTGCTTGTCCTCAATCCATCCCCTGACTGCAATGTCCTCACTTGTCCTCACAGTGCAAAGCTATTTCCCTCCTGACAGGACTCAAATGCCACCTTTCCCAGTAGCAAGTGACCATTCCCCTTTTCCATCACTCTCTCCCTAGGCAGTCCCAGTTCTGAACTTCTTCTGGCTCTTGGTAGGCCCTGCCTGCATCCTGTATGTCCTAAAAACCATCCATGCTACCTCTCATGTGCCCCCCCTCCACCACTGTGTGGCTCCCAGCAGGGGTGTGGTCTGAGAGTGAGGCAATACCCATGGGACAAATCAACAAGCTTGCTCTGACCATCTGGGACCTAAGGCTTCAGTTATAGAGCGAACTACACTGCTACTTCTAAATCAAATGCAGGTGTGGTAGCACATGTCTGTAACCCCAGCACACTAGAGGCTGAGATAGGAAGATCCCAAGTTCAAAGCCAGTGTGGGTTATTTAGCAAGAGCCTGCCTCACAATAACAGACAGCAACAACAATAAAAACAAACAAAAAACTAGTCAACTATAATACAACAAATATATGTATGTAAACTCATCAATCCATCCATCAGTTTTTTTTTTTTTCAGTCTACTTTGCAAACAACTAAGAGAATAAAAACATACACTCAAAGCAAGGATTATAAACTCTGGGTTTGGGGTATAGCTCACTTAGTAGAGTGTTTGCCTAGCATGTACAGAGCCCTGGGTTCAATTCCCAACACTGCATAAACCAGGCATAGTACCAGATACTTTTCTAGAACTCAGGAGGTAGGGGCAAAAGGGTCAATAGTTTAAGGTCATCCTGGCTATACGCAAGTTCAAGGTCTGTCTCAAGAAACAAACAAAAAATAAAAAACAACAAACAAAACAGGAAGGAAGGTAGGTTGATGTTGATAGTAGACTTATCAAGGCAAAACCAGGAAGAGACAGGCAAAGTCTCTAGGAAATAGAAAAGTATGAGCAACCTGTAGCTACACACACACACACACACACACACACACACACACACACACACACACTCCATTGGTGTGCTTTTATCTTCATTTGTTTAAGAGTGTCTTAGGCTATGGGCTGAGGACAGGCACATAGTCCCCTGTGAAGGAACATTTAAGTATTATAACAGTGGCTGGGCAGTTGGGGCTCATGCCTTTAATCCCAGTACTCGGGAGACAGAGGCAGGCAGATCTCTATGAGTTCGAGGCTAGCCTGGTCTACACAGAGCGAGTTCCAGGATTGTCAGGGCTACATAGCGAAACCCTGAGGGTTTCACAACAGTGAAGACCTGTGCACACAAGGTACACATAGCTCCAAGTAGTGCCAGGGGAAGAAATGGGTACAGAAGGAATAGGTGGTGAAGACAGCAGAGACAGAGTCAGGCCCAGGTACTCAGCTTTACAGAGAGGACAGCTGCCTGTCACACTTCTGGAGCATCCATGAGCCCAAAGGGGGATTTCTCAGCCACTTATATCTGGAAACGAAAGAAGCTTTCGTTGACCATGGCCTGGGAAACCAGCTTTAAACACAAGATAGAACTCTGACTTCCTATGGGACTAGAAAGTAGTGCCCCAAGTGAATGGGAGGGCACGTAAGGTGGGCTGACCTGCCGCCACAGTTGCAGGCAGCCATGGCAGAGGGACAGCCATGCCAGCTACTGGGAAGCATGGGTGCCAGGCCTGCCAAAGGAGTCTGGGCTCTAGTCACAGGGTATTCTTCTTAGGGTCAGCCAAGTTGACAGAAATAATAAAATAATGGTTTTTTTTTAATCAAAATTAAGTTATAATAATAGAGTCCAAAGGCAGATCGGTATTGACTAGAGCTAGGGAGATTAACTATTAGAGCAATGGGGTGGAGGTCACCCCTAAACCTAGGTACAGCAAACAGCTCAGCTTTAGGAAGGTTCCAGAAAGTACTAACTTGTTTACACAGGTAGTTCTTATGATATGGAAAAGGATGCTTATGTTGCCTGCTGGAAGGAGGAACTGCGCTAGAGGGATAGTTAGCAACACCACATACTGTTCTTGCAGAGCACCCAACAGTGCCCAGCACCCACATCAGATGACTCCAGCTCCCTCCAGGAGGAGCCACTGCCCAGTCTCCTCAGGTACCCACAAGTGAGCACGGCACATAGGAATAAAATAAACAAAAGTTAAAAATCAAAAAGGAACTGTAGAAATAACAGCCTCCATCAGTGGCTTCACTTGGGAACCTCATGCTCTGCCTCAGCCTCCATGTGTGCTGGCAGGAAAGCCAACAAGTCCAAAGCCGTTGCTGCATGGATTCAAAATGGGGCCACCAACCCAAAAGCCTCAGCTAAGCGGAGAAGCTCCTGGAGGGACGCTAACACCATGATAACATCTTTGCTGGGGAAGGGTTAGGATCCGGGAACCTCCTGATAACGACCCACACACCAATTTCCTCTGGAACTGACAGCTTTGAGACTGCCGGAGCAAAGAGATCTGCAGATGGAATCTTCCACCACAAAATTCCCCTTTTCTATCCATTAATGCCCCCCCCCAAGCTCCATGTGCTTGAGCACATGACCTCCAACCCCTTGGGGACACAAGCTCCACCCCTTTATCATTCTCATTAAAGGACAGCCTGCTTCTGTAGAGGCCTGTTTCCTCAATCTAATGCTCGACCGCCAAGTTTTTCTGGGCAGAGATGAACACCTTGGCCCAAACACTGAGGCGAGGGTTGACTTAACCTCAGGCGATGACTGAAAACATTCTTCTGCACTGTAAACTAGTATTGTAAAATGCCTTTGAAACAGGAAGCAAAGGCATTGCTTGAACACAAAGACCACTTCATCAAGGCTGTTACTATTGTTAGTCATAGACAATCTTTTAAAATAACAGCCCCCATGCCTTTGTCTTCCCCTCTTCCAGTCTTTCCTGAGTTCATTTGGACAAGATGAGTCAATTGGAGGCAAAAGCCTATATAATCTATCTCTTAAGTATAAATAAAATGGGTGGGCCAGCAAGGCAGGCACGCAGCAAGGAAAGGCCAAGAACTACTAACTGGAAGTGTGTGGCACTGTATCTGCCCACACCACCTTTACAAGACTCCCATCCTAACTAGTTTTACTTTTTGGCCTTGAAACTCCGTACCTGTAGCTCTTTCCACCTCATACCTTGGCCCACAAAGCAGTGTCTCACCTGCCCATGCCCCACCCCAGACAGCCACCTATCTCTGGGCCCAAGATCTAAAATGCATGTGCAATGTGGCGCTAAGAGATGGCATGGTGTACTGCCCTACAGAATGGGTACCAACTGCCTGTGCCTCTCCACATTTGCACAGCTGGGCCCCAAGTTCCTCCTGGGGCTCACAGCCTAGCCATTTCCATCAGTGCAGAAGCTTTTCTGAATGCCAATACTTTCAGACCATGGTGCAAAATTTACTATGCAGGCCTACTGAGGTGTAACTCATACCACAAACCACACACATTTAAAAATGTGTTATGGGATGAAATGAAGGTTATAACACCCTTGAAATCATGCCAACATCCCACCTATAATGCCAGGCATCTCCCAAAGCTGCTTTGTGTTCACTCCTGGTCTCCAGGCAACTCTTCTCACCTGGTCCTGACAACAAACAAACGCTTCCATCTCCCAGCAATTTTTAGTATGCACCCCTTGCCATCTGGCCCCTTGAGCATCATTTCCTTGGGATTCACTCACGCTAATGTATCTACATCTACCCATGGTCCCTTCCTCCTTAATGCTAAGGTCTACCCCAGTGTACGGACACACCACAACTGGTGCAGCCTGCTGCTGACAGACTTTCAAGTTGCCTCCAGTTTAGGCATGACTACCAACCAATACTACAAGTGATGATGGCTTTGATCATGCCTGGGACAAGGTCTAAGGTGGTCAGGATGCCCTTCTTACAAGATAATAATATATAAGCCAAGTTTGAAGTACACAAGGCAGAGAACCATGAGAGTCTGGTAGAAGAACGCTCCTGGCAGAGGGAATGGCTAACGACACAAAGGCCCTGGGCAGAAGTGCACTCGCTGGACTCTATTCTCTATGCAGACATGCTTCTCTGTGCTCCTTCCCAAAGATGCTTGTCTGAAAGAATAGGCATCTAAGAAAAAAAAAAAAAACTGGAGAAGAAACAGCTGAATCTAGCACCAAATGGCACAGGGGCGTTTAACCATCACAATCATCCTGAGAGATATGGGAACAGGGATTTAGAGCATTCGCCTTGTCCCCCAATTCACACAATTAGGAATGAGTAGGGCTGGGCGGACACCCATAAAGTCAGAGTTTTTGTTATGGTTTCACACTGAGAACAGTTCAAAGCATCCTAGCCCTTGCAGAGTAAGAGGACTCACACCTGACTGATGTGGGACAAGCCAGCCTGGCGCCATCTCCATCACGCTCCCTTATGACTGATCCCCTGGCATGCATGGGTGGCCAGCACAGGTACGGGAAACTTCCAAAGCAATACTATCTGGCCCGCTTTTGTTCTTGGTATAGGACACTCCCCTGGGCAATGGATGCTGGTGCCTTAGTCTATCTAAAACACATGCGCATGCATGCACACAACATGCATGCATACACACACACACACACACACACACACACACACACACACACACAGCGTTGGGGGTGCTCCGGGCAGATACCTGCTATCCTGTCTCTTTGGCGGCGGCAGCGGCATGTTGATAAATTTATTTAATTAAAAGGGAGAGAGGAAGCCCACACTGATCCAGAGTATTTAACACAAACTAAAAGATCAAAATGAAACTAGCTGCCAAAAATGCACTGGCGACTTTCCCACCAGTTTAAGAAAGGGATAGTACATAAGGCTCCTAGGACTCTGGGAACTGCTAGTGGCCTGCAAAGCACACAGTAGGTGCTCATAAAAGATGGGTACCGTGGAACTCGCTGGCCCACAGAGCACCAGCTTATGTACAGCAAGTGCCCAGCCTGCTCCTAGGACTCATCTCAGCTCTTCTCTCTCTGTGCCAGGGGGCCTAGGTAGCCTACCCCTCCCACAACAGTGTTTCCCACTTTCTCGGACTCCGCCATAGTGGTGCAGACCTTTAATGCCAGCATTCAGGAGGCAAAGGTAGGTGAAGTGGGATGCCCTTGTGCCAGGTGAGAGGGAGGAGAAGCTGCCAGGCACATCATATACTAAAGCTACTCGCTGCCGCTCATCCAAACAGCTTAGTAGCCGGCTTCACTCATAGCTGCGCTGTCCTCCAACTCCAGGCAGCCACCTAGAGCACTGATGATAAAGGGACAAGATGTTTGGTGAATTCCCAGAATGGAAATGCCTCAGGGGGATGGGGGTCCCACACATCACAACTCCACCCTCAGCCCCTCGGCCCCCGCCTCCCTCGCTCCTGTTCTGGTGGGCTCCGGTTTTCACTTGAGCAGGTTCTGTGACTATGGAGGCCTTGTCTACGTCCCATTCTCTACAATCAGAGATGAGAACATTTATCTACAGCTGACCTGGCAGAAGTCAGTCCTGGTTTGAAGCTTGTCATTTAAATGTCCCTTCTCTTGACAGAATGAGTCCTCAGGAAAAAAAAAAAAAAAAAAACCCTCTCAAGGACTCTCATGTGCATCTGAGAGGGGGGAAGAGTCTAAGAACCCAGGCTGTCTTTATAACCTGTTTAATGTCACAGTGTTAGATTTGAAGCTGCCTGGTTTCTCCCTTTATTCTGCTCGACTGCTCAGGCCTTTTAAGGGTGACAGTCTCACCCGTTAGGAAGAAAATCTCATTTCATACTAAGTCAGCCTTCCCTGGATCTGTTGCCACGGCTTTAGAAGCATCCATCCTTCTGGGCCTTACACAGACAGGTGGTAATTATTACTCTTTCTGGAAAGAGGTGGAACTGAGTCTCATCTATTCTGAGCTGCTTTTTAAATGTCTGTGGGAGATCAAAGAGAAGACCTTGAAAACATGAGATGGAACAGGTGTGACCCAAAAAAAAAAAAAAGACTTTGAAAATATACCTCTCCTCCCCCCACCCCCGCCCTCCACAACAGGCAGGATACATTTTGGGATTTTGGGCTGAAGGTTTTGCGGGTGGGGTGGTATCCCCACCCCTCCATTGGACATCTTGCCTGGTTATGGGAGGTCATTTCAGGTCCCATATCCCCTGTTGCTAGGAGTCTTAGGGTCACCCTCAAAGGTTCCTGGGAGTTTCCCTCATCCTAGATTTCTGGCCTACCCCATAGCTCCCCACCACCATCCCCCGGTGGAGAGATTTCAGTTCTCTTCCCCAGTTCTCTCTCCCTCAGTCCTCCTCACATTTGATCCCTTCTATTGTGCTCCCCATCCAGTTCCCTCCCTCCATCTACCTCAGGTGTCCATTTGATTTCCCCTTCTGAGTGAAATAAGCATCCTCCCTTGGGTCCTCCTTGTTACTTTGCTTCTTTGGGTCTGTGGATTATAGCATGGTTATCCTGTGCTATATGCCTAATATCCACTTATAAGTGAGTATACACCAGGTGTGTCTTTCTGGGCCTGGGTTACCTCATCAGGATGATCTTTTCTAGTTCCATCCATTTGCTTGCTAATTTTATGATAGCCTCACTTTTAATAGCTGAGCGGTATTCCATTGTGTAAATGCACCACAATCTCTTATCCATTCTTCAGTTGAAGGAACATCTAGGTTGTTTCCAATTTCTGGCTCTTACGAATAAAGTTGCTATGAACATAGTTGAGCAAAATTTGTCCTGTCTATAAGATGGAACAGAAATTGAGGAAATGGCCAACCAATGACTGGCCCAACTTGAGACCTATCCTATGAGAGAGAGAGCCAACCCCTGACACTATTAATGATACTCTGCTATACTTGTAGACAGGAACCTAGCATAACTGACTTCTGAGAGGCTTCACCCAGCAGCTGGGGGAAACAGCAGATGCTGAGACCAACATGCAAACATTATATGGAGCTTGGGGAATCCTGTGGAAGAGGGGGAGAAAGGATTGAAGGAGCCAGAGAAGTCAAGGACACCTGGACCAGTTGAGAAGTCAACTAACCTGGGCCCATAGGGGCTCACAGAATCGGAACCACCAACCAAAGAGCATGCATTGGACTGACCTAGGCCCCCTACATGTATGTAACAGATGTGCAGCTTGGTTCTCATGTGTGTCCCCTAACAACTGGAGCAGGGGCTGTCTCTGACTCTGTTGCCTGCCTTTGAATCCCTTTCCCCTAACTGGGCTGCCTTGTCTAACCTCAATAGAAGATGTGCCTAGTTCTACCTCAACTTGATATGTATGCCAAGGCTGGCTGGTACCCACTGAAAGCCTCCACTTCTCTGAGGAGTAAGGGATGGGAAGATGGGGGAGAGAGGGGGGAGGGGAGGAGAGAGTGAAAAAGAGGAGGGGAGGGAACTGCAATCAATCAGGACGTTAGATAGATAGATAGATAGATAGATAGATAGATAGATAGATAGAAAGAAGAAAGAAAAGATAGACAGACAGACAGACAGACAGATGAAAAGAAAGAAAATATATCCCTCCAATAAGTGAGTTCTCCCGCAGTCAGCTCAGGAGCTGTAGCTCAGCATTCCTATGGTTGACAGCATCCACACCATGCCTAAGAGTGCTAATTTAGGCTCAAAGAAGACGATTTTTCTCTGTCTTTATCTTTGCTAGAAAGTAAAACCAACAATTGACATTCTCCGAAGTGAAAGCTTTAAAATTTAAAGCAAGGGGCAGGTCCTCAAAGATGCCAAGGCCAGGTTCACTGTAATCCTGGGTCAACACAACTCCAACAGACCGCCCAGGTGCTGGGTAGCTGGGCTCTGACCAATGCGCTCTACCCTGCATTGCTTTCTCTCATGTTCTGTCATTCTGTCCCTCTAAGTGCCAGCAAGCACCGTTGGATGTCAACGGTGGAAAGCCCCACGAGTCTAGGTTGTAAGGCCTCATTTTGAATCTCAACTCAGTCCCTCACCAGCTAGGGCCCCATAAATCACTTAGCTTATGCACCCCACGTCATGAGGTGGGAACAAGCTCTTGGGCACTGCAGCCACCAGAAGCAAAGGAAACAAGAGCATCTTTAATGCCCACACTTGCCACACCATGGATGTTCACCACGTCCTACCCTCCGAGACTTCCACTCTGCCCAAAGTCTGATAGCAACTGGACTCAGTAATTTTTTTCCCCCAAGTACTGTAAATGGTACACACCACAGTATGGTGAGCACTGTCCCACACATAGCATTCTAGGTCCTGCCCTGTCCTCCTCTCTGCTTTGACAGAAAATAAAAGACGGGAGAGGAGCTGTTTGGGCTAGCTGTGCAACTGCCGGCAGGGGTAACTCCAGACTCTAAGGTGTGGAATGTTGCAGGTGGCCTTTCTTTATTAGCAGCACACACTCCAAAGTGGCCACGCCCTCTGGCACTCCACAGAGAGATTTCAGTTCTGTATACTATCTGGGACCTTCATTATCCAATCTATACACAGCGGGTGTGAATCTGACTCAACTCACAGGATTGGTATAAGGATTAAATGAACTAAAATGCAGGAAAGCTTCTAGCTGGTTTTAGTCTATATATAAAAGCTAGCTGAGGAAGTCAGAGATGCGTGAGCAAACGTTTCAAAAGCTAGTTGTCTGGGGATGCGGGGCGAGAGTGCAAGTTCCTCCCCACCTGCCTCCAACATCTCCAGCTGAGTCCAGCACGCTGCTCTCTTTTCTTTTTCTGTTTTGTTTTTCAAGACAGAATTTCTCTGTATAACAGCCCTGGCTGTCCTGGATTCGCTTTGTAGACCAGGCTGGCCTCGAACTCATAGAGATACACCTGCCTCTGCCTCCTGAGTGCTGGGATTACAGGTGTGCGCCACCACGACCAGCCCAGCTTACTCTCTCATTCTCGAGGATGCTTATTTTTACTCAAAAGTGAAACATTAAGAAGCTGACTGACCACTTGGCCCTGAGGGGCTGGGCGTTCTGGAAGCACAGTGACTTTTCCCTAGAGAACCCCGCAGTGTCAACATCTAGAGAGCTTTACCCTGAGTTCTGTAAGAAGGCCCTTTCTTCCTTTTTGAGCCACCCACTACCAAAGTCTGCAACAATCCTCCCTCACATTGGGGTGGGGGGTGGGGGGGTGGGGGGTGGGGATAGGAGGTAGGGGGGTAAGGGAGGGGGTGGGGAGTGAGCTCCAAGAAGCAGCATGCAATCTACCCATGTTTGGGGCAAAGAGTGACGGACTTTATCAGAATGCCAAGAGGTTTCAAGTTCATTCAAGTTAAAACAAAGCAGCAAGCAAGGAAGCAAGCAAACCTAAGCACAGTGGCAGCTGTTTGTAAGCAAGTGTTTTTAAAGTGAAGACAGCGAGGGGAGCCATCACCACAGTCCTGCTCTCTGCCCTTCCTGTCATAAACTCCAACTACATTCCCTGCTTCCTGCCCACTGCCTGCGCCTCACAGACCAGCCCCCGCCGCCACCTCCATGACGAGCGTGTCTTCACTTGTCATGAGCTGAGAGGAGAATTGAAAACACTTTGCTGCCTGTGACCTCCACAGAGCGCTTGACTAAGTCCTGACCTGGCTTTCTGGAGCCTTTACAAGAAAGCTGGGAGAGAAAAACAGGAAGGAAATGCTGGGGAGATCTCCAGGGCCCATCACAGTTGGGGAAACAACCACCCACCAGGGCGGGATCACAAACAGCCCTCTCTCCTGCTTCTTCAGAATCCTGTTCCACAGCACTGAGCCACCAAGCGCAAGCATCGTCTGACCCACCCGCATGCTCCCAAGCTCTGGCCACAGGCATCCACTCTGTTTCTATCAGCTCCCAAGGCTTTTCCCTCAGTCCTGAAAGTCTTTAAACATACATGGTGGTTTCTATGTGTCTTTTGAGTATAGGTTACCTTGCTTCCTAAGTCTGAACTATATTCATTGGATATTACCAATCTGGATGTCTGCTATCACGTGGTGGCTTGAATGAGAACAGCCCCCATAGACTGGTATATTTGAGTGCTTGGTCCCAGTTGGAAGATCTGTATGGGAAGGATTAGAGGGTGTGGCCTTGTTGGAGGTGGTGCGTTACTGGGGATGGGCTCTGAGATTTTATTTTATTTTTATTTATTTATTTACTTATTTATTTATTTATTTATTTATTTATTTATTTTGGGCTCTGAGCTTTTAAAAGCCCACACTATTCCCAGGTAGCTCTAGCTAGCGCTCGCTCCCTCCCCCCTCTCTCCCACTAACTGCCCCCCCCCAATGTGGTGCATCTATCAACTATTGTCCCAGCACCATGCCTACCTGCCTATTGTCATGCTCCTCGTCATGAGCGTCATGAACTTTAACCTCTCAGACTGTAAGCCAGCCCCCAATGACCTCTTTCTTGTATAAGTTGCTTTGATCATGGAGCCTCTTTACAGGAATAAAAAAAAAAATACTAGCTATCACCTAGAACACACTAATCTACAGTTCTAAAACTACTAGAAGCTAAAGCCGGGGGTCCTTAAATAAGATTCCATTCTGCACCTGAGAGTTTAAAGTGCCAAGTTAAATTTAAGCCATATTGGGGGGGGGGGAGTGAATTACAACTATAAACTTTGTTCCAAATTTACCCACTGTGAATATACATATAAAGTGAAATTATTTTAGGTTCCATGGGAGCTGAAGAATGAGCCATCCTGGCCAGCTGTCAGGTGGTCTTCTCAGCAGGAGCACGGCAGGCATCATACACACACTGTAACTGCACACACAGTGGGCACTGACCAGATTTTTGAAGAGTGCCGTCAACTCCTTGGTGAACACAGAGAACTTCAGAAACGCGCTTCCTAAGTCTGGGTCATCTCTGCACACGCAGTTGCCACCGAACTTCTCCAGAGCCTGGGTGTACTGTTCCTCGTTCTCCACGTGTGCTGCAAGAGCAAGCGGAGGGGCTGTTAATAGACCTATCCAGCAGTCAGGTCCTGTTCAGTCACAAAATAAGCCCAGAACACGGAGAACGCCCTCAGAATAAACACTGAAGAGAAGTCAGGTTATGCGCACAGAAATACCATTACTAGCCCAAGATGAAACCACTGTGCCCAAAGAAACAGTAGCTGACATGAGAGACAGTGTCCCGTCAGGCTCCCCCGGCTACAGCACACCAGAAGTTTCTCACAGATACCCCATCACCCCAGGGTTCCCCAGACTCCTCCTCAGTCTGACCATGGCACTAGCTGCTGCTCTAAGAATGGGCCCCAGCCCCACCCACCTACCTTAGAAATGCAGCAGAAGACTCCAACTTCTCCCCCAATAAAGTTCAGGACATCAACCAGAGATACACACCACTGTCGCCTCCTTGCAGTGGGGCTATGATGCTCTCTGAAGCCTTGACTGGACAACAGGGGCCAGCTTGGTCCTCAGTCTCTGCTCTGGGTCTCCTCTGCCCAGGACCCTCCCTCCCCAGCTCCCACTCGCTCAATCCACTTATCCCCTAAACACTGTCCTGTGACCTGGGTGTCTGGGTTTGTCCCTCCTCTCTCCTCCACTTACACGTCACACTGAAACTGTCACATAGGCCTGCTCTCTTCCATTGGGCCTGCTTAGGTGAGGAGGCCAGGCTGTACTCGGTCACATCATGAATGTAAGGCCACATGCTCATGGGTTGAACAGAAAGAGCAAACTCTGTCATTCGTTTACCACCAGACTCAAGAGAGCACCCTAAAGAGTAAGAAGCCCTAACCCTCGGGCCTCCAAGCTCAGTGGCGGCACCCATCCAGAAGATCGAGATTATGCCCAGAAGGGCCAGAGATGTGGCCTAGTTGGTGGAGTGCGCACCTCGCACGCACCAAGTCCTGCCACGGGTCCCCAGCATGACACAAGCCAGGTGCTGTGGCTCACACCCCATAACTCTATTACTTGGGAGGTTTGGGCAGGAGGATCAGCTCAAGGGCATCCCTGGTTATGTAGCATTTCTGGACTACACGCGAATATGTCTGAACAAATAAAAAGGTAAATAAAGCCATACACGAGTGTCTACCAACTAAAAGAGCTCTCTGATTCAAAGTGAGGGTAAGGAACACAGTTATCCCAGCAAGCTAACGTGGTTGACTAGATCTCCCTCTCTGCCAGGAAAGGCAATTTCCAATGAAAGCAGCCAGTCGGCAGCAGAACTATCCTTCACATGGGTCACTTCCTAAGCTTTTTGTCTCGATTAGAAACTAAATTCAAGCACCTTCCGGGCGAGGCAGGGCAGGCAAAATGCACAGCACGATTTGTGTAGACCTTGACACCAGAGATGGTCTACACACTCCAGCTGTGTCACCAAGGAATGACCCTGAAGGCCCCTCTGCAGTGGCCTTCCTCAGGAAGGTGGAACCAATGCCTGCTCTACAGCTGCCAGCAAAAGGGCTCAGTCCTAAACGCTGAGCCAAGCCTAAGATCTATGCATGGTCTGTTCACCCACTGCCGGGGAGGCACCACACCCTTGGCCTCCGTTTGCCAACCTGTGGGGCTGTTGCTAATGTGGATCTAGCAAACACTGGAGAAAATTAAATTTCGATGCCTCACTCTTTTTATTTTGAGAAGCATTCCAGGGCTGCGGATGGCACTCAGTGACACTGCTTACTTAGCATGTACAAAGCCCTGGGGTGGGGAAGTTCCAGAAAGAGGCCTGGAATTCTAGACTAGATTAAGAACACGAACAGGAACGAACACATACACACACACACACACACACACACACACACACACACACACACACACACACACACACACACACACACACCCTAAAGTATGTTAGTATCTCAAGAGTAGCCCTCAGGAGATCTGGGCTCCAGGTCTGTGGCTGCCCGTGGGCACCTGTGTGACTGGCAGGTAGGGTAACTCACACAGTCTACTCTATAGGCTTCATGAATAACAGAGGCTTGCTGGCCCCTGGCGCTGGAGTACAGAAGGATTCAATGTAGAGTAAGAACACACGGCGCACACGGCCAACACCACACAGAGCAGTAACGGGGCAGCAGACATCCATATGGAGTGTAAACTGCTCTGTTTTTCGACACATCAAACTTGCCTGTACATTGCTAGGAACTGGAGCTCAAAGAGATCAAATGGTTATCTGATTCGGGTTAGTCCCAGGAAACAAAGCTGCAGAGTGGTGCAGTGGGGCTTCAGCCCTGAATGTGTCTGATTCCCCAGCCTGTTCTTCCCTTCTCTGACACACTGATGTATCCTATCCAAAAATAGCTTACCTTGGGCCAGCAAGATAGCCCAGGGGGAAGGGGGAGGAGGAACACCCCAGGAGGAAGGGGGAGGGGGAACATCCAAGGAAGAAGGGGAGAGGGAGGGGGAGGGGAAGGGAGGCAGCAGTATACTCTATGCAAACCTGGCAGCCAGGGTTCAATTCCCAGGTCCCACATAAAGGTGGAAGGAGAGAATTGAGTCCCACAAAGTTGCCCTCTGATCTCTGGATGTGTGCTGCAGCATGCATGTGCTCACACACAATAATAAATAACATTTAAAAGTCAAAAATGTTTACCTCACTAAAACACTAAGAGTACTCAATTTTTAGATTTTTTTAAAATTTCATTTCACGGGCAGATCAATAATCCCTATTTCTATGTATAAGTCTAACACATGTGGTGAACTATGAAGAACAGGTCTTTCTGTTTTTTAAAAAACTATTTCAAAGTCTCTCTCTCTCTCTCTCTCTCTCTCTCTCTCTCTCTGTGTGTGTGTGTGTGTGTATGTGTGTGTGTGTGTGTGTGTGTGTGTGTGTGTGTGTGTATGTATGTGTATGTGTCTGTCTGTCTGTCTATGTATGAGTGTGTGTAATGGGCACTTCCTTCATGGCCCAAATGAGTTGAAGCATCTCAGTCCAGTCTGTATGCTCTGCCTTTCTGTGTCTTCCTAGGATGGCCAGGGCAGCGCCACTGTGAGAACCGCCATCTTGCCTGTGAGCATGGTAATTGATTGCTCCAGATCATCCAAGTTGGAAATTTTCCTACTAAGAACTGAGAGCACTCCAATGCCTTTATCGTCCTTTGCCAAAAACACAAACCTTAAAATAGGAACCTAAAATAAATAGCCTGGGAATAAAGTTTCTGGAAAGGTCCCAAAGTGAATCTATCAGCTTTTATTTACAGAACTGAAAGCTGTGTTACGGGACACTCACTCTCTCACCTCCCCCTCCTTCAAATACTTCTGCTCCAGTTAGTAGGATGCCAAGCCAAGACTCTCTCCTCTGGGGGACTCTACACGACCAGAATCTGAGCCATAGGACCCACTGTGGGATGAGACCCCACGACTGCCCTCGGCATAATGCTCCTGTCTCCCACACCTCAGGGCATGAAATCCAATCTATTTAAGGGATGAATGAACAATGGTACAGTCACCCAGGGACGTATCGCCACGCCTTTAAGCACCAGCAGATGTGAAGGTTAGAGGCGAGGGTTAGGCTTTGTCTTGTGACTTTTGGCCTGCCTGATTTTGTCATTTTAAATATGTATATCAAGGAGAAGGCCCCAAGAACGTGATTTCAGAAAAAAAAATTATTGGCTCTTAACAGGCAAACCGCAGCTCCTTACTCCTCCTTAATGGGACACACACACAGAGCTGGCGAGTCAAAGTGGTACAAAACACTGAGGGTACAAGCCATCACCACAGAGCAACAAAAGATGGCGGCGAGGGACCAGTTAACCTCCAACTGCCAACACGGGCTTCTTTTGGTTTTTTTTGGTTTGTTTTGGTTTTTTGAGACAGGGTTTCTTTGTGTAGCCCTAGCTGTCCTGGACTCAATTTGTAGACCAGGCTGGCCTTGAACTCACAAAGATCCACCTGCAGGCCAACATAGTTTTAACTACCTCCATTTTCAATTCAAATACTTCATTCATTACTTTGATCCCAGCAAGAGCTCAAGGCAGCGCCCTAGAATGATACAAGGACAACTATGTTCACAGGAGCAGGTATTAGAGACATCAATGTACAAGCTGATCACTGCTCCAGGCCAGGTGCCAAGAAGGGGCCTTTGGACAAAGGATCCAAGGATGGATATGAATCCCCAAGGGGAAACAGGAAGGCGTGAGGCTCAGGAGACTCTTATGTGAGCCCAGGAGAGTCTTGTGTGTTTGATGGCTGTTAACATCTCTCTCCAAGTTCCTGCTTGCATCCAGCTCTCATCTCTGAAACCAAAACCACAGCATGCATCTCCTGTCCATCCATATCTGCTACCCTGTGAAGTTCTAAGGATGCTGAGAGAGGACCTGTCCTAGCCCTCCCTTTACCGACAGAGAGCAAGCCAAGGCACGGGGAGACAGCAAGTGAGTCTATGAAGCCTGACTCTCAGCCAGCGTTCTTCCTCCAGGAGCTGCTGGCTCCTCTGCTCTACTCCCACCCCTCCCTTCGGCCCTAGACTAAAACAAAGGCCACTACCTTCCAGTCAGGCCAACAGCTCTAAGCGCCACCTTAAATGAGGAAGAAAACAAGGTGGGGAGTTCATGCACCAGCCTGGCCCCAACCTCTGCATCACCGCCAGGACCACTGCAAGCTCCTGCTCCACACGAGACCTCAGCCACCTGCATTCTGGCTGAGGTGCATTGCTGAGGCGGCACATTTCAAGGCACTTAGACAGCCAGTAAAGGGAGCTTCCAAAGAGACAGTCACTCTCCATGGAAGCGTCTTTGTGAGACACTCCCCAGACAGTCTGATTAGTATTCAAATGTGCACCACATGCTCACATAAAGATATTCCAACGGTGAGGTCATAGCCTTGACCCTACGTGTCACCTGGTTTCAGATCTAACCTGAAGCACACAACTTCTAAAGGGAGTAAGGTAAGCTCTGAGATGACTTTACTTCCTCACGTGTCATTTCCTGTCTAGAATTCATTTCTAGAACCAGGCCCAGATGAAGGACTGAGTAACCTTCCAGCTGATGACTTGGTGATCTGTAATGAAGTCGTGAAGTGCTCATGCTGTTTGAGAGCGCCACTTCCAGGAACCTATGTTAAGCAGCGAGTCTCAACCTGTGAGTCTCGAGCATTAGAAAACACGCATCTCCCATGGTCTTGGGAACTGAGACACCGCTCAGTAGTAAAGTCAGTTATGAAGTAGCAATGAAAATAAATTTATGGTTGGGGGTTCACAAGGCCACCGGAAATATGATGTGTTTTTTGATGGCTAAGACCCACAGGTTGAGAAAGGCTAATCTAAAGGGAAAAGCCAAGGTCACTAGAGCACCGTACATAAGACGAGCTACAGACTGGAAATGGGAAAAGTACACAGCACCAGCAAGGCTCAGCTGGACGAGGGTAAAGCATACCTACCAAACAGCACTTGAGGGGTGTGTGTGTGTGTGTGTGTGTGTGTGTGTGTGTGTGTGTGTGTGTGTGTGTTCATGTTCACACAAAGGCAAGCAGAGGGTGTTCTTGGGCTTGGCCCAGTTATGGGTACTAGAAACCAAACTCAAGTCCTGTGCAAGAACAATATGCTTTTTTTTTTTAATTAAAATTTATTCAGACTACATCCCTGTTATCCCCTCACTTGTATCGCCCCGTTCCCTCCCTCCCTCTTTTACCCTATTCCCCTCCCCTCAACCTCCTGCAGAAGGGGACCTCCTCCTCCACCATATGACCACAGCCTATCAGGTCTCATCTGGATAACCTGCTTCCCCTTCCTCTGTGTGCCGCCTGGGACCACTGAAGCCATTTCTCCAGCACTGGGATCAGCTTGTTAAACCATCACATGGAATGGAGGACAGAAAAGAGCAGAATATAAAATTAAACATTCAGTCTCAATGGAAGCACAACCACACTTTACACACCAGGTGGCAGGCCCACACTTTACACACCAGGAAGCAGACTCACACGTTTTACACACTAGGCAGCAGACCCACACTTTCTGAAATTTTCCTTTATGCTGTCTTATAGGTAAGGAAACGAACCCACCACAGTGCCAGCCCAGGGCTGCACAGCTTCTAAGTCAGGGTAGCTCAGAGCAAGCACCCACCAAACCTCTCTGTTTCTGTACACCAGAAGAGCTGGCTGCAGGCATAACTGGATTTTCTAAGTCAAAATTAGACATCCTCATAGTAAGAAAGCAACATAAAGAAACTGGCTGTAGTGGCTGGGTCATTTTAGCCCTCTATGCCTTTGCTACTGTAGTAGAGGCTGGAGAGGTGGCTCAGTGGTTAAGAGCACAGGCTGTTCTTCTGAAGGATCTGGGTTCATACCCTAGCACCCACACGGAGACTCACAAAGATCTGTTAGCCTGGTCCAGATGATCTGTCGCCCTCTTCTGCTTTCAGTGGGCATTGCCCACACACGGTGCACAGACATACACGCAGGCAAACACTCATAAACATAAAGTAAGTCTGATAGCATACATCTTTAATTCTAGCACTCAGGAGGCAGAGCAGGTGGATCTCTGTGAGCTCAGGGCCAGCCTAGTTTATATAGTGAGTCCAGGACATCCAGGGCCACACAGAGAAACTCTGTCTCAAAAACTAAACAAACAAAAAACAAAACAGAAAGACAGACAGACAGACAGACAGACAGACAGACAGACAGAGAAGATCACTGTAGTCTGTCATTCTCTTTCAAAGCTTTCCCTGGAAGTGGCAACTAAGCAAGGAGGTAGTGTGTCATCTCTGGCAAGACTGGCTTCAGGAGAGACCCCTCCCCAACCCTGCACTTTCTCAAATGTCTGTAGCTCTTTCCACTTCAAAATTAGCAAGAAGGGCACTGGTCCCAAGAGATGCCACCCTGGTATGTCCACACTGAGTCTGGCTGTGGCCAACACAGGTCTCCAACAGTGGCCAAGCATGGGCTGCCCACTGCCTGTGATCTCTGGGATTCTGCCTTATTAATGATCCTATACTATCAGGGACAGCTCAGGGGCAATGCGCATAGTTTAACATAACCCCCAGTTGCCTCTTCCAAACTCCTACTGCCCACAGTACACTGGAAGTCAAGCGAAGGGAGCAGTGCTGGCGGACCCGCACGTTCATCGTGCAGTGCTGAAAGTGTTAGCGTTCGTGTGTGTTTTCATTCTGTATTTCGTAAGCGCCCATCATCTAAGAGAATAAACCCCGGTCATGTGAGAAGCCTAAGATGCTAATGAACTAAGATTCCTGTTACAGGCTTTGCCCTCAAGGACCAGGCCTCTATCACAGAGAAAGGCTCAACTAAGTCCATTCTGCGCAAACACAAAGGCTAGAAACAGAATGGCGCATCAGAAAGTCCTGGGCTTGGTGTATGCAGAGCAGGGACAGAGAGAGGCAGTGGTGATGGAGGGCCCCTGGGACCAGATAATGAAGTGCTCCCCCTAGGTTATAGAAAGAAGTGGAAGTTAATCTAAAGGCTGATGGAATCTGTATTAAAAAGATGGATGAGGGGTGGGGGTGGGGGTCTAGAGAGATGGCTCAGTGTATAAGAGTGGTCGCCCTACAGGCACAAGGCCCTAAGTCCATATCCCCAGCACCTGTGTAGAAAGCCAGGTCTGGTCATGCAAGCATTGCAAGCCCACAACTGGGAGGCAGAGATGGCTGGATCCCGAATTGCCTGGCTAGCCTAGCCAAAAGGGACAAGCTTCAGGTTTACTGAGAGAGCGTGTCTCAAGGCAATAGAGAAAGACACTTGATGCCCTGATGACCTCCAGACACACTGATGACACATCACAAACACACACACAATGTGGCCTGGGAGCTAAATGTGGTGGCTCATGCCTATAATCCCAGCACTGGAGAGGCTGAAGCAGAAGCTGGGAGGCCAGCCTGAGCTACATAGTAAAAACTAAGCAAACCTGGGCTATGAAATAAGATCCACACATTCTGATTTTTTTTTTTAAAAAAAATGTTTTGGGGGGAAATAAAAAAAGCAATGAGTAAACCTTGAATCTGCTAGTACAAATGTGTTAAAACATTCCCTAGTAACCGGACGGTGGTGGCAGAGGCCTTTAATCCCAGCACTTGGGAGGCAGAGGCAGGTGGATCTCTGAGTTCAAGACCATCCTAGTCTACAGAGTAAGTTCCAGGTCAGAGCTACACAGACAAAAAACCCTGTCTCAAAAACAAACAAACAAACAAAAACCAAAAAACAAGCAAACAAACAAAAACACAGTGACAGTGAACATACAAGGCAGAAACAGCGCAGTAAGGAAAAAAGGAGATCCTCCAGCATCAGGGGTTTCCTGAGAAGCCAGGACAGGATGCGACTGAAGATGGGCTTGGGGCACCTGGCTCATCCAGGGTCTCTCCCTGATAGAGCTGCCTGCATCCCGCGTCTGGGTGGAGCAGACAGCTCTTCTGCAGCCTGTATTTCCTAGGCATCCTGTGGCCGAAGTCAGGCAGGGAAGTAACTTTAGGTGACTAGAAACAAACTTTACATCCAGCTGCATCCTCTTTGGGAGGAAGCCCCCTTGTTGGCCAAGCGATGTGATCAGTCACAGCTCAGCATGTGTTCTTTACCCAAGATGCTTTGAGCCTTTTCCCTTTTGAGTTCATTTCATCAACCTTGGTGTACAAGTCCCATTACTTACAAGGACAATTTGTTAAGACATCCTCCCATCCCACCTCCAGCCCCTGAGCCAAGGAGCTAGAACAACAGCTGGGGTTTGATGAGGAAGTCATAGCTGCTCAAAAGTCAGAGTCCAAAGCGTCACTCAATAGCTGCTTGCTGCCGTTGCTGAGGAGCCAACCAAACAGGTAAGCAGCCTGGCTCTCTCTGCCAGATCTACCAGCTGAAGAAACAGGTTCGGGTTCTGCAAGGTGGTCTGCAGTGCCCGGGACAGCATCCAGCTGGGAAGTTAATTGTTTGCGAGGTCAGTGGTTCCTCACCTCTGGCTCTCAGAGGCACCCACAAAATTCACTATGGTCTCTCTGGACCAGTGGCTCTCAACCTTCCTAACGCAGTGACACTTGTGTTGTGGGGACCCCACAACCATAAAATTTCCATTGCTGCTTCATAACTGTAATTTTGCTACTGTTATGAATCATAATGTAAAATATCTGTGTTTTCTGATGTTCTAAGGCAACCCCTGCCAAAAGGTTGTTCGGCTCCCAAAGAGGTCCCGACCCACGGGTTGAGAACCACTGCTTTAGATGCTTTTAATGTACAGAGTTTGGGGGTGCACGTTTTCCATTAAGCCCAGACTGAAGAAGCCAGGGCCCAGATGAGCCTAAATTTCCCACCAGACAGAACTATACCCACAAGTCTGACTCAGGCCAGCGCTTTCAGGCTTGGTGCTCCCGTGACTAACATGCCAATCATTGCTGACAGGATTCCCCCTGCAAGCCGCCTGCATGCACTCCAGTCATCATGCGCAAGCACCAGAAAACCAGAGTGAGCTAGCAGCCAGAGCCTGGAACTGGAAACGCTCTCAGACTCCAATCGCTTGTCAGCACCTCTCCTCTGACCTGCTGCTAGAAGCTTCCAAGGAGCAGCACACGCAGTTACCTTCTCCATTATGCTTGAGTCAAAACCTGCTCTCCTGAAAGCATCTCTCAGGAAAAACCAAGTCGCTGGGCTCGTGCCTTTGATGCCAGCACTCAGGAGGCAAAGGCAGGTGGATCTCTGCATTTGAGGCCAGCCTGGTCTACAGAGCAAGTTTCAGGATAGCCAGGGCTAACACAGAAAGTCTCAAGTACTTTGGCATTCCCCTCAGATGAGCGTCCTCTGGCTCTAAGACTCCAAGGGTCTTATAAATCAATAACAGCAACCTTCACACTCCCTGAGGTCACCTGAGACTCACCTCCAGCACAAGTGGCGTGTACTGCCTTATTCTGAACTGGTGACCAGCCAGAACCACCTACAGACTGCTCAGCAGGACTGCCAGGCTCAGAAGCAGCTTCATGCAGGATGCTTTCCTCCAGTGCGTTCCCTCACCAAGCCCGAGCTGTGCACCAGGTACGCCTGCCAATGTCTAACTCAGACTGTTGCTCTAGGGATGACATCCATGTGAGTGTGCTGCTGGCCTACAGCAAACAGATGAATGTGTGACTTTTGTAATTACTACTATTCAAGCTTATGAAGGTCAGCACAGTGTATGCATTTCAGGATGTAATAGTGCACTATTTATTTCTTTCTTTCTTTTCTTTTTTTTCCCCCCTCAAGACAGAGTTTCTCTGTGTAGCCCTGGCTTCCCGAGACTCACTTTGTAGACCAGGCTGGCCTCAAACTCAGAGATCCGCCTGCCTCTGCCTCCCAAGTGCTGGGAATAAAGGCATGCGCCACCATGGCCCACTGAAGTGTGTGTATAGATTTTGGGCCCTTCCTTCTGGTTGAACACCCCCACCAACCCAAGCAGCTGACCCTGGTTTTGTCCCAGGAGATGCTGGTTTTCTTTTTGGAGGGCGTGGTAAGGAAGGCAAAAAAAAAAAAAAAAATGAACATCTCTGTGCAAGAATATATCCTTCCACACGGAGATTCTGATTTCGGGGATGTGAGCTGCCTGCATATTTCTGGAAATTCCATCTGCCCATTTTACAATGCCAGGTAACAGAGTCCCAGGTTTTCAGTATTCTAGCCCAGTTGGAGAAGAACTATGATTTTTTTTTTCTTCATGTACAAGTTAGGGAAAAAAAAACATACCAGATGTGGTGCTTTCTTAATATACAATAAAATTCGATACCTAAGCTATTATATGCTTCTCATTAATTAAAAAGGGGGGCCAGTGAGGTGGCTCAGCAGGTGGCAATGCCTGCATCAAGCCAAGCATGGAAGAAGAGAACAACTCCTACCAATTGTCTTCTAGGCTCCTGCCCATGTGGGTGCGGACATGCGCACACGGAGGAGGGGCAGACATGAAGGCTCACTGTTTTCACTAGGTGGAAGACAGTAAAAGTTGCAGCTCAAATGAGCGTTTCTTCCTCTGTACATTTTCATTTGGCGATGTGGTAGGTTCCCCAGGGCCTTCAAGACTCCAGGTGACGGGGACTCTAGCTCTGCTTAGGACTGCTCCACCACAGTGATTCTAGAAGTGAAAGTGAAGTTTCCTGTAGCTTCCTCCTTGGTGGAGGTGAATAGTCACACAATTGATGTGTCAAACAGATGAAAAAACGTTAGCTCCAACTTCCCAGCACAGAGGAAAACACCTTCATGCTGAGACAGAACTTGGGAAATGTACAGAGTACGAGTTTTAAAATAAATATACAGTAGGGTTTGTTTATCTTTTTAAGGGGTCAGGTGGCAGTCCACTGAGTTGGAAAAATTACAGAAACAGTTTCTTAAGGATCAGCATAAACACCCATTCATAAGACCGTCCACAAAGGCATCCCCAACTGAGAGCTCAACCACCCAGTGTTGTGTAAGAAAACCCATGCTCAGTAGATACAGGGGACAAACTGACACCTCACAGGCCCAGGACACTTCAAAGCTGGACTTCTCAAAGACCAGCTGTACCCCTGGGAGCACTGTTTAATTAACAAACACTGAAGTTCTAAGCCAACCTGACTCCACAGGTGGGATCCAGCCATGGTTTTAACCAGATCTACCTAGGGCAGTGATTCTCAACCTTCCTAACGCTGCCACCCCCAGGTCTGGTGGTGACCCTCAGCCATAAAATGATTTTCGTTGCTACTTTATAACTGTAATTTTACTACTGTTATGAATCACAATGTAAGTTTTTTTGGAGATGAAAGGTTTGCCAGAAGTGTTTCAACCCACAGGTTGAGAACCGCTGCCCTTTGGGCCTTCAGAAATATTGCTTTTAAGGCAAGAATTGGTGAGTTAAGACAAAAATCAACCACCCCCCAGGGCTGTGTAGGCTACGAGGCGATATTGAAGTATTTGTGCACATATGGGGTAAGAGAATAAAAACCATTATGAGCTCACAAGCTTAAGACACAAGTGCCTGAACTCAATATGCTGGTCCCTGCTCCAAAACATCTCAGGCGCTCCTTCCATACAAACCCACAGAGATCCACGAAGGGCGGACTGTGTCTGCCATAACAGACAGGGCTCAAATTTAAAATTATCAGTCAGCCTTTCTCTTCTACATTAGGAGGGTATTCTTAAGAACCTGCAATGGAAACATTACATAGCTGGGGTTTTACTGGGCACCTCTAAGCAGCTGTTAACGGTGTCTGAACATTAAGGATCCATTAACGTGGGGTTCACCAGAAGTCTAAAGTGAAGTAACCTCAAAACTGCCCAGAAGTTCTATGTGGGGAAAAGAATGTCCCGCCCTTCACATCATAACCCCTGAGCCCATGCATACAGTTATGCTGCGTGACAAAAGGAAATGAGAGTACATGGATTAAACTTGCTAAGCAATTTGAGACACGAGCACTCTAGAAAATGGGGTGGTTAAGGCCCAGCAGGACAGCTCAGCAGGTACAGGCACTTGCCACCAAACCTGACAACATGTGTCCCATCCTGAGGGCCCTTATGATGGAAAGAGAGAATTGAACCCTGAAAGTTATCCTGTGTGCACCATGGCACATAGCCCCTGCTCCACCACACACAAAATAATACTACTAAATAACATAACTTTTAAAATTTAAGGCACTTAAATGTGAAAGAGGGAGGGAGACAGGGGATTTGCTGTCTGCTGGAGGGACTAACGCCTGGAGGGACTAACGCTGCACCCCCAAGTCTGAAGTTCAAACCTTCAATGTGTTGCTGTGAAGAGAGGAAGCCACTAGGAAACCATCAGAGGGCAGGGCCCTCATGGGACTGATGCTCCTGTGAGCAGAGACCCCAAGGGAATTTGCTTCCTGTATCCCAAGAAAATAACTGTTGGCCATGTGTGGTGGCACACGGGAGGTGGAGGCAGGTGTGTCTCTGTGAGTTCTCAGCCAGTTCGGTCTACATAGCATGTTCCAGGCCAGACAGGGCTACTGGGCTACTGTCTCTCAAAACACAGAAGCTAAACTGTCTATAAACCAAGCGGGCCCACCCAAGGACCTGACTACCATGGTGGCCTAACCTGGCACTTCCAGCTTCCAGAACAGAAATAAACTTTCTCTTGTTCAAGCCATGGCTATGTGGCCTTGTGCAGTGATAACAAATTCAGGCTCTCAGGCATGGCCTGTGGGAAGACTTCACCTGCCATTTGCTGGTTCTAGAGCTACAAGGGGCTGAGAGCCAAGGAGTGCAGCTGGCCTCTAGAAGAAGCAGGCAAGAGAAGGAGCCTTGAAGATGCTTTGAGCTTAGAGACCCACGCTGCACGTCCCACCTGCAAATCTGAAGGAACAACGAATGCTACGTTAAGCCACTGGGCAGAGAGAAGCATGCTACAGAAGCAAGAGGAAACGGGAGTCAGGAAAGGCTTACCCTGTCTCAAGTCTCAGCCTGAAAGAGAGAGTAGGGGTGGGACGGCCGGCAAGGTCACACCCAGGTGACTGGAGCCAGGGAGTGTGGATAAAGGCACAGACAGCAACCACATGCTCAGGAAGCAATGGAAGTAGCCAAGTTGCAGTAGACAAAACTGGGCCAGGCAAGGCAAGAGGTCATATGGGGCCAGTCTGTGACAAATCAGGACAGACTCAGGAGGGTGAGCCCAGAGAGGTCATAGGGCGGGCGAGGCGTAAATGCTGAACTCTTCTGCCTGTTGTTTCAAACATCAGCAAGAGGACCACTCTTTCTGGACAAGGAGCCATCCTGAGACACTAAACACTAGAATCAATCCTAGGAATTCCTCTTTGGGGACCGACAGGCTTTGGAGCAGAAGCTGGCCAAGCTAGAACGCAGCCAGCCAACTGGTAGCCATCAGCTAAATCCCTCACTGAATGTTCTGACTTATTCCTGACTAGATCTAAAATAGTTTAAACTATCCTTAGACTCTTCTACTAAATATATTCTAACCAATGAGCCACAGCACAGTAGTTACAAAGGAACTCCATAAACTGCTATGACCAACGTCAACAGCAGAGGAAAGCACAGTCTTCTCAGGTGACTTTCCAAGCAGATGACACTTGTTCTCAAAGAGTGCAAGATAGTGCTCCGACTTTAAAAAAAAAAAAAATCCAGACACACAACCTTAAGATAATTTAAACTTGGCATAATGGAGCTGATGGGTACAACAGACAAATAAAGACTATTTCTGGAGGAGGCATCCCAGTGTCTCTGGTCTGTATGCTCAGTGCAAGAGGTTTAACACTCACTGGCAAACAGTGACCATCAGGACTTTAAATGTAGTATTTTCACTGAGAACCCCCCTATCTCTGCCCCCAGGGAATGTTTAGTACTCACCCAGCCCAGAGATATTGATTGCCTTCACAGATTTCTTCATTTTGTAGAGAACCATCCGGTCCACATCCAAAGCCTACAATACAGAGAATATATGAATTAAAACATGTTTGCATATAGATCATAACTACAGGCAGCAGTAGTGAGAACTTTCTGGGCTTCCTACTACAAGGCCCCTGGGCTGCTTCTGTGGGCAGAGTCTTTGTCTAGTGCGGAAAATTGTTTTTCAAAGCACATGGAGCAGCAGTTTGACTGGTTCACAGAAAACCAACTCACGCATCTCAGGCACGTGAAGCATACAAGCTGCTCCTGCCCATATCACCTGCCAGGCACAGCATTCTACAGCAAGGCAAGTGAACCTGGACAGATGGCTCTGCGGCATCTGGGCCATCCCTTAGCCCTATCTGCCTTTCTCACCTTGAAGGAAAGGGCAGACTCGAGGATACCAGGTGCCCCTCCCCCACAAAGAGCATGCTGACCTGCAGGCTGCAAAGGACAGACACAGAGTCAGACCTGCCCCACACAAATTGGTGCTTTGGGTTTGTGAAGGTATTAGCTGTGTTTAGGAGGCTTGTCTCTAATCCTCTCCAAGCCTCAGATTTCTCTCCCACAATCCAGCTGCAGCGGCTTTGTATGACTGAATGATTAAACAAACACTCGCATGGTTAATATTCAGCAAATACCGACAGCGCAACCATCACGAGGCAGCAGTAGGCAGTACTCACTACCTCTGTACACAGTAGGTGCTCAGCAGTATGTACAGTGATTCATCAAACCTGGGGACTGACTCACAGCTAAGTGTCCACCAAAGAGACAGGGTAAGCACTTTCCCAGAACTCAGTTCCACAGCTCAACAGATCAAAAGACGCCAAATGGTTGTGACAGGAGGCTGAGCACATCTGGGACCCATGAGAGCGAGGCCAACTAAGCAGTAATGGGAGTGACTATTTAAAACACCAGTGACCTGTCTCTGAAAACACTGAGAAGCCCAGCCTGTAGCATCTGCTTTCAGAACCAGCCTTTGTAAGTCCTTGTTCTGATGCCACAGTAGCTACTTTCTGTTTAAGAACAGATGAGATGGGGGTTGACAATTTTAAACGAACAATGATCAAAAGGCATCAAGCATTCTGGGGAAAAAAAGTCCTTATCACATTACTGTGTGTTTGTCTCTGAATGAACAGGTCAACCCTGGGGCCCTAGGCTTGCACTCTCAGAGCTATCTGTCTGTCGATACATACATACATACATACATACATACATACATACATACATACATACACACACACACACATACATTCATACATACATATTTCTTTAAAGACAGCCGTGCTATATTGTACAGCTCAGGCTGGCCTTCAATCAGAACTTCTTATAATGAGTTAGCTTTTTTGTGTATAGGGAAAGATTTTAAGTGGACGTGCCCCAGAGATGCTCCAGTCTCAGTGCTGGGGTTACAGGCACCTGCTACCACACCTGGCTTTTCCTGTGGGATCACACAGTGTGTGGATGGGGGTGCGCACCTGTGGAAGTCAGAAAAGGACACTTGATGCCCTCCTTCATCACTTTCTACCCTATTCCCTTAGCACAGAATTATTTTGGCCATCTAACTGCCATGATCCATCTCGCAGCACTGGGGTCATAGCTATGCCTGGCTGTTTTATGGTGTGGGCTTTGGTTTTGGTTTGTTTGTTTGTTTTTAACTCAGGGCCTCATGCTTGTATAGCAAACTCTCTCACCTACTGAGCCATCTCCCTAACCAAGTGAATGCTTAACATTCCTGGGGGTCATCTCTAACCTACTCTTGACCTTGAAATATAAAAGGGGATTTGGGAACCCACAGACCTCTCCCTCTCAGCCTCCTGGTCCTCCCTCCCAGCCTCCTAGTCCTCCCTGGTTGTCCCCAGTCCTCCTGGTCCTCCCCAGCCTTCCAGCCTCCAAGCAGTGTTTGCTCAAGCTTTTTCAGAAACACTGGATCCTGAAGCGCCACCGCCCACGCAGCAGGGAGCAGAGCCTGACACACAGCCATGAATCAGTGTGCTGTCACAGCTGAGCGTTCTCATCCCAAGTGACAGGCCCTTGCTGCAAAACACATTTGATGAGGTAAACACACAGTCCAGGGCCTCTGCTAAAGAATCTACCCTGGCCAGTCTCTGCAACTGCCCAGAACAGTCCCTGACCTGCATTCAAACAAGAAGAGCCACCTTCCCCGAAGCCTCCTCAGAGAGCAGAAGATACCCACAGCAGCAGGGCTGAGCTGTCTGGAAGTCACTCAACAACAACGCTTGCCAAAAAGCTTCCTTGAGCTCGAGGTGTGAAAGGAGGAAACATCACTTGAGAAACGACAGAGAAGCAGAAAGCAAACTTCCAAGGCAGCTCGGATCATCGGGGAGGCTCCTGGCATCCATAATACCAAACACTAATAAGCTGTAGAATCAATCCCCTCCTGTGCTCTAAGCTTTCCTCGCTCACCCATCGATGCCCCCCACCCGACTGTCACTGTCACTTCCGGTTACTCTCACCCCCTCCACCCCGACCCCTGAGCTCTCATCCCATTGAAGCCAACTCACTGTTTTCTTCCCCTTCCCAACACCCCCAGCTTCACAGACTGGTTCACAGGTATCTGGTCCTCCAGCAAAGCCACTGGGTAACCCTCCACGGGAAGGGTTAATCACTCATTATAGGTCAGCCCACAGCTTCTGTGCTTGTTCAGGGTTTCAGATGAGATTTGCTGAGCACTAAAGCTGAGAGTGGAGATGCAACGGGGAGAAAACCCGAGACAAGGATCCAGCAACAGATAAACTGGCGAGGGCAGAAGGCCAGGACTCAGCTGGAAAAGACACCTGCGCAGATGGCTACAACGGACACTACGGATCACCTTGTAACTAGCGTGTGAGCACGCTGAGTTCTGGGAACTCCCTTCCCAGACTTTCACTGCTTGTTACTTTCCCCAGCGCCCTTCTAAGGCCAGGGGCTGCATTCACATCCCATTGAGCACCAGATAACCTGCCAAGGAACGGGGACTCAGGACCAAGCCTCAGGGTTCCCCTGACCAGACAGGTGTGGACTAGTCCTTCAGGGCCACGAGGGGCAGGCAGGAAACGATCCTGGGAGTGAGCACCCACAGCTGAAGGAATTAGCTGTTGCCACACTGGTTCAGAAACCAGCCAGGCCCCATTTGCAAGTTGGACTCGTGGGTAATTAATTAATCAGCTACTAGCCAGCCTCTCTCCAGTAGACCCAAGCGCTCTGCCCATTGGTAAGCCCAGGGCACAGGGCACACCTCTGTCTGTGGGGCATCGCTGAGGCCTGCTCAGAAGTAGAGGCTGGAGGTGGTGATCCACTGAGGTACCAGGGGCTGGCACTCTGCCACGGGCTCAACTCGGACAACACCCACACAGTGCTCTGGAGGCCTTTCCTATCAAGGACAGCGCAGAAGCCTTATAAAAATACACCTCCAACGGAGGAGTCATTCGGTCCCTGTTGTTGAAGGGAAGCTGTTTCCTGCCTCAGGAGCGAGCAGATAAACAAATGCTAGCTGCTGCTCTCCCCTGTCTATCCAGCAGAGACTAGCATGAAGGTGAGTTGGCGTTTGGCGACAGAGGTAATTATAATTAAAATCCACATGAGGGACAAGCAATTCCCTCCCTACTCAGAAATGCCCCCTCCATCACAGAGGGTATTTATAGATCATCAGGAGTGAGCACGACTAAGAAGTCTCGGATCCGTGACTTTTTTTTTTTTTTTTTAAAAAGCTTTGCCGGGCTGGAGAGATGGCTCGGTGGTTAAGAGCGCAGACTATTCTTCCAAAGGTCCTGAGTTCAATTCCCAGCAACCTCATGGGGGTTCACAACCATCTCTAATGTGATCTAATGCCCTCTTCTGGTGTTTAGGTGTACATGCAGACAGAACACTGTATACATAGTAATAAATAAATAAATCTTTAAAAAAAAAAAAAGCTTTGCCAAAACCTTAAAGCGAGAGCAATGTAAGGCTTTTGGTGGTCCCCAGAAACTGAAGGTAGCTGCAGTGTGGCTGAGACTTCTGACTGTAACTTGACTCCCACCACCCCCTTCTGCCACAACTACTCAGGCCTGGAAGGAAAAAGGAGAAAACCTACACCAAAATGTGTGGGCAAATACCAAGCACGTGGAGATGTGAATGTCAATAAAGACAGAGGGCTGGCCCGCCCTGCAGCTGATGTCTGGCCAAGCCCTATAAAAAACTTGGAGGGGCTGGACGCAAGCTGACCTCTACTTTGTAAAACAAGCTTAACAGATTAAATTTATTACATAAACAAGACTGTAGGGATGTGTCTCAGATATTTTCCAAGGAAAATAAGTAACTGTTTGGGGTGGTAAGAGGAGATGGTACGCAGAGACGGTGAGGGGAGGGGTCATGTCTAACCTGCCACTAGAAAGTTCCTCACCTCCCCATTCGCTGCCTGGTCACACCTGGTTGCCCTGCACAGTAGCCACAAGCTGCAGGGTATTCAATTAAAAGGAAAAACAGTTCACTTCTGCATGCCTTGCTGCCTTCCTAGAGAGCTCCAGCCACACAGGCGTCCATGCTGATGGTTCCAGAATGTCATCAGGCTCTTTTCCTCTGCCTCTGAAGGTCCTTCTGTGCACTTGTGGGCCTGTCCCAGGGGCAGGGAAAGAAGCCAGGCACTCTGGTCCTCCTTGTTCCATGACTCAGTACTGTCACACACTACCTTCTCCTCTTGGGTTCCACAACCCTGGCAGGTGGGTACCTTCACCCTGATGGGGAGGCTGGGTGGAGGGGCAGCTCCCACAGTCTGCCTAAGGAGCTGGGGAAACTCATGAGCCACAAAGCAATGAGGTCCCACCTCTTATTTGGTCACGGCCTAAGGGTTCTGATGGGTAGATATGTCCAGTTGGATGTGTTAACGGGTGAGGGAAGGCTCACTCTCACCCTACTGAGGAAAACAATCCAGCTTTTCTCAATCACGGGCCTTGGCTATTAGCTGTGTTTTGAATTTCACTATAAATATTTGTGGGAGTTTATTTAATTACCATCTGGCCCTTTACAGGAAAAGTTTGCTGCCTCTGACTTAGACAACCCATGCAGAGCTTCTTTTCCATGGCATGACCCAGGCCTTTCCCTTCAGCCCTGGCATAGAAACACTAGGTCCTACCAGTCCAGGACCTACCAGCACCCTGGGATCTCAAACAGGGCCAACCCGGAAGGGAAGGGGCCAACCTTCCTTCCTGGAACCCAAAGACAGGAGGCCTACAGAACACAGCTGCCCACGCTGGGCAGGCCCCCTCCATGTTCTCCCCTCCTAGGCCACCCCATCTCCCCTGACTCTATTTACAAAGGACCATCCTGAGAGGAAATGAGTTTTGAAAGCTACCTGATAAACCCAGGCACACCCAAGGGCAGCTCTGCCAGAACAGTCACGCGAGCAGTAATGGCAGCCCGGCCTCTTCACACATTTGACTTTGAGCAAAGTACAGTGCATTAAGGAGAGTGGCGAACGTTTGCAGAAGCCATCAGGGAGGCACATAACCACAGAGCGGCCGTGAGCTCGATGTAAAGCAGGCCAATAACGGGCCTACCTCCTTCTGGGAATTAAGTGAGGCCAGGAGAAGAGCGGGTGTCACTCAAAATTAAGATCAAATTCATGCCCAAGCCAAGCCAAGCCGCAGCTGTGTGAAATGTGTGCGCCTCGGGACAAGCTGAAAGGGTGGGAACACGTGGCTATTATCTAATGACACAGAAGCTAAACACACAAATACATACAACACCCTTCAAAACAGCCCTAAAGTGGACAAACCCACAAACCCCTATGCATTTGTACCAAAGAGGGCTACAAAGCAATGAAAGGACAGCCGTTATGTACACAGAATACAAGAGATTTTGACAAAAATGTTAACATCAACACACAATGCTATGCTGTGAAAACATCTCAAAATGAAAGGCCAAGCCAGATGCACCACTGTGCCATGGGTGGCAAACTACAAGCTTATTGAAGGACTCAATGTAATACTGAAGTACGTGACACGGAGTACAGGTAATGAAAAACAAACACTCGCTCCATGGTTGTCCTGTTCATAGTCTCTACGTGTCGGGTTCCATTCCCATCGCAGCCGGAGCAGAGAGCACACCTTCAGAGGAAGGTCACACACACTCACACACACACAGAGAGAGAGAGAGAGAGAGAGAGAGACAGACAGACAGACAGACAGACAGACAGACAGAGCCTGACAGTGACTGACAGAGACAGAGACAGACAGAGAGAGAGAATAAGAGAGAGAGCATGTCAGGCATGGTAACTCACTCCTGAAATCCCAGCACGTAGAAGGCCAAGACAGGAGAACTGCTACAATTTAAGGGTCAGAATGGGCTACAGTGTGAGACTGTCTCACACAAACAGATAAAACAAAGCAAGAAAGCCACAGCACAATAACAGGTCACGGGCCTCAGCGCATTCACTATGCTTGACGTTTGGACAAAGCCGAATGAAAAGGACGTCGATATTCTACACTTGTCTCCTTTTCTACTATCCGGCCATTGAGGATTTGCTTACTTTTGACCACAAAAATACATGGAACAGATTAAGCAGTAAAGAAAACAGCGGTACTCAAAGCTGCGTGTTCCCACATACAAAAATAAACAGAGACTCCTTGGTTAGGAGGTACAGGAAGCCATCACGTGGCTCTGCAGGAGAGGTAGAAAGTGGTGCCAAGAGATTCAATTTTTGGCACCCTTTGAAAGATTTACCAGGGTGTTTTATGCATTCGTTTATTTAAGGATAAATAAATGATTAATGTGGAAACAGCTCTGTGGGATGCAGAGGAGGGTGAGCTAACCCAGCCTGTGGGCAGGAACCTCGCCTGAAGCTCTCTAGACGTGGACGTGGACACAGAAGGCTGGGAGTCCATGAAGTATGAAACAGCAGGAGGCCCAGGGCAGCCAGGAGCACTGACCAATGAACAAGTCAGGTGCGCAGGCCCACCGTGGGGACCCCAGCAGAAGTGGCTCCGGGGCTCTGTTTGCACCTGGCATTGGGTCCAGGCTTGGGACACAATGGGGAGGAGGGAGCCTCGTGTCTCGCCTTCACCTTGCCATTCCACGGCTGAGCGCCACTTCCCTACTTCCCCACAAATTCAAATATATTCTCAGTAATGCTTTTAGAACTGGGAAAATAAGTAAGAGGAAACCCCAAACATGACATCACCTGAGAGAAACAACTACGCAGAGCAGAAACTATTAGGGTGCTCGGTGGCAGCAGTCCGCCGTGACTAAAGACTCAAGACAGGGCCCCGTGGAATGGACCGGTAAAGGACAAGCGAATACCAGTCTCCAGATGGCTCACACATCCCAGGTAGAAATGATGGGTCAACAAGGAGCAGCTGTGGTCTCATCAACTTTCCAAAACAACTATCCTCTACAGATGCCCATGGGACACATCCAACGGCTAATTTGATTTTGCTACAGTCACTATTTAGAGAAAAGGACACAGACATGCATGAGCCCAAAGCATGAGCTTTGTCATGCTTCACAACTAATTACTGAAAGGGATAAGTGACTAGGAAAGCATGCTGACAAGAAGGTTGGTTACACAGTGGCCACACAGAGGTGGCACGCAGAGACTCCTGGCACAGCCTGCATGGTGCCGTTCCCGGGGAGGAGCCAGTGGGACACAAGAGGCCCTGGATGGTCCAAGGTTCTGGCGCCTCTGGCATTGACAATCCTACATGGTGCCCCTCCAAATGAAAGCAGAGCACAGAGGGGAGGCGGGAAGTGAGCAATGTCAGGAGAGGAACCACGCAGGGGCCCAGGGGTACCATCCCAGAAGATGCCCAGCCATTGCTGAAGGGACAGGGGACAGAGCCAGGCGCAGGGGCTGGGAAGGTGAGCATCAGCTGGTGGCTGAGGTCAGCCTTCTGTTATCTTCTCAGGCGCACAAGACAATGAGATCCTCGGTCAGACTGACTTCCCCAGGAAACTAGGCCCAAGGCACATGAACTTCACTTGGGTGACATAAAGAGGGGAGGGGAGGGAGGCGATCTCCCACCTCCCCTCTGCTGAGTCTTCAGAACTAAGAAGGGTATCCTTGAGACAATGGGGTCTGCCTGGGGACATGGTCACACAGATCACACCCCATTGGCTCTATCCCCTACACCTCATCCGGTCCAGCATGCCAGGCCACACGGATGCCTTCCTGTTGTCCACAAGCTGTCATATTTGTGTTTTATGTGTTCTTTCTGAGGAACATCGTGTAACTGTGACCAGATGCTTAAAGCAATACATGGGGCAGAGCAGGGCATGGTGGCGCATGCTTGCAATCCCTGCACTCACGGAGGAAGAGGCAGATGAATCTCTGTGAGTTCGAGGCCAGCCTGGCCTACAAAGCAAGTCCAGGACAGCCAAGGTTACACAGAGAAACCCTGTCTTGAAATACACACACACAAAGACAAAACAAAACAAAAAACCAAAATGGGGCAAAGAGGTACTGGATGTCTTTGAAGAAGAGAATGTAACAGTCAGCAACGAAGATGTGCTGAAGAGACACTTGTCTCTCCGTCTTGACTATCAGACTATCGAGAAAACGGACCCTAACAAAACAGGAATTCTCCAGGAATCCTTGGCTTCTGAAGAGCATCTCCTGGCTTCCTAAGTTGAGTCTAACAAGGCTTGCTTCCTCAGCCAGGGTCACCAGCGGAGTGTTTCACATACAGCTGGCACAGTCGAGGACAGCACCAACCTAGGGCCGCCGCTTCTCAGAGGGGCACAGGCTGAAGCATGCCAACTAAGGTAAGTGTTAGGGACATACCTTCCACCAAGGCCTGTCCTCATCATCAGGATAAATTCAGAGGGAAAAACGTCTCCAAAAATAACATCCACGGGAACATGGCTGAAAAGGGGATGCAAAGAGTATTAAGAGGAGGAAGAGCCAGGTGTGGTGGTGCGTGCCTTTAATCCCAGCACTCGGGAGGCAGAGGCAGGTGGATCGCTGTGAGTTTGAGGACAGCCTGGTCTACAAAGCGAGTCTAGGACAGCCAAGACTACACAGAGAAACCCTGTCTAAAAAAAAAAAGAAGAAAAAGAGGAGGAAGGTGGGGACGAATTTGGTAAAGCACTGTCTTCTGGACATGACGTGGGTATTGCACCCAAGTTCACTGCAGTTCCTTTATACGCACAGGGTCAGGCTAAACAGACCAGTCAATATTCCACCACACAGCACTAAGTGGCAATGATGTACAGAAGAGGAGCTGGGGGAAGGGAGGAGGGGGGAGGGGGGAGGAGGGACCCAGTTCACACTTCCATTGCCTCGTCTCCAAGAACCAGGAGGGTTTTTTGTTTTGTTTCTCATTATATTATATTTAAGTTTTTAAGAACATTTCCTGGCATTTCTTGCTAGATCCCCACAAGGGCAACCAGTGGTGCCCTGAACCAGCCTGGTAGAAGGAAGGCCCTTTGTCCTCTTAGCTTTAACATTTAGGGTTAAATGAGTAAAGTGTAGCTTAAAGTGCAGGGATGAGAGGGAGTGGCCCCCCAGAGTCCATGAAACCCTCCCCCACTAAGCCAGAGCCTCTGTGTTGGGGGTCTCCACCATGAAATATGATTCCTAGCAAGCTCTGCTTTCTCATTACTCAAGACAGTTAGGGGCTTAACTCCAAGTACCAAACAGCGACTGATGCTGCGTGCCTGACCTCCATCGAATCAAACACTTAGGTCAGCTTGCAAAATCCTCATTCACTTCCCCAACTCAAAGCAGAAGAGAATGACTCAAACTCCTTAAGAGACTCACCCCCAGACCGTTTATTTGGCTTTGAACTGATCAAAGAGTTTGGAGAGCAACAGCAAATTTAGGAAAAACACAGGCTAGTTCCCAGAGCTGCACCCCTACCCAGTTTCTTAACAGTGTCCCTGCCTGAGCCAGGAGGCCACAGGCAGCCCCCACCTCACTTTTGCTGCTCTCTAGAGCCTGAGGAAAATAATACCTTCCCACCCCACTCCTGAGCACCCCCCTGGTCTCCCCCCCCCCAATGCCTTCTTTAAACCATCCCCACTAGCCAGGCGGTGGTGGTGCATGCCTTTAATCCCAGCCCTCGGGAGGCGTCAAGACTTGCCTGTGCTGGAATACAACATCAACTACTGGACTTCTCAAGGGAGGAAATTACAGATCACTGCTACCTTTGGTCTATTTCTTGGACTTCCATTCCTGAGTTCCTGTTTCCCACCCCCCACCCCCACCCACCAAAGACCTGGTCCTTTGCAACTGGGACAGCCCAGAATCCGGAGGGTAAAGAAGCTAAGGAGGAAATCACGAGCTGCCCGCTGCCCCCATCACAAGCTGTCTACCACAGGAATCGTTTTTATTCAAAGGAGTCAAGGGTTCAGATGCCTTTGAAAGTGCTGAATGGCCACCCTCTCGCACACTGGGTCTGGTCTATCCTTCCCCTGTGTCTCCTTCTGGAGGGACTTGCATTGTCCTGGAACTAGATGGAACAGAGTATGCGTCTTTGGGAGCTCTGTGAGCGCCGGAGAAACACACTGACATAGAAGATGCATAGTTTAACAAGACAGCTTGGGGCCCAACTCCAAGGACCACACAGTAACTGACACTGAGCCCTGGGCTGGTCTCCCTGCATAGCCTCCAGCCCACATCTGCCATATCTATGAACACTAATCTTATAGTACGCTGTAATCCGTGCAGTACAGTTCTTACTGTAAGGCAAACATGGACTGAGGAAGGGCGGAGGATGTGCCGAAACCACCTGGGTATCTTTCTTGCTCCAGGCAATTTTGCACACACCCTCTCTTCATCTTGAGACCCAGACTTCCTGCGAGAGCCACTGGCATTTCCATTCCCACATCTCTGCACAACAATTATTTAATCTCCTGGCCGCATTTACCGTATTCCTAAAATAGGACAACAGTATCTGCTTGAAATTGAGTTGCTGGGGTGCCATGAAGCATCCTGACTAAGGCACGGACCATCCTACCCCACTCCACCCCACCCCTGAAAACAAATAGCAGAGCAGCCAGGCCCCCTGACAGTGACTGGCTAGAGAGGGGAGGGGAGCCTGTCTAAGCCCTTGTTTTATAATTAGGGTCCCCTGGGGAAGGGTCTAGGCAGACACCCAGGGGCTACTCCTAGATACAAACTGAGGACTCATAGTTTGCTTCATTTTGCTCCAGGACAATGCAAGTTGAGGCCCCTGAAGTCATAGGGAAAAGACAGAACTGGCTCCAGGCCCCAGCTCCCCAAAACACAGCTTGCTTTGCTGTTGGGCCTCAAATGCTTTCAGGTGAAGAGGCAGTGTTGCTAAACACACTCAAAAAGACCACATTCCTCCATTCCAGCGCAGAAGGGAGTCACACACTGGTGGCACACTTCTGACCTCAGTTTGGTCGCAGCAAAGGACCCTAAGAGCCACAAGAAACAAGGCGTGGACAGAGTTTTAGGGCCCCCAAGAGATGCAGAAGCTCCTGCTAATTGCTTTTTTAAGATTTATTGTCAGGTGGTGGTGGCACACATCTTTAATCCCAGCACTCGGGAGGCAGAGGCAGGAGGATCTCTGTGAGTTCGAGGCCAGCCTGGTCTATAGAGTGAGTTCCAGGACAGCCAGGGGCTACACAGAGAAACCCTGTCTCGAAACACCAAAACAAAACAAAAATATATTTATGGATATGAGTGTTTTCCCTGCATGTATTTCTGTGTGCCATGTGTATGACTGACTGCCAAGAAGGACAGAAGAGAGAGAGAGTCAGATTCCCTGTAAATGGAGTTAGACTGTCCTGAGCCACCATGTGAGTGTGCTGGGAACCAAACCCTAGTCCTCTGCAAGAGCAACAACAGGGCAGGGGAGGGAGAGCCGGTGGGGACTGTAGAGTCCATCTTTTTAATTGTTATTTTATTTTACATATATGAACACTCTATCTGGAGGTCACCTGCAGGCCAGAAAAGGGCACCAGATCTCATTACAGATGGCTGTGAGCCACCACGTGGTTGCAGGGAACTGAACTCAGGACCTCTGGTAGAGCAGGCCGTGCTCTTACCCACTGAGCCATCTCTCCAGCTCCCCATTTTTTAAATTTAATTTTAATGAAAATTAATTTAATTTTTTTTAAACCACCAAGCCTTCAGATAGCACCCCAGCCCCCCGGCCCCACCTCAAGGTTGCAGCATAGAGGATGAGTAGGGGTCGTAAGCAGAAGAGAGATGTGACTGGCACTAGATGAACAGGAGCCTGGGGAGGAGGCTGGTTAGGCAGGAAGGCAGGCAAGCAGGATCAGGATGAGGCTGTGGGCACAAGGCCAGGCGCGGGGCAAAGGTAAGCGTGAGCTGGGTCCCTGTCACTGAGGAATGGAACAGGAGGGGCCAGGAAGTGCAGCACAGGGCAGAGGCAGCTCCCGGATTTGCTGGGAGGGTCAGAAGTGCAGTTCACTTTTTCCCTGGAGGATTCAGGTCCTGCCCCCCAAGGAAGAGCTCTGGCCATTAGTTATGCTAACTTTTTGTTTTCAATCCAGAGGTGGGGGAAAAAACCTGGAAACCCTAGGGAAGAGAACAAAAGGGAAAGTGGGAAGCAATGGCCGAGCCTGGTGCGACCAGACTGCCCCTCCCCTGCGGGCACATCTGAGATAACTCACAACAGAGAAAAAGGCCAAGGGTCCCTGACACACTCCAGGACACAATGCCTGAAGCACCATCCCAAAGTGCAGGCCCATGGACAGTACCCAAGGACGGGCAAACCCCAGCTCACGGTTAACAGGCTCGATAAACAATGGTGGGCCAGCTCCAAAAGGCCACAGAGGCTAAACACGCTGCTGCTGCTGTGCTTGGTTTGATGGGTGGGGGACTGACACGGAAGAATGGGACAGAATGGACGGACAGGCACAGACACAGTTGAAACCAGTATACCGTCTGCTCTAGAACTAACATGCACAGTACTCATTCCTCTTCACGCAACGTGAGGGAGAGCTTGGATGCCTCCCAGACAGACGGCCTGGGCTGTCTCAGTGAGTAAAGGCACTTGCACCCCATCAGAATTCAACACCCAGGACCCACATGGTACGCAGGGAAAACTGACTCCTGTATGTTTTCCATGCATGCGGAGAAAATATTAATAGTACATTCAAATACATGATGTAATGGGTTGTTTTTCTTAGGGGAAAAAAGACTTATGCCTGAAATTTTCAACAAAAAAATTCAATGATTAGTTATTATTACTGTGAACAAGAGACTGTAAAAATAAAGTCAATAATGGCAGAAAGCAGTTTTTAAACTAAAGCTTCTGCTGTATTTCCCTGGCGTGAATGCCTTAAAATATATAGCAAAAAAAAAAAAATAGAAGACCTATGTGAGTACCACTTGTATGAAAGTCAGGGCGCCATCAACCAACCCACGGCACGAGGTGAGAGGCAGTAACTCACTTTTAGTCTACATGACACTTTGAGTACAAAGCGATGTGACATGACAGTGGGTAACCCAGACAGTTAGATTGTAAGAATGCACCCACCGAGGCTCAGAGAGACCACATATTTCCCAAGGCCAGGGGGATGGGGGGGGGGGGGTTGTTAAAGATAAGCTAAAGTGGCTTCCTGTCTGTCCTATTCTCTCAGCCTATGTGTGTTCTCATAGCAGCGCAGTTTCCTTAGTCTGCCTCACAGCAAACTACTATTAAAAAGTCCAGGAACCACAGATCATGAAAATAAAGCTATTTGCCGGGCGTGATGGCAGACACCTTTAATCCCAGCACTGGGGAGACGGGAGGCAAGCAGATTGCTGTGAGTTGGAGGCCAGCCTAGTCTACAAAGGGAGTCTGCGACAGCCAAGGCTACACAGGAAAACCCTATCTCAAAAAAAAAAAGAAAAAAGAAAAAGAAAAAAAAAAGAAAGAAAGAAAGAAGAGAAAAGAAAAAAGAAAAGAACGTTATTTAATTTGGGGGGTGGGAGGACCTTTGAAAGTCCTGCAGTTCCTACTTTACAATGTCTATTAGGCAAACAAGCTGCCTGAGGTTACTGTGAAAGAGACCTGGCTTTCAGAAACCTAAGACTTCCTGGGGCCACTGAATCTTCTAACAGAACTACGGAAGACAAAGGTGAGACCCGGAGGGCGCTTCTTCCAAGGCAAGCAGCCAGGTCTCTTCCCTCACGGGCACGTGCTTTGGGACCGTGAGATGATTGGAGCATTCCGTACCGAACTTTATACCAAACACTGCTGTGACTGCCTCTAAGGAGAGACGCCCTGGAACAGATGACACAGTGACGTCCCGATGAAAGTGACAAGTTGTTAACAGGCAGGCAGGTTGCATGAATGTAGCCAGAGGGGCTGTGCCAGCCCCTCCCAGCATATGGCTGGGGTCAGAGCTGGAGAAGGGTGGAGGGATCAGGGGGACCGATGTCTTCCTGAACCAGCTCCTCTGCGCACAATGATGAAGAGACGCTCTAGCTAGAGCATGAATTGTCTAAATGTGTGGCATCCTGTCCTCCGAGCTGCATCCCTGAGAACACGGAGGCCATTGCCACTCATCTGGAGCTAGGAGCACTGATGCCAGTGGCCCACACTATGCTTTCAGAAGTCTTTGAATTACGTAAGATATAAAACATCCTTTGTTTGGAAAAAAAAAAAAGAAAGAAAGAAACACTCTAAAGTAGTAGGAAATTGGTTTGAGCTCCACCGCTGGCCATGCAGCATGTCCTTGCAATCCTTATTGTAAATGTACGGAACAGGATGCACCCGGAAGTCCCTGCTATACAGACCTGTGGGCCATATTATCACAGTGGACATAAGTCAAGCATTAACTTCTCTGTGTATAGCTGTCTGTGATGCACACACACATATGCACACAGCATATATACATACCATATACACACACCACATACACACATGTACACAAACACTTACATGTACACACCACACACCCTAGGATGGCTTTACTCCCAAATTTCTGTGAGGATCAGCATCTAGGGATGTGTCATTGATTAGGATGACTACAATTGCATGCTGACTTGTTGTCCAACTTTTCATGTCTACATAAGTGGCCTCATTAAATCAGCAGAGCTGTGTAACTGAAGCAATTCTAACCTGTGAACTCTAGTTCCTAAGTCCCGTAACACCCAGTGTATGCTAACAGGCATGCAAACAAATCCGATGCCCTCACATCCCTCCATCCATGGCTTATGGAAAGCTTAGAATGCTTAGTAGTAGCTCCTAATGCCTGGGGAAGCATGCCTTAGCAGGCAAATCTTTTTTTAAATTGTTGTCAATTACATGCATGAGTATGCACCTACGTATATGTGCATGTGACTGCAGGTGCCTTTGGAGGCCAAAGGCATCAGGTCACCTGGAGCTTAAGGTACAGGAGGCTGTAAGCCACCCAGTGTGGGTGCTTGGAACTGAACTCAAGTCTTCTGCAAGACCAGTACTTGCTCTTAACCTCTGAGCCATCTCTCCAGTGCCAGCATGTAAATTTGAAATTCTTAGCAACTGTTAGAGATATTACAGGTTCTAAAAAAATTTGTAGGCATGTTATAGACTCTCTTGAGAACCTTTGAGGAACCTCAGGCCTTATTAGTTCTAATGGCATTACCTTCATAATCTTGGGCAAGTGTTTACACTTTTGATGGACAGAAAGTCTGACTGTGTTCAGACAGGACAGCTACCTCTCCAGGTCCACAGTCTCGTTAAAGATGCCAGAAGACTTTTGGTTCTTTCCTTTATTTTTATTGTTTATGTGTGTGGGTATTTTGCCTGTATGCATGTCTGTGCAGCACTTGTGTGTAGTGCCTGCATGCATGTCTGTGCAGCACTTGTGTGTAGTGCCTGCGTGCATGCATGTCTGTGCAGCACTTGTGTGTAGTGCCTGCATGCATGTCTGTGCAGCACTTGTGTGTAGTGCTTGCATGCATGTCTGTGCAGCACTTGTGTGTAGTGCTTGCATGCATGTCTGTGCAGCACTTGTGTGTAGTGCCTGCATGCATGTCTGTGCAGCACTTGTGTGTAGTGCCTGCATGCATGTCTGTGCAGCACTTGTGTGTAGTGCTTGCATGCATGTCTGTGCAGCACTTGTGTGTAGTGCCTGCGTGCATGTCTGTGCAGCACTTGTGTGTAGTGCTTGCATGCATGTTTGTCTGTGCAGCACTTGTGTGTAGTGCCTGCGGAGACTGGAGCAGGTGCCAGCTGCCCTGGAAGTGGAGTTATAGACAGCTCATAAGAGATGATGTGGGTGCTGGGAACCCAAGTCCTCTGGAAGAACAGCAAGAGCTTTTAATCGTTGAGCCATCATCTCTCCAACCTGCTCCACCCCAATTTTTAAAAAATAAATCACAGCCCATTAAATTATTTAACTTCCTTCTGTAAGGGCGATTTAATCCAGCTCACAGAACACCTGCAACACTTGTTTTGCAGAATAAATCTTGAACAAACTTGTCTTGGATCATCACGACTTAAACCAGTGGTTCTCGACCTGTGGGTCACGGCCCCTTTTGGGGTCACATATCCGATATCCTGCATATCATATATTTATATTACGATTCATAACGGTAGCAAAATTACAATTACGAGGTAGTAACAAAATTTTATGGTTGGAGGTCACCACAACATGCGTAGCTGTATTAAAGGGCCAGAGCATCAGGAAGGCTGAGAACCACAGAAACATTGATTTTCTCTTGATTGCTCCCTCCAGTGGGAGACACTCAACAACCTCAGCATCTCCACTCTTGTGATGCATTTCATAAAAACAAACAACAACAACAACAACAAAACCCTATATACATAGTGTAAGTTCAGACAGCTACACTACATCAGATAGAATGGCCAGAGGCCAGTGAAAACATGGCAAGCCGAATACGGTGGTCACCAGGGATATGTAAGTTAAATCCCCGTGAGAGTCCCCTGTACACCCTAAAATGACAAAAGTGGCTGATCGTACCGACACCTGCTGAGGAGGAGATGGAGTGCCTGGAACCCTCGCATGTCACGAGTGGAACTGGAAATGAACGGTGCTGCAGCTTGAGAAAACAGAAGGGCAGACAGGCTTATACTGCCTTACATCCACTCAGCACCAACCTCGCCCCTAAGTGCTTACCCAAGTCAACAATAAAACAAGCACCTGACCACAGCAAGCAGTGCACACCTGTGGGCCAGTCACAAGTTCAAGGCTAGCTCCCTATCTCAAGAGAGAGAGAGAGAGACAACTGTTCGCACAAAGACTTGAACTTGGATGTTCCTAGCCACTCGTAGTCATTACAGCTGAAACCTGGGGAAACTCAACTGTCCGTCACCTAATAAAACTGGCTTTAAAACTACGGCACGCCCACGTGACGGTGCTCAGCTGTAGAGCAGAGTGGTCAAAGAAAGCCGGCAGCACGAACAGACGACTACAGCGTATTCAGTTCACTGAGGGGGCTGTACACCTTGACTTCATGGTATAAAAACTAAGAAACAAAACCAAAAAGCACTGGCTGCCAGGGCAGGACCAGGGGGTTCATCTCCAGTGGGGCAGTCGTGAGAGGACCGTGTGTGCACCGCGTACAGAAGGAGATGAGCACAGTAGAGGTGGTTATGCAATGAGACACTTGAGCAAACTCAGTAAATGCAAACTCAAAACGGGCAAGTTACACTGCGCGCAGAACATATCGCCACTGAGCCAGGTTAGTTGTTGTTGGTTTGGTTTGGGTTGGGTTGGGTTGGGTTGGGTTTTTTGGGGGTTTTGGGGTTTTTTTTTTGTTTGTTTGGTTGGTTGGTTTGTTTTGGTTTTTTTGGTGTTGTTTTCGTTAACTTTCAAAAACAACTTTGATTTTTTTTTGGCACCTCGGGACAAGCTGGGATTAAGGGTAGGCAGTACTGCTGGCATCTGGGGCTGTAACGAACTATTAAAAGTCAAGGCATTTGGCAGAGTGAGGAAGATGGGCACACCCCAGCAGCGTGCAGCCTGAATTCTTAGCGCCTTATTAAGACCGTTTACGTGTTTCCCCTCATGCACTGATCTGCCAGTTCTCTCTATGGGCCTCACCTTGGTCGTGTCACTCCCGTATCAGTGCTTCAACACCTGTGGCCTGGTCTGGCCCCTCTGATGTCTCTCCACAGGACATCTGTTGGCATCTATACAGCATGTTAAAAGCTTTCTCAACACTAAGGGGGCCCTCCCTCCTAGGTCGTATTTTGCACGCTGGCATCCTAATTCCTTCCCATTAGTCAATACTTCCCAAAATGCACCTGATTTATTACAAAAGGATAAAGATCAGGCCAGTGAAATGACTCAGTACAGAAATCCACTTCTGCTAAGCCTCCCTGCATGAGCTCCAACCCCTGGACCACAAGGTAGAAGGGGAGGAACTAACTCCCACAGGGCATCCTTTGGCCTCTATACAGGATACAGCTTCGGCTCCCGGTACTCACAGGGCAGTTCACACCTATCTACAATTGCAGCTCTCAGCAATCTGAGGCCCTGATCTGGCCTCCACAGGCTCCTGTATCACATGGTGCATATAAACGAATTCAAGAACACACAACATTCACGTAAAATTTTTAAAAACTGTCAAAATAGTAAATGTCCTTTGTGTGTCAGGCTGGATGTCACATAGTAAGGAAGGCAGTGTTCCTGCCCCAAGATCGCATGCATTACAAGGGCTTCGTATCAGCTGCACAAGGCAGTCGCAGCAGGGTTCTCACAGTTGAGGCTAAAGTGAGGCTCAAGAATAAGGAAGCATACAGGGCTGACAGATGGCGCAGCGGCTAGGGGCACAGACTGCTCTTGCAGAGGACCAGACCTGGGTTCCCAGCACCCATGCTGGGCAGTTCACATCTACCTGTACAGCACTGGCCTCCGTGGACACCTGCTCTTACACACACACACACACACTTAAAAATAAATCTTAAAAAAATAAATAAATAAACTTTCCAATTATTAGGTGTCAGCCCAGATTGGATGTAAAAATCCTGCCCTGCCATCTGTATGTCCTTCCACCAAACCCATGATCTTTTCTTTTTTTAGGTTTGTTTGTTTGTTTTTTTGTTTTTTTTTTTTGAGACAGGGTTTCTCTGTGTAGCCTTGGCTGCCCTGGATTCCCTTTGTAGACCAGGCTAGCCTCAAACTCACAGAGATTTGCCTACCTCTGCAACCACACCCAGCAACCCATGGTCTTTTGACGGCACAGGTGGCAGCCTAATATTCCTCAACAGGACCAACCTACTGCAAAACCTGGGAACCACAGCAGCATTTCCAGAATGACCCCTTGCCTGGCCACACCCCATGCACGCTGCCGTCAGCACTTTCCCAAGGCCCACGTCTCCTGGAAGTGTCAGTGCAAGCAGGGCTACTCGGTGGGTCCCGGAACACTGGCCTACAGGGACAAACAAGCCTCCGCCAGGTGCTGGCAATTTCTGTGACCTTTCCTCTGCCTGCCACCTACACTGCCCCACCCTGGTAAATCAGACGTACGATCCAGGTGAGGAGTCCACCTGCCATTTCCTCTTAGGGAGTCATCCCTGACCTGGGCAACACCTTTCCTCTAGTACAGTGTCCTCCACTTTGCTAACGCTGCAACTCTTTCATACACGGTTCCTCATGTTGTGGCGACCCACAGCCATAAAATTATTTTCACTGCTACCTCATAACTGGAATGAATCATAATGTAAATATCTATCTTTTCTGACGGTCTTATGTGACCCCCAAAGGAGTTGCAACCCACAGGTCAAGAACCGCTGCCCTAGAACGAGTCTGGCTGGCTCTCACGGAGTCTTTATGGCAGACTCAACCTTATGAGTCCCCATAAATCATGCTCCATCTGAGCATAAGATTAAACCCAAATGTGTGATTCGAGTTTGTAAGTATGAAACCATTAGACACAGCAGCATCACAGAAATGAAACTTACTGTGTAAGGAAGGCAGCGCTGTTCCCTTGGAGCTGGGACGGCAGAAAGAGGCAGAAGGAGGGAGGCTACAGGCAGGGCTGAGGCCCAGACCTTAGTACAAGATCAACTCCATTCTAATGTCATCCCATACTTACTCAGCAGGTAAGTGTAACAAGAAGCTTTGTAGCAGGGAAAGACTGCACTAGGTACACAGAGGAAAGAAAATCACTAGCAAAGCAGGCCCTCCAAACCTAAGGACCAGGCGGAGTCCACCAGAATGGCCTTAGCCAAGTGACAGCCTCTTAGCCCTTACATGGGCCTGCAACATGCGATCTGTCCGTGAGAATACCACAACTAAATCGCCTGGAAACCTAACAGTCTAGGTGTGCACGATGTAATGCACAGGTGGAACTGCACTCGTTACTATACAACACGTTCAGCATCATAGAGGGAGACGTCTCTGTGACAGAAGCACACGAAAGCCAGCCCTACTGCCACTCAACACTGCATTTAATCTACAAGTCCAAGCTAAGAAAACTTTCCAAGTATCTGACCAGGAGACATGAGTGGAGGTGAGGAGCAGGAGGAAGGAGGAGGGACTCCCACACCAGAGAGGCTTGGACCCTTGAAAATGTCTTCCCAGCAACCCTAGAAGAGGTTCAGACATGGACGGAGAAGCTGAGCCCCAAAAGGCTAGCGTCCAGTGGGCAGCCAGGCAGCAATGGTAGGCATAAGTGACCTTCACACCTACCTTCTTCCATACCCTAGTATCTTTGCATATATGTGTGTATGTGTGTGTGTGTGTGGACACACACACACACACACACACACACACACACATTTTTTTTAAGTTTTTCGAGACAGGGTTGCTCTGTGTAGCCTTCACTGTCCTGGACTCACTTTGTAGACCAGGCTGGCCTCAATCTCACATAGATCCACCTGCCTCTGCCTCCCAAGTGCTGGGATTAAAGGTGTGGGCCACCACCACCCAGTTTTGACCATACTTTAAAAACGAAGTTTCACAGACATTAGTTATCCAGAAGAAGTAACAGCAAAATACCAAACGGCTTTGGTGGGGAGCACACACATGGGGGCTAGAGGAGAACTTGGGGCAGTTGATTCTCCTCTTCCACCTTTTGGAGACAGGGGACTCCCTTACCGGTTTTGCCATGTCAGCATCACCGTCTGCTCCAGGCCAGCTGGCCCATGAACTCCAGAGCAATTAGTTCTCCTGTGTCCAGTTCCTATCTCACTGTAGGGTGCTGAGATTAAAGATGCATGCTATTGCATCCGGCTTTTTAGGTGGGTTCTGGGGGTCCGAACTCAAGTCATCAGGCTTGCACAACAAATGCTTTTACCAACTGACCACCTTCGCAGCCCCACTAATGGGTTTGTTTAAAAAAAAAAAAACTTAATCGGAAATCCAGAAGTCAAACATATAGTCTCCTGTTTTCTTCCTTCCTTCTTTAGATTTATTTTATTTGTATGGGTATGCTGCCTGCATGCATATCTGTGCACTACATCTGTGTCTGGTGCCCACAGAAGTCAGAAGGCTTCAACGCTATCTCAATGCTCGAGACTACTGGGCGCATTGAGGCTTCTCACTAGGAAGGCTAATGGTTTGGTCTCAGCGTGAATGTGCAGTGCACAAACAGCCCGCTCTGTGGTGGTCACCTTCTTTGCCACCTGCCTCCTCTCACTGCTGTCAGCTGGCTATCCTCCCATCAGCCAGGGTGAGGCTCCAGGGCAGCTGAGAGCGCAGGCCTTTTCTGTCTGGTTCATGGACACATTCCAGATGGCAGAGGTTGCTAAGAGTCTGACCTCTGGATAAGTGGAGCATAATTATGACTAAGAGCTTGGGGAGGCCGCACACTGTGGAGAGGTTATCAGAGTGGGGTGAGGGTAGAAAAGAGGAAGAGGGCCAGAGAGTGACAGTTTCCTGGTCCCATCAAGCTTAGTAACAGATTTTAAAGATAAGAGACACAAAACTTAAAAGACGAACTGCCACAGCTGGGAACGTTCAGCATGTCCAGAACTAAAGGGGAAAGCCACTGCTGCAAGCCCTGGGCACCCACTTGGGGCTAATGTATTGCTCAAGCTGCCTGCATTTCTCTGATGACTTAGTAGTGTCCTTGAACTCAGGATGAGGAATCTGGGGGCCAGAGCGACGTTTGAGTCCAGACACACAAGCTGATGGTTCAGCATCCACGCTCCTCCCACTGAACAGTAGTAGCCCGTTCTAGCTGACATCCTGACTACCCTAACAGGAGCTTCCAACACATCCACAAAACACTCTAATCAAAATGCTGTAAGCTGTGGCAGAAAACAGCCCACAAGGTGATGACGTCCCGAGGCCAATATCCTATTAGGCAGGCAAATTGCTAAACTGGTCCACCCCGCGCAAATGAGTAGTGCGCACCACCTGAGACTCCCGAAGGATCTGGTGACTTGAAATCGGTCCAAGATGGCGGCCATTCTGGTGAAGGGCAAGTCAGTCTCCTTAAATTGAGGTGCACAGAACTCACGCTGCCACCCCAGCACCAGATCTGTACAGCCTGTGCCTCAGAAGTCTGGAGCTGACAGACCCAGGGTAAGCAGCCTTGTGTGAAAACCTCCTCATCAGGAACAAAGATGGGCTGAGCAATTTAGATGCAAACAAGATCAGGAGAAACACAAGGAAGGCAGGCGTGTTGTGCCGAAGGCTGAACGCCTGTGCTGAAGACTTCCCACACTTCATTTTATACTGGAGACAGGATGAAACTTTATACACCACAGAATGAATAAAATAGCACATATGCTCGCCAGTTCTGTGTAGTTATGCCTACTTGGGGGCTGGAGATATGGTCCAGTGAAACGCTTACCACACAGGTGTAAGGACGTGATTTCCATCCCCCCACTGATGTTAAAAACTGCCCACAATGATGAGCTCCTGTAATCCCAGTGCTGGGAGGCAGAGACAGGAAGATACCCAGGGCTTGCTAGCCAGCCCGTCTGGCCAAATAGGTAAGAGAAAACATGTCTCAAAAAAATTTTTTAAATAAAATAATAAGGTGGAGAACAACTGAGGAAGACACCACACAACAACCTCTGGGTTCTGGACCCAGCACCCCATTAAGAACAACAGCAAACAAGATGCCTTTTTTTTTTTTTTAAAGTCAAGTATGGAGGCTGGAGAGATGGCTCAGTTAAGAGCACTTGTTGCTCCCGTGGAGGACCTTGATGTGTTTCCCATCATCACCTGGCAGCTTACAACCATCTCGAATTCCAGTTACAGGGAATCTGGCATTCTCTCCTGGGTTCTGCAGACACCTGGCATGTAAGTGGTGCATATACATATGTGTGAATAAAACACTCATTATACAGACAATAAAAATGATAAATCTTTTTTAATCTAGTCTGAATTTTTAAAACTTAATTTTAGAAACTCATACACACACACACACACACACACACACACACACACACACACACACACATACACACACACACAATGTAAAGCCTTGTCCCAAAGCCAAGGCCCCAAACCAGGTCTCTCGCCACTTGACCAGATTTCTCCCTCATCTTAGGCCACATCACTCTCTGTCCTTTTGAACTAAAATAATCATGCCCTCCCTGAGCTTAGCTTTAATATACAATCAAGAACAGGGGTCTATTTCCTCGCCCTTGGGTCCCATTACACCACCACAACAAAGTGTTCACCGTGACCAAGTACCACCCCAGGCAATACTCTGGGTGCTGGCAGCTGAGCCACAGGAAGCAAAGGCTCTGCCCACAGGGTGCACCAAGGGTCATGCCAGTGGAGAAACATGGACCAAAAAATGCACGGTGTATAGTGGCAGAAGGGAGAAACAAAAGCAGAATACGGCCGGCCCGCCAGGAGGGCTCTCTGTAGGTTCCCTTCAATGGCAGCAGCAGCAGCACCCAGTAGCATTCGGTGACTGAAAGAATGAATGAGAAGGGTGCTACTTGGGAAGGAAAGTGACATTTAAGCAAGACACATTTGGAAAGAAAAAAAAAAGACTTGGAAACTAAGTTTAGGTTACAGAGGGGAACTGTCATCACTTCGACAAACAACCAGAAATAAATATATGACTAATGGCTTTAGGGTTTATTTGCACAGAGCTCTCCACACCCAGCACAGTAAATAGCCTGAGGAAGCCCAGATAAGACCATAGCTATGCAGGCTGGCCATGTCTCAGGGACCCCAAAGTCACCCCAACTGTCTCCAGAGCTCCACACCAATCAGCCCCTGGGTCTGGGAAAACACAGGACTCAACAAAGTAAGGACCAGTTGTCCTCAAACCAGTAGCCCAGGAAAACCTCAGATGCCAGTGTGCAGAGCTCCTGTTAGAAATACCGTTAATATCATCACCCACCTCCGCGGACACCTATCATGTACTGAATACAGCCCCCCTCCCCCACAGCCCAACAGAGTAGGTAGCCAAGTGACTTGTCCTCCCAGGCCACAGATGAAAGCTCACATCTAACCTAAGGCTACATGAAGCCATGAGCCATTCCTATCCTGGTAAAATGTACCATAACATATCCTTTAAAATAAGAGTTTTTCTTGGTATCCTGGAACTTGCTATGTAGACCAGGCTGGCCTCAAACTCACAGAGAGCCACCTGCCTCTGCCTCCAAGCGCTGAGATTAAAGGACTAAAGGTGGGCGCCACCGTACTCATCCTAATGTTACATATCCTTAGGGACTATAAACCCACTGCCTACTCTGCCTAGTAACACACCCAGGTAGTAACGGGCAGTCAAAGGCACTGGTGACACTGTTGAGTCAACCGCAGTCACAATCCCAAGTGAGCGAGCAATTCTGTCCCCTGGTCGTGACGGAAGGGCTTTGTGTGAACACTCTTGACTCTATTTGGTATCTAGAGTGTGTCGAGCACGGGTGAGCACCAACTCTCATAAACTGCTCTGCAAGCCACATGCACATGCGAGCGTGCGTGTGTGGTATGTGTGCATGTGTGTGTGTGTATGCAAGAGGGCGTGTGCATGTGTTTCCTTCTCCGATTATCTGTTTACTATGCATCAAGGACGCCTAGAATTTCATTCATGGATTTTACAGAACCCACTGTCCCTGTGTAGGTTAGCGTCCACTGAAATCTTGCATTTTGACTGGTCAATACGTAAAATTTCAATGTATTACAATTCTTTTGGCAGAGTGTTGACTATAACGTAATGTTCCACCAATTCCCTGAGGAAAGGCTTATACAGTTACTTCATAAAAGCATGCATCCCTACTTCTCACTGAGGGCAGGTCAGCGAGGCCAAAACTCACCATCAAGCTCACCGCCTTCTTTGCTATTTCAACCTCTCTTTGAACGCTGGACTGTGAACACCAGAAGGCACAGATTCAGAATCCTGGGAGACTGGGGTCATAATTCAAATTGCTTCATGAATAAACAAACATACAGGGAATAGATAAAGAATGCGTGCCAATGCTGGGTGGTGGTGGCACATGCCTTTAATCCCAGCACTCAGGAGGCAGAGGCAGGTGGATTGCTGTGAGTTCCAGGCCAGCCTGGTCTACAAAGTGAGTCCAGGACAGTCAAGGATACACAGAGAAACCCTGTCTCAAAAAACCAAAAAACAAAAACAAAAGCAAGAATGCATGCCAAGATGCCCTACTTACGAAGACTCTGCCTCAGCTTTATCTATAAACTATCAAAACAAGCTTCAGCCTAGCCCAGCCCCCACCTCTCCTGAAGAACACACTTACATCTTTGATCTTCTCCCAACCCAGAGCTGGGAAGTATTTTCATTAAATTCATCTGCATAGCATACAGCAAGCAGCTGCTTTTTAAATACAATATAACTTTTTAACAGCTACTTCTCTGATTGAGTCACACTTTCCATCGGAGTTCCTAAACCAACAGTGATTACCATCTGTACCTTACCCCCAAATGCCAAGGTTTGCCAAGGGCAAAGCATTCCTATTCTTGAAAACCAGGGGAAGATTTCTGTTAAACCATATCCATCGCCTGAGTCCACACGCTAGGTTTTACACAGTGGAACCAACCCTCAGATGCATTCTCTCAGGAATACTACAGCATTATCGAGGGCAGCCCAGGAGAAGCAGGCACACAAGCCTCTTATGCCTCCGTTTCTTTCATTGGTTTCTAAACTACAATTATTCAATCATATTAATTGTACAAATTAGTGGGTTTCAGTGGAAACATTTCTATACATGCACATAATCGTGTTTCGATGCCTTTTTTTATTTTTAGAACAAAATTCTGTTCTTCGCTGTTTGTTATGAGTCTCAGCCGTATTCAGGCAGGAGCTAATAAACACCAAGGTCCAAACCAATCTAACAGCCTCCAGGACCACTCACACAACAGAAGTCTACCTTCTTAGCATCACGCTGCCCAAAGGGACTAAACTCCAGCCACAAGTGAAGAAGAAGAAGGAGGAGGAGGAGGAGGAAGGAGAAGGAGGAGGAGGAAGGAGAAGGAGAAGGAGAAAAAGAAAAAGAAGAAAGGGTTGGAACAGAAGAAACAGAAAAGGTAATCCAAATGGTTATCACCCAAAGAAAGATTTTCTCTCCTGAGCCTACCCTGGCATTCAGAGGAATCACACATGTTGAGTTTGTCTCTGACAATGACCCATCTGGTCACCAGCTCTTCTCCCTTACAGCTTCTGAACGGACTCAGAACCACACGGTCCCAACACCGGGTGGCCAGCTGGACACCCTACTGCAGGATTCTGGGTCTATTCAGTCCCCAGCACCCAGTGTCCCAACTTGTGGCCTGTAAACCTCAGTCCACTAATCTACAAACTGGCCAAACACAACTACTGTGCCAGCACTGGGCGAAGCACCCGGACGGTCAGAAGGCCCTGAACCTGTGCCCTCTTGGGGCTCGGGCTAGATCTCCATCTTTGAAGCACCAATGCATGCTCCCAGAAGGCCACAGTCCAAACACCTACCCACCCACCCAGCTGTCTGGCCAGGACGAAAGTGTCATTCCAGCAGAGAGCCCAGACCTTCGGTCTCATTTCTGAAACAGGGATACATTCTCACCAGATGCCTTTGAAGGACACACAGACCTTCAGCTCTGTGTCTGTGAGAAAATTCAAGCTGAAAGAGGCACCTGGCCCAGGAGTACCCAACAGCAGAAGCAGATATGAAATTCACAAATGCCCATGCAGTGACAAAAGTCCTGTACCTCTGCCTGTTCTCTGCCCATAGGCTCATCCTGAGGCCTACATCAACATGGCACTCCTTTCTGTCCCCACTCTTGTCTGGATTCCGCAGTGGCTAGCACACCATAGATGCTCACTATGATATGTGGGCAGAGTTGAAAACACACGTGCCTGCAATAGGATAGCTACAGTATCTTCACACACAAGCATTAACTTTGTTTCCAGGTATAGATGCCTATACTCCAACACCACACAAGTGATGGTCAATGCCCCATTGCCACACACACACGCACCAAGCAGCAACTGGATGACCACTGGGCAGAAAACCTGTCACTCAAACAACCGCAAACACGGAGCATCAGCACGGTCCAGCCAAAATTCTGCAGTATCATTACTTTACATGGAGGAAGTCCCTTCTGGGACATGACTGAAGGAAGGAAGGCTGTTGTCCTAAAAGATAAGCAAGTGGGCGCATACTAGCTCACTCTGGAGTGTGATCGTGCACTTTTCCTGATACAGATAAGTCTATGGGGACCAACTATGAAAGCCTTGCCTGAATCATGCTAGGAAACCATCTGGTTTGTTTTTTCATCTTGACTCAGGTCCTTTCCACAGCCCTTCCATGGCAGCAGGGCCTGAGCAAAGAACACAACTAGACAACAGGAGACCTGTGTCTCCGCGGTACTGAAGCCTGGGGAGGTTACTTTACTCAGCCTCTGGCCAGTGAACTCTTTCAAAATAAAGACACAGCTATTGGTCATCTTGGTGCCACGCACATGAGTCAAAACGGTTGATGCCTGAATGGTACACAGTTACTGTAGGGAAAATGGGATTCTCGAATCTTCCAAGAGGCAGGCCCTCAGTTTCCTCCTTTGTAAAATTAAGCAAGTGAATGCCACTTATATGCTTGAGTTGTGATAGTAATTAGCCTCATACACACTCGCACAACCGTCGCTTCGCTTAAAATACACTGAAATAGCAAAACAGCAACAGTCATAATTCACTAACTCAGAGTATTCCCGTGGCACTGCTTATGTCAGTAACTCTGAGTGTGCTGTAGCCGAAGAATCCGCAAGAACCAACACAAGACGCCGGACTCTGCGCTTCCCCTACGCATAAGGCTTCCACGGCGGGCAAAGCAGAGTCAGTAGCTTCTAGAAGTACAGCTCAGCACACTAACAGGCTAAAAAGGGAAAGCCATATGGTCAGCTCAGCCGGGGCACAAGCAGCATCCGACAAAATGACACCCATGCGCGACAAAAGCCCAGCCCTCCGGCAAGGAAAGGAAACACAAGCCTCCAAGCAGAGTCATAGTATTCCCGCAGCTAAGGCAGGGAGCAGTAAAAGACACAAGGCAGGGGCAATAACGCACCCCCACCGGACACCAGGTCCTACAGCGATTCAGGGCAGCAAGAGGGAAAGGGAAGGGGCAAACAGATTGGAAAGGAAGGAGTCAAACTTGGTGTCTAAAAAAGGCATTGATCACATCCGTGGAAAACGCCAAGCAATCTACACAACGCCATGGAAACCACCAAACCAACAAGAGGGCTCTTAAAAGTCTCTTAAAGGACGCGTCTATAGGATAATTATGGTAGGGAGTCCCAAAGAGCACTCTCAAAATCAGAAACTGGTAAATTTTAATACATATAAATTATACCACAAAATAAAGGGTTATGAGAAAGGAAAGAAATGTCTTACTAACTCCACAGCCAACAGGCTGCAGCCCAACCACTGTCTTCCCCATGCAAGGCAGCATGAACTTACTCCTACAATGCTGCAGGAGGCAGTAGTTTCCCCCACCCCCATCCTCAACCCCACCCCCACCCCAAGCCAGCATCCTGAGTCCCAGGGAAGGCATCTGAAATTAATACAAGGGAGGCAAGGCTCCCGGCATCCATGAAGCTACACAAGCATGCCGGGGCTCCACACAGGCCTGATAACGTGAATGGGGTGCAATGCATCCCAGCCGTGAGCCACCATCAAGTGTGGCATCTCAAGCCTGCAGGCTGAGGCAGGACGGTCATGTAAAGAGTGAGGCCCAGAGCAAAAAAGCAAAAGTGTGTGCATAAGGGCCAACAGAAGCCCAGGAGTACAGTGTCAGAACTCAAACTGCCACACACCGAAGGGCTTCCCAGAGCCTAGTTCTGTGGTGTCACAATAAAGAAACTGAGGCTCCAGCAGAGAAAAATGACTTGCCCAAGATAGCATCCAAATTTCTGCCGAAGATCAGACAGCGGTTGTTAAGGTGAAATGAATACAGAGCCGCATAGAATTTGAACTTGTGGTTTATATGCATAACCAGTAAACTCAACCCACGTACCCCAGGAGCACTGCGACTGCTCCCCCTCTTCTCACTGCCTCTCCCTGTGGAAGGAGCCGCCCTGCGTTCAGGGCACACGCCTGTCTGCAGAACTGTACACGTGGAACCACAGGTTAGACCCTGGACTTACTTCCATCACGGTTACCTTGCCTACCACTCCGGCTTTGAAATGCGCACACTATGTTCACATCTACCCTGTGTGTGAAGACATGGGGCGTCTTAAAACTGCCAGTCTGCCAATCAAAAGGAAGAAAGATACAGGCTGTGTGGGCTGCAGAAGTGAGCTATCCCAGACAGAAGCAAGAGCAACTTCGCTCCTGGGAACTCACCACTGAGCCTTTTGGCCACAGCTGAGGCCAAGCAGAGTCCAGAAACAAGCAGAACTGACTTCCTCTGGCCAAAAGTATCAAGTCTATTTTCATGTAAGATTTACATCAATGAGAACTGTCCTAATCCAGCCTGGTCAAACTTCTCCATTTTCACTGACTCTTTGAAAAGCAAAAGTCCCAAGGCAACAGTAACTATCGAAGTACTCCAAAGACAGGCTTTTTCCTCTTTCTTAACAATTTTTAAATTGTCCACCCACTCAAACCAGAAAGGGGTTTTTCCTGGGCTCCGCCCCTTCCTCAGCTCCCACAACCTGAGGTCAGACTGTTCCTCCTGCCCCTCCCTCCCTCTCTCTCCTCTGGCCAGACACCTAGCACTCTGCCGCCCCAGCCCTGTCTGCACCCACGCTGGCTCAGAGGCATCTTGCTAACACTCCCTCCGCAGCTCTCTCAGAGGAGGCTGCAGCCCAAGGCATCCGCTTGGCGCAGAGCACTAAGGAGAAGTAGACCAGCAGCAGTGGGCACCACTTAGAAGCAAAGAAACCTGTTCCCTGGCACAGACAGAGGCAAAGACAAAGAGACTAAGGAAAACAATGATGGGGGGGGGGGGCTTGGAGAGATGGTTCAGGGGTTAAGAGCACTGCCTGCTCTTGCAAAGGACCCTGGATCGGTTCTCAGCCGTCCCTAACTCCTCATGCTCTCCTTCTGACTTCTGCAGGCTCCAGGCACAAATGTGCTACACATACATACACACGGGTAAAACACTTGTGCACATACGAGAAAACAAGTAAATCTTTTTTTTTTTTTAATTTTAAGGAAAGAACACAAATAATTAACTGTGGCCAGGTGAGGTGATGCATGTCCATGATGCTAGCTGAGTTGGGAGCTGGCTTAATCCAACTCTTTGAAGGGCTCCGCAGACTTAATGTCACCCAGTAGCCTGAAACCATGGTCTTTGCCTTGTGGTACTTAGTAACCTCTCAGCTTCAGCTTACACAGATCTGGAGAGGGGCTCAGTTGGTAAAGCGTTCACCTCAAATGTATGAGGCCCTAAGTTAAATCAGTGAGATTTGGGTTCAGTGAGAGGATGATGATGATGATGATGATGATGATGATGATGATGTAATTGTATTACTTCACATATATAGAATTTATAATATATATAACAAATATATATGGACTGAATCACGGAAGACAGCTACCATCAGCCTCTGGCCTCCACACATGTGCACAGCAAACACATACACATTCACACACCACACACTCAAACTCACTTGAATACATACACACTCAGACCCACTAAGACCCTCCTCTCTCTCCGGGGATCTGGGACTCATGAGAAGTTTGGGTACAGAAGTCACCTTTTATAACCTAACCCACCCTCCTAAGCTCCCAGCTCAGGGTCTCTGGACCTCAGAACTAACAGTACTTAGAACGGCAGCATTCTTTGTGGGCGAGGCATTCTCATGCACAGCAGAACATTGGGTCGCACGAGATGCCAGAAGCACCTCTCGCCCTCAGCCATGACCCTCAAACATGTCCTGAGACACTGCCAGGAGTCCGTCTGAACCACAGCTGCCCAGATTGCCTCACCACCTTCACGGTTCTTGGGGGGACGTCAGCAGCTTGCCATTCAACCGGTTTCTGCAGATACCTCTTCTTGAGGCACCTTTGAATTCAAAGCACCAGACATAAAAAAATGGCTGCCTGCTTCTTCGACGCCATCCACACAGCCTGTGTGGCTACACTGCCCATCAGCAGGACCAACATCTTAGCATCCAGCTACTTTTCAACCCATGTCTCCAACACATCATGGCCTCCCCTGTGCCTGCACCTTTTTTCCTTCCTGTTACTTCACTGCCCGCTCCCTGCACCAGCGTAGGCCTGCCAAGGGCCTCTGGCTATACAAAAGAGAAGTGCTTTGGCATGAGTCACACAGCCTTGGCGACCAGGAGCAGCACTCTAGCTTGTTGAAATAACAGCAAGCCAGGGGCAAAACCGGAGCATCTGAAGACAAGACTGGTATGCCGCGCTCGTGTGCAATACTGCCATGGCTGCAAGGCCTCCTCACTTCTTCTCCCTGTGGCTCGGAGGGCAACTGTGTCCTCAAGAACACAGCCCCTCCCTGCTCCATGATATAATCCTGGTACCAGGAAGACAGGCCGTCTGCGTGGTTCGAAGGGTCACCCCACCCAGCCAGGTTCAAACTCCAGGCCCCAGCTCTCATTTGATTCGGTTGACCATTAGTCACTCTAGCCACGCTCAGATCCCTATCATAACCTGAGAGGAAAACTGCAATGAGCACCTCGGGTAAAAGATGGAGACTGCAGGCGAAAGATGCACTGCTTCTCTGGGGCCTCGGGGAAGGCTGGGAGAGCCGCCTCGCAGGCTCCTGTCTGCACCACTTATCACTGGCAGTCAACACGCCTGCTCTGAAATTCCTCTGAACACTTCCCCAAACAGGATATGTTCAATCAGTGAGTCATGAAAAGCGGGTATTTCTAGAAATCCAATGGAAGGAAGGTGTGGGAGCGAATTTCTAAAGAGAGTGAACAAAAAGACAATATGGAAAGCTAATCAGGAACCTGCAGGGCCGGAAGTGGCTGCTGGCTGGGCTTTTGCAAAGAGCCCCCCGGCTGCTGGCTGATCAGCCTGTGCGCTGGACTACCACGGATGTGTCCAACACAACAATGCAGTCATATGGTGCCAGCCATGTACACATTCCTGCTCCTCAGCTCTAGCAGGCCTGGGGCTTGGAATGAGAGCCGCACAGCTCCTAGATTCTCCTGCCATGGGCAGAGAGCCTGCCTCGGAGACTTTGGCCAGGCCCTGAATGTCTCATCCAGTCCTACAGGTTAGCTTCCCAAGTCCCCTGCAGCTTCCAGCTCCTGGTGTCATTTGAAGGGCTCGTGGGCCAATTGCTCTCATGGCATTCCTGTCTCAAGGCAGCAGATGAGTGTCTCTCACCTTACAGATTCTAAGTTCAAACACAAGGTCAGGACAAAGCGGGAACCCAAGACTGAGTTGGCTTGGAACTCTGGCTTGGGGATCTGATTCATTCTTTCTTCTCTAAATAAACGTGGATGTGGTGACAACACACTCTCACAAAGTTGGCGTACAAATTAAGTGTGCTTAACATTCCCTGAGCACTGGGCCGGGAATGCAGTAAGTGCAATGTAAGTATTTCGTTTGTTTGTCTGCTTGTTTGTTTGTAGACAGGGTTTCTCTGTGCAGGCCTGGCTGTCCTGGGCTTACTCTGTAGACCAGGCTGGCCTCAAGCTCACAGAGATCTGCCTGCCTCTGCCTCCCTGAGTGCTGGGACTACAGGTGTGCGCCACTACACCCAGCCAATATAAGTGTTTCTTAAACAAGAGGCTTTGTGCCCAGGACCACATCAGTGTCAGCTGGTGAAGGCAGAGACTGAGCTCAGGTTCAGCGGGCTTCATGGGAGGAGCTAGATGCTCTGGTCCTGTTCAAGTTAAGCTGAACCCAAGCTCTGTAGAAAACAGGCCATTTGTACCCTTCTCTGCCCTTTTCTTGCAAAACATAGTGGTCCCAGCCCACCATACCCATCTAACAAGTGTTACTAAAGAGTGAAATCTGAACAGTTTATAAAAAGCCACCTCTGGAGGGAAAGGAAAAAAAAAAAAAAGGTCACGAGCACTAAAAAGCTACTGGACCGATAAAGAAACAAGGAGCGTTTAGTAAAAGCCCCTCATCAATGTAACCCTGTAACCTGTGCTGCAGTCCTCATGCTGATAAATAAGTAGATTGCCACAAGACAATGTGAGGGACTGGAGAGCGGGGTGAGAGCGCAGGTGGTACCCGGGCCTCATCACTGCTCCACAGACTCTTCAAAGACCTAGCATAATGGCGGTCTCCATTAGAGCTGTCGATCACTATCAGAAGCTACCGCCAGAGTTAACCTCCCAAACAATGACTGGATGAATCAGACCCTTTCAAAGCCCTATCTCTCAATCTCCTAACACAGGGCGGCCTCGCTCTCAGCGAGTAAAAGAAATGCGGAACACAGACTGGCAGCAATTTGGAGCTCGGCTAGCCACCGCTCTGGAATAAACTGCAGGTGGGAGTATGTTTAACCAGGAATTCCTTCCTCCCCAAGGCCAAGATCACTCCTCCCACACAGGGTAAAACTGAGTCAAACAGGTGCTTGCTTTTTTTGGGGGAGGGGAGATTTATATTCAACCAGTTCAAGTTTTATTTGTTTTGGGGTTTTGGTTGGTTGGTTTTTTCGAGACAGAGTTTCTCTGTGTAGCCTGAGCTGTTTTGGACTTGCTTTGTAGACCAGGCTGGCTTCCAACTCACAGCGATCCACCTGCCTCTGCCTCCCCAAGTGCTGGGATTACAGGAGGAGCCACCTCACCCTGCTAAACTCAAGTTTTAAATTGCAGGTTCTCATAAAACCCGTAACTCCACAACTCCCAGGAAGGACGTTCCAACCGAGCTAGACTTGCTAGTTAGTTTTACGTATTTACAAACACTTTCTTGTCTCTTGTTGGGCTCTGGCTGAGCATCTCATTCAGACCAGCCTTAAACATTCAACATCCCTCTTGTGAGTTCCCTAGGTGCTGGAATTACAAATGTGAGCCACCAGCCAGAGGTGGGGGTGGGGGTGGGGGTGGGGGCAGTACACACCTTTAATCTCAGCACTCAGGAAGCAGAGGCAGATGAATCTCTGAGTTCGAGGACAACCTGGTCTACATAGTGAGTTCCAGGACAGCCAGGGCTACAGAGAGAAACCCTGCCTCGAAAAACAAAAAACAAAACAAAACCCTAAATGTGGACCCCCACACCAGGTCACAAATATTTCTTAAGCATGTGTGATGATGTCCAAGGCACACTTCAGGGTGCTGAGGACATGATCACAGGTCCCTGTCCCTACGAAGTTTATAATGTAATAGGACAGAAAGATAGAAAGATAAAAATAATAGGGCTGAGGGTGTAGCTCAGCTGACTAGGAGAAAACAAAGCAGACAGGAGTGATGGGACCAGACTGGGGTCCTTACTGAAAAGGTCAAGTCCTGAACGTCAGTGGGGACAGAGGCTGTTGAATAATTAATCTGACTGATAAATGGCCAGGCTGAGAGCTGGGCTGCAGGAAGGGAGAAAGGAGACGGGTCAAGGAAAATCAAAGCAACAGGCTAAATTACAGACTAGGAGATGCAACAGGAGGCCAGAGGTGCTGGCTACAGACGTCACTTCCAGAAGGATATTGAATCAGGGGCAGCGATGCCTCAAGTTTGAGGGGAGGAGGAATCCCTTACCTACTGCAGGAGGGGCACCTGACCCTCAAGGGTGACAAGGGAGAACCCCAAGGAAGGCACATCTCCACCGAGAACAGAAGGCAGGGATTGTTTCAAACAACAGCATGAGTTTGGGGACAGGGTGAGTTGCCAGAGACATCCAAACACGAGGCAGGCCCATGGCGAAGCTGGGATCAAGAATGTGTGGCCTGAGCTGGGCAGGAGCCAGGATCTGACCTGGAGCTGTGGAGGGGGCAGGAGCTGCAAATTAACAATGACAAGTGTTCCCTGGGTATCTCACTAGAACAACCACATGGTGTGACACAAGCCCAGCCCCCACCACACCAAGTGTACATTAGGTCCTACGTCAGACTCCTCCTCTTGGCCAAGGTCAGAGAAGAAGGCAGAGCAAATAGCCCCCCTCCCTACCCCCGCACACACACCCCTGCCACTGAAGCAGAAGGTGAAGGACTGTCACCTGCGGCCTGGAAGAAAGTTCCCTTTGACTGAGGATTCTCACCAGCAGACAGAAATGAGCAAGGCTCCTTTCCCTTCCTTTTCATTCCGCTGGTGGGAAGAGGAAATTCCTTCTGCATATGCCTTCCCCCCCCCCACCTCCCCCCACCCCTCGCAGGGAAAAAAAGGAAGGAAGTGGCTCAAGGAAAGTCACCAACCCAGAACCACAAACCAGCCATCTCCCTGGGCGTGGGGGTGGGGGGTGGGGGGGTTGCTGCCAGGAAGAAGCTGGCCCATCATCCACCACACAGTCCAGCAGTAAGCCAAAGACAACTTTCCTGCCACCACAGGCTCCGCCCCACGCTTGCGGGGAGAAAGTGAACACTGCACCTGACTTGGCTGCTGGTGTGGACACTGCGGCCGTTCTCCATGCCTTTACCAAAACCCTCTCGTGACTAGAAAGGCAGGCATTTTCCTGACAACCTTGCCTTCCGAGAGAATAAAGCTTCCTTTCCTTGCTGGTGTCTGCAGGTAGCGGGAAGATGCTGGTGCTATATTTAGCATCCCCGCTCTCAGCAGCAGCAGCAGCAGCAGCTATTGCTGATACACGTGTAGACACATCTCTCTCCCTCCACCCCTCCCTTAGGAGCCCAGTGCGGTGCAGCCGTGGGCTTGCCCTCTTGGGAGACAGGTCCCAACTCCACCCCAGGCCCTGAGCTCAGCCCAGGGTTCCTGACACACCTCTATATGGTAAACATGCCAGCCATGTTGGTGCTGGCCTATGACAGTCTGCACACATCCCCATCGCTGGTCCTTTGGATCTCCTGCCAGACCCTGTTCATTCCCACAGGTTGTTATGATGAATGTGCTATTGTCGTAGCAACTGCCCCTGTGGTCTGTAATCATCTGTTTACATGTCTGTTTATTCTGAAAGTGCCCTCACAGAAATCCTGGCCTCTGCTCACATTAGTAAATGGCCTCATGGCTGGAAAGGACAAACAGGCTGCCAACGTAGGACTAGGAGACAAAACTTGGCAATCCCTTCCGCAGGAACTACGAAGCTATTCTCAACCAGCACCTTTCTTACCCTCTGGGGCAAGGCTAGGGCCTCTCTTTGCTGCTGCCGCCACCGGATCCATCTCTCCTCCAACCCACACAGCCTTAGGCTATATGCACCCTGCCCCTGCCTAGAAACCCTTGTGCTCCATATGTGGCCTCCAGTGGTTTTATGTGCAGGTGAGTCAGGATCACCTGAAATACTTAGCAACTTTGCTGGCCCAACACAGCTTCTGGCTCCTAATCGGACACCTGCCATTTCTCAGCCAGCAGTGCTCTTCCACTTTGCTCTAGACTCACTGGGCTAGGTACGCATCTCCTATCTGCTTTGTCCTCCCCTGCTGCCCAGCTGAGTGAGTGAGGGGCTATTGTGTCTACAGTTGCTCCACCATGGAGCTCTCAGGGGGGTGTGAACAGTAGAGGTGGAGCCAAGCTTGCTCTGTGGAGGCCACTGAGTATTGCCTTGATCCAGAGGCCACACGGCGGCCAGTCTCCAGACCAAGACCAAACAAAGCAGACCCTAGAAGGCACACAGACAGCATGGAACTCTCCAGCATGCGCTGCCTCGCCCACAACCTATTCTGTCTACAAATCTCCCGGGTCTGTCTCTGAATGTGAAATGACGACAGGGAGGCACATCGACTCCTTCCCCTCTCAGCACTCCACCACTCCTCTTTTCTGGGGGCTTCTATACCCTAAAAAAGATGGCTAGAGCCTTCTGATGGCAGCCACCGCCACCCATGACAGACAGATGCTGGCCCTACCCCACAGTAGCCTTCTGAGCTGCAGAAACATCACAAAAAGTCCACAGGAAATAGGACTTCCAACACACCTGAATACCGAGGTGGGAAATGCTGAAATTTCATTTATGTTGCATAATGTCATTGTCAACTAAGCCACATAAATTTGCATACATTGAGTACCAACAGAAAGAATTTGCATTTGAGCAGCCCAGGGCATATAATATATATACAAACATGCTGTTGCCTGAGTCTGAAAAGTTTCATGTCCCAAGGGCAGTAGAAAGAGACTACTCCATCTACCTCACACATGAAGGGTGCTGTCACCCTGTCCAGAGCAATGCAAATATCCCTGCTACCGACACCAAATAAAATCACTCTCTCATCAGCCACCCAGTCCCCCACTCCGGAGAGGGCAGAGACCAAGTATGAAAAACACAGCAAACAGAGGTGGGAAAGTGGGGGAAAAAAAAAAAGCAGTTGAGGGCATCCTCGAAATAGCCTCAAAGACCAGGAACCACTTAGCTCTCATTCTAAACCCCTTTCTCTTTCAAGAATAACAGTGAGTGAGTGGGCAGGAAGCAAAGACAGAAATACGCATTGAATGAGAATGAATACCCACTACGACAGATGACATGAGCATATTGTTAGCGCGAGGGAGGATGAGAGCCTCTCCAGATGCTCCGTTCCCCTGATAGACAATTTGAGATTAGGACTTCCTCGGGGTGGTGCGGCTGAGAATGCTTCCTTATCAAATAGACACCACCACACACTGCCCCGTACACCAAGACGCTGGCACTCCTAACGCCTCGCATCAAAAAGATTCACCCCACTCCCTGTAAGTTGTAATTAGCCCTCCACTCACAAGGCCGTTCTCGGCTGCTCTCCCCAGTCTGCAGCAATTTTCATGAAGAAGCAACGCCTCTTCCCAGAGCAGCTATTACACCCAGTGTTAAGAGGAATCGGTGTCAGCCATCGGTGCACACACTGAACATGAAATCCTTTCTCAGGGACATGTGCACATGTGGAGGAGCTGGGCGCCCACACACTGACTTTTGTTATTGTTGATTTTATGCTTTCTGGGCTTTTTTGCATTGTGGGGTTTGTTTGGTTTTTTTTTTTTTTTGGTTTTTTGGTTTGTTCTTTTTACTCTGTAAACTCTGTCTTCATCATCAGTCTCCTGTATTAGCCCCCTAAAGAGCTTTGTAATTACAGGTGTGTAAGCCTGTAACATGTAGGAGGGGAGCTCGTAACATGTGTGCACATTTGTGTCTGTGTGCTAACTCTACAAAGTCACTACAGAAGACTCTCAGACATTCAGTTGGTTCTGGAAAACAATATGGTCACTCACTGGACAAGCCCCGCCCTGAGGTCCTGGTTCCAAACTCGTGGAAAACCCTGACTCAGTATCTTAAGTTAAAAAGCCTTAAACACAATCAGGGGGCATCTGCTTGGCTGCAAAGGTTGCAAAAGATTTATTGTATCCAAACAGTGTTTTGAAAATAACCAAGTTGAAGTAAAAGCAAGAGCTTATTTTAAAAAGAAAAGATAAATGAGCTTGTGCTGTTGGGAATCCGCAGCTGGTTTCAGGAGCTGAGAACAAATGCAGGAAGCAGGGCTGCAGCGTGAGTCCTGTGGGGGCCTTCTGTAGGAGAGGCCTGCAGCAGCAGCAAGGAGCTAAAATTCCCAAAGCACAAGACTCCCCAGGCTGAAAGGTGCATTCGAAGTCACTGCCTGAGTCTCAGAACAAGAAACAGGCACATGGGGGCTGGAGAGATGGCTCAATGGTCAAGAGCACTGGTTACTCTTCCTGAGGACCTGGGTTCAATTCCCAGCACCCGTGGTAGCTCACAACTGTCTGTAACTCCAGGATCTGACACTCTCACACAAGCATGCATACAGGCAAAACACTGATACACAATAAACAAACAAACAAATAAATAAATAGTAAATAAATTCTTTTAAAAAATTTTTTAAACTTAAAAAGAAAAGAAAAAGAAACAGGCATATGGTAATTGAGGGGAGGAAGAGGTCAAGAAAACTGGCAAGGAGGTCCCTACTGTGGCCTCAAGGGAAAGCCCTGCTCCCTGCAGGGTGCACAGCTCTCAGCAGGCGTCATATAAATAAACTAGTATTGATCATTGATTTTTTAAACGGGTTCCTTAAGTGTAGGGACAAGATGGCATTTCAATATTCTTATTGTAAAGACTGCCTTCCAGTAGAGCCTTAATCTCTACCTTTACAGCCAGCTGAGCCTCCTCAAGCTTTGAAGCTCCTCTGTCATGTATGTGTGTGTGTGGGGGGGGGGGGGTCAGAAAGTCACCTGTTCGGATATACAGGAGTCAAGTGAGTCTCACTTGAGGACCTTTCCCCTCAAGTGTGCTTCATCCTCCCTCTCCCCCCCCTCCCTACCCCACCCACCCCCATCCTACCCCTCTGGTTTCCACTGTTTTTCCTTGACCCAGCTCTGGAGCTCCTAGAAGGCAGGAGCTCTGGGCATCTGAGGCCTGTAAGACTGCAATGAGGGAAGGACTGAAGGCCTGAACAAACCAACAACAGCCTGACAACGCCAGAGCCGCACGCGAGGCCTGACAGCGGGTAGTTGTTCTGACACACATTCCTGCCTTGGCACAGGCGCCGGATCACCTTACAATGGCTACTGTCTCCTACAAGACTTCTCCCTGACTCTGGCTTTTCTCCCCCTCTCCGCCCTCAGCCGCATGCTAGACCCATCTTCCGTAAGTCCCACAGACTCCTGATTCCATTTCCAAGGGTCAAGCTCAGCCCTCAGAACCCAGCTCTGACCCTCTTGTCCGGCTTATGTATGATCTCAAGACGTAAAATCGGAAATAAAGAGGCAAAGGGAGAAAGCACTTGCTTTCATTGACTACAAACTTCCAAGGGTAGAAATGGCTGCTTCCACAGGCAGCTAAGCACCTGGTCATTGCAGCAGGCAAATATTTAAAGAGGGGTCCATGCGTGAGTCACATGGACCACTGCAAGTACACCCAGAAAGCAAGATGTAGTTTGCTATTCTGAGTGTCTCAAACCAGCCTACACGAGACTTCAACTCAAGCTAAGAGTTCACGTCTCATCCTCTGAGATTCCCATGCTACAAGGGAGAGAAGCTGGGACCTCCCCCCAGCCCAGAGGGGCACCACACACACCTCACAGTGCTTTGTGATCCTGAGGACAGACATTTTAGGTCAGCCTCTGTGATAAAGTCATGACTGGATGACAACAGACAGACAGACAGGCAGACAGGCAGACAGGCAGGCAGATGGGTGGGTGAACAAAAAAGCTACCCAAGTACTCAATATTTAGAGAAGAGCTGGGTGGTGGTGGTGCATGCTTTTAATCCCAGCACTCAGAGGCAGAAGTAGGAGGATCTCTGAGTTAAAGGCCAGTCTAGTCTACATGGAGAGAGTTCCAGAATAGCCAGGGCTATGTAGAGAAACCTGGCTCAAAGAGAAAAGAGAGAAAGAAAGAAAGAAAGAAGGAAAGAAAGGGAGAGAAAAAGAATTAAGAGAAGAAAATAGCTCTAATAGATTAAGAACTGAGAGGCAGATGGAGGAGGATCGATATTTTTCAGTGAAGAAATTAGGTACTAATTGGAATACTATACAGAGCAGAATCCTCAATAATACTTGAAATACTTTCCTATTTCTCTAATTGTTTCCAAATGTATCATGACAACCTTGATTATGGCAGCTGCACCAAGCCTTTTAAGTGGGCCTGCCTGGATGTGGACACACACAACACACACCCTCTGAGCCACACGCTGGACACCATGTTGAGCTGTGTGGAATCCAAGAGTGAAACCTCATCTTTATCTTGGGCATGAGGACAGAGATAGAAGCACACATTGGCACACTCCTTCACAGGATGAGAGTTTTCTCTCCTCATATTTGACACAGACACACGCAGACCAAAGCCTAACCACACATCACAGAAACCCATGTCGGCATGATTCCGCCATTGACCAAATGAAACCCTCAAAGAGACACAGAAGCCTCTAAGTCAGCACTGCAGGAAAGGGCATGGACTCATTTCCCCAGTGACCATGAGCTCATAAATTACACAGCAAAACTTATCATCTATTTTCACGGCAACTTTCCTTGAGAGATTACATGGTTCTCAGGCCACTGAAGCAGCTTTCTCTGCTGTGGGTTCAGTTTCTGTTTGTCATTTGAGTTTGGGGAGCTGCTTTGAAATATTAGGGACCGCCCGGTGTGGTGGCGCACACCTTTAATCCCAGCACTCAGGAGGCAGAGGCAGGTGGATTGCTGTGAGTTCAAGGCCAGCCTGGTCTTGATTCCAGGACAGCCAAGGATAAACAGAGAGACCCTGTCTCCAAAAACCAAAAAAAGAAAAAAGAACTATTAGGGACCAGCACCAGAGCATCCTCTGTATTAGGCAAGCTGTCTCCTAGTGTCACAGCCCAGTCCCTGACTTCAGGTCATCTTAATGACAAACTACACATCAGGAAATGTGGCTTGGTGGGACTTCCTTGGGATTCCAGGGGTGGGGGGTGGTCTTGCCCTTCTGTTCTGGACTAATTTTGACTTCTCCTTTCCACTGGGCCTCTGCTACAGAACACAGATCTGCGGCTTTCTGTTGCTCTCAGATCATAGTGTCTTTCTTGCTCACCCCTAAGCTCTCATGCATGTGTGCCCTGTGGCTGATAGCTTACTTCAGCTCACAGTACATTTTCCTTTGGAAAAACAGTTAACAAATGTCTGAAATACCCATTCATCTGCTGGCACTGCTGCTCCATAATTCAGCCCAAACCCTAGCAGAGTGTCAGCTACATACTGAGTACAGCAGCCCATGCTGTGTCTGAGGCAGAAATTAAGCTCAGTCTGAGACAGGCTGCGGCCTTCCTGGCTAGTATATAGATGTGTGAAGGCTCATAAATTAAAAGAGCAAATGAAACAGCGGCCCTTAAGGGATTTCATATTGATGATAACTAAAGCCATCTTGTCCTGAGATCAATCAAGGCCTCTCTTACTTTTTGCTTTGGCCATAAAGATATTGTGCACTCCGAAAATTAAGCTCCAACATGGCTATTGAAGATAATAAATCATTGGAAAGGCTAGAGCAATAGGCCTCAGCTCTGGAAGGCTATGAGGAGGCAGAGCGGTGTGAACAGAAGCCAGTGTTCACTGTCACTGCCGAGGGACTGGAAAGAGGCAGGGGGTTGTTGCCGGAAATCCTACAGCTTCATCCTAGAGCCCTATATCGTAGGACCACCCTCTCTAGTAGACAACACGAGCACAGGGCATCTGGAAATACACCAGGAGAAACAGTAGGGGAGAGAAACCCAGGCTTCAGACACTGCAGCCTAAGCATCCTGAAGGGGACCACCCCCACTAGCAAACAAACCAAGCAGAACCTTTTAGATCTTCCAAAAAGGCAAGTTGATGCCCCAACAAGCTTCAGCGGAGGTAAACAAAAGCGAAAGGTTCTGACAGCCTGACTGTGGTGGTAGTAAACCGCATCATCGTCATTAATTTCCAAAAAGGAAGGGGAGAGGAAACAGTGAGACAAGGACCTGCAACCTTGACCTTGAGTGAGAAGAGCGGCTGCCCTCACAGAGCAAATCAGAGAGATAGTCCTGCAAAGCAGACCCTGCAGGGCTGGGTGGTGGCGGCACACGCCTTTAATCCCAGCACTCAGGAGGCAGAGGCAGGAGGATCGCTGTGAGTTTGAGGTCAGTCTACAAAGTTAGTCCAGGATAGCCAAGGCCACACAGAGAAACTCTGTCTCGAAAAACAAAAACAACAACAACCACAAAATAAGAATCATAGAAGACCCTGCAGGACAGACCCATTAGCAACAGGGGATATGGAGTTGGATGTTACGGGGAGCACACAGCCCTTGTTCCCACTGAACCAGGACCAGGCGACCCCCAACCACCACAGCCAGATGAGGTGAGCACCTCAACCCTCAGAATAAGAGCAGAGACCTCCTACCATCTTCCTTTGCACTAAATGCTACTGAGTCTTCCCAGTTTTTCAGGACACAGAAAACCCAAACGAGAAAGAAGATGAAATCCAACTAGACAGAAGCAATTTCAGCCACACATAAAAATAGTTATTTTCATATTAAAGTCAGGGCTGGAGAGAAGGCCCAGTCGGGAGAGGCATCTGAAGCTATGCCTGACCGCCCCAGCTCAATAGTCCCCAGGGCCCATGTAACGAAAGTGAGAACAGACTTGTTTTGGGAAAGGTTCTCTCTCTACATCACCTTGGCTGTCTTGGAACTCACAATGTAGACTAGGTTGACATCAAACTCAAAAAGGCTCACCTGCCTCTGCTCCCCCAAGCACTGGGATTAAAGGCATGTGTGACCACATCAGGCAGAAGAACAGACCTCTTCAAGTTGTCCTATAACCTCTACATATGTGCATAGGATGTGCGCCATGATGTGTGTACACACACACCACAATTAATAAATAAGTTTTAAAAACATATCTAGGGCCTGGTGTGGTAGTGCACACCTTTAATCCCAGCACTTAGGAGGCAGAGGCAGGAGGATCTCTGTTGCTTCAAGGCCAGCCTGGTCTACAAAGCAAGTCTAGGATAGCCAAGGCTACACAAAGAAACCCTTGTCTCAAAAACCAAACAAACAAACAAAAAACATATCTAGGTCAATCATCCAGTAAATTAATTATTAAGCTACTATTCTCTAAACCAATTGATATATGACTAAGCCCTGATCCAGCAATTAGGCAAGAAAAAGAAATAAAGCAGCCAGCTCGTCTTACAGCTATCTCTATCTATGATGCTTGTTACAAAAGTATCCTAAGACTATGCACACAATACAGTATGAGCCAGTAAATAAATTCATCAAAGTGCAGCTTAAACTAGTATACAAGCATCAGTTGTGTTTCTATATACTAGTGATAATCTAGGAATGAAATTTAAAAGAACAATTCCATTCACAATAGCATCCAGAAGAACAAAATATTTAACAACAAGTGGGTGTGGCGGCGCACACTTTTAATCCCAGCACTTGGGAGGCAGAGGCAGGCTGATCTCTGTGAGTTTGAGGCCAGCCTGGTCTACAAAGAGGGTTCCAGGACAGCCAAGGCTATTACACAGAGAAACGCTGTCTCAAAAAACAAAAACAAACAAACAAAAAGTTTAACCACAGTAATGCAAGGATGTGTACAGTAAAAACCATAAAACGCTGTTATGTCAAAAAGACTTCAATGGCAAAACACCCCAAGTGCATAGGAGAAGAGACGCAAGGATGCTTTACTGGCGTCCATACTCCTCAAACTGATCTGTGGCGTCCACAGAACTCCCTGTTCCTCCTAGCTGGTTTATCTGCAGATGTTGAACATGTTCCTGCAGAGCTGCCAGAGATTCAGAACAGTTGAACACTTAGAATTCATACTTCCTCCTTTCCAAACTAACCCCTAAACCTACAGCCATGGAGCCTGCCTGGTACACAGAAGGGCGAGGGAGTCAGTAAGAGTCTTTAAAGACTTTCATCAAAGTCTTTAAATTTCCGTTTCCAGATGGAGGGATGGCTCGGCCGTTAAGGGGACGACCTAGTTTGCTCTTTCTACTGCTGTGATAGACACAATGACCAAAAACGACTTTGGGAGGAAAGGGTGTATTTCATCTTTCAGCTCACAGTCCATCTCCAAGGGAAACCGAGGCAGGAACCTGGGGACCGGAACTGAGCAGAGGCTGTAAAGGAGCATGGCTTGCTCTCTGTGGCTTGTCCGGCCTGCCTTCTCATCCATCTAGCCCAGGACCACCTACCCAAGGATAAGGATGGCCCTGTTGCAGTGGGCTGGGCCCTCCCACACCAATCACTAATGAGGACTATGCCCCACACACTTGCTCACGGGCCAGTCTGATGTAGATAATTGCTCAGTTGAGGTTCCCTCTCCCCAGAGAACCCTAGGTTGGGTCAAGGTGAAAAGAAACTAATTGCACAAGGTGTGTGAAGCAGAGGACCCCAGTTTGACGCCCTGTACCCAAATCAGGCAGCTTACAACTGCCTATCTATAAGCCAACTCCAGGGGATCTGATCCTCCCTTCTGAACTCTGGGCACTGCAGTCATACATGCACATTCATACACACACACACATATTTAAACATTTTAAATAAACATTTTAGATGTTTTGTTTCAAAGTCTAGCATCCAGAATATATATATATAGTGTGTGTGTGCATATATATATAGCGTCCAGAATATATATATATATATATATATAGTGTGTGTGTGTATGCATATAACTCAATAATAAAAAGACAACCAAAATGAAAATTGGCGAAGGATTTGAAAAGTTAGACCTCCGAAAACAAGATACATAAACAGCCTCAGGCACATGAGATGTGGCTCGACACTGTTAGGCATCTATCCATCAAGGAAATGCAAATCAAATTAACTCACAGTGAGGTACAACTTCACACGCGTGAGAATGGACATAATCAAAAAAGACAGACAATAATTAGTGTTGACAGGATGTGGGGAAAACTGGGACATTCACACATGGCTGGAGGGGATACAGAACGATATATGCATTCCAAAGTCTGGCGGTTCCTCAGTCCTCGCAAACTTCCATGCAGAGAGAGTCACCCTATGACTTAGCAATTCAGCTCCGAGAGAAGTGAGAATATACGCCTACAGAAAAAACTTGCAAAAAATAAATAAATAATAAAATACTCAGTGCATCATTCAGAATAGCCAAAAAAGCAGAAATAACTCAAATATCCTCCAACAGATGCACAAGCAAAACGTGTTGCAACACACAATGAAATACTATTCAGCCAATAGAAGGGGCGAAGCGCAGTTTCACGCCACAGTATGAATGAACCTTGAAAACATTAGTTATGCAAAAGAAGAGAACACGAGGCCTCACGGTGTTTGACTCCATATATGAGATGCCCACAGTAAGCAAATCCATGGAGTCCCAAAGCAGGTCTATGGACCCTGTGGGTGAGAGTGATTGTTGTGGGGTTTCCTATTAAAAATAACAACAACAAACAACAACAACGGAGTCTAGGGTTGAATAGTGAGGGTTGAACTACACACTAAAACTCAAGAGTTAAATACTTTGAGACAGTGCCTCTCAACCTGTGGGTCCTGACCCCTTTAGCAAACCTCTATCTCCAAAATGTTTACATTGCAATTCACAACAGTAGCAAAATTACAGCCATGAAGTAGCAACAAAAATAATTTTACAGTCTGGAGTCACCGCAACGTGAGGAACTGTACTAAAGGGTCACAGCATCAGGAAGGTTTGGGGACCACTGCTTTATGAGGACGACGGTAATGAGAGGGAAACCAAGTCTTTGTCTGCAGGCGTAACTGGCCTGGAACGTACTACGTCATGAAACTAGGCTGGCCTCGAACTTAAAGGGATCATTCTGCCTTCAATAACAGGATTGTAGGTGTGCACCACCAGGCCTGAACAATTTTATGACACATGTGTTGCACTTTTATTTTTTTAAAGCGACAATAAAAAGTACCACAATATGACAAAGGAATTATTTTAACGTAAATAATTAAACTTGAAGATAGATGGTTAAGCGCCTCTCCTGCCTTTTCAGGACTATAGAGTAGCCGTTTCTTGCTAAATATTTATTCCTATCTAAATTCAACATATGTGACACAAAGCTGGGCATGCTTTTTAAAAATAGTTCTCAAGCCTGGCACAGGTGGCACACGCCTGTAATCCCAGCACTCTGGGAGGAAGAGGCAGGCGCATCTCTGTGAGTTCGAGGCCAGCCTGGTCTACAAAGAGAGTCCAGACCAACTAAAAGGTTTCTAATGGTAAGTACTTCCCCAGGGGTTAGCGCTTGATAGCCCAGGAGGTGTCAGTCACACCTCCTCTAAGTTGACAACGAAGACTGCCCTGCAGAGGATCAACAGACACCAACCTGAACAGACAGAAGACACTAAAGAACCATCAAAGGCCCCAGCTCTAATCCTCAGCATGGTCAGGATTCTTTTTCTGTCAAGCGATTACAAGACTCCACTGAGCCTCAATTCCTTCAACTATGAAAAAGAAGTAAGTCCTCTCTCAAAAGGAATAATCTTTAAAAAGCACATTTCTTTTTTTTTCTTGCTTTTCAACTATTTTTCTCTTTTTTTGAGATTATAATTACACCATTTACTCCCTCCAAACCCTCCCATACAGCCCTGCTTGTTCTCTAATTCATGGCTTCTTTTCCCATTAATTGTTATTTTATACACACATACACACACACACACACACACACACACACCTAAACTCATAAACACAACCTGTTCAGTCTGTATATTGTTATTTATAGGTATATTTTCAGGGCTGACCATTTGGTATTAGGTAACCAATTGCCATAAGCACATTTCTTAAAGTAGAATTAAAGCCCATGGAAATATTGGTTATTGTCGGGGTGGCGCATACCTGTAATCCTAGGACTCAGGACAGTAGAGGCAGGCAGATCTCTGAATCTGAGGCCAGCCTGGTCTACAAAGTGAGTTCCAGGACAGCTAAGGCTACACAGAGAAACCCTGTCTCAAAAAACAAAAACGAAAACCACTTATGAGATTTCTTCTGTGAAATTAGGGAGAGAAGTCCTAAAAGCCTGCTGGCTTGTTAAGATTCTAAGACAAAGGAACCCATCATTTGAAGACACTGCCTTCCTCAACCACCTAATGTTATTGGCAAAATCATCACTAGCATCTAGTAGAAAGATTACATCATTAATAACACCTTTGACAGGGCAGCCTCCTGCCATAGTATGAGCAAAGGATGGCCACCATCTCTGCAGGGCTGGGCTATGCAGGACAGGAAAAAGAAAGAGCTCCTCCAGGGAGGAAGGGAGGAAACAGAGCAGCCTCAAGGATCTACCAGAAGTTCCCACTCAAGAAAAGCTGGTGTAGCCGGGCAGTGGTGGTACACACCTTTAATCCCAGTACTCTGGAGGCAGAGGCAGGTGGATCTCTGTGAGTTCGAGGCCAGCCAGGTCTACAAAGTGAGTCCAGCACAACCAAGGCTACACAGAGAAACCCTGTCTCAAAAAAACAAAAAACAAAAAGAAAGAGGGACGCAGAAGCAGGTGGATCACTGTGAGTTCAAGGGCAGCCTGGTCTACAAAGCGAGTCTAGGACAGACAGGGCTACACAGAGAAATCCTGGAGAGAGAGAGAGAGAGAGAGAGAGAGAGAGAGAGAGAGAGAGAGGGAGGGAGGGAAGCAACAGAGCCCACTCAGTAAAGCCAGCAGCAGGAGAGACTGCACTGACCCACAGGCACCAACGCAAAGGGTTTTCTTAGGCACCAGCTCTACAGAACAGGTGGCTGCAGAAACAACAAACTGCAAGGTCAAAACGCCTGATCTGAGTTCTGGGAAGATGACCAGTGCAAAGATGAAGGACAAGAGTTCAGATCCCAGAACCCACAAAACTGCTGGGGGGCCATGGGAGCCAGCCTGTAATCCAGAGCTTGGAAGGTAGAAATAGGGGACCCCAGGAGCAAGCAGCCTGTATCTGTGAGCTCTAGGTTCATTTGCGACCCCCTTCCTCCAAGATCAAAGGAGACAACTGATGTAAACCTCAGTCTTACATGCACACATGTGAACACTTATGTACATGGAAGGAAAAAAAATCTTGGTCCGAATCCTGGCTCCAACTCAGCCCAGCTCTGTGAAGTTGGTAAGGTGGCCAAACTTCCCTGAGGCTTCAGTAACAGCCAAGTTATACTGAAGGATGTCTGGGACCAATAATGCCCAACAAATACAGGAAGACAGGGGGAAAAGAAAAAAACCAACATCTAGCATGCTCTGCCACAGCAGCTAGCTCAAGGCGCTCCCCTGCCCGGCTAGGTGGAAGGTGCCTGGGAATCCACCATTATTCCCCACTGAAGCTTGTCCTACATCAAGGCCAGCCTATAATAACATGTTAGACAAACAAGAAAAGTGTAAACAGTAGAGCTGGCCTGCAGAAGGCCACACGGTTCTCGTCCTAACTACTAGACTCTGAGGTGCAATTGTAAGCATACTACAGGGCCAGAGAAACTGCCCAAGGCCTCACCATGGGGCAGTGAGGGTTATCCTCCTGCTATCAAAGTTAGGCAGCTCCCCAGCCCCCTCTGCTACCTCACTAGCTAACACTGTTCTCAGCTAGATTCCCAGAGCCAGCGCATGACACCAATGATAGTTACACGGTCTGGTTCATAGAGTTGGCATAGAGTCAAATTCAAGCCTTTGTACCACCAAGCCTGGAATCCTTAGTCTGAATTCAAGAGGTCCATAAACTTGGCTAAAGAAAAAAAAATTATGTGTGTGTGCATCATTAGCATCTAAGTGAAATCCAGCGTTTCTTCAACTGTGAATGAAAACAACACATCCCAATTAGTGTTCATGCTACCTGAGACTCTGGTAAAGGTGTCACAATACCACACTGTAATTATTAGCAGTGTCACACACCACACCATACACTCAGAGTACTCCACAACTTAGGTACCCAATAATTATTAGACCCAATAATAAATCTTCATATCATTAAAAAAAAATCACCTATTACCATGTCATACCTTTTTTAAATGTTTTACAAACTGAATTCGATATAATGGGTTTCACTTGCAATCTTAAATTTTTATTCTACGTGTTAACCTCTTTCTATAATACTCGCCGCATTCAGAGGCAGAAAGGGAGCACTGAAGGCTGGCCTAGGGCTACCCAGTCAGGCTTAGGGGGGAACAAGAGAAGAGAAGAGTCCTTCTAAAGAGAGGTAGACTGCCAAATGGATCCACGGCACAAAAGGGAAAAGATTAAAAGCATCACACACAACAACCTGAAGGCCAATCCTCTACAGTCCTGTCCCCTTTCACAGCCTTGGCAGTTGGCAGTGGCACTATATGCCGAGTAGCTAAATGCATTTAAGAAGAAATAAACTCCACCAAATTCCTGTGGAAGAACAACCATCTTCATAAAAACATAGCCACTGTCCCTGTATCCCAACAGCGCCACAGACACATGTACCAAGGAACCGAAATCACTAAATCCTAAAGAGGAAATCAAACCACGATAGATAGTTGGGGCGTGCGCCACCACGCCCTATAGACCTTGATAGTCTGAACCCCAAACCCAACAGCTTCCCTCCACACCACAGCAAAAAATGCAAATTCCCCTTCCAAGGCAAAGCCCATAGTGATCTGGCTCTCCCACCTCTCTACGCTGGCCCTCCCTCCCTCCCCCCCTCCCTCACTCCCCCCTCTTCTGATCACAGGCCTTCTGTCTGCCCTAATATTCACATCTTAGGTCTTTTCCCAGGCTCCTCTCTATTCACAAGCCTTTCAAGCAGGCAGCCTCTGCATTCCAGACTGCTCAAAGGTCACCTCTACAGAGGCCTGTCCCCATTTCAGTTTCCTCCCCTCCAAAACCACTTTCTACCCCCATATTATGCGTGACCTTGACTTACCACTACCTGGCACAGCATTACGTAATCACCTGGCTATCGGTGATTATCAGCGAGGGAGGAGCCTTTTAAAAATGTGGAGGCTCCAGGCCTCACCCAAATCATATGCTATCAGAATTCAGGAGAGTGGGGCCAGGTTCTCCCAGTCCACAGAAACCTCCCTCACCCACCAGGACTCAGGGCAGCCTACAACAGTACTTTCAAACCCTGGTGCACGCACTGCTCCTGAGGGTGCTGTTAAAATGCAGGCTCTGATCCCACAGCTCCACAGTTGGGAGCTGCAAGTTCCACACTACACTGACGGTGCTGTCTGATGAAGCATGTTGGGGTTGCAAGGGTTTAGAACCGCTCTCATCAACAGAATTTCCTGCAAGTATGTGGGACTAAGTCCCAAATCTGCATTATTCAACACAGTGGCCACCAACCCACAGGACCACCAAGCATTTGAAATAGACCAATATTACCAAGGAGCTGACCTCCTTCTTGGGCGACGCTGGCCAACAGCGCAGAACGAATGTGCCCCACCAGGAAAGTCACCTACAAATTCTTGGTCTAAGCAGCCCTCTACAGACTGGATGGATACGAAAATCCCACCAAAGGCCTAGTTGGTCACAGCTCAAGAGTGGATAAATATTTACCTAAGGTAGGGACACAGATATAAAGGACTGCATTAAACCACTTTGGAGCCTCTTATAACACTCCTCCATCCATGCCCTCTCCACCCACACAGCCCTGACCACATGCAAGTAGTCCCACATAAGTCACCACAGATGTCCTTCACACAGACATGACCTCGTGTCACCTGAGTACCCTCATCTGCCTGGAGAATCAGTTTCTCTCCACTAGGGCCACAAGTTCTTTCAAAGAGGAGGGGTTTCTAGTACCTTCGCCGATCCCATAGCAGGATTCTATAGATCCCAGATGAACAGCAGCAGGGCTGGACCCCACAAGGAGTGGTAGCGTAGTATTTCTACTTACTAATCATAAACAAGACATTGCATTCAGCTGGAGGAAAAACAGTCCCATCCTAACTGATTCAAAAGATAACCTCAGTTCAGACTTCAGGGCAGCATAAGACGGTGGCCAATTAGCCTACTCCCTTCCAAGAATACAAATACACTGGGAAAAGAGGTGGCATCCTTCTGGCCACAGATCCCAAATCTGTTAAGTCGGGTACTTTTGAAGGAGCTGGTTTACAAACAAGTCACAAAGGACTACAACTCAGACTCAAAAGCAAGGCCAGTTCCCACTGGAACTGCTGGGCGGAGCCTGGCCCGTGAACAGCAGGCCCCCTGGGAGTCTGCACAGTCCAGATGTTCATTCTCCCTCCGCAGTTAGAATGGCAAAGCGATTTCCTAGGTAACCAAGGACAACAGAATAAGAGAATCGAGAAACATGGCCCCGGAAGGAAGAAGATTTAATACTTAAGAGTCAATATCAAATTTATTTTTAAGACTACATCAGTGCCAAATAAACAAGGCAGATGGATGGCACTATGAAGAAGTCTCTAACAACACGGCCCCCTCAAGAACGGGCACGGTTTTCCTCTATTTCCAGAGTGTTCTGAAGTAACCAGAGGCTTAAAGAAACCTCAATATGGAAATAAAGCCAGAGGTGGGCAGCTCAGCTTTCAGATTTATGCCACAACTACTGATTTTTCTCCCTTACTTCCAAAAGCACAATGCTGACGCCAGTTGCAGCTCCACACTTTGCAAAGTTTGCTAAAACTGTGCAAAATAATTAACCCAGAGAAAGTCATCACACGAAGTGAAAAGTTTCAAACCAGCTACACTCTCACCTGCTACCAAGACAATAAACTCGTCAGAGGGAATGCATGGGGGCTGGGAAAGCAGCTTCTGGGGGCGGGGCACGGGGGGGGGGTACCGAGCTTGCTACACAAGCTTGTGAACCTGAGTGTGGATCCCCAAGATTAAGGCATCTATGCAGCTCCTCCTCGCCCTACCCCCAGAGGGGGGAGCAGAGACAGATGGTGAACTGATTCAGAGAAACATCCCAGTGTCAACCTCTGGCCTCAATCAGCACACGAACCATGCAAACACACACACACACACACACACACACACACACACACACACACACACACACACGGCAAGGTGCAACAGCCCAACCCATTCCCTCCTCTGTTGCCCCATCGTTCAGTGAAGTCTGGTAAAGCAGCTAGCATCCCATAAGCCAGCCGTCTGTCAGGCAGTGTACCACAGCCTTCAGAAACAGGCATGACTATCTAGACTGCGAACTGAACCAAAAATGGAAAAAAGAGGGGAGGGTCCTCATCCCACTTCATACAGCTAGAAAGTGATGGAGCTGATCTGGCAGAGAGGCAAGTTAGAGGACACGCCATTACTACGAGTTAGCTGAGGCCATGTAGTTTGTGAAAGCAGCATGGAGCCAAGTTCAAACTCCACTAGCTGGGTCTATAACAGGAAGTAACCTCCTAGTCTCAGGTTCCTTGCCTATAAAGCAGGGATAGAGATAAAACTCAGCAGATATGACTCCTGTAAGACAGGCCTGGCTCTCTCTCGCTTACTACTGACACTCTAGCTACAGGTGTGCAAACCAAGAAAGCCTGTCTCAAGTCAAAAAGTTGACGATGGCCACACATATTCCCCCCCTGGAAACAGACAGGTTCGCCAAGGTGAATAGGCTTTAAATCAGTTTGCTAATTCAATAACTCGTTTAAGTAGGAGTCCAGGAATGGATTTTTAAATCATGTTTCTGTGAAATGCATAATTTTATGTCTGTCATGGTACCCACTCTCATATATTGTCTCTGTATAAAAAAGATGTTAGCTTAAAATCCAAGCACTGTGAGCATCGTTTGTTCTGGCATTAGACACAGAACGATTTTTTTGTAATGGAAGTGAACATTAACTAATCTGGGAGTGGAAAGAAAGCATTGTTTTAAGCAATCCATGCTGGGTCCTTTCAACGTTCAAGTTAGCTCCAACTCCAAGTTCACAGGCACAGTACCCTAGAGTGGATACTGGGTGTGCTTAAGATGAGAGAGGCCTGCAATGATTTCAATTTTTCCCCCTTTGCCACTTGAACCCACTCTCTGCTTAGGAGGCCGAGTAAAGCAAGCCTGCAATTTAACAAAATGACCAAATCCAGTCCCTCTCTAATCTACTGAGCTCTTGAGTAATCTCTGGCACTGCGTGCAAAAGCAGCTTTGGGCTCATCCACTGTAAACTAAAATTAATCAGAGAGAAGGTATGGCAATTTTAATTGCAACTCCTATTTGCCTGGTTTCCCAACATCTGCCAGTGTGAATAATATTTCAACTGACACAATGCGGAGAGGAAAGCATCATAACTTTATGAACACAAGGTTTCTTTTAAGGACATCACACACAAAGTCCCCTTCCCACAGAAGGATCCCTACCTCTTCTTAATTCAGTCATTCTCATAAGCATTAAGGATGTACTTTCAAAACATTGTGACTATTTTCCTAATGCTTCTCAGCTGGCACTTATGGGGGAGGGGCTTCCCACGATTCAACAGCTCTTCCCCCCCCCCCCCATTTAAGGCCTGTTTAAGCCATGCTGACTAAAGTAGAGTAAAGCAATCTGCACATCGCTGCACTCACCACAAAAGACTTAGGTGCAGATCTTTTGGAAGAGGGGTGAGAAGAGGAGGCCTAAAAAGAAAAGAGGGTGCCCTAGCTATACACGTCCAACGGCAGGATGCTGAACCTAGGATTTTTCATCGAGTCTCATCTTGACTGGCTATGTCTACAAGGGCAACTAGTTTACACTAAAGAAAAACATTCTACTTTTTTTTTTTTAAAGCAGACGCTTTGTTCAAGCAAGGGGAAAGGATTTAATGACATTGCTTAATTTGAAGCTCTCTGAAGGCCAACCCCTCCCCCAACCTCTGGCACAAGTATTTTAAAATATCTACCCCAATCTTAAAATTCTGGCTAAAGGAAATGTTGTCATCGGTTCACTACTGCTACACGTGTGTGTCTGGTACACTCCAGTTACCTATTGTGAGCCCAGCTGGGCGCACAAATCTTAGGGAGCCAAAAAGATGCTCCTGTAAATTCTGTTTGTGAGGTTAAAAAAAAAAAAAAATGACGGAAGCGAGACTTTCCCAAGCCATAGCCTACAGCCTAGATTCACACAGCCTCTTCCTAGCCTGCTTTAATGTTCAACCCAAGCTGCTTCGCTCTTGCAGTCCCTTTTCCCCGGGATCTGGAGAGCTCGCTGCTTCGCCGTTCAATACGATGACTCCGCACCTTGAAAGTCCTTACTAAAATCAGGCCTTTTCCAGGTTAAGGACAAGGGAGATGCCCATGCTGCCAACAGGCACCACACAGGTAGCCCGGGAGCGGCCACCAAGGGCCTTTTGGACCTCAAAGCGCCGGCTCCATCCTCGGTAGCGCGGCTCTGCGGCACGCAGTGGGAGCTGCCAGGCCTCCTGGGCTGGGATGGACACCCCTGCCTGAGCAGCTTTGGGGTCCCCCTGGACCTGCTCCACTGTTGGCTCAGGGCGCACAGCTGCCCCCGCCGGGCCACTTCTGGAACAAGTTGGAGAGGTCCGCGCAGGGGGACCCATCACCCCGGGGCCTCAGAGCTAGCAGGGGTCCCCGGCTCGCTGCCGCCACGCACTCTGCGGCCGAAGTTGACCTCCGAGAGGATGGGAGCAAAAGACCTGGAACTCTGTGAGGGAAATGAGAGCAGACAGGGTTCCCCCAAAAAGGCCCAAGGTGGCCAAGCAGCCTCTCCCCAGAGCCACCTCTCAGGGAACAAAGGGCTTCTGTGTCGGGCACTGCTGGCCCGGCCGCGTCCGGCTCTGGGGGGACCTGAAACTTTTCCCTGGTGTGGACCCAGGCGGCCGGCGACGGGCGGCGGCACAGGGCATCAGGCACCAGGCGCGGATGCTTGGCGGGTCCCCCAGGGCGCAGCGCTATCCCCGCCGCCCTAGCCTCCCGCCCAGCACCGCCAAGGCTGCCGCTCACCTCCTCGATGGCCGCCACGGTGTTCCGGCACTGGGCCGTGCGCGTGGTGAAGCTAGAGGCCGTGGGCGCCTTGTAGTCCTCATGGGTCTCGGCCACGAATTCCGACACGGAAATCTGGTCCGGCATTGCCGCGGCACCCGGGTGCGAACCGCCGCCGCCTCAGTCGCCCAGGGCGCGGGCTCCGACACCGCCACCGCCGCCGCTCCGGGCCGCGGACAAAGGGGAGCGCGGGGCGCGGGAGCCGCCGCAGGGCGCTGGAGCCACCGCGGGACGCGCGGCGGGAGCAGGGGCGCGCGCAGCCCGCAGCTCTGCCCGCTGTGCTCCGGGAGCCGCCGCCGCGTCCTCTCCGAGCGAGCCCAGACGCGGGCACGCACAGCCGGCGGGAACTGCCCGCCACCCAGCCGCGGGCCCCGACGCCTCCCGCGGAGAGGGGCGGGTCCCGGCTGAGGGGGCGGTGGCCGGCGGGGCGCGGGGCGGGGCGGGGCGCGGGCCCAGCCACCAATCGGCGCCCTCGCCGCCACCGCGCCGCCGGGAAGCAGAGGCCGCAGGAAGGAGGGCCGTGCACGCTCGGGGGCTGCCGCATTGTGTCTGCCTTCGGGGTGTGCAGGGGTTCGAGGGCGCGCCCACTCCCGGGCTGCGGTGCCCGGGCCCCTCCGCTTCCACCCGGAGCCCTGGCACACACTCCCCAGTGGGCGTGAACTGGAACCGGGAGCGGCACTGGCTTCCTGACCCGGCAGGGGTCTACCCTTCTGCTCCCTAATCCCACCCCTGGGCGAAGAGCCCCCAATTTCCCCACCAGAACTTCAAGGAAGGGCTAAACATCAAGGAAGGGCTAAACAAGAAGGCAGTGTGGCTAGCTCGCCCCCTACAGGACTGCGAAATCCGCCGGGGCACCTCTCCTGCACCCTACCGGGACTAGCCACCAGGACAGTTTGGGATGCAATGACAGGAACCGTGTTCTGTCTCGTGTTCTGTCTTTTCGCCTCCTCGCAGCTTTAAGAAGCCAGGTAAAGATAGGTATTTGACATAGATCACAAAGATCACATGATATAAAGCCGAATGGGAATTCAAACCCATGACCTTCGACTTGGAAGAGTACTTCCAGCCTCTAAGTGAACGTCATGTACAATAGGAGTACTCCCAGTTACTTGTAAACAGTTTTAGGGTGCTAGGCCAGGCTTCACCCGAGACGATCACGAACCCACTGCAATGATATTGCTCTTGGAATTGGGGGGGGGGTTCCCAAGAGGACCAGAGGTAGAGTATTAGAAGAGGGAGCCTATTGTTTCTGATGGTTCTCGGAGAAAATACTTAAAACCCCAGCTGGCTGATCACAGACAAGACTGGACCAATAAAGCATCTTAATTAGTACACGTTTTCGTTTATAGCCCGTAAAGGAAATTCTCAGCTGTATTTTAAAACCCAGAAGTTCTAGAGACACTAGTCAAAAATCACACCCTATAACTCCCCCCAGGCATGTGGCATGGTTACTGCTGCTGCCAACAATACAGCCTAGAGAAACTTTACAAAAAACCTTTTGTGTGTCTGAAAAGGAGGGAGTGTGAGAGACATCGGAGACCCAACATGGGAGACAAAAGTGGTCTCCCGCTGCTGCAGGACAGTAGACCAGTCAATCTTTTTAAAGCTCCCATGTACAAATTTGCTGTATGAGGTGGCAGCTGGGGCCAGACATTATGTATGGCTTCTGGTATTTTACTAGCACTGCGTGTGAATAAGTTCAGCTTTCAAAAATAGCTGTGCCAGTGGGTAAGCTTTTATTCCTGCGCTAGGCAATAAATTACAATCCCCAAACTGTGCATCTTTCTACCACTTTTCTACCTTTGTGAGTTTCCATCCCTTTTAGTGTTTCAGGGACAAACCTATCAGAAGCATGCATAGCTCGAGAGCACTGTGTTACGTTTTCCTCCACGAGGCCGTCTTCTGTTCCCTCTGCCTCTCTTCCCACCTGTGAGTCCTTTTGTTCTTCTCTGAAGTTGAAGAATATTCCCTGTAACTTTTCAAAACTTTCCCTCTGGGATGCCTTGGGAAATTAAAGTAGTGTTTTTCCTTAACATCTGATACACTACCAGTCAAACTAATCGATGTGTCTATATAACACACAAACATGAATATAATTTAAAGCTTACATGTTCAACATGAGTCTAGGAAACACTACACACTCCTCCTTTGCATGTGGTATTGAGGGCTGAATCCAAGGCCAGAGGCAAGTGCTTCACCAATGAGCTACTCCCCCACCCCTCATTTACATATTTTTAACGCATGAAGAGAAGATGATGCTGATATTACCATTAGAGGCCTGGACACCACAAAGTTTATTTTAAAATCCTGAGGGGGGAAAAAAACTATTTTAAAAAATAATTCTTGCTAGCTGTGATGGCACATGCCTTTAATCCCAGCGCTTGTGAGACAGAGGCAGGTAGATCTCTGTGAGTTCAAGGCCATCCTGGTGGCAAAGTGAACTCACAAAGTGAGTTCCAGGACACCCAAGGCATATTGTATTGTATTTTACCTTGAGTGTATTGATCTGTTTTTGTTGCTATAACATACCTGAACTTGGAAATTGTATGAAGAAGAGGAGATTAGCTGAGATGCCAGCCAATGGTAGAGTAATAGTGCTTGCCTGGAGTGTACGGGACCTGTAGGGTCAGCTCTAGCACTGAAAGAAAACAAGAACAGCAAGAGGAGGGGATGGGAAGGAGAAGGAAGGGAGGAAGGAAAGGAGGGAGGGAGGGAGGTGCTCTTCAGCTAATGGCTTTGGAGGCTGCGTGGTTAGTTTTGTCAACTTGACACAAACATAGCTACACCTGGGAAGAGGGAATCTCAGTTAAGGAATTGCCTCCATCCGATTGGGATGTGGACTTGTCTGTAGAGCATTTTCTTGACTGTTCATTGCTGTAGGAGGGCCCAGTCCACGGTGGGCAGTGCCATCCTTAGGTAGGTGAGCCTGGGCTGTGTAAGAAAAAGGGCTGAGTAAAACAAGGAAGACAAGCCACATTCCTCCGTGAAAGGTCTCTGCTTCAGTTCCTGCCTCCAGGTTCCTGTCTTGGCTTTCCGGAATGATGCTTTATAACCTGTAACCCAATTAAACCCTTTCCTTCTTTAAGGTGGTTTTCATCAGTGTTTTATCACAACAACAGAAAACAAACTAGGACAGAGGCCTACAGCCTAGGGTCAAACAGCCCCGTCAATGTGGCCTCACGGTAGGTGTTGGCATAATTTCAACATTATGCTACATGTAAGATTGGTTACAGACTGGGAGCCAGAGACACAGGTATCACAACTCTCTATTTTAGAACTCTCTTTAAGGAGAACTAATAGAGGTCCCGAGAAACCTACCTTAATTGCTTCCAAGGATAGTATCTTCAGTTCCCCAACTACCTCCTACCAGGCCCTAACCTCAGTCCCACCCCTACACCAAGGCCAAGGCTCCAACACATGAGCCATCAGGGGACAAAGCACACCAGAACAGTATCAGAGAGAGGAACGGGTTGTTATCATTGAACTTGGGATAAGCAAGAACTATGTATAAGTTCTCACTAGTTCATTTCAGATCAATTTTACCACTGAGAGTTATTTTTAAAAACTAGATCCTAGGAGCTGGAGAGATGGCTCAGCCGTTACGGGTTAAGACCGCTGGCTGCGCCAGGCGTGGTGGCGCATGCCTTTAATCCCAGCACTTGGGAGGGTGGATCACTGTGAGTTTGAGGCCAGCCTGGTCTACAGAGCGAGTCTACGACAGCCAAGGCTACACAGAGAAACCCTGTCTTGAAAAACTGAAAAAAAAAAAAAAAAAAAGACCACTGGCTGTTCTTCCAGAGGTTCTGAGTTCAATTCCCAGCAACCACATGGTGGCTCACAACCATCTATAACAAGATCTGATGTTCTCTCTGGCATGTAGGTGTACATGCAGGCAGAACATTCATATACAATAAATAAATAAATAAATAAATAAATAAATACAAACAAAAACTAGAACCTTGCCAGTTGTGGTGGCTACCCCTTTAAGCCCGGCATACTGAAGGCAGAGATGGGTAGATCTCTCTGAATCTGTAGCTAACCTAAGCTACCCAGTGAGACCCTCTCTCAGAAACAATTCGATTCTTTTGAGACGTTGAAGAGTTAAAAAAAGTTCTGGATAAAAGCGTGTAAGCCTCCAACAAGGTAGGACCTTGTTGGAGAAAGAGTTACTAGATCCCTACAGGCCTGCTCGCCAAAAGGATTCTGGGAGTCTGGCTTCTGTCCTCTCTCTGATCCCCCTCTTATGAAGTGAGCAGCTTCCCTCTGCTGCATTTTTTTTTTAAGATTTATTTATTTATTACATTACAGTGTTCTGCCTGCATGTACACCTGCACACCAGAAGAGGGCACCAGATCTCATGATAGATGGTTGTGAGCCACCGTGTGGATGCTGGGAATTGAACTCAGGACCTATGGAAGAGCGGACAGTGCTCTTAACCGCTGAGCCATCTCTCCAGCCCCTCTATTGCATTCTTTCACCATGATTATCTTGCCTCACCTACAGGCCTCAAAGCAGCAGAGCCAATAAACAGAGGACTGAAGCCTCTGATTACATCAAACCTTCGTCCTTTACACTAATTCACCTCAGGAAACCAAAGGGAAAAATAGGAGAAAAGCCCAGGCAGGTAGCCCACAAAGACTGGCTAGCCACGCATGTTCCAAAGGAATGTTCTGCCTCTAGGAGTTCACAAGAACCTGAGATTTTTCACTGTCCCATCAAAGGAAAAAGCAATATTCTTAGCTCTAAATTTTTCTGGAGGCTTGGCTGGTTTAACACAGACCTTTCCGGTTCGCTTGCAGTTAACTTGTAAATGATTACTCTCAGAGAGAACAGATTTGTGCCTTAAAGGAACTAATGTGGTAAACAAGGCAATAAAATAAAAACACCTAAAAGCACCCTGTGATGTGAACAGGGAAATGTTGCTGGGATTTTCTCCTCCCCATAAAGTACTTTCCCCAAAATAATGTTGTAAAAAGGACCCAGTTGCCCCCAACATGACTGAGAGCTACATGTACATGTCACTTACCTCACTTTTTATGCATTGGGGTCAGAGTCAAGGAAGGGCTTGGCAGAACACAACTATAACACAAATGAAAAGTTACAAGTGAGGGGATAACAATTGAGATGTAATCCAAATAAATTATTTAAATTAATAAAAAAAAAAAAGAAAGAAAAGTTAGATCTTACAGCCTGGTGGGCATGGTGGTGCATGCTTTTTATCCCAGCACTTGGGAGGCTGAGGCAGGTGGATCTCTGTGAGCTCGAGGCCCGCCTGATCTACAAAGTGAGTCTAGGACAGCCAAGGCTACACAGAGAAACCTTGTCTCAAAAAAAACACAAACAAACAAAGAATTAGATCTTGGTGTCAACTTTCTCCTGAGTAAATTAGCTTCCTTGAGTTTCAGTTAATTCACACATAAAATAATACCAGCAACTTACACTAGCTTTATTTTATTTTTTTAATAATTATTTAATTTTATTCTATGTGCATTTGTCTGAAGGTGTCAGAACCCCTGGAACTGGAGTTACAGACAGTTGTGAGCTGCCATATGGGTGCTGGGAATCGAACCCAGGTCCTTAGGAAAAGCAGACAGTGCTCCTAACTGCTGAGCCATCTCACCAGCCCCCTTATTTTTTCATTATTATTATTATTATTATTATTATTATTATTATTTGGTTTTTCGAGACAGGTTCTCTCTGTGTTAGCCTTGACTGTCCGGGACTCGCTTTGTAGACCAGGCTGGCCCGCCTGCCTCTGCCTCCCAAGTGCAGGGATTAAAGGCCTATGCCACCACACCTGGCCCTTACTAGCTTTATTTTAAAACAAGATTTACTTATATTTATTTTTTGTTTCTGTGCATGGATATATGTATACCGTGTGTGTGCCTGGTACACTTGAAGACCAGAGAGGGTGTCAGCTCTCCTGGAACTGTCCACCTCCTTTTAAAAGGTGTTCTTTCGCTGAGCTACAGCCCTGACTAACTTTTCACTCTAGCATTCATGATGCCATTACCCATGTTTTCTATATGTCTCAACACAGGAAGAAAATACCAGAAGAGATACGCTACTGCTTGGAAGCGCATCCTTAGGCCTGGACGTTTGTGTTGGTGTTTATTTTTTTGAGATAGGGTCTACTATGCAGCATGGCTAGCCTGGAATTATCCTGTAGACCAGGCTGGCCTCAGACTCACAGAGATTTGCCCACTTCTGCTTTCCTGAGTTCTGGAATTAAAAGCATGTGCTACCATGCCCACCTTAGGCCGAGACATTTGAGTGTCTTTAGGACTGATTTTGGAGAATGGATGACAAGCAGATTTATTCCCAGCTAATTTCATACAACGGCACACAAGGCCTGTTGTTTGTCATCTTAATAAAGTCTTAATAGACTCCCTGTGCTGAAATGCAAGAGGCAGTCCTAGATGAAGGCACTTTAAACTGGAGTCTCTGGGGGCTTATCAGGTGAGCTTAGGCCACATAGTCAGGAATTCTGGGTTTGAGTTGTTTTTTGTTTCTGATTATAATACTATAATGGCGGTGTGTCACTGCGCATTTCTCCCCATACCATATTCTGACAGCTTGAAATTGCTCTATAGGAGTATTTACACCAGAGAAATGGGCAACTGCCAGTCACGACAAGACTCACTGTATAATCGATTGTCTAAGCCAAACAAAGTATCAGAGCACTCGAATGTGTTGAAGATTAAACTTAGAGTCCGCACAGCAGCCACTGCATTGTGAGTAGCAAAGATGTCCAGGAGAAAATGGTGCCAATATTTTATGTTGTAGCAAGGAGGCCACTCATGTCATGGGCAGATGAAGTTACAACATACATCTTTACCAGTTCACTGCAGCCTTGCTTGCTCATTAACATAAACAAATGCCAAACTGGCACCGATGTCAGAACTAGACTCATTTATCAATGACACCAACAACTTCTTTGCTGACTGAGTTGAATAATAAGCATTTCTTCCACATCTTATTTTGTCCAGTCATGATTAAACTGCAGACTGGATGTGGATGCAAGCACTTGGCAAAAATCAATGAAAACATCTATGAAAATCAATTAACTATACAGGATTCACTGTAGAGTAGCAATAACTTGGAATGCTTTGCAGGCTGTGTGCTGTCCACCCTTAAAGACAGCAAACATAAAGTAAGTGTATTTATGTATATACACACACATCTATTTTCAGAGACTAGGCTCTCAGTATTTACCAACCCACTTTGAATATAATTCTATCTTCCCTGCCAACAGGCAGTGCGATGGTCCTCCCATCTCTGAGTCATGCTCCTGGGATTAAAGCCCCATACACTGTATTATGCAAGCAAGTAAATATTATTTGCTTTACAGTAATTAAGACAATGCCTTTTGTTGTTTTCAAGTACTTAGAACAATACAAACAAGCACTAGCGGAGGGTGGAGTTTGTTTTCATGGGAAAGCAAACCAAACCAAAAAAAAAATAAAAAGGTTAATTAGCACCCATATGTAAATAGCTTTTGCTAAAGCGTTTACAGGGTGCTGGCAATAGTTTCTTTTCTTAGATCACGCCTGTAATACCAGCACTGGGGAGGCTGAAGTGGGAAGCGTATGAATTTGAAGGTAGCCTGAGCTACAGAGCCACTGGGAAGCCAGACTGAGTTACATAGTGAGATTGTGTCTCAAAAAACAAAACAAAACAAAATTCACTCTTCCTACAGCGCACGAGGGCATTCATAGGTTTCCTCCTGCTCCTTTAGAGGAGGCACAAATCCCCCTAGTGTTTCCCCATTGTCTGTGGATACAACTGAAGCTCCTTGACTGTTCTAGCCTTTTCCCCAGTCCTTCTCCCAGCAGCTCCCTCTGACGCAGGCAGGCACACCAGGACCTCCAAGCACCTCCAAACCCTGCCTGTGTGTATAGCGCCCTTCAACTAAGAATGGTTTGGACCTTGACCCATAGTGAAAGCATCAGCAACATAGTGTTTCCAGATAGGTGTAGAAAGTTCTGTGGAGCTCAGATGTGAGTGGCTGAGAAACTGTCTTGACTCCCAGCCACACCATTTATTCACCTGTTGCCCTTGGTAGAGAGCCGATTGGTTTCAGTGCATGCCCCAGGGCCCCCACACTTAAGTGTTTGCAATACACTAGACCTCCCCAGAAGAGAGTGGCAGGCACACCCTTGCAACTGCAAGCTGCCATTTGCCCCAGCTCACAGGGCCCCTCTGTTTCCCAACTGAACACAGCTCTGCCTCTCAGCTGCTTCTCGTAGAACATGCTAATTAGTTGTCCTTGATCCTGGAACACTTTGGGAGCTTCTCCAGCCTCCCACACCTTCCTGCTGTCACCCCAGATCCTTGGTCTAGGGGCTTTTTTTTTTTTCTTGTTTGGTTTTTCAAGGCAGGGTCTCTCTGTAGGATCACTTTGTAGATCAGGCTAGCCTCGAACTCACAGAGACCCACCTGCCTCTGCTTCCCTTGCGCTGGGATTACAGGCATGTGCCACCACGCATGGCAACATGGTAACTTTCAAACCACGCTCTCCATTGGAAGCCTAAGGTTGAAGATGATAGCCATGACCACAGTTCCATGTGGATAAAGGAACCCCTGAGTCCTCCGCCTGTGCTACCTCAAACTGTGGTCTGTAGAGCAGCAGTGACCTGGGAGCTTGGTAGAAATGCAGAACTCATTCCTACCGAGTCTTAAGAAGACCTCTGGCTAATTTATTTGCACTTAACCTTTGCCAGGCATGTTTCTAGCTTGCACAAAGGCTACACCAAAAACAAGAACGTTCTTATCCTGTTGAAGCTTAATATTTCAATGTATGTGAACTCTATTGTACTGATGGAATTTGATCTAAAAGATCAGAGGTTTGGGTCTCTATCGTGTGGATGTATCATTTTGAAGGGGTGTGTGTGTGTGTGTGTGTGTGTGTGTGTGTTTAGCAGGGCCTCAAGTGTCCCCCAGGTTGACCTCTAACTTGATGCGTAGCTAAGAATAACCTTGAACTTCTGATCCTCCTGCCTCTACCTCTCAAGTGTGGGATTGAAGTTCATGCATAGTTGTTTATTCACTGCAAGGGAGAGGGGAGTGCTGGGGGGAATGCAACTCGGAGTTTTTTGGTTTGGTTTGGTTTGGTTTGGTTTGGTTTGGTTTGGTTTGGTTTGGCTTTTTATTTGTTTTTGGTTTGTTTGGTCCTTTGGTTTGGTTTTGGGGTCTTTGGTTTTTCAAGACAGAGCTTCACTGTGTAGCCTTGGCTGTCCTGGATTCACTTTGTAAACCAGAACTCACAGAGATCCACCTGCCTCTGCCTCCTGAGTGCTGGAATTACAGGCGTTATGATACCATGCACGTTGCAACTCAGAGTTTTGTGCATGATGCCACTCTACCAACTGAGCTACATCTTCAGCCCTCATGCAATGGACTGACATAATAACTGAGGCCCAGTGAGGACATTAGAGGCAACACTCAGACAAGGCTTCCTGAGTGGCTGGGGAAGGTGGACAAAGGACTGGCAAGAGTGAAGGATTTGAGGCAAAAGTAGGTGTGAGAAAGAAGGTCTTACCTGGTTTAGAGCCCTGCCCACAAAGGAAAAGGAAGTTGGTGCCAAAGACAGAGGCAGGCACTGATTGCACAGGGCCCTAGAAACTTCTAGAGCATGTTTTTCCATTAAGCAACTAACACATCTGGCCTTTCACTTTAAAAAAAAAAAGAGGGCCACGTTGGAGGTAGATGGCACAAGCGGGGGGGGGGACCCCTAAACACCCATGTACAAAAGCTAGGCGTGGCAGCTTATCATCTCAGTGGTGCTGGGCAGAGACAAGAGAACCCCAGGGTTCACTGACTGAGCTCTCTAGCCAACTGGTGAGCAAGAGACCCGGCTTAAACAAAACAAAACAAAAAGGTAGAGGTCAATGGAGGCAGACATCCAACAATCCAACATCTACTCCGGTCCTCAGGCAATCACACGTCCATGCACACACATGCATACACTATACTACACTACACTACACTACACACACACACACACACACACACACACACACACTCACACACACACACAATACTCCTTTGGCTGCTTGCAGAGAAATGATTGCATGCGGCAAGGGTAGAGGCAGCACAGATGGATAAAATACTAATTAGTAATAGAATACTGGATTGTATCCAACTTTTTAAAAAATGTATTAGCTTATGTTATTTGTACAAAATAATAGGTTTCATTATCAAATTTAAAGTGTGTGTGCTTCAAAGCACACATCACAGGAGTAAAGGTGGGAGCCACAGTGGGCTCCAGATAAATGAGGCTCCGGCCAGTGCTGACTCCACTGCCTGCCGCTGAGCCAGCAATAGAGATGAGCTGCAGGACGCAGAATGCCCTTAAGAAAGGATGCAAGAATTAGGAGTTTACTTTGGATACTCCATTGAAATGAATTTCAGGAGCCTATCAGAACTCTGGAAGAATGAGTCCTAATTAAGCATTAATTTTTCATTGGCTTCTTAATTTTCATCATATGCATCCTCTGAAAACAATATGTGACTTCCTAAAAGCTTTGCTGACAAATAATTGGCAAATCAACTCCATGTATATAAAGTATATGATTTGGTTACCTAGAGAATATATATTTGGATACATATATATCAGAATATATGCATATGTGTATCTGTGTGTGTGTGTGTGTATGTGTGTGTGTGTGTGTGTGTGTGTGTGTGTGTGTGTGTGTGTGTGTATCCATCTAAAAATATCACCACAATCAAAATAGTAAACCAACTGGGCTGGAGTATAGCTTAGAAAAATGAAGGAGGAGTAAGAATTCATAGGATAGTTCAGTGGGAATAGTAGACTTATGTTTAGCATGCAACATCTCCTGTGTCTTAGTTAAGGTTCTTGTTGCAGTGATGAGACACCATGACGAAAGCCAGGCAGTGGTGGCACAAGCCTTTAAGCCAGCACTTAGGAGGCAGAAGCAGGCGGGTCTGAGTTTGAGGCTAGCCTGATCTACAAAGCAAGTTCCAGGACAGCCAGAGCTGCACAGAGAAACCAGGTTGGGTTTATTCCATCTTATGCTTTCACATGACTATTCATTGTCAGAGGAGGCAGAGGCAGGAACTCAAGGCAGGAACTGAGGCAGAGGCCGTGGAGAAGTGCTGCTTTCTGGCTTGCTCCTCATGGGCTGCTCACCTGGCTAATACACCTCAGGACCACCTGGCCAGAGGTGCCCAGGGAGTCAACACACGCAGAGGAATCCTACAGAGACCTTCAGCCCATACTTTCAATACTTTCAGGTGATATAGCCACTCTAGGTGCTGTGTGTGACCTGGAGGCCCGGTGACAAGGTGAGACAGTATCTGCAGCCTTCATGACATGAATGTCCTTCACAGAGGCAAACTTCAGTCCACCAAGCAGGGCACAGGATGATCCAGAAACAGATGGTGGGTTACATTGCAGCATGCTCTGTGGACTGACAGGATCTGCCTCTGAAGGCTTGCTAAACCTGTCCCTAAACTGCGCTTTCCCTGACTCTGGACCAGTGTATTTTGTCCTGTCACTCAGTCCCCAGGTGGGCTCTGTACAAGCAGTGCTCCCCTCAGGATTCATCGTCCCAACAGCAGCAGCCCTATGTTATTTCAAAGGTATTATCCAAGGATGGGCTATGAACTCTAAGGCACAGCATGGTCAGCAAAACCCACCTCCCCACCTCATCAGAATTCTGTGTCTTTCCTCATGGCCAGCCTAGGCCTCTCTACTCCCTGGTCCCCACAGGCCCAGTCCTCAGCATCTTTTCTTGCCTTCTGGCACTACAGTTGCAATGACCATGGTCCAGATCCAGGGGTGTAAAAGTATTGTTTTTCTATGTTTGACCTCACTCTGAATAATGACAACAAGCTTCAGGAACGATAGCTGGGCAGATGCTAACCTAACCGGAAAATTCTGGCCTGGCCTGCTTCCCAGGAACGTGGCCTGTTACCTGCCATCTTAGTCTCATCCTGGCACCTCCTTCTCCATCCACGTTCCAATGGCAATTCCCTCTCCTCTGGTCCCCAACTGAGACCCTCTCGCTAGGCTTAGAAGCCCCGCCTTAACTCTCCAGCCCAGCTATTGGCTGTTCAGTTCTATTTGACCAATCAGAAAGGTGATGGAGAACAATGTTTACAACATACCAAGATGGGAGATGCTTCCTAATAAGGACAGTGCCAAAGTCTAGGACTGTAACCAGATCTCTGGGTACAGAAATGAGCGTTTGTATACACAGTACACAAAACATCCTCCAACACATGCTCCACAGCTCAGAAACATTGTGGTTCTCTCCTAATCATACTTTCCAGGGACCTTTTTGCTTGTTTACTTTAGAGATTTATTTTACTTTTAATCATATGTATAAGTGTGAATCTGTGTATAGGTATATACACAGGCATGCTGGTACTGCACAGTCCAGAAGAGGGTACCCGATGCCCTGGGACCACCTGTCATGGATGCTCTTGACTGCTGAACCATCTTTTTGTTTTGTTTCGCTTTGCTTTTTTGTTTTGTTTTTTTTGTTTTTGTTGTTGTTTTTCAAGACAAGGTTTCTCTGTGTAGCCTTGGCTGTCCTGGATTCTCTTCGCAGACCAGGCTGGCCTTGAACTCACAGAGATCCATCTGTCTCTGCTTCCCGAGTGCTGGGATTACAGGTGGCCTGCGCCACCACACCCAGCTGCTGAACCATCTTTTCAGCCCATTTCTTCTTTTTTAAAATGTGTGTGTGTAAGCACACTTGCCCACTGAGTCACCTCCCCAGGCCTCGGGAGTCATTTTCAAGATCTAGATTCTGGGGAGTTTACTTAGACCTATGGGGTTAGTCTTCAGGGAAGGGGCTCAGGCATCTTGTATGCTTACTAGTGCTTCTGGGGAATTTTCTTTTCTTTTCTTCTTTCTTTCTTTCTTTCTTTTTTTTTTTCCAAGATTTATTTATTACGTATACAGTGTTCTGCCTACGTGTAGACCAGAAGAGGGCACCAGACCTCATTATAAATGGTTGTGAGCCAACATGTGGTTGCTGGGAATTAAACTCAGGACCTTTGGAAGAGCAGCCAGTGCTTTTAACCACTGAGCCATCTCTCCAGCCCCCAGGGGATTTTTCATCAAATTTCTGCAGCTTTATGTGGCATTTAGGTGGAGAAACTCGAAACTTTGAGAACTTCTCTATGAGTGTATGTAGGCACAGGGTAATTCCTGGAAGTAAGTTTGTAAATGAGAGTGAGCCCATTCTAGCGCCCCCCCCACACACACACACAAGCAAGCCTCTGAGGCTCCATCTACAAAACAGTGCTTCAAGGATAAACATGGGCCAACGAGATGGTCCAGTGGGTAAAAGCGCTTGCCACCAAGCCTGATGATTCAATTCTCAGAACCAACATGGTAGAAGGGAGAGCCAATTCCCGCAGATTGTCCCCCGACTTCCACATAAGTGACTGATTAAATATCAGAATGAGCTAATTATAATATATAAATGCAGGGTTATTGGAAACAGTGTAGGAGGGAGAGGGGAAGAGAGAGATCACGTTGCGGGTAGGAAGGGAAGGAGAGAGGGCAGGGAGGTGGGAAAAAGGGAAAGGGTGCAGTGGAACCAAAATGTCTGGTTTATATAGTGAAGGGTTTCAGGGAGAGGGGAAGCCCACACCCTGCAGCAGGACCTAAAAATAAGTGTGTGTGCACACAAATGTAATAAGAAATGTTTTTAAGAACCAGGCATGGTGGTGCAGGCCTTTAATGCCAGCACTCAGGAGGCAGAAGCAGGCAGATCTCTGTGAGTTCGAGGCCAGCCTGGTCTACAAAGTGAGTCCAGGACAGGCAAGGCTACACAGAGAAATCCTGTCTCAGGGGAAATAAATAAATAAATAAATGTTTTTAAGACCAAAAGTATTCCCAGTGCATCTGAAAGTGTCTAATATTCATGCTTAGATAACTCCCCCGTCCTCCTGCTGTGTGTCTGGGGGTGGGGCTTGCCTTGTAGGATTCTGAGCTGCCTCTAAGTAGAAGTAATGCCCAAACCAGAGAGCAGACCTAGTCTCTACACAGACTGTTTTCTCCGCCTGGTGGAGTTCCTAGTGTCTGATGCCACATGCAGGGCTTTCCTTGCAAAGATCTTATAGATTGTTTGCTGAGGCTTTCTGATTTGCCTGGAAAACTGCCTCCGACAGCCTGATGGTCAGACATCAGCCCCTCCAAGACAGCAGTGGGGGGCCAGGCACTTTGCCCCCAAAATGGTCCCTTTTCTGTCAGTGCTTTAAAACCAGGGTTACACTCTGATTCTGTTTGTTCCAGGATCCCTTCTCCTCTCTCTCCTGGCCTCTCCCACTCGGCTTGGGGTTCGCCGCAGCCAATGCTGACCTCACTGGCTGACTCTGCATTGCATTTTGGTGAGTCCCCACTTAGCAGTGCCAAGAATTGAACGCTGCAGTTAGCTCCTGTCCTGGTCAAAGTTTCCTAGGGGTTCCCAGCCTCCCCAGGGTCATGCCCTGAAACCTCTTCTGGGCAGAACCCTGAGTGTGCCAAAGAAGGTCCCTGGCTTGGCCAGACCTCCAGAAATGGCTGGTTGGGCGGGCACTTTGGGTCCCTCGGAGTAATTAGCTGGATATGGGAGGCCAGCAAGGCAAAGACCAAGGGATTTAACAGAAGGGCCGCCAGCTGATCAATGCGGCCTTTGTGCCTTGCTCCAGTAGAGATGACACAGCAATCCAGCCTGAAGCTCTGAGGAGCCAACAGCACCCCCAGAAGACACTGCTCACCACTGTGAACCAGGCAGAGCAGTGATGGAAAGCCAGGAATGACCATCACCCTTCATGTTTCAGGAGACTCAAAGCTCACATAAGCAGAGTTCTCACCTTTCTGCTCAACAGAGCAAAAATCCCTACAGATCCTGTCCTGCCTGGTGTTATGTCAGCTTGACACAAGCTAGAGTCATCTGAGATGGGAAACTTAGATTGAGAAGATGCCTCTGTAAGATCCAGCTGTAAAGCTGGGCAGTGGTGGCACACGCCTTTAATCCCAGCATTCGGGAGGCAGAGGCAGGTGGATCACTGTGAGGCCAGCCTGGTCTACAAAGCGAGTCCAGAACAGTCAAGGCTACAGAGAGAAACCCTGTCTCAAAAAACGAAAAAAAAAAATTTTTTTTAAAAATCCAGCTGTAAGACATTTTCTTAATAAGTGATTGATGGGGGAGGGCCCAGCTCAATGTGGGTGGTGCCATCCCTGGGCTGGTGGTCTTGGTTTCTATAAGAAAGCAGGCTGAGGGGCTAGAGGTTAAGGGCACTGACTGCTCCTTCAGAGGTCCTGAGTTCAATTTCCAGCAACCACGTGGTGGCTCACAACCATCTATAATACAGTCTGGTGCCCTCTTCTGGCCTTCAGGTGTTCATGCAGGCAGAGCACTGTATACGTAATAATAAATAAATCTAAAAAAAAAAAAAAAGAAGAAGAAGAACGAAAGGAAGCAGTCTGAGCAAGCCACGAGGAGCAAGCCAGTAAGCAGCACCCCTCCATAGCCTTCTGCCTCCCAGATCCTACTCTGTTTGAATTCCTGTCCTGGCTTCCATTGAGGATGAACTGTGATGTGGAAATATAAATCAAATAACTCCTTTCCTCCCCAAGTTGCTTCAGTCATGGTGTTTCATCACAGCAATAGAAATCCTAACCAAGACAGATCCCTTGCTCAGATTAAGTGCTGGGGCAGTAGAAACACAGCTCACTTTGATGGAGGTCCCAGTGAATACCAGCCCACGGGGAATGGATACATCTCTTGCCTCTTGTTCATTTTCTTTGTTCTTTTCCCTCTAGCTGTCTGGCCAGAAGCTGCAGCACCACTTTGAGGTCTCTTCCTCCTCCAGTTGTCACTTGATTGGATATCCCATTTATTATCCACAGGCACTATGGTCCTGAACCCCCATTTACCACTGTGCCCCTTATCCATTTAGGCCTCTTCCCACCTGCAAATATTACTTTATAATTAATCTTCCCATCTCTGGGTTAGTCAACTCTCCAACCACCCTTCGTCCTGGGTGCCAGAATCTTTCCAACAGTGATCCTTCTAAAACGCAAATGTAGTTTTAAGTGGCTTAAAATCTTCCAGTGGCTCCCTGCAGTCTACGAATAAACTCTAAATTCTTCACTATGTTCTCAGGGACCCTTCAGAGGCCAGACTGCCTGACTTTGCTGCCTAATTCCTCCTCCAGCCCTGCTTATATATCCAGAGATTGAACCATAGGCCACTGACTCAGTTATTCCTTCATTCAGTGCCTGCTCTGTTTATCGTTACATAGTTAGCGTATGTCCGGGGGCACTGGAGGTGGGGGAGGGGGGACAGGGGCAGGGGTGGGGGCGGTACACATGGGCAAGGGAGTGTGTACTTGCTCTGGCAGGAGATCAGAGGACAACTTGCAGGAGCTGGCAGCTCTGTCCTTCCACAATGTGGGTCACAGGGTCAAACTCAGGCTGTCTGCTGATGGAAAGTTATCAAACCACTTCCGAAAGACTTGTGGTCGGCCGGTGGTGGCTCACGCCTTTAGTGCCAGCAGCACTCAGGAGGCAGAGGCAGACAGATGGGTCTGTGTGAGTTCGAGGCCAGCCTGGTCTACAGAGTGAGTTCCAGGACAGCTACATAGTGAGACCCTGTCTCAGGAAAGAGAAAGAATTTCTTGGAACCACATATAGCTTCCTGGATTCCCACATGATCTTCCTGTGCTTAACATAACCCTGTAAGCCTTCCATTCGCTAGGGATGTCTCATTCCCATGTTCCAAAAACTCAGCTTGCAAGCTTTACAACTCAAGAGTTCCCCTTCCCTTCTTCCCTGCTTGAGTTGAGCATATATATACTCAACACTGTCCCCGTGTCACCTCATGCTGTTACAGCATGCGATAGTTTAGGTGTGGAATGCCTGCCAAAGACCCACATTTTGAAGGCTTGCTCCCTGGGTGAGCCTTGGAAGAAAGGCAGGTCATTGCGAGCATGCCTTTGAGGGAACGTTGGGGCCTTGCTCCCACCCCTCTTTTCTCTGCCATGAAGTAAACATGTCACATGTTTACTACATGCTTACTACCATGATGTACTCATGTAGCATGGGAGACCCGGTGTGTTTCTTACGCATCACGTTTTCACAAAGAGGCCTCTAGAGGGAAGGCAGAAGAGGAAGACTCAGTGGTGTTTATTTTTGTTGTTTGGTTTGGTTTGGTTTTTGGTGGTGGTGTCATGCTGGGGAATCAAACTGAGGGCCTTTTTTTTTTTTTTTTTTTTTTTTTTTTTGGTTTTTCGAGACAGGCTTTCTCGGTGTGGCCTTGGCTGTCCTAGACTCACTTTGTAGACCAGGCTGGTCTTGAACTCACAGTGATCTACCTGACTCTACCACCCGAGTGCTAGGATTAAAGGCATGCACCACCACGCCCAGCCAAACCCAGGGTCTTAAGCTTGCTAGACAAGCACTCTGCCGCTGAGCTCTTCCCCAGCCTGTGGAGGACGGCTTTGAGCATTTTCCCAATATTGTATGATGTGAAACAGAAGTCTGGACACAGGCCTGCCTGGGAGGGGTAGGTTACAATGGGCTGCAGTGAAGCAGGGCAGAAGGCCATTCAGACTGGGTTCTTGTCCATCCCAGTCAGCAGGATCGGGATGTAGACTTCCTGGGCTCTGCGGATGCTGGGTGGCACTGGAGAAAAGAGGAATGGGCACTTTTCCCCATGGCGCAAACGACTCCACTTGGGCTAGAAGCAGCAAAACTTGTGAGGTTTGAAAAACAGAAGGAGAGCCAGGTGGTGGTGGCGCACACCTTTAATCCCTGCACTTGGGAGGCACAGGCAGGAGGATCTCTGAGAGTTCAAGGCCAGCTTGGTCTACAGAATGAGTTCCAGGACAGCCAGGGCTACACAGAGAAACCCTGTTTTTTGGAGAAAAACTATCACCAACAAAACCACCCAAAAAAACAAACAAACAAAAAACACCCCCCCAAAAGAAGGAGTACTTGTGTGAGATGTTATTTGTGAGTAAATCCTAACAGGTTGGGACTCTGAAATCTGGAATGCATTGAACATCTTTGCTGAAATGGGAAGATGGTTTCTATGTACAAATCCTTGAAAACTGAGATTCATTTACAGGTGGATACTGGGAGGGGGAGCAAGGCAGGAACAGCTGGGAGATGCGGTAAGCTCAAGAAGAACAGACTCTGCTCTTGAAACGCAGGCTTTCAGTGAGACACCCCTTTAACTGGGGGAACAAAGGCTATGTAAACCTTTGGGGAGTGGGTAGAGGCTTTCAGGGTGAATATACATCATTGGTCAGGGTCAAGGTGCTGGAAATGCCTTATTTGCATGAAGAGCAGCAGGTGCTGCTGGACATGTCCTTCTAAGGGCAAGGGAAGTTTAACCTGTAACCTGGCACAAGACTATGTGACCACCTCAAGGGTGGCAGAGGTGGGGGCTGGAAGGCTACCGTGCCAGGACTCCTGCTGGTCTCAAGACAAGATTTTGTTTGTTTGTTTGGTTGGTTGGTTTTTGTTTTTGTTTTTTTGAGACAGGGTTTCCCTGTGTAGTCTTGGCTGTCCTAGACTCACGTTGGAGAACAGGCTGGCCTCGAACTCACAGTGATCCGCCTGCCTCTGACTCCCGAGTGCTGGGATTAAATGAGTGCGCCACCATGCCCAGCCTTTGGACCTCATTCTCGCTCTAGGTGGCTCTCCAGGTGGCAGGGCTACTCCTGCCTCAGACATTCATTCATTCCTTTGCTCAACATGCTCATGAACCTACCACTTTTCTAATATTTTTATTATTGTTGTTGTTGTTGTACACACACGCCACAGATTGCATGTGAAGGTCAGAGAATCACTTTCAGGAGTCAGTTTTCTCCTTCAGTTGTGGATCCCAGGGATTGAGCTCAGGATGTCCGGCTTGCATGCAGGCACTTTTACCTACTGAGCCATGTCACTGGCCCAACCATCACTTTTGTGCCCAGCAAATGACTTTGCATATTTTATCCTCACAAAGCCTTCATAGTGCATATATTTTATAATTGTGCATCTTACAAAGCTAAACCACTGTGCTTAGTTTAGGACAAAATAGAACTAGGGTTTCAGGCAGGGCCCTCTCCTTTCTAGGACTGAAGCATGCCGGGAAATACCATGACCTACAGTAGAAGGTCCTGTCCTGCAACTCACTATGTAGACTAGGCTGGCCTCGAACTCACAGAAATCCACCTGCCTCCACTTCCCAAAGTGCTGGGATTAAAGGTATGTGCAACCATGTGTAGCTTTTTTTTTTCTTTTAGGCATTTTGATTTTTTTGATTTGATTATGTGTATGTGTGTGTATCTGTGTGTTCATACAAGTGTAGTTTTCCATAAAAACCAGAGGAAAGAGTGTGACCCCCTGGTTGTGAGCCCCCAGATGGGAATGCTGAGAACTGAACTGAGATCTTCTGAAGGGGCAGTAGCTCTTGATGGCTGAGTCATCTCCCTGGCTCTGAGAAGGGCCTTTCTGACTGTCAGCACACGAGGCAGCTTCTTGGCATCCATAGGATTTAGAGATGCAGAGAAGGGGATGAGATCACAAAGCAGGTGATCTCATGCAACCCTGGTCGTGCTCAGGCTCCACAGGCTTGAGAGGATGCAAACATCAGGCGGTGTTGAAAACAGAAGGGTGGAGGGATTTAGTTACGCAAATTTTCCTTTGGCAGCCACCTTTGAAAATCCAGAGCCTCTGGCCCAGTGATCCAAGATTGCAGAGGCAAGGAAGGGGTCTCATGCCACCCAAGCACATGCAAGGCGGGAGGGCTTCAGAGCGGGGCTTCGAATCAGCAGAGCTACCTCCAGATCAGACGTCATGTTCGATTTTATCTCCCTAGGCAATAAAATGTGAAGCGCATTCTTTGGCAGCAAGGAGAAAGGCAGACTGCGGGCTTTTCAAATTTCTTTGGAGTTTTATAGCATGTCAGTTATTGTAGCCGTGTTTACTACACAGCCTGCACCCCTGGGGCTGGAGCAGGCTGTGCGTATAAAAGGAAATGTGGTTAGAATGGTAAAGCTCATGGCGGAGCGCTTGGCATCCAGGCTCTTTTAACTTTTTCAAGATCCCTTGCATGAATGAATGCCTGTCCACCTGGGGTTACAGCTCAGCTGGTAGAATGCCTGCTCAGCTCTGGCTTCAAGTCCCCCCCTCCCCCCCCCAAAAACATACACACTGCATAAAATAGGTGTGGTGCTACATACCTGTCATGCCTGCCTTTGGAGGGTGGAGGCAAGGTTGAAAGTTCAAGGCCATCCTCAGTAAATTGGAGGTCAGCCTTAGTTACATCTAGATCCTGTTATTATAAACAAAGCAAACAAATAAATAAAAAGAATGTGTCTGGATTACGTGCCAGGACTGCCCTGGGAAACACTCCCTTTGTCCTTAGGGATTTGTTTTTACATGAAACCTGTTATGTCTCTACTGTTATGGATGCTCTAGTGTGGTCCATGGTATTTATGCCTATGGGGTTTGCTACCTACCATTCAAATTTATTATGCTTTCAAAAATACGTGACACGTGGAATTGCTTTCAATCTTATAATTTCATGGCCATCTATTGAATAGAGTTTAGCGTGTAAGTAAAATAATTATTGCATGTAGCCTGATAATTATCCTTCTGTGATAAACAGCCTCTTACAGGGAACAGGTCTTGTGAAGGGTAATGCTTAGTTTTCCAGGTCTGGAACACAAGTACTCAGAAAAAAGAAGACAGGATTGCTGGGTGAGAACAGCCAGGGCTGGAGAGAAGGCTCAGTGGTTAAGAGCACAGTCTGCTCTTCCAGAGGTCCTGAGTTCAATTCCCAGCAACCACATGGTGGCTTATGACCATCTATAATGAGATCTGGTGCCCTCTTCTGGTGTGCGGGCTTGACGCATGCAGGCAGAACACTGTGTATGTGATAAATAAATAAATCTTAAAAAAAAAAAAAAAAGACCCATATCCAAGCCTCTGTCTTCAGGGTGCCCAGGTAGCTGGACTGAAAGACGGGAAGAGCAGTCGCCATGAAAAGTAGAAAGGGCCTTGTAGAAGATGGACCTGGGTGGTTCAGTCTCGTACCATCCCTAAGCCTGACCCAGAGGACTGGGTCCAAGGACTGAGCTTAAAAGCAGGGACCATGGAATGCTGGCCAGTAGGTCCTGTTATCAGGTGGATGTTGTCATAGAACACAGTCCTCTGACCAAAAGGGACACCACTTTCATCAGATCAGCCATGCATGCTCTCTCTCTCTCTCTCTCTCTCTCGCTCTCTCTCTCTCTCTCTCTCTCTCTCTCTCTCTCTCTCTCTCTCTCTCTGTGTGTGTGTGTGTGTGTGTGTGTGTGTGTGTGTGTGTGTGTGAGATCCTCCTGCCTCTGTCTCATGAGTGCTGGGATCACCATACCTGGCTCATGCATCCTTTCAAGAGGCCATCAAAAGCAGCCTGTGGACTGTGGACATTCCCTCAGAGAAGGAGTCACTGGACCCTCCCCTGAGACGCTTGTTTCTCTTTGCAGGCATTTAGTTCACTTCTGCCCTAACTGTACTTGGCCTGGGGCTTAGGCTCCTAGAGCACGAAGGCTGTGGAGGGTATGTAGTTATGGAGACACATCAGATGCACTACGTGAAGAGTTTCCCGTGTGGCTGCTTTGGGTTCACCCATGCAGCTGCTTGTAGCTCCTCACCCTGACTCTGTAAGTACAGTGTCTTAGTTTGCCTGCTATTACGAAGATAAAATGTCATGACCAAAAGTAACTTGGGGTGGGAAGGGTTTATTTCATCTTATAGCTTGTAGTGCATCATGAAGGGAAGTCGGGGCAGGAACTAAAGGCAGGAACTGAACAGCAGCCATGGAGGAGTGCTGCTTACTGCCTTGCTCCCCATGGGATTTCACAACCTCTTTTCTTTTGTTTGTTCATCTTTGTTTTGTTTTCAAGACAGGGTTTCCCGGTGTAGCCTTGGCTGTCCTGGACTCACTTTGTAGACCTCGAACTCAACAGAGATCCACCTGCCTCTGCCTCTGCCTCCTGAGTGCTGGGATTAAAGGCGTGCATCACCACACCTGACTCAGCAGCCTCTTTTCTTAAACCACTCAGGAGCACATGCTTAGGGCAACACCGCCCACGGTGGGCTAGCTCTTCCTCTATCAATTAGCAGTTAAGAAAACAACCCCACAGACTTGCCTACATCTGATGGAGGCATTTTCTCAGTTGAGGTTCTGATTTCAGTCTGACTCAATCTTGTGTCAAGTTGACAAAAACTAACCAGGACAGAACTTTAATAAATTCATTGGTTCCCCTGGACGAACCTCGGTGGAATCAGACTGTGGTTTGTCACTGGGACCGTAGGAAGAAGGAGTAAATGCTGTTTATGCTTCTCTGAGGAAGGAATTCTCAAAATAGTATGGTGTCCAGAGAGAAACCAAGGCCCATCATTGCATCGCTGGCTATAGAGGAGGAGAGGGGGGATCTCCAAGATTAATAAGGCTAAACTGGCACACTGAGCCTCTGAGAAGCAAAATCTATGCATGTTTTATCCCCATGGATCCCTTAGAAAGTTTTTGCATCCAATACTTTAGGAGGACAGAAAGGGAAAGCATATTAGTTACTTTTCTGTTGCTGTGACAAAATTCCTGACCAAAAGCAACTTATGGAAGAAAGAGTTTAGCTTACAGATTCAGTGGGCTAAGAGTCTGTCATGGAGGCGGTCAGGAACAGGAGGCTGACAGATCACGTCTCCAGCCCCGTGCAGGAAGCAGAGAGAGTGGGCTGGAAGTGGGAAGCATCTATAAATCCTGAAAGCCTGCCCCTAGTAATGTGCTTCCTCCAGCAAGGCCACACCCCTTGAGCTTCCTCTGACAGCACCACCAACTAGGGACCTGCTGAGCCTCTAGGGCAGTGGTTCTCTACCTGTGGGTCACGACCTCAGGTCATGACCCTTTCAGAGGAGTCACATATCCGATATCCTGCATATAAGAGATTTACATTATGACTCATAACAGTAGCAAAATTACAGTCATGAAGTACAAATGAAATAACTTTATGGTTGGGGGGGAGGTCACCACAGCATGAGGAACTGTATTAAAGGGCTGTAGTGTGAGGAAGGTTGAGAACCACTGCTACAGGCAATATTTCTCAGTCAAAGCTCCACAGAAAGGAACCGTGGCTTGCACTCTATTGTAGTTCATCATCCTAACTATCCATGCACATCTTACAAACAAGCCACCTGACTCTGTGAGCTAACATAACTTCAAATCGGTGTTTACCCATGTGTAAACCCACATGCTCCCCTGCTGGCTGGGTCCTTCTGTGAACACTCCATGTAAGCCAGACTCTAAGGGTCAGAATGTATACGGAAAACCTACCATTTTCTCTACCTAAGGTGATAAAACCTAAGCTACAGAAATGTCTTCCTTTCTGTTTCAAATTAAGCTATCTCTACATTGTGCCTTCCTTGGTAAGATGAAAACAACAACAACAAACAACAACAACAAACAACAACAACAAACAACAACAAGCCTCCTGAATCAGATGGGAGAAAAGACAGCTGTTTTGGGATTGTCCACTCGAGGGGCATGCCAGAAGCCTCCCTACTCTTGGAGCTAGCACTTGGGCATTCTCCTTAACACCCTGGTGTGACTGAGACAGAGGACACTAATTCTGAACTGTTCCTTCTCCCAAAGATGAAGCCAGGAGTGGGCATGGCCTTGCACGCGCGCGCTTGCGGGCGCGCACACACACACACACACACACACACACACACACACACACACACACTTCAGTATTAAGGACTTCTCTGTTTCTCTGTGGAAGCTGATGGGCAGTCAGTCGGTCCTGCTGAGGCCGGACACAGTTGCCTTCCTGAACTGGCTGAAATAGAATGTGATTTTAAATAGGTCTCAGCCACCAGCTTGTTCCATCTTCGCATTCAAGTTTGCTCTGCAGAGCAGGCACCAGCCCAGATTTCTGTCCACATCAAGGGGGTATTTTTCCCCATCGCCTGCTGTTAGAGTTCTGATTCCAGATGATTGAATGAAAGCCCCACAGGAGAGTAACGGACACCAAGGGCACTGAGGTCCCTCCAGGGCCCACAGCAGAGACTTTGGGGGCCTATGTGAACCTATGTAAACTTGGGAAGTTTCTACAGAGTAGGCAGGTCCCAGACCTGGGTCCTCAGAAGGGTTGGGGCCAGGGACAGTGCAGCAGTATTAAAACATGGCAAGGTCTTTGCCAAGGGCATGCTAACAGCTCTCATCTATCACCCAGGGAAGGCAATGTCTAGGATGAGATAATTGACTTTTTTTTTCCCATGTAACAGATGAAGTTTTAAAATGCCACATTTCATGAGTGACAGGCTTTGCCCTGGGACAGAAGCACCACATAGGAGGGACGCACACTCAAACGCTGGGTCCATTGTGGGGCAGCTTAGACCTGCAAGGCTATTTCCATCACTTAGGTCCTAGATTCCATCTGCCTTTAGAGACTTCCCCAGAAAACTTAATGACTCTGAAGTCCCACTCTACACATTTCTATTACTTGTATTTTTAGGTTTTAAAAAATGTGCTTCTATATTTGGTACATTATTACTATAATAACAGCTGACAAGATTTTTTCTTTTTTTTTCTTTTTTTCTTTCTTTCTTTCTTTCTTTCTTTTTTTTCTTTTTTTTTTTTTTTGATTTTTTGAGACAGAGTTTCTCTGTATAGTCTTGGATGTCCTGGAACTCTCTTTGTAGACCAGGCTGGCCTTGAACTCACAGAGATCTGCCTGCCTCTGCCTCCTGATTGCTGGGATTAAAGGTGTGGCCACCATGCTAGGCTGAGCAACAAGATTTCATCTGGGCGACCTGCCGGTGGACAAAATGGGATCACTAATGCCCCCTCTGAAGTTCAGAAAGGTGATGTGGCACATTCATTGTCACAGAGCAAAGCTGGGCTTGACCTCATTTTCCGGTTCTGAAGCGCTGCCTAGACACTGTGCCCTGGCTCAGTCTCTGGAGCACAGAGGGAGACATTTCCCCTCGGCTCGCTACCAGATGCTCAAGGGCTGTGTGACTAAGCTAACTACCCGTTAGCCTCACCACTTGTCCTGGGCTGCTCCCGCCTTGACTCACTGCTGCTCACAGAGCGGCCGGGCATGCTGCCCCCAAGCAGCTCTGTCTCCCTTTATGCTTAGTGGATCTCTCTCATTTTCTCTTGTGTTTGGTGGGGTACCAGGCTACCCTGCTTGTCCTTCCTGACACCTTCCAGCCTCACAGCTGGGCTCTTAAAGCCACCCAAAGGGGGCATCTATCTCCCTGTTCAGATTTCTGGAGCTCCTGAAGCCAGTAACCAGCTTGCTTTTCTAACAGCAGATTTTGCCTCGGTGCTGCCATAAGCACCCGATGTGGATAAGGGCTTCACACAGTGTCACGCAGAGCTAGAAGTCAATAACTGAGGATAGATTGAAATGAGAAAGTGTTCCTAGAGAGGACCGTGCCTGGAATATGGACACAACACAAGAACACAGGCATAGGCACCCCGAGGAGACACGCTGGCTGACAGAACCTGTACAAGGTCGCCCTTTACGCTCCAGCACCTCCCAGGGCTCTCCTCTTCCAACCAAATCAGTGTTCACACTGCCCAGCTTGGCATTCCACATGTTGTATAAAATCCCTCTGTATTAGTCGGGGCTCTTTCTGTTCTGAGAGATCAAAGCCTGATTCTAAGGGACTCAGTTACAAGAGAGAGACTTTGATTAGCCTGCATGCCTATCAGCTATTGAGAGGACCTATTTATAGGGCAGGGGAATCACAGAGGGCCGCCATGTGCCTGCCTTCCTGAGGCAAGAGCTACCTTCAGTTGAGCATAGTCACAGGGAGGCTGAAAAACCAGAATGAATGGCGGGAGATGTTGGGGGTGGGGCATTGATTGTCCCGTGCTCTGGCTTTGATGCCATTGCCACTTGCATAAGCAGGGCAGTCTACAGCCACCTCCTTGGGGAGTCCCCAAGTCAGTGATAAGGACTTTCTAGAGGACTTCCTTAGTTGGGGTACCGATGGAGGGGGAAACAGTGCAAACAAGGAAAGGAGGTAAAATGGTCAATAACGCCCACCCAGAGCCAGGCATTTACCCGAGCCCTGCTGGCCTCCATGTGGATACCGTTTCCTTCCTGTTAAGGAGCCTGGGAGCGAGCATCAGAGCCGGAGCACACACTCAGGCCAGAAATCAGAGAGCTGCTTCCTGTGCCTTCAGTGGGATTTGTTATTGTGATTTGCTTCCCCTCTGTCAACATGGGATTTCCCCCTGTTTAAAGAGGTTGATGCAAACCAGTCGCATTTCCTGGAAACCCCCTGAAAACCCAGAACAAGCTGAGCCAGTGATGAAACCAAGGTTGACAGCCACAGGAACTCCTGCTGGCAGTTGTCTCTGCTTGGCAGGGAGTATTGCAGTTCAGAGCTGGGAGTCCGGGGTGGGGGTCCTGTTGGGTGTGTGTGTGTGTGTGTGTGTGTGTGTGTGTGTGTGTGTGTGTGTGAGGGACACATTCACCATTGCCATTCACTCAGGCAGTTTTCATAACAACAGATCAGGATGTGCTGGAGGCCCATAGAAACATTGGCTGCATCCTCTGGTTCTCCACCCAACATTGCACATGGAGGCCTCCCGAAGCCTGGGTGCATGGGATAAGGCCCAGGACACACATGTAGGTCTCACCAGGGTCCAGAGCAAATCCCACTTACTGGTAGTCTCCTCCAGGAACTGTCATCCACTTCCTACTGCTTTAGAGAGTTTAAGTGAGGGGAAAGATGGCTCAGCAGTTAAGAACACTAGCTGTTTCTTCCAGAAGACCTGGGTTCAAATCCTAGCATCCCCACGGCAGTTCATTAACCACCTGTAACTCCAGCTCCAGGGGATATGATGGCCTTAAAGGACCTCTGCAGGCATGTATGTGGCCCATGTACATACATGCAGGTAAAAACACTCATACATATAAATAAAAAATAAATACATATTTTTAAAAAAGAAAAGATGAAAAGAAAGGCTGGAGCTGGAGATATGGCTCAGTAGGTAAGGGCACTGACTGATCTTCCAGAGGACTTGGGTTCAAATCCCAGCACTCACATGGGAGCTCACAACTGTCTGTAACTCCAAGATCTGACACTCTCACATAGATATACATGCAGGCAAAATGCTAATGCACATAAAATAAAAGTAAATAAATAAATAAAAAGTAAAAGAAGAAGAAAGGCTAAGTGTTTTTTGTTATTGTTGTTGTTTTGTTTTGTTTTGTTTTTTTTCAGACAGAGTTTCTCTGTGTAGCCTTGGCTGTCCTGGACTCACTTTGTAGACCAGGCTGGCCTCGAACTCACAAAGATCCACCTGCCTCTGCCTCCTGAGTGCTGTGATTAAAGGGATGCGCCACCACACCCAACGCTAAGTGATTTTTCTAGGATCACACAGATTATAAAAGTTGGAACATAGAGTCTAAACCAGTTTTCCTGGCTTCATAGAAGTGCTCTTCCAGACGGCTGGAGGGATGGCTCAGTGGTTAAGAGCACTGGCTGCTGTTTCAGAGGACCCAGGTTTGATTCCTAACACCTGCATGGCAGCTCCAAACCATCTGTAACTCCAGGCCCAGGGAGATCCTATGCCCTCTTCGGGCCTCAGAGGTAACCAGGCACTTATGTGGAACACAGCCATACATGTAAGCAGAACCCCTATGCACATAAAATATAAGAAAATGTTCATCAATCAGGTATAGTCTGGAGCCGTGATTCTCAGCCTTCCTAATGCTAGACCCTTTAATACAGTACCTTATGTTGTGCTGACCCCCAACCATGAAATAATAATAATAACAATAACAATAACAACAACAACAATAATAATTGTTGTTTATAAATAATAATTTATTTATAAATAAATATTTATAATTTATATATAAATATAAAAATATTATTGTTGTTATTGTTGTTGTTGTTGTTGTTGTTGTTGTTATTATTATTATTATTATTATTATTATTATTATTATTATTATTATTGGTTTTTCGAGACAGGGTGAGCCTTGGCTGTCCTGGACTCGCTTTGTAGATCAGGCTGCCCTCAAACTCCCAGCAATCCCCCTGCCTCTGCCTCCCAAGTGCTGGGATTAAAGGCGTGCACCACCATGCCCAGCCCACAAAGACATCTTCTATATGATCTTGGGAAGGTCATTTCTTTCTGAGCCCCAGTTCTTCCTTCAGGAGGCTAGGGAACTTTACTTACTATACTTAGAACTGTGCTGTACATATAGTTCATGCTACATAAAAGGACTCATGGTTATCCACTACACCGGTACAGAAAGTGATTTACTTAGAAGCACAACAGACTATAACACAAGCATTTTTTCCTAAACAGTCTTGGGACACGAGTTTCCATTTCCCACCAGGGTCAGACTCCTTGGCCCTCTGCCCCAGCCTGGGCCCAGGAGCAGGACACAAGATCCTCATGGGGTAGGTCAGTTGGGAGCTTTTGATGCACTTGCCCTGATTGGCCTAAATTAGATAGGCTGATGGCTATTTGGGGAAAAAATTAGCTGCATTCTTCATGTATTTTCCTCATCAAAACATGTCTGTTTCGTTCTCTTGTAAAGGGCATCCATGAGTCATTTAACAAGAACAAAGACGCCTCAGTCTGGGACTTCCATGGGGAACCAGCTTCAACAGTGTGGGCGCATAGAATCTTCTGAGATCTGAAAACATGCCTGGGAGATGCCCAGAAGCACCTGAGAACAGCAGCTGTGCTGCACCATGGCTGAGGTGAAGCTGTAACTTACGATCCTTCAGTCACAGCTGGAGTCTGGCAGGGACAGAGTCACAGGCTCTGCTTGTTCTGCCAGGTAAGACACAGCATGCTTCCCCCAGATTAGCTGCATGCTGGGAGTATCAGGCTCTCATGGGCTAGGCCAGTCCCCACTCTTTTAAGGGGTGACTTTCCCATTCATTCCCCAAAAGATTAACAAAGACACTAGGATGAGAGAGAGAGAGAGAGAGAGAGAGAGAGAGAGAGAGAGAGAGAGAGAGAGAAAGAGAACTCTAGTCAGTTCGCCAGTCCCCTGGGCCCCTGACACCTTCATCCTACGTATCTCAAGCAGGCCTCCAGTTGTGGGTTCCCCATACACCTGTCCCCCTTCCTCGCAATCATGCACCAGGCCAGAGAGCCCAGAGGTCAAGAGTACACGTTGGGTGCAGGCTTTCCTTACTTATCTTGAGATCAGACCTGGTTGTTCCTCTTTTCCTTGTCTTAGTCTCAACCTCCAGGTGGTTCTGAGGATGGAAGGAACTCATATGGGGAAAGCATGGCTTCTCATCTGATACAGAATAAGCCCAGAGTAGAGGCTGCACACTGTGCTTGAGAGAGCAAGACCTGTCCTGACTACCTCTTCCTCTTCCTCCTCCCCTTCCTCCTCCTCCCCTTCCTCCTCCTCCTCTTCCTCCTCCTCCCCTTCCTCTTCCTCCTCCCCTTCTTCCTCCCCCCTCCTCCTCCTCCACCACCATCACCACAGAATTCCTTCTTCCTGCTTTCAGCAATTCCAGCCCATTCTCTGCTCCCTAAATTCACAGTGTCCTGGCTGGCTCATGTCACCTTGACACAATCTAGAGTCATTCCAGGGGAGGAAACCTCCACTGAGGAAATGGCCCCATAAGATCCAGCTGTAGGACATTTTGTTAACTAGTGATGGATGGGGGAGGGCCCAGCCCATTGTGGGTGGGGCCATCCCTGGGCTGGTGGTCCTGGGTTCTATAAGAAAGCAGGCTGGGGGAGGGGCTGGAGTGATGGCTCAGAGGTTAAGAGTATAGGCTGCTCTTCCAAAGGTCCTGAGTTCAATTCCCAGAAACCACATGGTGGCTCACAACCATCTATGAGATCTGATAGCCTCTTTGCACACATGTGCAGTCATAACACTGTATACATAATAAATAAATAAATCTAAGAAAGAAAGACAGAAAGAAAGAAAGAAAGAAAGAGAGAAAGAAAGAAAGAAAGAAAAAAGAAAACAGGTTAGGGGGCTGGAGAGATGGCTCAGAGGTTAAGACCACTGACTATTCTTCCAGAGGTCCTGAGTTCAATTCCCAGCAAGCACATGGTGGCTCACAGCTATCCATAATGTGATCTGGTGCCCTCTTCTGGCCTGCAGGTATACATGCAGGCATAACACTGTATACATAATAATAAACAAATCTTTTTAAAAAAAAAAAAAAGGAAAAGAAAAAGAAAGCAGGCTAAGCAAGCAGCATCCCTCCATGGTCTCTGCATCTGTTCCTGTCTCCAGCTTCCTGCCCTGCTTGAGTTCCTGTCCTGACTTCCTTCAGATAGTCTGTGATGAGGAAGCGTAAGCCAAATAAACCCTTTCCTCCCCAAGTTGCCTTTGGTCATGGTGTTTCATCACAGCAGTTGTGACCCTAAGCCAGACAATGTGTGATGTCATCTCCCTGAAACGCCCAGGACAAGAATAGTAGTGGCTGCGCACATCTTACCAGATCTTCCATGCTCCGACTCAGTCCCTCATTCTTTTGTTTACTTATGCATTTGTGAACAGCACCATAGACCATGGTGAGACCAGCGTCTTCCAGGCACTATGTTCATAACGGAGCTATAGAAAGTCCCTACCTCTGCCTGCTAGAGCTGAGGTGACGTATTCCAAAGGATGGGAGAAAGTGGGAGCAGGGTGGTAACTGACAAAAGTGACCTGGATGGGGCCTGGGCCAGCATCCCAGGGACTTCCTAGACAGTGTCTTGCTTTTGTGTTTAATAAGAAATAAAGCTCAGCAGTTAAGAGCCCTGGGTGTACTTCTAGAGGTCCTGAGTTTAATTCCCAGCAACCACATGGTGGCTCACAGCCATCTGTAATGAGACCTGGTGCCCTCTTCTGGCCTGCAGGCATACATGTAGACAGAACACGGTATATATAATAAATAAATAAATCTTTAAAAAAAGAAAGGAAGGAAGGAAGGAAGGAAGAAGGCAATAAGATGCCAGAATAAGATATGATACCAGGCAGCAGATATTAGAACATATGAGGTTTATTAAATGAGCATGGGGAGAGAAGGAAAGGGGGTGCAGGAGAGGTACCCCAGAGAGAGACAGAGACAGAAGAAGAAGAAGAAGAAGAAGAAGAAGAAGAAGAAGAAGAAGAAGAGAGAGGAGAGAGAGAGAGGGAAAGGGAGTAAGGGAGCAAGAGGGGGACGAGGAGCTAGGTCTGTCCTTTTATATACCAGGCAGGGCCACGCCCCCATGGCAGGTAGGCATGACATCACGGATAGGCAGACTGAAGCCGATTCCTAACACCTGCAGTTCTGGAGATGCCCACTGATTCCCTCAGTCTTCCATATCTCATCCAGGGGCTAAAGCCCCGTATATAATCTGTGCTCTCTACTTGGCACAAGCATCTTCCTTACCGACTCTTGCTGGCACTTCCAGCCTCGCTGGCTCTGGCTTTCTCATCCACACCGTGGTCCATGTCCTCTGAAGCTCACTCAGCCCACTGGCACCTTTCATTGCTTGCTTCCTCATCTGCATGTTTTCCTTGGTCCATTGTCTGTCTCCACCAGACTGTAAAGTCCCTGGGGGAAGGGACTGTCTCACTGGTGTCTGGATCCTGGGAGCTACACAGGCCACTGTGAGGAGCGTTCTGTTCTCAGGGATCACTGGCCCAATGGCTGGATGGTCCTGGGGGGGCACCATGTTTGTTCACTGCTGGTTACCCAATTTGTTCTGGTTAAATATACTCCTAAAGAATTATTAAATTGGCCTTAGACTCAGTTCCTGTTAAGTTCTCTGGATCCGTCTTGAGAAATGCAGCTTGTTGGGAGTGCGTTGTTAGGCAAGCCAGTGTGCTATTCAAATTATTTTAGCAGGCAGGAGGCCTAGGCACAGATGTTTCAATGGGCAAGTGTGCATGAGAGAGAGGCTGCCGGCATCCCAGTGTGGTGGTTTGAATGAGAATGGTCCCCACAGTCTCATCTATTTGAATATTGGGGCTCCGGTTGGTTGGTGGAGTTAGGGGGTGTGGCCTTTGCTAGAGGAGGTGTGTTATGGGGGATGGTTTTTGAGTTGCAAGAGACTCCTGCCTTCCCCAGAGTTTCTTCTCTGCCAATCAAGCTGTGACACCCAGGGCTGCTTTAGCTGCCTGTCACCATGCACCCCACCATCAGAGACTCTAACCCTCTGGAAAAAGAAGGCCAAGTAAACTTTCTTTTATAGGCTGCCTTGGGCATGGTACGTAGCACAGTAATAGAACAGTAACTGAGTCACCAAGTCACTTTAGCGGCCAGCAAAGGAAAGCACACAGCGGCAGGTACAGCGGCTCGCACCTGCAGTCTCAAGACTTGGAAAGCCGGAGGCAGGAGCCCTGTCACCAAAAACGTAAGGTCAACCCAGACAGGCTACATGAGGAAGCCAGTCTATTGTGGGCTACTAAGTGAGGCTTTCTGTCTCAAAACAAAACAACAAACCAAACCAAACCAGACAAAAAAAAACAAGGAGAGAGAGAAAGATGAAGCCCGGAGAATCTGTTGACAGTGACAAGACCCTGCACAAGCTCTGGGGCCATCTGTCTTCATCTCTGCCGAGCAGCAGTGCCCTGAGAAGGCCCTGGAATCTCTGTTAGTGACATCACGCAACATGCAAAGTGCATTTAATGGCAACAACTTGCTATTTCTTCTTGGGTGCTGCGGCAGCCGGGCTCACCTTCTTCTGACAAATGTCCTGTCTTCCAGGCTGCTGTCACTCATCTCCTAAGAGCCGAGCGTGCTGCTCCTTTTGACCCTCTTTACATCCGCATGCCTGTTGCTTTAAGCCCATGATGCCATGATGCATCTGCAGGCAGCGAGCCAGCTGTAAATAGAGCTATGTAGGCGCAGCAGCTTTCCCTTAGGGCAGTGGTTCGCTCCCCTCTGACACTGCGATGACCCTTTAACACAGCTCATGTTGGAATAACCTCCAACCATAGAATTATTTGGTTGCTACTTCATAACTGTGATGTTGCTACTGTTATGAATCGTAATGTAAATATCTGATATGCAGGATGTCTGATCGGGAGTCACAATCCACAAGTTGAGAACCACTGCTTTAGATGAGCACTGACCATCCAGCCATCTCTCCAGTCCTCTCTGCCTGGTCTTTTTTTTTTTTTCTTTCCAGAGCTGAGGACAGAACCCAGCGCTCTACCACTGAACTAAATCCCCAACCCCCTCTCTGCCTGGTCTTAAATGTTTATTTTCACTTCAAATGTTCACTTGGTCATCTGGTCAGTGTATTATCACAGTCATAGAAAAGTAACTAAGACACTGTCTCCTTCTCATGAGTGGTCATGGCACCGTTTCCCCATTTGACACTCCAGATCGTTCACAGTTGAGGATCACTTCCTTTTCATCCTTACCAGGGACTCTCCTATGCTGACAACATTCAGATGACTCAGATGAGAGAGTGCACAACTGAAGTTAAAATAAATGTTTAAGAACAGGCAGAGATGCCGGGCGTGGTGGTGCACGCCTTTAATCCCAGCACTCAGGAGGCAGAGGCAGGTGGATCACTGTGAGTTTGAAGACAGCCGGGTCTACAAAATGAGTCTAGGACAGCCAAGGCTACACAGAGAAACCCTGTCTTGAAAAACCAAAAAAACAAAACCAAAAAACCAGGCAGGGAGGGCTGGAGAGATGATGGCTCAGCAGTTAAGAGATATTTTTTGCTCTTGTAGAGGAGCTGGGTTCAGTTTCCAGATCCCACATGGGAGCTCACAACTGTTTATCACTCCAGCTCCAGAGGATTGTACTCTTCCAGCATCCACAGACACCAGGCACACATGATGCACTTACATACATGCAGGCAAAACAATCAAACACATAAAATAAAGGGATCTTTTTCTCTTTCTTTCTTTCTTTCTTTCTTTCTTTCTTTCTTTCTTTTTGACTTTTCCAGACAGGGTTTTTCTGTGTAACAGCTCTAGTTGTCCTGGAACTCTCTCTGTAGACCAAGCTGGCCTCGAACTCACAGAGATCCTCCTGTCTCTGCCTCCCAAGTGCTGGGATTAAAGGCATGCACCACCACCACTTGGCTAGGATCTTTTTCTTAGAAGAAGGCAGAGGAGGAGGAAAGAAAGAAGGAAAAAAAGAAAGAAAGAAAAGCAACTAGCAGTTTCTGTCTCATATTTGCCTCCCTTTTTGGCAGTGAGGAAACACACTGGGGAAGGAAGCACAGCTCTGCCAGTATCCAAAAGCAAATCAGCTGCCATGCCTGACCCAGCACTGAGGATGCATTTGGCTACCAGTAAGTCATATGTGTCTCTAGCGGGGAGCTGCATGGCTTCAGCTCTGAAGTTCACCCTCCCCAATGCTGAATTAAGGGCTCCAAGATGGATCTAGGTCCCATTTATCCATGACAGCATTTTAATTAGCTTCCATTTTTGAAAAATGGTCATAGCCGTTTGGGTCATTATCCTGACATGATTCATCAGAGCACTTCCTTTTCAAAGGAAGATGTGTCAAAAGAAAGTATCTGCAAAGATGGGCCTGGCTGTTGTCAGCACAGGAGAGGAAGTGGTCCTCAACTGAACAATCTGGAGTGTCAAATGGGGAAACGGTGTCATGACTTCTTACAGGAAGAAGACAGTGACTTAGTTACTTTCCTGCCGCTGTGATAAAACACTGATCAAAAGACAACCTAGGGAGGAAAGGGTTCACTTCGGTTTACAGTCTATAGTCCATCTTGAAGGGCAGTCAGGGCAGGAATTAAAGGCGGATCCCCGGGGAGGAACTGAGGTACAGACCATGGAGGGGTGCTGCTTATTGGCTTGCTCCCCCTGCCTTGCTCAGCTTGAATTTTTTTTTTTTTTTTTGAGACAAGGTTTCTCGGTATAGATTTAGCTGGCGGAGACTTGGTTTGTAGACCAGGCTGGCCTTGAACTCATAGAGATCCACCTGCCTTTGCTTCCCAATGCTGGGATTACAGGCATGCGTCACCATGCCTGGCCTTCAGCTTGAATTTTTTTTTTTTTAAGATTTATTTATTTATTACATACGCAGTGTTCTGCCTGCATGTAGGCCTGTACTCCAGAAGAGGGCACCAGATCTCATTATAGATGCTTGGGAGCTACCATGTGGTTGCTGGGAACTGAACTCAGGACTTCTGGAAGGGCAGCCAGTGCTCTTAACCTCTGAGCCATCTCTCCAGCCCCAGCTTGAATTCTTATACACGCCAGTATACACTCCACTATACAGAATGTATACACTTATACATTCTTACACACTTGGGCCGTCTGTCCGAGAAAGTGCCCTACATACTTGCCACAGGCAGTGTAGTGGCAGCATCTTCTCAACTGAGGTTTCCCTTCCCAGATGACTCTAGCTCATGTCAAGTTAAAACAACAACAACAACAACAACAACAACAACAACAACAACAACAAACCCAGAACAACTGACTCTTGTCAACTTGACACACCAATACACTACTATTAAACCACAACTCTTCCTTTCTTGTTTATCCTCAATATTTCATATTTATATCAACATCATGATAGAAAACATAAACAACTTTAAAAGCTTCACCATCTTTACATTTTTCATCACCTGAAAGTCCAAAGCCTCAGTTGTGGTGGCGCACACCTTTTATCCCAGCACTCAGGAGGCAGAGGCAGGTGGGTCTCTGTGAGTTCGAGGCCAGCCTGGTCTACAAAGCAAGTCCAGCACAGGCAAGGCTACACAGAGAAAACAACTCTATCTCAAAAAACCAGAAAAACAAAACAAAACAAAAAAACCAAAACCTCCAAAGTCTCTTTAAAAATCCAACATATTTTAAAAGTTCAAAGTCTCTTAACTTTGGACTCCTGTGAAATAAAAAAAATAAGTTAATATTTCCTCACTTCAAGAGGGCATAGTCACAATCTGAAAAACAAAAAACAAAAACAAAAACAAAAAAAAAACCCTCAAAAGTAACAACAATAAAAAACCAAACTCCAATCATGCAGATAACTCAGTCCCCAGTGCCTGGGACGTATGATCGTCTGGGCTCCAGAGCCTTTGCAGTTCCATTTCCAGACTCAGCCATTCATAGCACACATGATTCAACTCGTAGGCTCAGGCCAGCTCCACGCTGCAGCCACCATCCTGCCATCTCCAATATGGCCTGTTCTGGCCTCTCAGAGTGCCAAGCCTCAGCTGTTCTCCATGACCCTCTGTGCCTTCAAAGCTAGCTAGATGTGAGAGACTTTGACACATTACCAAGTTTGGCTACCAGCCTTGGCTCCCTCTGGACCACAGCTTTAGTGTGCTTACCCTAAGGAAACACTCCCAGATTTCACCTCAGTGATGCTGGTCTCCTCCTCCTCCTCTTCCTCCTCTTCCTTCTTCTTTTTGAGACAGGGTTTCTCTGAGTTGTTTTGGTTGTCCTGAACTTGCTTTGTAGACCAGGCTATCCTTGAATTCACAGGGATCCACCTGCCTCTGCCTCCCAAGTGTTGGGATTAAAGGCGTGCGCCACCATGCCCAGCTGTGCGCTCTCTCTCTCTCTCTCTCTCTCTCTCTCTCTCTCTCTCTCTCTCTCTCTCTCTCTCTCTCAAGATTTATTTATTTATTATGTGTACAGTGTTCTGCTGTAGCCCTGACTGTCCTGGACTCGATTTGTAGACCAGGCTGGCCTCAAACTCACAAAGATCCACTTGCCTCTGCCTGGCTGTGCGCTACCACGCCTGGCTAACATCACAGATTCTTAATTCAGATATATATCGTACAAACTTCCCTGAAGAATCTTTAAGGGACTCTCCTCTAAGCTCCTGCAGAACAGCTCACTAAGCTCTAAAAACTATTCAATGGCTTTTTTTTAAAAAAGCAATTTATACATTTATTATTATTGTAAGATGTGTGGCAGAATCCCTATCTGTCATACTTTTTTTTTTTTGTACACTATTCAAGCTAGAGTCATTGGGAAGAAGGAACCTCAATTGAAAAAAGTGCCTCTATCAGACTGCACATAGGCAAGGCTGTACAGCATTTTCTTGATTGACAATTGATGTTGTCCCAGGGTGTATAAAAAAACAAGTTGCGGGGCAGGAGAGATGTCTCAGAGATTAAGAGCACTGGCTGCTCTTCCAGAGGTCCTGAGTTCAATTCCCAGCAACCACATGGTGGCTCCCATCTATAATGAGATCTGGTGCCCTCTTCTGGCGTGAAGTTGTACATGCAGGTAAAACATTGTATACATAATAAATAAATCTTTTTAATATATTTTATTAATTTATTCATATTACATCTCAATTGTTATCCCATCCCTTGTATCCTCCCATTCCTCCCTCCCTCCCATTTCCCCTTACTCCTCTTCCCTATGACTGTGACTGAGGGGGACTTCCTCCCCCTGTATATGATAATAAATAAATAAATAAAAAACTGGGAGGCAGAGGCAGGTGAATTTCTGTGAGTTCAAGGCAAGCCTGGTCTACACAGCAAGTCTAGAACAGCCCAGCCAAGGCTACACAGAGAAACCCTGTCTCAAAAAACCAAAACAAAAAAACAAAAACCCCAAAACAACAACAACAACAAAACCGAAAAACCCAACCAAACAAAACAACAACAAAAAGAAGCTGAAGCCCCAAAGACTGGACACCCCTTCTACTTCTTCGTGCTGTCTTAAACACCCCTCAACTCAAAGTCCCTCCTACTCTTTAATCCCTGTCAGATGGTTTCTTGCTCTGCCTCTTGACCTAAGGTTAACTTAATTAAATCCTGTGTACAGATAGCTCTTGGATTACAGGTGTGTGCTAGGGCTGAGCTGCACCTTAGTCACCTGTTTAATAATAAACAAAAAGTTCTTGGATTAAACTAAGGATTTACAGTTCACAATCTCAGGGATCACAATGGGATCAGAGATCCTGTAACAGTCTTTGGTCCAGTGAAGAGGAACTGAGAAGTCATACAAATCAGAGGTGGCAAACTCATGTCACGCCACCTGCTCCTCCTGCCCACACTGTAAAAAACTTTCAACTCAGTGGACAGTGACCAACAACCAGTGAATCCGGATCCTAGTTCCTCCTGTCAGCGGCCTGCTAAAACGCTGCAGAGCTGACACTCAGATGCTAGGCATGTCGCTGTGATCTTGGGCTCCCCGCACTCTGTGCTAGCAAATGGAAGCCATTTAACATCCTGTATCCCCGCCCCCCCCCCCCCCCCCCCGAGAAAAGCTGTGTGGAAGTCCTAGAAGTTCAGTGTGCAGCCTTATTTAGAAATAAGATCTTGGCTGGAGTGAGCTTGAGGCATCTGCTGCAACAGTACCTGTGTCCTCCTGAGAAGAGAAATTTGCCTTTCTTCTTTTTCAATTTCATTTTGGTTTAAAAGCCATTATAAGCAAAGACTTTAAAAAATTAGAGAGACAGAGAAAGAGAGAGAAAGAGAGAGAGAGAGAGAGAGAGAGAGAGAGAGAGAGAGAGAGGAGATCTCACTAAACTTGGAGCTAGGCTGGTAGCCAGTACCCACAGCAATCCTCCTGCCTCCTGCTGTGTTGATAGGGCATGTAGCCAGCCACTCCTGGCTTCATGTGCCAGCACTGGGATAAGAATCCAGGTCCCCCAGCTCACACAGCAGGCACTCTCTCATCCACCATACCATCACTCCAGCCTGCAAGGACGCTTGCTTCATTATAGGAAAGGAAATTTGGACACAGAGGCAAGTATGCATAGAAGGAGGAAGACACAGGAAGATGGCTGCCCACGAGCCAAGGCTTGGGCAAGGTTAGGTCACCCAGCATTCCCAGGAGCCAGCCCCATCTCAGCTGTTAGCATCTAGAATGGCAAGATATTTAATTTCCAGGGTGTCACCCTGTTAAGTGCTACCTTTTTACAATAGCCTTGGGAAGTGAAGAAGACATTGATGATGGTGCAGTCATCTTAAATTAATGGTTATTGGGTGCACTGGGATTTTTTGTTTGTTTGTTTGTTTGTATGTTTTTGTTTTTTGAGACAGAGTCTCATGTATTGAGCTGGGTGGTGATGGTGCACACCTTTAATCCCAGCACTCAGGAGGCAGAGGCCAGCAGATCTCTGTGAGTTTGAGGCCAGCCTGGTCTACAAAGCAAGTCAAGGACAGCCAAGGCTACACAGAGAAACCCTGCCTCGAAAAACTCATGGGGTGAAAAAAAAAAAGAAACAAAAAAGCAAAGCAGAACAAAAGATAATCTTGAACTTCTGGTCTTACTGATTCCAAGTCATAGGCATGGACCAGTACCCCCACTCTCGTATGGTGAAGGGACCCAATACCTGGGACCCAGGGCCGAGCAGTTAGGACACCAGTGGCTAGCCACTTCCAACAAGTGTGATTAGCAGCCAAGACACTGTGAGTACGAGGCCTCTTGACTCACACAGTCCAGCGCTCAGCACCACCTGCTCATGGATGCTCTGATGGTTAGTGATGGTGGCCAGCCTGGTGGAATCCAGCCTCACCTCCATGATAAACCCAAGGACACAACTAAGGGGGGGATTCCTAGATTGCGCTAACTCAAAAGGCAAGACTCCACCCTAAGTGTAGGTGGTACCTTTCCTTCCATGGGTTGGGGTCCTGGTCTGAGTAAAAAAGGAAAAAGCAGAGGCCTGGAGAGATGGCTCAGTGGTTAAGAGCACTGTCTGTTTTTCCAAAGGACTTGGGTTCCATTCCCAGCACCCGCTTGGCAGCTCACAACCGCCTGTAACTTCAGTTCTGAGGGATCGGACACCCTCATACCAATGCATATAAAATAAAATAAAATAAAAAGGAGAGAGCAGGCTGAGCACCAGCACCCATTGTCCTTCTGTTTCCTGACTACAGATGTATGTAGGTGTGGGTAGACACTACGTAGTCTTGGTCAAGGTTCAGCCTATGGTTGACCAGCTCAACACACACACACACACACACACACACACACACACACACACACACACACACACCACACACACACATACACACACACACACACCACACACACACACACACACACCCTTCCCCATGTCTGTCCTCAAGCTGTCAGCACGGGAGACAGACTCCTTCCCTGGCTTGTGTCACAGTCCCCCCCCCTTTCCTTTTCCCAGCGTGAGATTCCTGGCAGAAATTCCAGTTCCTTGGGGTCCGTTGTCACAGTAGTCTGATAGCTGAAGCGGGGGGTGGGGGTGGGGGGGGTGGGGGGGTGGAGGGTGGCACATGTGCCTGTCTGTAGAATAGCTTTGGTCCTGCCAGGATGGTGGCAGCTTCTTCCTGCTGTCCAATCTGATGGCCTGCCAGGAGTTTGCACCCCCAACTCCCAACTCGCCCTCCCTACATAACGAGCTCTGTGCAATCTAGAGTGGCTGCCATGGGTTCCTCCTTCTCCTCAGAACAAAGCTCCACGCCTCCTGGAATCCTGTTTCCCCGCTCCCACCCTCATGAGCTGACAGCTCTTGAGTAAATCACTTGGCTCCCCAGCTTCCGGTTTCTCCTAAGAAAAATGAAGGTTTCTTTAGTCTCTTCTGTCAGGGGAGCTTTGTCTCTTCAAGGGCTGCCCCAGGCTCGCCCTGAGGGCTGAGACAAAGGTTCTCAAACTTCAGCTCCCAAAGGCATTGCCTCAGGAGCGGGGCAGGAATCCAGGTGCCACACCCAGCACTGTGAAGCCACCGGCCTGGAGCCTGGCCCAAGGAGCTGCATTCCAGGAGACCCAGCCTCAGGCACACTGTTGCCTTGTTAAGACTGACAAGCTTCAGGGCCCAGGAGATGGCTGGAAGAACACCTGAATCCTATCTGAGCACGCTCTTCAGACTGGCTGGTCTCATGACGGACACTTTTTTTTTTTCTTGCTCCTTCCTCCGACTTCACAGTCAGCAGGCTCTCTTTTATTCCAAGAAAGCAGGTTCCTAATTTGGCTAATGGATGTAGTAAGAAGTTTGTTTGTTGGCTCTTGGTGACTCCTAGGATCTTCAGAGGGGCATAGATCAGACGTTACACAGCCAGAACCACATGTAAATTGTATGGTGGCATTTGTCCCCTGGGGACCCAGAGCTGCCCAGTTGTGGCTTCTGGACATGCCATGGTGGCTCAGGGGAGTAGTTAGATCTTTTTGCTGACATCTGCCACCCTAGAGAGGATTCTTTTTTTTTTTTCTTTTTGGTTTTTCGAGACAAGGTTTCTCTGTGGAGCCTTGACTGTCCTGGACTTGCTTTGTAGACCAGGCTGGCCTCGAACTCACAGTGATCCTCCTGCCTCTGCCTCCTGAGTATCTTTTTTTTTTTTTAAGATTTATTTATTATAAGTGCACATTATATCACATTTTAGAGGGTTGTGAGCCAACAAGTGGTTGCTGGGAATTGAACTCAAGACTTCTGGAAAAAGTCAGTGCTCTTAACCTCTGAGCCATCTCTCCAGCCTTCCCTAGAGAGATTTTTGTCTTTTCACCACAAAATTGCAGTTCAGGACCAGTGCCAGGACTTAGGCGCTGGGAGGCAGAGGCAGGCAGATCTCTGTGAGTTCAAGGCCAGCCTGGTCTACAGAGTGAGTTCCAGGACAACCAGGGCTACCCAGAGAAACCCTGTCTCAAAAAAAAAAAAAAAAAAAAAAAAAAAAAAAAAAAAAAAAGGAAAGAAAAGAAAAGGGGGCTAGACTTCTCTTCCCCGAGCTCGATCCCTGTATAATTCGGCCATTTTGGCTATTTTACTCTCTTGGCTCTGGTCACCTCTCTTGGCCAGTGGCTCCTCTCTTCTCTCATGTCTAGTTTAGTCTCCTGGCCATGTTCAGCCTGACCTCTTCCCTCTGCCTGCTTTCTACCTTGTATCTACGGTAAAAAAACAAACAAAAAACTTCCCTGTACATTAGGAGTAGTACTGTCCCCTTCTATTATTTCTTTTTTATTTTTTCCATTCAGACTGTGAAATTGAATTTCCTCCTTGAAGCCATATTTGAATCACCCAAAAGATTTAAATGTTCCTAGTATAGCTGGGTTGGAACAGAATCTGGGGAGCTGGGGCCTGCACACGGATATGTCCTTCTGTTTTACGTATTGTTTATGTATTTGTAGATGCGGATGGAGTGCACAGAGGGCAGCTTGCCAGAGACAGTTCTCTCTTCTTACCACACTGGTCCTAAGGATCAAACTTCCGTCATTAAGCTTGCCAACATGCTCCTTTACCCACAAAGCCATCATGTCAGCCCCACAGTAATAGTCTTAAACATTTCACCTAATTGATCTGAGCTACATAGTGTGAAAAGCTTTGATCATGGTGTTCACTCAGGAGGAAGGTAGTAAGGGACCGGGTGGGGGTGGGGGGGCTGGGGGAGCAGGGAGGGGAGAGGAGACAGCCAGGGAGGGGCCTGAAAGGGCACATGCATGTCCTTGCCTTCCTCTGGCTGAGCCCCAGGTCCGAGGAAGCTGTTTGATCTCCCTTTAGGTAGCTGGATATGACTGGGCTTCGATGGTGACTAAGTCCCCGGGTACTGGGAACAAATGGCCCAAGGGACAGGTTTGGTGTGGACACTCAAATTACAGATCATGGAGAGAGTCCTTGTAGCCTGGAAGAAACTTGTGATTTGGACCATAGAAGTGGTGGCCAGTTAGACTGGACAGACAGAGTGAGTCAGTCACACCACAGACATACACTCTGGGATTCCCACATCCATTGTTTTTGGCCTGTGATACTGGCTGACTTGCAAAACCCTGTCAGGGTCCCAGCGTGCTCTCCTATAAAACAGGATGGGTCCTCTCAGCTGTTTGAGAGGGGCTGTGCTGGTTAGCGGTCTTGTCAACTTGATGCAAGTTCGAGTCATCTGAGAAGGAAGACCTTCAGTTGAGAAACTACAGGCCATGTATCTACCACGTACACGGCCTGTGGGCAAGTCTGTGGGATATTTTGTTAATTAATGATTCATGTAGGGGGGCCCAGGCCACTGTGGTTAGTGGTCCTACCCAAGGAGATGGAGAGATGGCTAAGTGGTTAAGAGCACTGGATGCTCTTCTAGAGGACCTACCCAGAGTCTACACGATGGCTCACAATCATCTGTACTTCCACTTCCAGGGCAGTCTGGTGCCCTCTTGTGCCCTGTTTGGGCATAGCATGCACATCTTAGACATGCAGGCAAAACATCAGGACACAAAAAAATATAAATAATTAAAAAAAAAAAAAAAGCAAGCTGAGCAAGTCAAGACAGTAAGCAGCACCCCTCCATGGTTTCTACTTAAGTTCCTGCCTCTAGGTTTCTGCCCTGTTTAAGTTCTGCCTATTTTTCCTTCATAATAAGTAGCCAGATGAAATGAACCCTTTCCTCCCCAAGTTGCTTTTGATCACAGTGTTTATCATGGCAATGGAAAAAGGCAGGGGGAGGTCTGTGAGTTCGAGGCCAGCCTGATCTACAGAGTGAGTTCCAGGACAGACATCCAAAACTACACACAGAAAAACAACAACAACAACAACAACAACAACAACAACAACAACAACAGTAAAGTAGGTCAGTGAGGAAGAAAGTTGTCTTTGTTGATGTTTGGGACCCATGAAGAACTGTGTTCAGTTAATCCTGGAGGGGCGTTTTCCTCCACAGACCTGCACGTGGCCGTGTGGATGTCCTGAGGATGCCAGTGTGAGGCAACTAGAAGTCTCCCTTACGCCTCAAAACTAAAGTTGTCTCCAGGGAGATCAGCGGCAACTCTGAGGAGAAAGTGAGGGAGTGGAGAAACAGAGATTGTTTTAGCTTTATCACGAATCAACTGAGAGATGTCTTGAATTGGTGGGACTTCGTTCCCTGCACCTCAGAGGACTGGCTGCTAAGACAGAAAGTTAAATCTAGCTTGATAACTGAAGAAACATATGTTCTGGGCACCTGAGCAGTGCAGCTTAAAAACAAACTTTCTCAGCTAGGTGGATCTCTGGGTTCAAGGCCAGCCTGGTCTACAGAGTGAGTTCTAGATCAGCCAGGGCTACACAGAGAAACCTTGTCTCAAAAAACTCAAACCAACCAACCATCCAACCAACCAACCAACCAAACAAACAAAAACCCAAACCAAAAGCCAACAAGCTTTCTGGGGCAAGAGCGATGGCTCAAGGCAAGAACGTGTTACTCTTGCAGAGGACCCAGCTTGGGTTTCTAGCACCCGCATGGTGGCTCACAACCACGGGCAACTCCAGTTCTAGGAGTTCGATGCCCTCTTCTGACCTCCACGGGCACCAGACACACATGGAGTACACTTCTATCCAGAATGCATAGACATTATTGTTTCCCTGTACATTTTACATTAGAGAATATACTTCATTTAAAAATTTCCTCATATTACTTATTAATTATGTAGGTGTAGGGGTGTGTGTGTGTGTGTGTGTGTGTGCTGGAAGGGCAGCCAGTGCTCTTAACCACTGAGGCATCTCTCTAATCCCTCTCTTTTTTTAAAAAATTAAATAAACCCCATAGTGAAATATCACTGCTCATCTGTCAAAATGATTAAAATAAAAAACAGTGGGCATAGTAAACACTGGCCAAGGGCACTGAGGCTGGATTTCCCATAAACTGTGGCTGGGAATGTGAAACGGTACAGCCACCTGCAGTGGATCCACCTATGATCCGGGCCACACCTTCTGCTGGCAGCCTGTATATAAGGACGTGGACCAAGGAAGCGTTCGCTCTTTGCCTGCTCGCCCCCTCATTGGCAAGTCCATTCCTTCACTGGCATTGGAAGCCACTTCTTCAGGATTCCAGTGCATACGGAAGGCCAGCCGAGATGCCCAGCTTCGTGAACTGAATGGCTACTGGATTCTTGGACCAGTAGATAGCCATTGCTGGACTGCTGGACCACAGCTGTAAGCCGCTCTAACAAACGCACCTTTTATGCCTCTCTGTAGAGTCACTCCATCAGGTCTGCTCTTCTAGAGAACCCTGACCAATACAGCCTCGTAGAAAGCAGTTCAGCTGTTTTGTAAGAAACAATGCATAGCACACAGGCCGGTAAGATGGCTAAGTGAGTAAAGGTGCTTGCGGCCAGGCCTGATGACCTGAGTTCAAAACCCAGGTCCCACATAGTAAAAGAGAACACACACTCACAAGTTGTCCTCTGACCCACACAGGCATGCACCCACACACATGAAACAAGTAAATGAATAAAATTTAAAAACAAAACAAGCATACAACTGCTGTAAGGACCAATGATTTTTGTAAATGTTAGGGATAATTATAATTGCCAGGAGCAGCCGGCCACATGTCCTTCAAGGCGACTGAACCGGCTGCCATGCATGAGGGCCAAGGAATGCAGTTTAGTGATAAAGAGAGGGACAAACTCTCCAACACACCACTTGGGTGACTCTCTAGAACATTCTACAGAGTGAAAAAAAAAATCCCAAGAAGGAAAAGAGAGGGAAGCGTGTATGAATATTAAATGGCAACGGGAAGGTTCCTGTGGGTGCTGGAACCATCTGGAGTCTTTTTTGTTTGTTTTTAACAAGTTGGGGTTTCTGTGTAGCCTTGGCTGTCCTGGATTGACCAGGGTGGCCTTGAACTCCATGGAGATCCATCTGCCTCTGCCTCCCTGAGTGCTGGGATTAAAGGCGTGTGCTACAACACTGAGCAATCCATATAGAGTCTTAACTTTATTTGCAGATATGTGAACAGAAAGATGAAAACACCATACAGAGTACAACTCACACCAATGAATTAAAGCGAAGTGGGTGACGGTTGACAGGTGGGCGAATTGTATCACTTGGTGGCCTGCTTTTTTGTTTTGTTGTGTGTATGCAAGTGGCAGTAAGAAGATACCTTTCAGGAGTTGCTACTCACCTTCTTTCCACCATGTAGGTTTGGGGGACCAAACTCAGGTCGTCGGGTTTGTTCAGCCTGTGTGTTTATCCTCTGAGCCAGCTTGTCAGCCTGCTAGCTACTTTTGATTTATTCAGTCTAAGATGAATTCTTATTTGTACACTCATTTTATTTGAATTTTTACAAATATGATCTATCTGTCATCTATCTATCTATCTATCTATCTATCTATCTATCTATCTATCTCTGGACAAGGTCTCATATAGCCCAAGCTGGCTTCAAACTTACGCTATAGATGAGGAATACCTTGAATTTGTGATCCTCCTGCCTCTGCCTTCTGAGTGCTGGGGTTACGGGCATGTGCCACCATGCCCAGCTTTTTGTAGCACTGAGGACCTGACCCAGGCCTTCATAAAGTTAAGCAAGTCCTCAACTAACTTGGCTACATCCCCAGCCCGAATATGATTTACTTTTAAAATATAAGCCTCTTTTAAAAATAAGCCTTGTCATATTTGTAGCGGTTGCTTAAGCCTTGCTAAGCTGGAACCTGAAGATCTTGTTCCTTTCTTGGGCTGCTGGGGGGGCCAGGAAGAAGTCAGAAACTGCCTGGTGTGGTGGCACATGCCTTTAATCCCAGCAATCGGGAGGCAGAGGCAGAGGCAGATGGATCTCTGTGAGTTCAAGGCCAGCCTAGTCAACTTCTATTGCAAATGAAAACTTGATTTCTTCCTAATACCTTCTGCCTGAGGTCATGTCACATGGTCCTGAGAGTCACCTGCATCCTCACAGGCCCCAGAGATGTCTGCATTTCCTGAACCATCAGCATGCGCCTGGTTCTTCTTCACCTCTCTCTGAAAGCCACGGCTGCTGGTGCTCCTGTTCTGTCCCATCTACCTCTGTCCCCGCCTAGCCCCAGACACCCTTTTTTCTCTTTGCATTATCAGGGCCAGGCCTCTCCTTGCTGCATAAGCACAACACATTTGTTCTTCAGAGGCTGTCCTGCCTGGATATTGTCACCAGCTCCCTTGGGAAGGATGGTACCCACCTCACTGCTAACGGTTTTCCTTTCTGAATTCCCATGAGCACATCTGACCTGCCCAGGACTGAGATCTGTCATCTGTGAGCAAGGCGGAGGGTTAGTTTGCACATAGGCTGCCAGGTGAGCCTTGGTGGGTGGGCCTTGTGTCTGCTGGGGCAAGGCCAAGGAACGGGCCCTGTTTCGGTATCCGCACGTGCTGCGCCGGTATGCTGAGGAAGCAGTTTCATCGCTCTAGGTTTAGACTGACAGGGCATCCTCTCCTGTCTTCTCATGCAGGAAATGTCACTGAACTCACTGTGGAGGGAGAGCAGGGACTGGGTGCTTCCTAGGCGTGTGTCACTTTGTGCAGTGGACGGAGCCCTGGCTCCTTCCAGCAGAGCTTAACTAGGACACGTTGCTGTTTTGGATTACCCACTTCTGCCTCTTGTTACTATGGAAGAAATGTTCTTCCTCAGCCATTAGAAAGCAGCTCAAAATAGAAGATTCCGTCCAACCGAAGCCCCAGAGAAGAAAGGGCTCCGGGCTTGCCAACGAGTCTGATGGCACCGTGGGAAACAGATGAAGGAAATTGCTTCATTTTAATTCTAGCTTTTTTTTTTTTTAAGACATTTGCTTTGTTGGTATGCACACAGATACACGGAAGGAACAGAGATTGGTGACCTGAAAGGCATTTCTTCTCCCTGGCTTTAGATGCTGTATTTCCCTCTAGTTTTTGACAAGTCCCTGCCAGCAGATAGAGACAGACAGAGGGACAGCCAATGCTCCTTCCAAGAAGTAGCCTCAGCCCAAACTTGTGTGTGTGTGTGTGTGTGTGTGTGTGTGTGTGTGTGTGTGTGTTAACCTGAAAGTACTGAGCACCTATCCCAGTGTATTTGAGAAACTCTTTGGAATAATTCTTCCTCCGTTACTTGCTGGAGTGTGTGTGTGTGTGTGTGTGTGTGTGTGTGTGTGTGTGTGTGTGTGTGTTGGAGAACAGCATGTGGGGTGGTAGGGAGTAGGATAGGATGAAGAGGACTTTTTTTTTTTTCTTAGTGGACAGGGTCTCTCTGTGATGTAGCCCTGACTGTCATGGAACTTGCTAAGTAGACCAAGCTGGCCTTGAATTCACAGAGACCCACTATATTTTCAGGGACTGGGATTAAAGGCTCTGCTTTGTTTTTTGTTTTGTTTTTCCTCAGAGACAGGGTTTCTTTGTGTAGCCTTGGCTGTCCTAGAGTAGCTTTGTAGACCAGGCTGGCTTCGAACTTGCAGTGACCCGCTTGCCTCTGCCTCCCAAGTGCTGGGATTAAAGGCATCAGCCACTACCGCCTGGCTGTTTTTTTTTTTAAAGGCTTATTCCTTTTATTTTATGTATATAAGCGTTGGTCTGCATATATGTTTGTATACCACATGAAAGCAGGTACCTTCGGAGGCCAGAGGAGGGAGCCAGATCCCCTAAAACTGGAATAAATGACCATCGTGAGCTGCTGTGGGAGTGCTGGGAACTGAATCATGCTGTCTGCAAGAGCAGCCGGTGCTCTGAATCGCTAAGCGTCTCTTCAGTCTGGTTTGCTGTTCTAAATGATATCTGTGTGACTGTCGAGCAGTGATGTTTCCATCCTCTAGCAGCTCTTAGTGACTGTCACCAGCCCTAGGGACTCTCAGGAAGCAGTCACATTCCCCTTGGTCCCAGGCATGCCTTCAAACTGTGGGGTTTCTCCCAGGGTCACCCTTAAACTCTAGGACTTAGCAATGTTTGCTCTCCCAGCGTTCCTGTGGCCCAGGAATGCAGTAGCTCGGCTGGCCCAGATTTTGGGCTGCAGCCAGGGTCACTGCCTCTCCGTGTGTTCTCAGGTAGCTGCTGGCAGGCCCCAGGTCCCTGTTGTTCCATGGGCCTTTCTGTAGGGCACCTTACACTAGCAGGTGGTTTCCCTCAGGGTGGGCAGGGACAAGGCTGATAGAGACCAACTCAGGCCTGTCTTATCACCAAATTTTAGAACTTACCTGTAGCTTGAGGTTGGGACCCTTGGGGACCCCTGAGGCTGTTGCCTCCCATGTCTGTCCTGTTCTTTCCTTCCTTCTTTCTTTCTTCTTTTCTTTTTTTCTTTCTTTCTTTTCAAGACATGTTTTCTCTGTGTAGCCCTGGCTGTTCTGGACTCACTTTGTAGACCAGGCTGGCCTCGAACTCACAGAGTTCCATGGATAAAGCCCTGTGCCACCATGCCCAGCTATCTCACAGCTTCTTACCCAGGGCCACTAAGGCCCAGACAGTTGTCTCCGCTCCTTTCCCACCACCTATCCTGCCTCTATCTCATGCCTCCCGTCCTTCCCCAGGCTGCCCTTGCTTGCCGGCTAAGCACGGCTTAACTCCTGCGTACCACCTTCAGGAGATCCGTATGAATATTCCGAGTCAGACCGAGCGTCTCTCACCCAGGTCCCACTGTGACCTGAGCAGGGTTCCATCTGGAACGTGGAGGCTACCTAAGAACTCTCTGGTGTGTCTGTCTTCCTGGGCCGGAGGGCTGGCAGGGAGCAGCTGAATCTCGGAGCCGAAGTCTTGCACAGTACTAGCCCTGGCCACCAAGCCCTGACAGAGCATGAATAATGGATTAGCCACACCTTGAACCTGAGAACACATTCAACAGAGTTGCCTTTCATGGCTGGAGCCCAACATAGGGAACAGTCCGTCCTGAATAATCGTGTGGTGTGATTGCGTCTCTGGAAGGTGGTGCTCTGTCCTCCGTTTCTTTTCCATGCAGCCTTGGGCATGGTGGAATTTTCCTTCCCCCTTTGGTCCTTGACAACCACCTCTTCTCTGCCCTAAGACCTAAACAGGGCCATCCATCTCCACACGGAGTGACAGTGCCTGCAGCTGCTTGTGCCCTAGACCCTAATGACTTGGCCTTCCTCACTCCAAGGCCCCTGACAAACCATGCTCACAGTGACTGCTGGGGATGGGAAAAGCCATTATCTTCCTGTCATTAGTCCGTACTCATTGGGGGAGACCCGTTGGTGGTGACTTTTCTTCTACCCAAATTCTAAGAATCAGTGTAGTGAGGGACAGTGGCTCAGATGTGGATAAAGATCCCCTGGAAGCGATTTGGGGTCGACGCTCTGTGGTGGTTAATAGTAGTTGTTGACTTGATAGGATCTCACCCTTCCTAGTGCTGCCACCTTCAAATACACTTCCTCATGTTGTGGTGCTCCCCCTCCCACCCCCTCCCATAAAATTAGTTTGTTCCCACTTCATAAGTGTAACTTTGCTACTGTTACGAACTGCAATGTAAATATCGGATGCGACCCACGGGTTGAGAACCACTGCTCTAGAATCACCCAGGAGACGTGACTCAGGGGACATCTTCAAGGGGTTCTCTATTAGGGCCATTGAAATGGGAAGACCCCCCTCACCTTACATAGGGGCCACAGTATGCCACCGCTGGGGCTCCAGGCTGCACAAAAAGGAAAAAGCCAGCTAGCTGAGTATCACTGTTCATCCCTCTCCGCTTCCTGCGGCCACGCCTCCCCGCCTTGAAGCTGTGTGTCCCCTTGAACTGTTTGCTGCACAAACCCTTTCTCCTCTAAGTTGCTTTTGGTCACAGGGACCAGAAAGTAACCACCGCCCCCTCCTAGCTCTGTCTGCTCTGCTCAGCCACTCTGAGCTGTGGAATTGACTTCAAAGGGACCTGCTCCAGGAGGCGTTGGAGGTGGCTCAGTACATCACTGAGCATGGAATTGCTTGGAGTCTCACTTAGGCTAGAGGAGGCCAGCCCCAAGCAGCGCTGTCTCTCACTGAGTCTAGTCCTTGAGGAAGACTTTGCTTTACCCCTTCGGGGGTTACAGCCCCTCAGGCTGTAGTTTCATATTACACCCACTCCAATGTCCATTTTCACTGCGGTGCCTGGACTTCGTGACAAGGATGGCCATTGTGGCAGGGTTCTGGCCAGGCCTGGCCCCTGAAGCACAGAGTCTGTTGAATAGACTGATTGTCTTTGCTGCTGACCTTCCACCCAAGCCCCCCACCGCAGTTAACCCTTACTGTGCATCTCTTCCATGCCAGCGCTGTTGCAGGCACTCAACTAAATGCATCCTCGTTGGTATTCAAGGGGCCCCAGGGAAGCAAGTGCCTCTTTTTAGCCCCTGTGATGGTTGATCTTGGTCGGCAACTTGACTGTGTCTGGAGTCAACTAAAACCCAAACGTGTTGGGCATGTCTGAGCACCAGGAGAACGCCCAGCTGCGGAGAGAGAGCAGAGAGAGCGAGGGTGTGCATGGCCCCTGCTTGCTCTCTGCCTCCTAGACCCCAGCCTGCACATCTATGGGTTTGAGGGAGCCTGCCCCATGCTGGCTTCAAGACAACCGTCCAAGATGGCCCCCTCCTCGGGTGATGGATGGCCCAGGAGGCTCAGTGATAATGTCTGTGGGGTCCCATCTTGGAGTTTCTTTCTTCCACCATCATAGTTGTACATGGCAGGGAGCCACGTGAAGCTGCCTCACGTGACAGGCAGACGCCTCACTTTTTTTTTAAACTTTTTTTTTTCCCGAGACAGGGTTTCTCTGTGTAGCCCTGTAGCCCTGGCTGTCTTAGAAAGAAAGAAAGAAAGAAAGAAAGAAAGAAAGAAAGAAAGAGGAGGCACAGGAAGCCAGATAACCTGCTCAAGGTCACACATTTTGCCCACTTTGCCCTTCACACCAAAACATACCTGCTTTTCTCTATGTGGGTCCCTTACGTTTCCATCCTCAGCCTCAGGTCATGCATGGTGTTCTCTGTGCCAAGCGACGGCCATCTTCGACATTTAGCTCTCCCTGCTTGCAAATGGTCCCAGCTGGGCTTCTTGACTGTTTGCACCCCCTTGTGGAGGGTGGGGAAGTTAACAAGACCTTCACCTGAGTGTCCAGGCACTCCATACCACCCACCTGCTGTTTGCAAGGCTGCCCCCAGCTGCACAGCTCGCCTGGGGACATACAGCCTGGTGTCCTGGTCAGGGTTATTATTGCTGGCATGAAACACCATGACAAAAGAAGCTTGGGGAGGAAAGGGTCTATTTGCCTTACACTTCGCTATCTTCGATTATCACAGAAGGAAGACAGGACAGGAACTCAAGCAGGGCAGGAACCTGGAGACAGGAGCTGATGCAGAGGCCATGGAGGGGTGCTGCTTACTGGCTTGCTCTCCATGGCTTGCTCAGCCTGCTTTTTTTTATGGAATCCAGGACCACCAACCTAGGGATGTCATCACAGTGGGCCGAACCCTTCCCCATCAATAACTAATTAAGAAAATGCCCTAAGGGGCTGGAGAGATGGCTTGGAGGTTAAGAGCACTGACTGCTCTTCCAGAGGTCCTGAGTTCAATTCCCAGCAACCACATGGTGGCTCACAATCATCTACAATGGGATCTGATGCCCTCTTCTGGCCTTCAGGTGTATATGCAGGTAGAGCACTGTATACATAATAAATAAATAATTAATTAATTAATTAATTAATTAATTAAAAAAAAGAAAGGCAAATGTCCTACACCTGAGTCTTATGGACACATTTTCTCAGTTGAGGCTCATTCCCTTCAGGTGACTCTGGCTTGTTTCAGGCTGACGTAAAATTAGCGGGGACAGCTGGGAAGACTAGGGGCGGGGCTCTATCTATGTGACTATGGGGAAGCACTGGTCCCTGCAGGATAAAGGCTTTCCAGCTGCAGCCTGTTGGGGGAGAAGCACCCACACCTGTAAGCCACCCCCTTACCTATGTTCTGTAAGGAAGCCCAATAAACGCCTTGGCTGTACAGAGTAAACGTCGGCAAACAGTCCAATCTAACTTCTGATTGTCTTTGGGACCTTAGGGGGAATGGTCCCCCTCGAAGAAAAGGGATTTTAGTAGCAATGTGTGGCTAACCGTTAGTCTCACTTTACGAAGGAAGAAGCTTGGGAAGTTGAGTGACTTGTGGACTCGCACATAGGTCACATGGGTCCTAGTTGGTGGGAGTGGGGCGTGGTGGGGAGGAGCAGCTGAGATATATATAAAATGACTTTACACTCCAGACCTGCCCACCACACCGCCACCTTGGAGGCTTGCTCCAGCCTCGCATCTGGTGCCAGGGCCTGAGAGTGGCTGAGTAGGCTTTTGGAGCCAGTCCTGGCTCCGGAACCAAAGCTTCACCTTCGCTAGTCAGTTCTGACGGGTCGGAACCCAGTCTCTTCGGAGACTTCCGTCGGCCACCCGGAAGCTCTCCTCAAGGCTTCACGTCTTTTGCTTCCGACCCTGAGTTTATCTAAGGTTTCCATAAAAAAAGAGGGCACCGCCCACTGAGACAATTCTTCTGTGTCCGCCATAATGTCGTCCTGTAAAGCAGGTGCCCAGCCCACAGGGCGGGACGCCAGGTGACTTTTATGCCTGGAATGGCCTGGGTGGTGGGATCTGGGTTTTGGATCTAGTCTCAGCGACAATTGCTCAAGACAAGAGCCGGAGCTCTGACCGGTGTAAAGATGGAGAAACAAGGCCCAACTGGAACAAGGCGGATTTATCAACTTGAGGGGTGTGACCTCTTTGGCAAACCTCTATCTCCAAAGATATTTACATTATGGTTCATAAGAGCAGCAAAATCACACTTATGAAGTAGAAACAAAAATGATTCTATGGCTGGGAGTCACCACACCGTGAGGAACTGTATTAAAGGTCACAGTGTCAGGAAGGTTGAGAACCACTGTTTCAGGTGCATGCAGAAGGAGATGCTGAGGAGGACCCCAGTTTCCAGCATGGAGTTCCCTGGGAATTCAGAATTCAGGGCCAAGGGCAGGTGATGGGTTTCCTTCCGGCCAAGCTGGTTTGAGAAAGCGGGGGCTATGTAGAGGGGAAAGGACCGGATTTACAAGCTTCGGGTTGAGGACAGAAGACTGGAGTGGTCACAGACACCCAGGCCTACAGGCTCCTCCTCCTCCTCCTTCTGCTTGGCTTTTGTTTGTTTGTTTGGTTGGTTTTTTGAGACAGGGTTTCTCTGTGTAGCCTTGGCTATCCTGGACTCACTTTGTAGACCAGGCTGGCCTTGAACTCATAGAGGCCTCTGCCTCCCTGAGTGCTGGGGCCACAGGTGTGTGCCACCTCACCCACTCTTCCTTGTATTTTTTTATTATAATGTTTTTGCATGTGTACATGTGTACACTGTGCATGCATTTGTATGTGTGCTTACATATGTGTGAGCACATGTGTGTGTGGCCTCCCTCCGTCATTCTTTATTTATTGAGGCCACTTCTCCTGAACTGAGGCTTGCTGATCCTGATCCCAGTGAGACTAGCCAGGCAGCTCACCCTGAGGTGCTGGGGTTGCAGTTGGCAGCCACACCTGCCCAGCTTTTACATGCTTGTAAGGATTTGAATCCCAGTTCTCACGCCTAAACACCAAATGGGTTTTTTTTGTTTTGTTTTTTGTTTTTGCACTGAGCCACCGTCTCCCTACAGCCCTTTAAGAAAAAGTTTTGGTGTTTCTGAGTAATGACAGACCCGAGGAAAGCTGCAGCTGGGTCTGCGCATCTGCCCTTCAGTTTCAGGCCTTGGTCTCGTCCTGTAGTGACATTGAAGTCAGGGATAGGGACCCTGGTACCATCCTCACAGTTTGAACGAATCTCGTGTGTGCCTGTGTGCCACGTGCATGTGGGTATCTGTGCCTGATATTCCATGCAGTTTTGTGCCACATGTAGATCTGTGTCAATACCACCACTGATGGTTCTTCCTGTGCCAGTATGGCTAGAAAATAGGCTTCCTGGCAGAGAAGCCTCTGTGGGGAGGTGATCACTAGTTTCCTCTAACAATGAGCCTTCTGCTCCATCCCTGGCTCTGCACCCTTTGCCAGGGCTTTCTAGTCAGGCTCACTTTTGGGTACCCAGCCCCAATGGCCCATCCATAAATATGCAGCTTAGAAATGACAACGGACTAGTGCCTCAGATGCACTTACGGGGAAGAGCTAAGTGTCTAGAAGGCCTTTGCGGGGCCTTCTGTTAATTTTGGCTTGAGAAAAAGAAGATACACTTGCATAATTTGCCGATAACATTTAACAGCTGAAGCTTATGCTAGGGTGGCCCTGACATCTCTGTTTTGAGCTTGAAGCACAGGCTCGTGCACAGGTGACACTGTACTGTGCTCCTGGATTTTGGCTAAATTTTATACTTCAAAGCATCTTTTCTTATTTAGTCTCTGTGAACGCTAGGAAGTGAACTCCCGGGAAAGCAAAGGGGAGGGAAACACCCTATCTCCTTAATATCAATTTCATGCTCTACATATTTTGTGCCTGTTACTACCACATGAATTCTTCCATCCGTTAACTCTGACGTCGGAGGGCTGAAAATCCGAAACCTCAGACACACCCAGGGGAAAACCAAGCCCTGCGCCCTGCAGATGCCGCAAATGAAGTAATGCAGCAGCGCCATCTAGCGGGTCATTCTTAGTATTGCATCCTAGGATGGCTCTAGACCGCCTCGGAATTGAGCCTTGTTAATCTGAGCTCCTACACCTTCTGAAAGGAACCGGTTAGTCAACTTCAGTGGCTCCCACACTAAACTAAGCCTAGTGTAGGGGAGCCAGGGGTCAAAAGGACCCCAAGATGAAGTTGACAAGGCCTCTCACACCCTTGGAAGGGGACAGAGCCAAACAAAGGTGATAACATCTAGGGTCTCTGGGTCAGGTGGCATGGGGGTTTGAGTTCTGAATACGTCTGTGCCTTGTCAGTTACTGCACCTAGAACAAGCTGCTTAGGCGTTTTCACTCATTCTATGAGACAGGACACTCCTGAGTCGCCAAAGATAGCCTTAGATTTGAAAAATTTCCTGCCTCAGCGTCCCTAGTGCTGGGATTATAAGGGTGAGCCATCATGGCTGGATTTACTTAAACGTTTGGAGGCTCATCTTTTTAATATGCAGTGGGAAAACAGGACTAGAAACGGGACCCTAATTAGGCCAGCATGGCCATTATTAAATAAGTGAAATTTGAGGAACACAATAGATACAGAAAATGGAAGGTGAATTTAGTTCCTACTGACTAAAAGCTAGTGAGACAAAGAAGGAGGTATGGGGGACAGGGAAGGCTGCACAAATGAGACACAAGAGATGAGGTTTTATAGGATGAATAGGAGTTTCCCATTCAAAGGGAGAAAGGCTCTGGGTGCATGAACCACTTGTACAACGGCATTTTAGTAAGAAGTGTCTGTCATACTGTGCTTAGGCCCCTTCAATGAGTTTGGTCTGGTCTAAGCGTAAAGCGAATGAGGTGGGGCTGGAGAGCTGGGTGGATCAGTGGTTAGAGCACCTGCGGCTTCTCCTAGAAGCAGAGTTCGGTTCCCAGCACCAGCGCACCAGGGCTCACAACTGCCTGTAACTGCGGCTTCAGGGGACCCAATGTCCTCCTCTGGCCTCCACAAGCACTTGCGTACATATGTGCACATGCACATAGTCTCTCTTATGCACATGCATGAACACGATTAAAAACAATAAAACAAATCTTAAGAGTACACTTGAGTGAGGTAGAGCAGGCGGAAGACTGGACAGGTGAGTTTGACTAGAACCTGCTGGAGAGCTCAGGAGTCCATCTTGCTTCCAAAATTCTTCCACCTCCCACTCCCAGCCCTGACATCCCACTCTGGGCCCTCTGGGACTTCCCCTCCTCTGCTACCACTGTCACTGCACTGTCCCTGACCCTGGCTCGCTACTGGGTGTGGTTTGGACAAGGTGTGGATGGGGGCTAGCTTCTCCCACGAGCTGCAGAAGGTACAAGAGCCTTTCCTTGGCTCACCAAAACTTTGTCCCTTTTGGGCGGTGCTTCCTCCACGTGCTTCCATGGCCCTGGATTCCTGACAGGTCTCCCGTTTCTCTTGAGTTCATTTCTAGATTTAAAAATGGACTGTGGGACCCAGGGGCTGTGTTGGTAGTGGTCCTGTCCCTGGGCTTTTCCTCTGATGCATGGTGGCCCATCTGCCTCCACCGGAAACCAGGTGGCCAACAGGTGGCGCTGTTGGACCAGAACCTGCGTCAGACACAAAAGCTCAGAGGATAGAGTGAGGCAAATTGGGGAACATGTCCATCTAAGCACTCTGCTTGGATGTGCACTAGCGAATATGGGTATAGCACCAAATATATTCACACAAGTATGTTCACGCACGTGTCATATCTACTAGCAAAATGTATGTACAGACATATGCATACCTACATTCCTATCAGTGTATTTATACACATGTGCATACATGGCAGTATATACACACATATGTGCATGCACAAAAATTAGTATACTGTATGAGTAGATGCACAAAACTGCTGGCTAGTTTTATGTCAATCTGATACAAGCTAAAATCATCAGAGAGGGAGTCTCAATTGAGAAAATGCCTCCATAAGATAAGCCTATAAAGCATTTTCTTAATTAGTGATTGATAAAGGAGGGCCCAGCCCATTGTGGGTTGTTCCATCCCTGGGCTGGTGGTCCTGGGTTCTAGAAGGAAGCAGGCTGAGCAAGCCATGAGGAGCAAGCCAGTAAGCAGCAGCCCTCCATGGCCTCTTCATCAGGTCCTGCCTCCAGGTTCCTGCCCTGTGTGAGTTCCTGTCCTGATCTCCTTTAAGGATGAACTACAATGTGGAAGTGTAAGCTGAACAAACCCTTGTCTCCCCAGCTTGCTTTTGGTCATGGTGTTTTCTAGCTAAGACAGAGTGTCATGCAACCATGTAATCTATGACACTGTGGTAGTCAGCGAGGGGCTTTGTCTACATGTCTGTATAACTACGGTCATATATGTTTGCTTTGAGGCAGGGTTTTGTGTAGCCCAGGTTGGTTTTAAACCCACTGTGTAGCCAAGGATCACCTTAAATTTCTGATGGGATTCCAGGCCTGCACTGCCACACCCTGTTTATTCAGTGCTGGGAATCGGACCAGGGCTTTGGCATGCTAGGCAAACACTCTGCCAGCTGAACCGCATTCCCCACTCCAACAGTCTCCGTAGGCCTCGGTGAGCCAGTTGATACTGATTTATTTCTGAGAGCAAAGGAGACGGTAGCATGGGCTTCAGGGTTCTCTGTGGGAGCCCCATGTGAGTCTCCTGGAGAGCTGGGGAAGACACCCCGGTGCCTGCTGCTCACACATAGGAAGAGAACCAGGTGGTTTTTGTTTGTTTTTTCGAGACAGAATTTCTCTGTGTAACAGTCCTGGCTATCCTGGACTCACTTTTGTAGACCAGGCTGGCCTCGAACTCACGGCAATTCGCTTGCCTCTGCCTCCCAAGTGCTGGGATTAAAGGTGTGCGCCACCACGAGAGAACCAGATGTTTTTGATCCATCTGTTTCTTGCTGAGCCTGGGCCATGTACGCAGGGCTGCTTTAGACACTGGAAGGCAACATGTCAAAGGGAGCAGCCTCTGAGCTAATAGCTCATCTGATTTTGGGTTTTCCCCACAGTCCCAGGGCTGTGGTGGAAGGGGAGATATGAGAGAACAGGCATTGTCCCTGGGCAACAGGGACAAATGATGCGCCCTGAGTCTCAGGCATGGGGCTGAGACAGCTGGTATCATTACAAGGAATGGAAGACAAGGCTCACGTTGAGGCCATGTGGCAGTACTGGGCCTGGTGCCTTTGGACACTGTCTAAAAAGAGGCCTAGGGAGACAAATGTTGACGACAAAGTCACCCAGTGCCAATCACTGTGTAGTTAGTTATTCAATATCAATGAGAAAATGGCTTTTGGTTTACACATTGCTATGCAATGCTTGTCTGATGGGAGTCTTCCTGGCAAGCTGATCAGTAAAGCTAGTTCCAGCATGGCAGTGAGGTTTCTGAATTGGGTCCCACAGGGGTGAATGCTGCCTTAGGAGGCCCCTGGAGCTCCAGTCAGCAGCAACTCTGTAAGAAGGTGGTTATGTTCAGCTCTGCTGCAAAGGTGATTGGGTCCCACTGCAAAAAGCCTGAGGAATTCCAGGTACTCCAAGCCTTTCCTCAGGTTTTTGCTAGCCTTTGTAGTGGTGACTCTGGCTGGGTTCATGCATAATACAGCTAGAGGGACTATAAGGGGAGTTCACATCCCTAGGGCTCTCCTCTGTGTGAGATGAGGAGGAAGGCTTGGAGGAACTGGGCCAGTGTGTGTGTGTGTGTGTGTGTGTGTGTGTGTGTCCAGCCACATCCTAAGGCCTGTGCTATGTGCAGGGTACAGGATGTTAACCTGAGTGTGTGGTGTGTGTGTGTGTGTGTGTGTGTGTGTGTGTGTGTGTGTGTGTGTGTGTGTGTGTGCATGTGTGTGTATGTGTGTGCGTGTCCAGTAACATCCTAAGGCCTGTGATGTGTGCAGGGTATAGGGTATTGGCTTGAGCTCAGTGTGGTACAGAGATGAGTCAGCCTGGTTCTTGCCCTTGGGGCCTTTAGCATCTAGAAAGGTGAGGCTGGCCATAGACCCAGCAACCTGGACAGCAGCATGGGGAGCAGTGGCCTTACCTGTCTGCCTCCCTCTGTTGTGCTTGGTCTTTGCTCTGCTCCACAGAGTGGTGGTTCCAGCATCAGCTGCAGCGTAGTGTGTGCTGACAGGCAGGTCCGTGAAGTAAAGTCATGTAGCTTTGGAGTCAGGCAGCCTCTGCATTTCCATGGTCTCCTCATGAGCTTTCCTTCAAAAATTATCATTACTATTGTACTTCATAGTTTTATGTCAACTTGACCAAGCTAGAGTCATCTGAGAGGAGGAGATGTCAATTAAGAAAATGCCTCCATGAGATTAGGCTGTGGGGAATTTTCTTAATTTGTGATTGATGGGGTAGGGCCCAGCCCATTGTGGCTGGTGCTATCCCTGGGCTGATGGTCCCAGGTTCTGTAAGAAAGCAGGCTGAGCAAGCTGTGGGGAGCAAGCCAGTAAGCAGCACCCCTGTGCATTGGCTCCTGCCTCCAGGTTCCTGCCCTGTGTGAGTTCCTGCCCTCGCTGCTTTTGATGATGAATTCTCATATGGAACTGTGAGTAAAATAAACTCTTTTCTCCCCATGTCATTTTGGTCATGGTGTTTCATCACAGAAATAGTAACCCTAGGGCCTGGCGGTGGTGGCGCACGCCTTTAATCCCAGCACTCAAGAGGCAGAAGCAGGCAGATTTCTGTGAGTTTGAGGCCAGCCAGGTCTGCAGTGAGTTCCAGGATAGCCAGGGTTACACAGAGAAATCCTGTCTTGCAGGGAAAAAATTAAATTAAATTAAATTAAATTAAAAAGACAACCTTTGATCCTTCCACATCTACCTTGCAAGGGCTGGGACTGCAGGTGTGCACTACCACACTCAGTTATGTGGACCTAACTCAGGCTTTCCTGTGTGCTAGGCACACATACCGTCTGCCAACTGAGTCCCTAACTTTCCATTGCTAAACACATCACTGAATATCTGTGCTTTGGTTTCCTTACCTGTGAAGTGGGGTCACACAGAACACTCTGCACCAATAGCGGCTTCCTTCCTGTCAGCCTGCTGCCTCTGTGGTCATCTTTCCCTTCTCAGTGGGGAGCTAGGGACAGCTTCCCAGGGAGCTCAGGAGAAGCAGGGTGGCAAGGTCTTGAGGCTTAAGTGATGTCAAGGATGAGGGGTTGGGACCTGACCTCTTCTTTTATTTGCTGACCTGTTACTGCAGCCATTGGTGCAGGATAGAAGAGAGAGGAAGTTAAGAGGAAATACATAGGGAAGAGAATTCCTTGATGCAGACTCTGGTGGAAGATTCTCACCAGTGAGAGTCAAGAACTTCCTCGCAATGAACAACTCTTGCTGTGACGCTCGGCAGCACGGGGACAGCACGGGGACAGCATTCTTTTATATAGAGAGATATGTCAAAAAGAATGTTAAAATAGCAATGGGCCATGCTTAATGAAGGTCTGAGCACACATGTCTTTTGAGGATAGCCAATTTCCCAGTTTTGAATTTTTTACAATCTTCTGGGACTCTCACAAACAAGGTCATAAAATTAATTTCTGTTTTTGTGGCATTGGTCTCATGTAGCCCAGGCTGGCCTCAAACCCACTTTGTAGCTGAGGATGAGCTCCCGTGTGCTGGAATTGCTGGCATGTTCCCACCCTGCACCACACGGTGCTGGAGAGCAAGCCCATGGCTTCATGTGTATTAGGTGCGTTCGTTAATTTTCTCAGTGCCATGACAAAATGAATCCCTGACGAAAGCAACCTAAGGGAGGAAGGGATTATTATAAATGATCCATCTGAGCAGGAAAAGGTTGGCAGCAGGAACGGGAAGCTGCTGGGTACCAGGAAGCAGAGGGTGACCAGGACAGGGTGCCTTCCCATGATATCTCACTGCCAGTCCCTAGTGAAGCTCCACCTCCCGAGGGGTTGCAAACTTTCCCAGCAGTGAGCACCACAAGCTGGGGGCCAAGCTGTAAAGAAACACACAGAAACCCCATCCTGACAAATCCATCTCCGTTTCCTGCTGCCTAATCTGGGAATTCTTTTCTGCAGCAGTCACGCATCCTGGCTTCACTTGGGTGGGAGTCTATGAAAAGAAGTCCTTCAGCAATCACAGGCTCGGTAAGTCAATGCTAAGGCCCGCCCCTGCATTGATAGTCTCTGCATGGGAGTGCCAAAGTAATGGCTGCTTGGGAGGAATGATTTACTACGGGGGGGGGGGGGGGGTTGGGGGGGGAAGAGGGAGAGAGGAGGGAGGGAGAGAGAGAGAGAGGGAGAGAGAGAGAGAGAGAGAGAGAGAGAGAGAGAGAGAGAAGGGGGGAGAGAGAGAAGGGAGAGGGGGGTGAGGGAGAGAGGGAGAAAGAGTGTGTTTGGAGCAGCCTCAAACTTCCTTCTGGGTGCTGAGAGAGGGGAGAGCTGAAATCTAAAAGGAAACTTGAGAGATGGCTCAGCAGAGAAGGGTACTTGTTGCTCTTGCCGAGGACCAGGGTTTGATCCACATGGTGACTTACAGCCTCCTTTGACCCTCTTCCTCCTCTTCCTTGTTGCTGTTGTTGTTTTGGGTGGTACTGGGGATTGGAGCCCAGGGTCTCATGCACACTAGGCAAACATTTTACCTCTGAGCCGCATCCTCAAACATTTCTTTCTTTTAATTTTTGAGACAAGGTCTCACTGGGTTGCCCAGGCTGGCCTTGCACTTTTTTTTCCTGCAGCTCAATTGTTCTGCAGGAGCCTGGGATTTGTCTGTCAGGTATTCTCTGGGATGCTAGGGCCCTGTCAAGCACCAAACCGGAAGTACACGCTAAGGGTGAAAAAGTGTGAAGCTCAGGGTCAAAGGAGCTCAGGGCTCTGAAAGCCCAAGCCAGCCGGCAACGAGGGCCTGGCCAGACGTGAGCTAGTCGGTGGATGGTTCCTGAATTCCGAAACCGAGGCAGAGGAGGGAGCCTGGTTTGTCCAGGCGGACAAAACAGCTGCTTCGAGAACAAGCCTGCCGCTTGCTCCTGCAGATGGGCACTGCGGTGGGCTGAGCAACATGAGAAAGATGGCGTTAGACCGCTGCCCCGCCACGCCGATGAAAGGGCTGAAGCCTGTGGTAGCCAGCAGCATATGGCTGACTGACCTGCAGCCTAGTATGGTGGGGTGGGAGTTGGGGGTGTCCAATGATGATTCCTCAGGAGGAGGGGAGTCCTTCCTTCCCCAGAATAAAAGACAAACCTCATGGCTAGAGAGATGGCGCAGAGGTTAAGAGCACTGTCTGCTCTTCCAGAGGTCCTGAGTTCAGTTCCCAGCAACCACGAGGTGGCTCAGAACCATCTATTATGTGATCTGGTGCCCTCTTCTGGCATGCAGGCAAACGCTGTATATGTAATAAATAAATAAATCTTTAAAAAAAAAAGATGAATCTCAGATGGTTGTAGTAAAAAGCTGACGGTAGTGTGTTTATTTTGTGTGAAACCAGGGACTTATAAACTTTGGGCAGTGGGAGGTTTTTGAGGGTGAATGCGTTTGATTCTCTGGGGCTAAGGGTGGCAGGATGCTTCATCTACATTGTCACAACAATCCCGCCGTAATAGGGGAAAGCAGTATTTAACCATCCTGCGGGTGGGAGAAGAACTCCAGGGTTAAAGGTCATTGGTTGAAAGCCAAGACTCCAAGATATCGCGTTAGCATAGGGAGTGCGTTTCCAGGAATCTCCAGGTGCACACTGAACCGGTTTTTTCTTTTTTCTTAAAGATCTATTTATTTATATATTACGTATACAGTGTTCCTCAATGCATGTACACCTGCATGCCAGAAGATGGTGCCAGATCTCATTATAGGTGGTTGTGAGCCACCTCGTGGTTACTGGGAATTGAACTCAGGACCTCTGGAAGAGCATACAGTGCTCTTAACCTCTGAGCCATCTCTCCAGCCCTGAGGTTTGTCCTTTATTCTGGGGAAGGAATGGCCTGTGATTTTCCTGAGGGCTATGTGACTCTCTTTGGAGGGCCTGGGGTTTCCCAGATCAGGAGAAGAGGGAACCCAGCTAAGAAAGGGAGTCCGTTATCTTGTACCAAGCTCAGAGGTTATCTGGACGTGTCAGAGTTTGCCCTTAAAAGCAGGGTCCCACACTCAATTACCCTTGATCTTGCAATCTTCCCTTCTCCACCTCCTGAGGGCTGGGACTGCAGGTATGTACCACCATTCCTGGCCTAAATGGTATTTTTTTTTTTTAAACAGGCATTATAAATCAGAAAAATCTCACATTGTAAGATCATAGCTCATGTCAAGCTGGGCGTGGTGGCACACACCTTTAATCCCAGCACTTGGGAGGCAGAGCAGAAGAATCTCTGTGAATTCAAGGCCAGCTTGGTCTACAAAGCGGATTCAGGGCAGCCAAGGCTACACAGAGAAACCCTGTTCGAAACAAACAAACAAACAAATAAATGATCACAGCTCATGTCTTTTCTCACAGTGCCCTGGGAAACCAGTTCTATATGTCAAGAGAGGGCACGCTGTACCTATAGCTTCCTGTCTTTGCTCTGCTCTCTTCAGTGCCACCAACCTGGTGCCCACCTACAGAATGAGCCTCACATGGCCCCAGATTTCAAACAGTGGCGTCGTAGCATTCCATGCGGGGCTCTCTGACTCCTCATGAGGGGCGAGGGTCAGTGGACAGCTGAGCGGTGCTGGAAGCACCCGCCTTTGTTTAGGCTCTGTTGCATGCGTAGGCCACAGTTTCTTAGCCTACTCTCCCTCCACGTGGATGACATTTCTATTTTTAGACTCATGAATAATCCTCTTAAAGGGAGCCGATGGCTCTGTCTTACTCAGGGCCTTGAAGACACTCAGCTTGTAGAAGGCAAAGGCACTGTACCCATATTCTGTCTGTCATCTGTCTATTGTCTGTCTGTCTATCTGTCTATCTATCTGTCTATCTATCATCTATCTATCTATCCAGCCTGCAGCTGATGATGGGGTCTTTAGCATAGGCTGACTTTAAACTTTCTGTGTAACTGAGGACAGCGTTGGATCTCTGATCTTCCTGCCTGCACCTTCCCAGTGCTGGGCTTATAGGCTTGCACCCCCCATACCTGGTTTATGGGCTTTTGTGCATAGTGGACAAATGCTCTACTCACTGATGGTTATCCCCCAGTAGATATATGTAATGGGCCTTCCAGCGCTGTGCTGGGATCTCAGCACCATAGCTGGCCTGTTCATCTTAATAGACAAGGGAATGAGTTCAGGAAGAACTGACTGGACAAGTCAGTGAAAGAGCAGAGCATTCTGGGAAAAGCATTGTTTTTACCTAAGACAGCTGCTGTGTTAGTCTTTGTTTTGTTTTGTTTTTCTATACAGGGTTTCTCTGTGTAGCTTTGGCTGTCTTGGACTCACTTTGTAGACCAGGCTGGCCTCAAACTCACAGAAATCTGCCTGCCTCTGCCTCTCAGAGTCCTGGGATTAAAGGAGTGCACCACCCAGCATTGCCAGGCCAGTGTTAGCCATTTTCTCAAGCATCACTGAAGCAAGTCCTAGGGAAAGATGGCTCAGTCCATGAAGTGCTAACTGTGCAAGCATGAGGAGCTGAGTTTGGCCCTCCAAAAGCTGTGTAAAAAGCCAGGTTTGGGGGTACACCCTTGGGATCCCGTTACTGAGGAGGCAGAGACAGTGGGTCCTTGGGGTTTTCTAGGCAGCCAGCCTGGCCTACTTGGCAAGTTCCAGGCCAGTGAGAGACCTGGTCTCTAAAAACAAAGTAAGTGGAACCTGAAGACTGACACTCAGGTTGAACTCAGTTTTCCACAAGTGTGTTCACATACATGTACTCCTGACATGTGTGCCCATCCCTACATACAATGAATTTTAAGAAGAGAGAAAAAATAAACCCCTAGAGCCAGGAATGCTGGTTCATACCCGCAATCCCAAGGCTCAGAAGGTGAAAATAGGAAGGCTGTGAGTTCAAGGCCACCCTGGGCAACACACCAAGACTGACTCAAAAGCTGTGCCTGGAAGCAGGAAGCAGTGCGGTAGTAGGCACACCCTTTAGTCCCAGCACTCAGGAAGCAGAAGCAGGCACAGATCTGAGTATCCCACATCTGTGTATCAGTCACAGTATCCCCCCCCACCCCCCCACCCTCACCCCCCCCACCCCCACCCCCCCCCAGCTCAGAGACTGTGATCATTTGACATCCCAAGCCTCCCCCTTGACCTGGGTAGTGACAGAGCTCAGCAGGTTGCGGAGAGAATGCCTCAGGGATTCTTATGGAGAGAGTGGTTAGCGTGGCCCTCCTCCTCTTCCTCCTCCTCCACCTCCTTCCTCCTCTTCCTCCTCCTCCTCCTTCTCCTCCTCTTCCTTCTCCTCCTCTTTTTTCAAGACAGGATTTCTCTGTGCAGCCCTGGCTATGGGAACTCACTCTGAAGACCATGCTGGCCTAGACCTCACAGAGATCCGATTGCCTCCACCTCCTGAGTGCTGCCATCTGCCATCAGCTCTGTCCCCTCCTTTTTTAAAAAAATTAAATATTTTTTATTTTTTACATATACATTTATATTATCACACACATATATACAATAAACTACTTATAGCAGAGAAACCATGACATAATCAGGAATTATATAAATGTTACATTCTTAGTGTTTTGGCTATTTGTATTTGAAGAAAACATCTTTCCTATCTTGGTGCCTCTAAAATTCTGAATGTAAATCAGTCTCCATCACATCTTGTCATTATCAACTTAAAACATCTTTCTAGACCTGAAAACATCTCCTGTCCCCTTCTTAAGGTTTGTGTTTGTGAAGGTTGTAAGTGGCCTGGCTGGGATTTGAACTTGCACGCCCCTGTCATCCCACCCGGAGCTCGCACTGTTCCTTGCTGCCTGTTTTCCAAAGGCTGGGCAGATGGCAGGCAGCTCTTTCCAGCCATGCCCCTCCACATCTTGTCTTCTCTCCCACGGGTGGAGCGTGAGGGTGGCCCTGAGCCCCTTGTTTTCCCAGGGCCCCTATTTCATCTCAACCCACTTACAGCTGGCCCTGGGCTAGCCCTCTCTTCTAACCTGCCTTATGGGGGAGAGGACGGACAGATTAGAATACAATTGCAGTGGCCTGTGCTCACTAATTTCATTTTCTGTGTCTGGAGTAATTTGACTCCTTGAACTCATTATGCTAATTTGAATTCAAGCAACAAGTGGCCTGTGGCCCTGAGCTGGGCTTTAGGCGAAGCCTGGCTGCTCCAGGCTCAGTGTAGCAGTTTCCCTTTAAGCTTGAGATGGTCAGTGCCTAGCTGGGACTAAATCGGTGCTGCCTCTAACCTTGACACCCAACCCTCAAGGCTATGAAAGCTGCCTACCACCTTCACTTTCAACTAGCCCTAGTGTAGGTGTCCTGGGGTCCCCTGGAGAAGGCCAGCCCAGGGCTTGGCCATGAGATGGCCTCTTCCTAGAAATAGTACTTTCTTTTTTTTCTTTTTAAAATATTTATTTGTTTCTATTTTATGTGCATTGGTGGTTTGCTTGCATGTATGTCTGTGTGAGGGTGTCAGATCCCCAGGAACTGGAGTTACAGACAGCTGTCAGCTGCCATATGGGTGCTGGGAATTGAACCCAGGAACTCTGGTTTTTGTTTGTTTGTTGGTTTTTTAAGTCCTGGCTGTCCTGGACTCACTTTGTAGACCAGGCTGGCCTCAAAATCACAGAGATTGGCCTGTCTCTGCCTCCCAAGCGCTGGGATTAAAGGTGTGGGCCACCGTGCAGGCCTGAACCCAGGACCTCTGGAAGAGCAGCCAGTACTCTTAACTGCGGAGCCATCTCTCCAGCCCAAATTAGTACTGTCTTTGATAACTGCCAGGGTTTATTTTGTTTTTGAGACGGCATCTCACTCTGCATCCCTGGCTGACCTCAAACTCAATATGTAGCTAGGAATGACTTTGAGTTATGATCTATAGTCGCAGTCCCCGAGTGTTGGACTGGAAGTGCAGGGTCAGCTTATAGAGCCTGTTCTTTCCTTCCACCATGTGGGCTCCAGAGACCAAATTGAAATCCTCAGACTCGGCAGTGAACACCTTTACCCACTGACCCCTGCTTCTGGATTTTTGAGACAGGGTCTCAACTATGGAGCCCAGGTTGGCCTAGAACTCAAGATTTCCCCGCCTCAACTTCCTCAGGGGTGGAAGTAAACATTCGTGCTCCTATTTCTGTCCTTCCCACCGCTCCCACATCCTGCATGTGCTTTGGGTTCCCTCTGAGCGGCACTATTTGAGAAGTCTCCCTAACTGCGTTCTGACACACGCATCCACCTTCTTACCCCCTAGTATTTAGATACGTGAACCTGACCCTGCTGTGTGACCTTAGCCAAGGCACGCCCCTTGTCTGGTCCTGATCTGACAGACTCACTGTTTTCTGTCTGATATCTGCAACACCTTCTGGGCCAACAGCACCTCTCTCCTTGATGTGAGGTGGGAGCGAGCGAAGCAATGACTAGCCAATCTCAAGAGTCTCAGGTGCTCACCCAGGACAGGTGCTCAGCAGGTGCTCCCTGAATGCCATCAGACTGCCCTGTCTGGGGCTCAGCCCACAGGCTCTCTGTGACTTTAAGCAAGTGAGCGATAAGGCGCCTGCTGTGTGTGTAGCCCACTGAGTGGGGGAGGGGGCTGGCCTTGACTCCTCCCTAAACTCTGACTGAATTCTCACTGTTCCATACATTCAGTCTCTCCTCATGTCCACCCCCCCGACCCCTCCCCCCCCCCCTTCATCCCTACACTCACTGGAGAGGTTCAGGGTTCTTCAAGTCTCTGCCTGTGCCTCAGGACTGTCTGTGTAGCCTGCCAGGCCAGCCCAGCCCTGTGCAGACTTTCTCCTCCCTCCCTCCCTCCCTCCCTCCCTCTATTCCCCCAGCCCCCCCAACCCCCGTCCTTGTTACAAGCAAGGGCATTTCCTTCCTTCCTTTTCTTCCCCCCAAACAGGGTTTCTCTGTGTAGTCTTGGCTGTCCTGGAACTTACTCTGAAGACCAAGCTGTCCTCAAACTCACAGAGATCCGCCTGCCTCTTGCCCCGCCACCCATTTTTAAAACTTTTAAAAAAATTGATCAGTGACGGAGGCCTGGCTTATGAAGTTTCAGAGGGAAGAAGCTGGCCATTGGTACGGCACTACTTTGTATTCGTGACCCGTGGGTGTGGTCAGCTGGGCCTGGAGGACCAGCTGTGATTAACAGGAGACCCGAATCACTGAAATAAACTTCTGCTTTGCTGAGACAACGCTGCTCAGCTGGGGCAGAGAAACCAGCTATGATTTAAAGGAGACCAGCATCACTGACCGAGGTGACCTCCTCAAGGCCAAGCATGCAGAAGCTGGGTTCCAGATAGGGGCAGGGCTGCATCTCATGCTGGCAGCAGAACTTGCCTATGTGTTTGCCATGTGGTAGTGGTTTTGGCAGCATGAAAGCTGCAGGGTGGAAGGAGTCATAGAGAGAAATGCTTGGCACCGTGTAGTAGGGTGGAAGTCTCTGAAGAGAGTCCATGAGGCCATTGGTAAAAAGGCGGGACCTCATTGCAATGGCGATCCCAGCATATTGGAGATACATATTGGATGGTAGGATGTCTGCCAAGGACAGGCAGGGGAGGGGTGGACCCAGCCTGAGACCAGGAGAGAAGCTGTTTGTGTGCTGTGGAAGGAAGAGCTAGGACTGGAGCTGCCTAAGCCCTTTGGAGCCCAGAAGATTGTGAGTCCCAGATGTTAGACATTGAGGTATTGACACCTGAGGATTTGAGTTTTGCTTTGCTTCGATTATGACTGTGTTCTGCTTCTTCCCTCTTAGAGTAAGAAAGCATTTAACTTGTTTTTGGCTCGCAGGAACCTATTGGTAAGAAATTTGGGATTTGCCGGGTGTGGTGGCGCATGCCTTTAATCCCAGCACTCAGGAGGCAGAGGCAGGCAGATCTTTGTGAGTATGAGGCCAGCCTGCTCTACAAATTGAGTCCAGGACAGCCAAGGCTAGACAGAAAAACCCTGTCTTAGGGAAAAAAAAAGAAAGAAATTTGAGATTTGAAAAGAGAACCTGGACATTTAAAGTATTAAAGTTTTAAAGACCATTGGAAGTTTTAAATGTTAGGATGTGTTTTATATTGTGATTTTGATATTGACATAAGGTCTTGGGAATAAAAATGGGAAGTTTATAGTTTAATAGTGATATATTTATGTGTCAAGCTGACAAGGAGTCAGTTCTACTGGTTCATTTTTTTGTCAGCTTGACACAGCCTGGAGTCATCTGGGTAGAGGGAACCGCAGTTGAGAAAAGTTTCCACAGGTGGATCCCTGTGAGTCTGAGGCCAGCTTCAAGCCATCCAAGCCCACAGTGAGACACTGTCTAAAAAACAAACAAACAAAAACCCAAAATCAACCCCCAAGAAAATGCCTCCATCAGATTGGCATGTGGGCATGTCTGTGGGGCATTTTCTTTCTTTCTTTTTTTTTTTTTAAGATTTGTTTATTTTATGTACATGAGTGCTCTATCTGCATGTACACCTGCAGGCCATAAGAAGGTATCAGATCACATCATAGATGGTTGTGAGCCACCATGTGGTTGCTGGGAATTGAACTCAGGACCTCTGGAAGAGCAGACAGTGCCCTTACCCTCTAAGCCAGGCATTTTCTCAATTAATTATTGATGTGGGTTGTACCACTCCTTGGCAAGTGGTCTTGGGCCGTATAAGAAGGCAGGTCGGTGAGAAGGCTCGGCAGTTAAGAGCACATACGGCTCTTGCTTGAGCTCCTTCCCTTACTGCATTTAATGATGAGCTGTCACGTGGACCCATGAGGAAAATAAACCCTATGCTTTTGGTCATAGTGTTTCATCACAGCAATGGTAAACCCTAATTAAGACAGTGGGGGACATGGAAGGCTGGAGAAACATACAGGATCCTAATGACTTCTAGGTACACAAAGCAAACACCCCTATGGCAGAAGCACTTTCAGGGATTAGGCATAGGGATGGGATGGTACCAGAAGAGACTAATGAGAGCTCAGGCCTGCCTCTTCATAGCTGCTGCCCCTGCACCTGTTCTTTTGGATGTGGCTTTCCTGCTACCTTGCTGATTAAAGCACACACCACACACACACACTGAGAGAGAGAAAGAGAGAGAGAGAGAGAGAGAGAGAGAGAGAGAGAGAGGAGAGAGAGAAAAAGAGAGAGCACGAGCACATGTCACAGTCAGACCTGCCAAGAATAGTCATCCTTTATTTTCATAAATGTTTCTTGGCATTAGGTGGATATTGCAAAACAGGCATAGAATATGTGCAGACACAGTGGCAGCTAGAAGGGTACCCCAGGGGCCGAGTTTGCCAACAACAGCTGGACGCCAAGGACCCACTTTTGCTAATGATTGGAGAGGGACAGAGCCACAAACAGGGTACTCACAGCAAAACAGGAAACTCACAGGCCTTGGTTTATTTGATCATTTTAATATGCCAGACCAATCAACAGGAAGGACGGAGCACACACAAACCTGTATTTGCAGCACGGAGGGCAGATGTCCACAGCCCTGGGCATGCACGTATCTCCTGTGGAATCAGGCAAATCAAGAATGCATAAATACCACAGCACAGCCAGACTTGAGGGGAGGAGGAGATCACAGGCCACAGGGGACCATGCTTCAAAGGCAGCCGGAGGCATTAAATACAGGGCCTAGACGTTATAGTCCACTTCACCGTACACATAACTCGTATGTTAAAAGTAAGGAAACCATGGTATATACGTGCAAGCGGCTTTGGTCAGAGAAAATGAACAAGGGAGGTTGGGGCCATGCACAGGAAGGGCTTGCCTGTCTACTCTCCATCTTCTTCATCTCCTACCCAGCCCACAAAGTCACCTGGGATCACAGAATAAATTAGCTGGTCTCGGGAAGGTGCTGAAAAGTCCTGTCTGGAATCCTTGAAGACCTCTGGGCCCTCGGTGGGCAGGAAGAAGCCCTACAGCCGAGAATACTTGAACCCTTGGACGGACCCTGCTTGGACTGGAGGGGAGAAACATTGAACTGATCAGGCAGAGGAGGGAGCCGCAGCCGGCCAGGCCAGGCGGGTGTGATGTGCTGCCTTGGACCGAGGTTCCGGGAGAGCAGGAGGGATCATGGAGAAATCCACTTTTGCAAGCAAAGCTGAAGATGGCTAGGACAAGCCTGTGTTTCTTCACAACTGTCCACAAGCCCATTCCCCTCAGAACTGGCTAGCACTGCTGGGGTCACACTGCAGCAACCGGACAATGGACGGGTCGCTCTTGGCACCTTTGATGAATTCTTCCAGGGACAGTTTGCCTGAGGGATGGACATGGGAGAAATAGGATTAGCAGTGCTTTCTTCCTTTCTTCCTTCCCTTTTCTTTTCTTTTTGTTTCTTTTGCTTTATTTATTTATTTTTTAATATTTATTTACTTATTTTCATGTATGAGCACTCTATCTGCATGTACACTTGCACACCAGAAGAGGGCATCAGATCCCAGTATAGATGGTTGCGAGCCACCATGTGGTGGTTGCTGGGAATTGAACTCAGGACCTCTGGAAGAGCAGTCAGTGCTCTTAACCACTGAGCCATCTCTCCAGGCAAAAGCTTCTGTTTTGTTTTTCTAGACAGGGTTTCTCTGTGTAGCCTTGGCTGTCCTGGACTTGCTTTGTAGACCAGGCTGGCCTTGAATTCACAGAGATCTGCCTGCCTCTGTCTCCCAGAGTGCAGAGTGCTGGGATCACAGGCGTGCACCACCACGCTGGCTTAGCAGTACTCTTTGTTCTTTGGGCTTCTAAAAGGGTTGGGACCACCCTCTGTTCAAAGTCTGGAGCCTTCTGGAAAATGGACACTGTCCAGTCTGCACTCGCTTCTACAGCATTTGCAATGTGTTTTTAACATACAGATATATACACATTTATTTACTGTGTATGTACGTATGTGGGCACACATGCCACACTGAGATACATATGTGTCAGAAGACAACTTGCAGGAGTTGGTTCTCCTTTTACCATGTAGTCCTGGGGGTGGAGTTCAAGTCAGCAGAGTTGGTAATGAACTCTGTGGCCTGCAGCAAACTGCCAGCCGCACCTGGAGGCCTGGAGAGCCACCATGATCTGGGGCAGCCGGGGAGATAGGACCAACTCCAGGTGCTGGTCAAGTCCATTTCTGTTACTGTGATAAAGTCCCCTGACCAAACTGGGCACTCCAGAGGCAGAGCAGAAGAATCTACTGAGTTCGAGGCCAAAACCAAAACCAAAACAAAATCATAAAGAAGACTTCTGAGGTAACTAGGTTGAGATTCCCAGAGCCTCCTGGCATGCAGACCTGGCCAGCTCCAGGGCATGATAGCGACATCCTGCCCACCTTTGCTGTCCTCTTGTTCTGGATCCTGTCTGTACCCAGCTTCTCTGACAGCCCTGCCCCCTCCCCTCCTAAGCACTAGGAGCTGACCACTGGCTTACAGGGCAGATTCCAGCCCAGTGGCCGCAGCCCTGAAACAAACAACTGGGCCATGCATGCAGTGGGGCTGCAGTCCACACTCTGAAGCTGGTGAGGCTCCTGGCCTTGATAGTCAGAACCTATAGCCATCCAGGTTAAGTGTGGCAGCAACATGGCGCTTCTTTGGCCTCACATGCACACAAGTGGATTTATCCCCATTTCATGGAGAACAAAACCAAGCCTTGGAAATGGCCATGCTGTATGTAGTACAGTCTGTCGGAATCCAAGCCTCCATGATACACAAGAGAGGGAAGAACACTTCTGAAACTGGCTCAAAGGCAGCACTAGGCAAGAGGCTGGCTTGCTTTGTGGGTGAACATGTTTTGAAAAGCATTTGCTTGCTGTCTGGAAAGCTTTTCGCTGTCTACAGATCTTCGGGAACCTTGAGTCCCTGCTGTGCTCCGTCCTCAACTCACCTGCACAGAGCACTTGAGGCTCCGCGTGGCACTTTCCTGTGCATTAGCGTACATTTAATCTCAGCACAGCCCAGGGAGCCCTTTCTGTCCTTAATGTTGCATTTCTTGTTGGAACAAAAGCCAATCAGTCTTGGCTCTACAAAGCCACGGACGGGCAGAATCAACACACTGTGCAGCTCCCTCACCCTTGCTGGGGAGGACACAGGGCATGTCCTCACGACTTCTCACCACCTCCCTTCCTCCTGCGACCTGCTTTTTTTGCAGCTGTGGTAGGACCTCAGAGTCCTAGGTACTCTATGGCCATAGGCAGTGAGGCTTTTATGCTTGATGACCCCTCCCCCATGAGTGGCAGGGGTGTCTCACATCTCAGAGTGATGGCAAGAGAGGCCTGACCAGGCTCTCAGGATCCCATGACTCAGATGCTGTGATTCACAGTGTCTCACCTCTCAGGCCATCAGTATACCTGCCTCTCCTTCCCAAATATACCTGTGGAAATAGTGGGTCCACTCCCTCCATGTGTGCTGGCTACTTTTATGTCAACTTGACACGAGCTATAGTTATCAGAGAGGAGGGAGCCATATTTGAAAAACTGCTTCCATAAAATGTCGGAATGCTAACGTGTGGAGCATCTTTTCTTCCTTCCTTTCTTTCCTTTTATCTTCCTTTCTTTGTTTTTGTTTGTTTGTTTGAGACAGTGTTTTCTCTGTGTAACAGCCCTGGCTGTTCTGGAACTCACTTTGTAGACCAGGCTGGCCTTGAACTCACAGAGATCCTCCTGTGTCTGCCTCTGCCTCTCAAGTGCTGGGATTAAAGGCATGTGCGCCATCCCTGGACAATAGGGTATTTTCTTAATTTACGATTGATGGGGGAGAGCCCAGCCCACTGTGGGTGGTACCATCCCTGGGCTGGTGCCCCTGAGTTCTATAAACAGCACCCCTCCATGGCCTCTGCATTAGCTCAGGTTCCTGCCCTCACTATTTTTGATAATGAACTGGTTTTGTTTGTTTGTTTGTTTGTTTTGGTTTTTTGAGACAGGATTTCTCTCTCTGTGTAGCCTTGGCTGTCCTGGACTCACTTTGTAGACCAGGCTGACCTCGAACTCACAGCGATCCACCTGCCTCTGCCTCCCGAGTGCTGGGATTAAAGGCGTGCGCCACGACCTTGGCCATGAACTGTTATATGAAGTGTGAGTGAAATAAACCCTTTCTTCCTCAAGTCGCTTTTGGTCATGGCGTTTCATCACAGCAATAGCAGCCCTAACTAAGTGAGCATGTATGAAGCTTACAGCTCAGAGGGTCTATTGACATGCCTCTGGTCATAAAGCCATTAGAAGGGCACAGGAGGCAGGCCAGGTGTCCCTGACACTGATTTCCGTTTTCCTTCAGCATAGCGGAATCAAGTGGGCTGGGAAGGACGCAGCAGGCTGAGGAAGGGGCAGGGCTGCAGAGGACAGAGGGTGTATGCCAAGTACATCTGTGCCTTCAACAGTTTCCCACGAACACCCAGTGCTCCCCCCCCCCACCCCCCGTGCTCCTACCATCATTGTTTGTGTCCATCTGCCTGAAGATCTTGTCTGTTCGTTTCTCAGGCGTGGACTCATCTTCGGGCATTTTCATCACGGAGGACACCATCTTGTAGATGGCCTGCAGGGAAGCACGTGTGAGTGTGCTCGGGAGGACGGAGTCTGACTCAGCCCACTGAGAAGCACAGACGGGGCGGCATGCTCCCTGGCTGTGTCAGGGACCCTTCTGCCATCAGAACGGATCTCACGGACAAGATGTTGGGCTAAGGAGCCAGGAAAGGTTAAGTGATGTTCAAGAGCACAGGACACAGCTGGGATGGCGGAAGAACGGAGAAGGACCCCTGGGCTGGAAGTGGGTGGGGATAGAGATAGGGCCCAAAAGGGACACAGGATATTTTGGGGTGGGGTGGGGCTGGCAATGCCCAGTGCAGGAGGTCATGGGGACAAATACAGTGAGTCCTGCCTACCTGTGGGTCCTGAATCTGCAGATTCAACAAACTGCAGATGAGAAATATTCTAGAAAAAGAAATATTACTGGAGGTACATGGACTTTTTCTTATTATTTCCCAAATAATATAAACTTTCATTAACATCTACATCAGCTGCATTAGGAACTGTATGTATGTAACAATCTATCTATCTATCTATCTATCTATCTATCTATCTATCTATCTATCCATCTACCAATCATCTATCTAACTAGGTGTGTGTGGGGGGTCGGTCTCATTTGGAAGTTCATTCTCTTTTACCATGTGGGTCTTAGGGATCGAACTCGGGCTGTCAGGCTTGGTAGCAAGCACCACAGAGCAATTTCACTGACACACATATAGAGATGGTTTAAAGCATGGAGAGGGAAGAATGCAGGGTGCACATGAGCATCACTCCCATGAAGGACTGCCCACTGCTTCATCCAGTACTATGTCATTCTGATTTTTATAGGAGGCAACTCAGTTGTGTGTACGTCATACCCGCGTGCAAGCAAACACCTGTACAGAGGCTGGAGGGGAACCCTGGTGTCTACCTCATTTCCTTTTGTCTCCCACTGAACCCAGAGCTCACCATTTTGCCTAGGCTGCCTGGTCAGCAAGCTTCTGGGACTTACCTGTCCCCTAGTCCCAGGGTCACAGGCATGCTGAGCCACTCCTGGCTTTTTGCATGGGGGCTGGAATCTGAACTCAAGTCCTCATGTTTGTGATCAAGTGCTCTTACCTACTGAGCCATTTTCCCAGTTCTTGCTCTGATTTTTAAAAAAAATATTTATTTATTTATTTATTTATTTATTTATTTATTTATTATGCAGTATTCTGCCTACATAGATGCCTGCATACCAGAAGAGGGCACTAGATCTCATTACAGATGGTAGTGAGCCACCATGTGGTAGCTGAGAATTGAACTCAGGACCTTGTGAAGAGTAGGCAGTGCTCTTAACCTCTGAGCCATCTCTCCAGCCCCACTTGCTCTGATTTTTTGTTTTGCTTTGTTTTTTGTTTTTTTAGTCTGGGTTTCTCTGTGTAGCCTTGGCTGTCCTGGACTCACCTTTGTAGACCAGGCTGACCGAAAACTCACAGAGACCCACCTGCCTCTACCTCCCTGAGTGCTGGGATTAAAGGGATGCACCACCATGCCCAGTGCTCTGATAATTCTTAAGCAATCACCTATTTGAGCCTTGGGTCTCATTAAATGAAAAAAAAAAAAGACCCATTTTATAGGATTGTGAGGCTAAATCTGATGGATGAGCTCAGCTGGGGCCTGATGTCCAGCAAGCAATCGATAAATGCTTGGCTTTTATTGTAATTCTTTGCAAAGACCTGCAATCCTTTATTGTACCAGATAGCAATTGCGCTAAGGCATGACCTGGCACCATGGTGATTATAAGGCTGGGCGTGGGGGTCTTGGCTCCCTGCGCTCCCGCTCGCCCTGCCCAGTGCCGGTACCTGCACGATCTCCAGCATTTCGCTGCGGCTGATGTAGCCGTTGCCGTCCAGGTCGTACATGCTGAAGGCCCACTTGAGCTTCTGCTCCAGCTTGCCCCGAGAGGTGACACTCAGCGCGATGATGAACTCCCGGAAGTCGATGGTGCCGTCGCTGTTGGTGTCAAAGGTGCGGAAGACGTGTTCGGCGAACTTGGAGGCATCGCCGTAGGGGAAGAAGTTGGCGTAGATCTTCTTGAACTCGTCCACTGTCAGGTGGCCCGTGGGACAGTCCTTGAGGAAGCCTTTGTACCACTCCTGCAACTCGTGGTCGGTGAACTCGGTGTGCTCCCGCAGGTCCTGCAGCACCTCAGGCCGCAGCTTGCTGTTCTGCTTGCCCATGGCAGCTGGCAGTGGAGACTAAGCCTGCGACACAAAGACACAAGGTCAGCGGCGGATGCCTGGGAAGGTCTGGCTTCCTATCACATCCCACCACCAAGCTGGTAAGCAACATCCCGAGTGTCTGGTGCCACCGGGCTAGAGCAGTGGTTCTCCGCCTTCTTAATGCTGCAACCCTTTAATACAGTTCCCCGTGTTGCGGTGACCCCAACCATAAAATTGTTTTTGTTGGTACTTCATAACTGTAATTTTGCTACTGTTAGCTGGGTGTGGTGGTGCACGTCTTTAATCCTAGCATTCGGGAGGCAGAGGCAGGTGGATCACTGTAAGTTTGAGGCCAGCCTGGTCTACAAAGTGAGTCCAGGATAGCCAGGGCTACACAGAGAAACCCTGTCTTGAAAAACTTTTAAACAATGCTGTTATGGGGCTGGGAGTGGTGGCGCACGCCTTTAATCCTAGCATTTGGGAGGCAGAGGCAGGTGAATTGCTGTGAGTTTGAGGCCAGCCTGGTCTACAAAGTGAGTCCAGGATAGCCAAGGCTACACAGAGAAATCCTGTCTCAAAACAAAACAAAACAAACAAACAAACAACAAAATGCTGTTATGAGTAATAATATAAATATCTGATATGCAGGATGGTCTTAGGTGACCTCTGTGAAAAGGTCATTTGACCCCCAAAGGGGAGGTGACCCACCTGTCTGCTGAGCTAGAGGAACTTGAAAGCACAATAGTGCACTCTCTGACTTTTAGCACGTCAGGAGGTACGAAATGGTTCTACAGAACATGGCAAGACCCAGAACACTCCAAGAAGAAAGAAAGAAACATCCTTTTATGGCAAGGCACAGTCTAACTTGGAGCATGCGTGCAGAACTGTGAAAATAAAGGTAGGGGAGAAACAAGCTAAATGCAGCACTGTCAAATGTCAAACAAGGATTAAAAGAGGTTCAGGATAAAGAGGAACCCTTCAGCTCACCAGCTTGGGGAAAAGGGATCCCATGGACCCAATCCAGACCCTTTGCTCTGAACAGGTAGTTCTTTTTCTCTTGCTGCATCCTGTGTGTTTGTTTTTTCATGTCACAGGTATATTTGCGGATGCCACGTGGTAAATGATGCTTGGGCAGGCAGATGGTGATGGTTTGTGTTCCCACCTAACACAGCTTGGCTAAATTGACAGGTGGACTGACACTCCTCCCGAGTGGACTCAGGGAGCGGTCAGTGCCGACGTAGAGCGGGCTCACGGCTCTAGCTTTTCAAGGTTTTATCTCATTTATCAGCAATCCTAATTTTATAAAAAGTGACAGTTATCAACCCCATTCCTACCCAGACTTCTTGGCAAATCTGGGTATCATGGGGACCCAAATATTCACTGTCAGGACTGAGGCTTCATGTGCCCCCGGGCCCCCCTTCCCCCTCCACACAACTGACTGGGAAAGGTCACTGGCAAACACCATGCTGCTTTTATTCCTAGAAGAGAGGCACCGGGAAACCGCTAGGGAGCCCCTGCTCTTTATGCTTTTGAGACATTGCTCCGGCAGGTTGGTTTTAGAATGGGCATCGATCGGTCGGTGAATGTCGATCTGAACGCTAACAGTTGAAACAGGCCCCCATGGAAATCCAGGGCTGCGCTCCATTGGAAAGCAGACCTCACTTGCAGTCTCCCGCAAGGCCCGTGTGCGAGGCCCAGCCGTGATCTGCCACTGGACATTAATACTCTCTCACTCCACTACCTCGGTTTTGGTTTCTTACTTTCACAGTAACACACCGGCATAGCCCAGCTCCTTCTGAAGCACACAGAAGGCTGAGGGTGGGTGGGTGGTTTTCCCTACGCAGGTCTCAAAGGAAACACTCACCTGCTTCGAGGCTTACGGACGCCAAGCAGTAGGGCCTGGATCCGGCTAAGGAAGATGACACACGCACTTCAGTATTACCTGCCACTTCCTCCTCCTTCCCCTCCTTTCCAGGTTGTTACTTTTTATGTACAAGTTTCATTACTTCTCTATACGCTATGATAGATTTAAAGTTCCTTTTCCAACACAGACACATGGCAGCTCGATATTGCCTTTCAAAACACACACCTACCTGTCTAAAGACATTCCTACCTGTAGGAACCACGGAACAACAGACTCAGATATCCATAGTCTCCTGATAAGAAATAAGCATCAAGTGAGCTGGCCCAGTGGCTCACACCTGGAGTTCCAGAACTGGAGGGCAGAGGCAGAAGAATCACGAGTTCAAGGTCATCCTGGACTGCACAGAAAGTTCAAGGCCAGCCTGGGCTACAAGAGCCCCTGTCTCAAAAACAAGCAAACAAATTAATTAAAAGAAAGATAGCAAGCCGGGCAGTGGTGGTGCATGCCTGTAATCCCAGCAATCAGGGATCTGGGAGTTCAAGGCAAGCCTGGTCTACAGAGCAAGTTCCAAAACAGCAGGACTACATAGAATAGCTGTGTCTCAAAAAACACGGAGAGAGGTGGGGTGTGGCAGCACACACCTTTAATCCCAGCAGAGGTAGGTGGATCGATGTGAGTGCGAGGCCAGCCTGGTCTACAAAACAAATCTAGGACAGCCAAAGCTACACAGAGAAACCCCGTCTTGGCAGGGGGTGAGGGGGGAGTGGGGGGGGGGGCAGAACAAAACAAAAACAGAGAGAGAGAGAGAGGGGGGGGAGGGAGGGAGGGAGGGAGAGAGAGAGGGAGGGAGGGAGGGAGGGAGGGAGGGAGAGAGAGAGAGAGAGAGAGAGAGAGAGAGAGAGAGAGAGAGAGAGAGAGAGAGAGGCAGAACTCAGATGCTGGGGGAGCTGCATAAAGAGGCACAGATCCTCTTGAGTCTCCTCCTGTGATGGTTAAAAGGCAGACGCTTTCTCTTCCTGCTACACTCACTTCTATCAAGGTCCACAGTCTCCTCTTTCCTCTTCACCTACAGAATGATCTTAAACCACAAGTCAGACAACCTCTCCTAGGCCAGACGATCGATCAGTTTCTCACTGGAGATTGAGTTTGGCAGGGTGGCCTGTGCTGGCCGGAAGTAACCCCAGAAGCCATACCCAGCTCTGAACAGGAGCCCACGAGGCTAGCTTCTCCACTGCAGAGTCTGCCCCCAAGAGGACTAATGTGGCTGCTGGCCACTGAGGGTCATGGCAAGCCTAGGATAAGCACAGAGCTAGCTGCTGTCCAGGGGGCCCACAGCCCAGTGCTCTCTGATCCACGCCTCAACATGGAATAAGGGCATGCTGTGATTCTTCGGGAAGAGATAGAAATGCCCTAGTTTTATTATAGATAATTCACTTTGGAAACCCAATTAACGAGACACACACATAAAACTGAAGCCACACTGGGGACATGGAAGTGGAGGTAAGAGCAGGGCAGCCAACAACGGGGCCATGGTTGGTCACAAGAATCCCTAAGCAGAGAAGGACAGAAGGTCAAAAAGGAGCTGTCCAGGGGTCCTCCAGGAACATGGGTGGAGAAGGAAGGGAGGGAGGGAGGGAGGGAGGAAGGAAGGAGGAAGGACAGTGAACTGAGCCCAGGATGGTGTCTGCTAGGATGTCACTGTGACAGGCCCTTAGGCTGGAGACACAACTATGTGAAACAAGGTGGGCAGTGGGACCCCAGAAAACAGGGCAGATATTGGGGTGGTACGAGGTGAGAGGTAGAGAAGCTGAGTTGGACCAAGCTGGAGGTGGGGTGGGGCTCCTGCTCAAATACTGGTATTGGAGAGAGAAGGCCCTGGACCCAATGGACCCGCGCAGCTAGAAGGCCCTCACCACTGAGCCACTCTCCTCATGGAGAGACTTGCACTGTGTTTCTGGACTGGTGTCCACTTAGGAACTCCACACCTCAGAGACACTCTGCTAACAAGGAAGCTGACCCCCAGAGAGCTGCAGAACCCCTCATAAGTGAGCAAGGGCAGGACTCCAAGTTGCCTGGCTATGGGAGCGTGTGGGAGGGACAGGCCCAGGACGGCAATGTGGTAATGGTTGCATTGTTGCTTCAGCCAGCCCTGAGCCTGCCGCTTCTCTTCCTGATCAGCAACCCCGCACCCCACAGCCTTGCCACAGCCCCTTGGTTTCCAGCTCACGCACACAAAGCCGCATCCACTCACCTCACTGAACACACATCGCTGCTGTGTCTGTGATTTATCACCTAACAGATGCTACCGAAATGCCAAACTCCTCGTACCCGCTCTGCGGATGTCTGCAGGGAGGAAGCTGTGGTGCAGACAGCCTTGGTGTTTTGGGAAGAGAGGCTTGATTTCCCAGCTCCTTCCCAAGTATTCCAGAGGCAGGAGCTCTGGACTGCAGGGCTGTGCCTCCTCCCTGGTGTCAGGCTGCTGGGCAGAATGCGTGCTTTGTGTTGGTTTAGGACACTCTTGCTGTTTTGGTTATAGGATGTGCTCTCGTGCGCTCGTACACACACACACACACACACACACACACACACACACACACACACACACACATTGACTCTGACATAGCTAGCATCCTAGAAGAGTCCAGACGACCCCCTTTGGATACAAAGAAAAAGGCTCAAGCATCAAAAAGAGCCCCGGGAGCCTCCAAACCATGTTTCAGGACTACCTCTGGGGTTCTGAGGGGCCATTAGATGTAGAAAAGGGAAGAGGAGGAAGGGTCTGGGACCTGGCTCTGAGAATAGCAATGGTTGGAAGAGCTACAGCTGCACCCAAACTCATCCAAAGGAAAGGTGGTGCCGGTGAGAACAAGTCTGGTCCCTTTTTTCCCCCCCCGAGACAGGGTTTCTCTGTGTAGCCTTGGCTGTCCTGGACTCATTATGTAGACCAGGCTGGCCTTGAACTCACAGCGATCTGCCTGCCTCTGCCTCCCGAGTGCTGGGATTAAAGGCGTGCGCCACCATGCCTGGCAAGTCTGGTCCTCCTTAAGAACCTGGGACCGACGGCATAAGCAGCATCAGATGATGAGGAGGAGAGGGTAGGACTGGCCCTTCTCTGAACCATCAGTAAAGAAGGGCACTGGATGAAGAAGGCCCAGCCCTGGAGGGACTGCATGGAGCAGAGTCCTCCCCCCGGCCCTGCCACGCCCCACTGTACTCAGATGGGAAAGCACATCTCTAGGATGCTAAGTGTTGCTGAGCTTCATGGATGTCCGGCAGCCAGCCAGCCCTGAGTCATAGGAAGCCTCAGCTCAGTGCAGTCAGTGACAGCGACTCCCCTTCTATCCCCAAAGGGGAGGGGGATTCCGTACAGAGACTTAGGATAGAGGAATAACAGTCACAGAGCAGGCTAGCCAAAGAACTGGGTGGGGGCGGGGGGGGGGGGGAACAAGAAAGCAAGCTCCCGGCGGCAGAGAGCCTCCACCCCCACCCCACCCCAGCCTCCTTCCTGGCATATGGAAGCTTGGGCTGCTAGGACAGATCCACACCATCACTTGGGAGGGTGGCTCCCACATCAGCCGGTGGTCAGGGACTTGACGCAGTGCTTTCCAGCCTCCTGCGTTCTTGAAGTATAAGACACTTGAGTCACGTTGGGTCGTAGCCCCCACTCTCTAGTGCCCTGGGATGCTATGGCACATTCCTCGGCAGGGGGTCTAGGTGGTTTGCCTAGGAAGATGGCATTTAGAGTCAAAACTGAAAGGCCAAAGAGGATGGAAGGTGACAGACGGTCAGGGAGGATGGACAGAGGACAGAGTCATTGGCTCAGCTAGCAGCTGGCAGAACTGAGAAAGACAGACGATCCAGGCTCCATTCTTTGGGTTGTTCTATCCTGTGTCCCTGCCAGCATCCTAAGTGGCAATGAGTTTCCGTGGTGCACTTAGCTGGTGTCCACAGAAGCTCCTGGCCAGTAAAATGCCTGTCCTAGCCGTGTCACAAGACGGCCTCCTTAATGCTCACTTTTATGAGACTGCTAAGTGGAGCCCACAAATGCCGGCAGTCGCACACGCGCTCCCTGGCACTCATTCTTGGGCGCCTAACAAAGACCTGGATAAAATATTTAATACAAAAGACCTCATTTTAGCTCTCCCGGAGGCACTCAGGCGGCAGCAAAGAGGTAAGATGGGCTCGTTGCTGCACACCCGTGACCTCTCTGTCATTCATTAAGCAGCTGAGCCAGCCTTATTGGTGTTTAGCTGTCTGGGAAAACACCTGACAAAACACAAACCCTTTTGCAGGGACAGAAACCATGGGGCATGCTCCCCAGAAGAAATATTCAGCCAGCCCTGGCCATCAGACAAATGCAGGCTTCATTGATCAGACAACCCTGCTCTTATCTTTTAGGGGATGAGGGAGGCCGGTCCCGGAGCAGAGCACCTCCACTTCCTACTTGGCTTAGAGCACTTTCAGATTCCAGCAGGGCTTAGATCAGACAGACAGCAGGCTTCTCGGAGCATCCAGGACATGTGACTTCACGGCAATGGGAATTGGGGGAGAGAGCTAACAGCGCCTACGCCTTCTCCCTGGGTCTCTGTTATGCTCTTATTGTCCTTAATACACTGAATTGTAAAGTAAAGAAAAAGTAAACAAGTAGCTGGGGAGCTCTATGAAAATATTTAACCCAAGCTTGGTACGGCAAGTAAAAAGCTTTGCTAACAGCACAGTTCTGTTGATCGCTCAGAGAGGCCCTTGGGAACCCAGTGCTCCAATGTCCCATTAACCACAGCTCAGCGCTGGCTGGAAACAGGAGCGCCACGCTTCATTCCCACCCCCCCACCCCCCTGCTCAAAGGGCTCTCATCAGTCAGACGCCAAAGCTCAAGGGCTGCTAGGTGCAGACCCTGGAGGGGAAGATGGTGGGAGACATGGGTCCCAAATCCTGATGGAGTCCTGCACTCAGGAGAGCCTGTTCCATGTCAGGTGGAGCAGAAGGTGGCAGGTGGAAAATGGCCCCACCTATGCTCTTCCTTCTGGTGACCCGCAGATGAATGTTCCTCCTGCTGCTGGGACCTTGTCCTGGGTGGAGGTGGGGAGGGGTGTGTGTGTGTGTGTGTGTGTGTGTGTGTGTAGGGGGTGACTGAGCTTTCCAAAACAACTTGGACCTGTGTCCTGCTTTTCTCCACATACGCAGGTGAGACTCAAGCAGCCTGCAGCCTCTGCTTCAGTGCAGCCCTCTGCAGAGGGGCCATCAGCTGCCCTGCAAAGCATAGTGGGAGATGCACCTGGAAGCCACACAAGGTGCACTGAGCCCAGATGGGCACTAGAGGGCGCAGCCTGACAGATTCCCTAGCCTCTGCTGACACCCCCAGTCATCATCTTTAAACTAGGCAAGAAAGAACCAGAGCTTCTCAACCCATGGGTCAAGATCCCCTTGGGGGGAGGGGGGTAGATCGGTCACACAATCCTTCACAGAGGTCACCTAAGACCATCAGAAAACACAGATATTTACATTATGATTTATAACAGTGACAGAATTACAGTTATGAAGTAGCAAGGACTTTTTATGTTTTTTGATTTTTTTTTTTTTTGAGAAAGGAAAACATGATGAACTATACTAAAAGGTCACAGTATTAGGAAGGTTAAGAACCACTGGCCCAAACTCATATAAGCCCTTAGGATAAAATATACAGGATTTGGGCCCATTTAGAATATAATAAGTGAGGTAGCCCAGACCCAGAAAGACATGCATTGCACATACTCACTTATAAGTGGATATTAGCCCAACACAAATGTCCTCTGAGAGACTCCACCCAGTGGGGGAACGGGACAGATGCTGGGAGTCACAGGCTGACTTTGGGTAGAGTGCTGAGAGTGATGTGGAAGAGTTGGGGGGATGGAAAGATCCAGAGGGCTCAGGAGCCCCACAAGGAGAGCATCAAGGCTGGCAGATTTGGACCCAGGGGGCCCTGCACAAACTCATGCACCAACCAAGGACAATACATGCAGTAAATCTAGACCCTTATTATAGCCAGTGGACAGCTCGTTCTCCATGGTTGTGGGGGGAGCAGGGACTGCTTCTTAACATGAACTCTGGTATCCCCGACTTGATTGTTTCTCCTTGATGGGGAGGCCCTGGGGACACGCAGAAGAAGGTGATGCAGGCTATCCAGATGAGACCTGCTAGGCTGTGGTCAGATGGTGCGGGAGGAGGGACCCCCTGTCAGAGGTCTAGGGGAGGGGAAGAGGGCGGAGGAGGGAGGAAGAGTGGGAACGGGAAGATACAAAGCAAGGGATAACAAGCAGGATGTATTCTGAATAAAGTATAATAAATTAAAAAAAAGACTATAATGGGTTAAATCCAACAGGTTGTTGACATAGCTCTTTGCATTTAGTTGTGGGAAAATCTCATATTATACATGCACGTCGCTGTCATCTTATTTCTGGTGGGCAGGACTGGGCAGTACCAAGTGAAAGGACCAATGGCCCCGGAGCTGATGACACCAAACAGGAGTTCCTCTCATGACAATTAGCACCCTCTGGCATCCTGGGCTCACCTTACCCATTGAAAGATAGTGTGTTCACACCTCGCAGACCTCATCAGTTCCACAGGCCTCCCTGGCTTGCAGGGCCAGCTTGGCCTCTGTGGGGAGCCAGCTGCAAGGGTCCTGAAGCCTGACCCCAGCCAGGGAGACAGAGGCTGCCGTAAGAGAGGTGCCCTTCTCTTCTGAGTGGGTCAACAGCCAACCCACAGTGAGATCTAGGGGAGGGTGTTACTAGGTGCCCAGATGCAAACTATGCCTGCCACCTGAGCCATGCACGGATCCCGTGTCCTGAACCCTGAGCCATTCCCCAGGAGAGCCTCGATGACTCTGTGGGTAAAGGCACCAGCCACCAACCCTGATGACTTGACTTTAAGCCAGGGGACCCACGTGGTGGAAGGAGAAAAGCGAACCCTACAAATGGTCCTCTGACCTACACACGTACGCTGTGACATTTGCCCATCACATACAAATTGATACATGAGTGTAGAACTTAAGCAACTAAAAGTGCAATGTAAAAAGAGAAAAGAGAGGGGCGGCTAGCAAGGCTGTGTGGGGAGCCCCACCCTGCCCTGCTCCACCTCTCTCTCTCTCTCTCTCTCTCTCTCTCTCTCTCTCTCTCTCTCTCTCTCTCTCTCTCTCCCCCCCAAGGCTGAAAGGCCTCACTGTGAGTTTGGAAACCGGAAGAGGTAGAGAAAAGAAAAGGAAACCCCCCAAGAACATTCTTCCTCACTGGAAACTGCCACTGTTAACAGGAAGAGGGCCACGTAGGTGGCTCTCCTCACCAAGCAAGGCTCATCTGGGGCACACCCACTCCAGTCACCCAGGAAACTCCTACTCACCCACCGCAAACATCCCCTCACTCTGTGGGGGACAGATTCCCAGACTCCACAGTCACTCCTCAACGTGGCACTTCCTACCTTCTCTAAGGACCTCCACCAGTCAGACATTGTTATTTTGGTGTTCCCCTCATTAGACCCCGTAAGCATGTCTCGGCCTCAGGGCCTTTGCATCTGCAGTTCCTCCACAGATGTGCCTTTTCTGTGTGAGAGAGGGTCACACCTTAGGATCATGTCAATCCACGTCCAACTTCACACTCTGGCCCCTCTGCCCTGTTTGCTGTTGTTTTTCCAGATCACTTTTTCATGTGTGTGTGTGTGTGTGTGTGTGTGTGTGTGTGTGTGTGTGTGTATATGATGAGCACACACACATGTACCCTCAGGCACATGCATGGATGCATGCTTTTCCATGTCAGCATGTGCACAGTACAGAGGTTGACATGAGAATCTTTTTCTTTTTTCTTCTCTTTACTCTCCTCATACTCCCTGACCCTTCCACCCCCACCCCCACCCCTGCCCTGAGACAGGGTTTCTCTGTGTAGCCCTGGCTTTCCTGGACTTACTCTGTAGACCAGGGTGGCCTCGAACTCACAGAGACCCACCTGTCTCTGGGCCTCCTTCCTCAGTGCTGGGATTAAAGGAGTGTGCCATCACTGCCTGGTGTTTTCCTTTTTAAAAATATTTTGTTTTTTATGTCTATTCACATGTGTGTCTGTGTGTATGCGTGCCATGCGCTCAGAGAGGTCAGAAGAAGTCAGAACACCGGAACTGCCTTACAAGCAGCTCACAGATGCCAGATGCAGGTGCCTAGAGCTGAACCCAGGTCCTCTGGAAGAACAGTGCCTGTTCTTAACCACAGTGGTTCTTAACCACAGAGCCATCTCTCTAGCTCTTGGGATTCCCCCCACCCCATCTCACTGTTTTTCCCCCATCCCCTCAGCTCCACCTTATGTGTTTAGTCAGGGCCTCTCTCTGAACCTAGAGATTACTACTCACTATTTTGTCTAGACTAGCTGACCAGAAAGACCCTGGCATCAGGGTCCCTACATCTCTAGCTCACGGTGCTGGGGCTACAGAGCACAGGGGCCATACATGGCCCTTTACACGGTTGCTGGGGACCTGAACTCAGGTCCTCACACTTGCACAGTGAGCACTCCATCTGCTGAGCCATCTCCACTCTCGGGCATTGAATTTCTGTATTTAATAAACTACTGGGGAGTTTACCACCGGAAACCCCCACAGTGCCCACAAGTAGGGCGGGGTACATGTAGTCTTTGATAACTGTGTTAGGGCGGCATGGCATTTCTAAGGCCCAGTATGAGGCCTAGGAGAATGAACCAGGAAAGTCTTAACAGGCTCTTCCTACCCTCCCGAGGGCTCTAAACACTTCATGACCTCCAGGATTAGGGATACAGGAAGGAATGTGAGGAATGAGGGTGGCTTGGTTTTCTAGAAACCTCCATTCACTGGCATAGGCACAGCTACCGTAGAGTAGACACTCAGGAGTGTGTCACCCTAGGGGGTTGCTCGCTAGCCAGATGCTGATGCCCCTCCTTTTGGACAGCAACCCGGCTATAGGGACCCAAGGTAAGCTTCCTGGTCCTTTCCAAGAGGTCACTATCATCAAAGATGCTCTCTGCTTCTACCTGGGACCAGTGGGACATCTGGGCAGCTAGTTCCCTGCAGTGGGGGAGGGGAAGGCAGAGAACAGGGTGTGAGTGAATACCAGAGCCAGACCTAGGGAGAACATACTGCCCTAGGGCACATTGAGGAAGTGACAGTATCCCTGCAGGGACAGAAGTCTGGCCAACCAACAGGGAGCATGACCAACCCAGTCACACTAGGAACTGGCAACAGGGAGAGCTGGAAAGTCATGAAAGGCAGGGTATGTCCAGCCCCTAACTTTCCTTATCAAATGCCCAGCTTTATAACAAACCTTAGATAATTAGCAAGTCAAAAGCTCAAGACCCAACTGATACTCAGCTACACAGTAGCAGCTCAAGGCTGGGCCACAGGAATAAACGCCTGCATCACATAAACACACTCTTACTCCTGGGGACTGAGTCTACACTCTGTGAATTGACGCCCACCCCCTTCTCGGCTTTGAGACAGGGTCTCACGGATCCCAGGCTGGACATTGACCTCATTATGTAATGGATGATGACCTTGAACTTCTGATCCTCCTGCCTCTAGCTCCCAAGGGCTGGGGTAAGAGCCACGCACCTCCACCTCCATTTTGTGCAGTACCGAGGGTCAGAAAGAGTTTTGTGAATCTTAGGCAAACACTTTAACAACAGTCACAGCCCAAGCCTATCCTCCATTCCCCCCCCCCACCCCCCACCTTTCTTGTGACAGTCTTTTTTGTTTTGTTTGAGACAAGGTTTCTCTGTGCAGCCATGGCTGTCCTGGAACTTGCTCTGTAGACCAGGCTGGTCTGGAACTCACAGAGCTCTGCCTCCAGAGTGCTGGGATTAAAGGCGTGTGCTACCACCGCCCTGACTGTGATAGAGCCTTTCTTGAACTCAAGACACTCCTCAGTCTGCTGAGGTCATAGGAGCACAGCATTTCTTGTGTGTCCTTTTGAGGGAGTATGCAAGACATTACAGCAAGCAGGCGAGGGGCAGAGACCTCCATCTCCTGCCACCAGCCCCTTTTCATCCGTTCTGATGGGATGGAGCCAGCGAAGCCTCTCTGCCTCGCTGCCTGGAGCCCAGGCTCAGGTTGACCCGCCATCCCTAGGCTTGATGTGGCTCTTAGGGGCTCCTGAGCCAGCTGTGGGGTGACTCACACATGGACTCCTGACTCGGTGGAACGGCAGTTCATATCAACTATGCTCTGATGCTGTAGGCCAAGAAGCCAGCAAGGGCCCTTCCTCAGTGAACAAGGGACTGAAACAGGCCCTCCGAGACTGGCTCTGCATAGCCAGTGACTCAGGCTGCTCTGGCCAGTGGCCAGCACCCAACAGTCCTGGGAGGGCCCAGCGAGTAGCCCTGGGCTGCTGAGCCAGGCCTAGCTTCAAGTAGGGCAGAATATCTCTCATTGCTCCTGACCCGGCCTGCATGTGGCCCTTCTAAAAGGGACCGCAGCTTACTGTGCCAGGCCACAATGGTTCCTAGGTCAATCCCTGCCCGAAGCCTTTCCTTTTAGTCATATGCTCTTGGATAGCTCATTCTCCGAGTTCCATCTCCCTAGCTGTAAACTGAGAGCAAAGGTCCCTGTGTGCTGAGTTGACAGCATAACTCTTTCTATGAAAGGAAGGGAAGAGGAGGCTACAAGGAGACGGAGACAAACGGAAACACCCAGGCGAATTAATGGCTGTGGAATTGGCCCGGTTTTTACTATGAAAGACCCCAGGCTCACTTAGTGAGCTCCATTTTAGAGAACTGTGAGCCATGTGAGGCGGGAAGCCGCAGACCTGGAAAGCTCCCTTTGCAAGTCACACCTAGGGCAGAGGCATTAGAAACCGTGTCTTGTGCTGGCAGAGAGCCTGGGTCCCAGGGATCTGGACACATCCCTGGGTGGGGCCGCTGATGTTGTAACTCTTGTACTTCAAAGAGGAAATGAGGGGAGGGAAGGAAGGATGTAGTCAGGCAAACACCAGGGCAGGGGCTGCCGTGGCTCGCACTGCTGAGGGGCAGGGTCTAGGACAGTGGCCCTAGCACCAAGGGCTTGCTTGACACAGGGGTGGGGCCTCAGGAGGAGAAAGACCTCTTCTCTCATAGCAGGGTGTGCTCTGGGAAGTCCATGCCTGCTGCTTGGGAATAGGCATGTGAGGGATAGGGTCCCTCAGTCCCTCATATGTCATGTCCACCCATCCCTCCTGACCCCAGAGACAGCCCAGGAGAAACAGCTGTTAGAAGGAGCACTCCCTGGAGCACCAGGTCAGACTGGGGAAGTTTTCCCCTCGGGAAGTCACTATTCTTACACACAAGAATATAAGCCATTTGTTCGTTCATTCGCCCACTCACTCCTTCAGCTGCCCTTCGCACCTTTACCAGGTGTGCACGGCTTCGGCCGGAGGATGTGCTGGGAGAATGACCCTCATCCTGGGCAGATGGTGGATAGGAAAGAGGAATTCTCCGAGGGAGCCGCAGTGTGCTCAGAGGCAGGTAGCTATGAAAGTGAGAGAGCACGGAAATGCTTAGCTGGGATGCATCAACCTGGGGAAGGGCAGTTGATGAGGCCAGACTCAGGGTTTTCTCCTGGGGTGCAGGAGTCCCTCACAGCTGCTAAGTTTCAAGAGGTCATAGGCTCAGGTTCTGGGGGGCGTGGGGGGTGGGGGGAGGATCGCCAACAGCAAGCTTCGTTTCTGCGACCCAGCTCTGGTTCTGTTACCTCTGCAGGCATGCTGGGGGGGGCGGGGCGGCGATGAATGACTCACAATCCACAATGCTACCCAACAACAACAGAACAATGTAGCCTGGCACAGAACAACACGGAAAGCGTCTAGGACAGTAAAGAACAACAGGAAAGGAGTGGATGAATGAAGGAACGTAGGGTGTCAGATTCATTTCTCAGCCTGGGTGAAAAGCAAGAAAAAAACCTGAAGCAACAGAGAGGCAAAGGCCCGGGATGTAGAAATGTTTGTGATGATGGATTAAAACTCTTATGCTAGGGACTGGGTAGATGGCTCAGGGGTTAAGAGCACTGGCTGCTCTTCCAGAGTACTAAGGTTCAGTTCCCAGCATTCTATCAGGCCGCGCACAACCTCCTGTAAGTGCAGCTCCAGGGCCTCAGGCACCAGGACACATGTGGCATACTCTCGCAAATGTACATGGTTAAAAAAATAAAAGAAGTATTTAAAGAATTAAAGCAAAATAAACAAAACTGTTCTGCTGGGCGTGGTGGCACATGCTTATAATCCCAGCACTTGGAGAGGCAGAGGCAGGCAGATCTCTGCAAGTTCGAGGCCAGCCTGGTCTACAAAGCAAGTCCAAGATAGCCAAGGCTACACAGAGAAACCTTGTCTTGAAAAACCAAAATAAAATAAAATAAAACTCTTACACTAAGCCAAGTTCATTGGCAGCCTCAGAATGGTCTGGGTGGCTACTCCTCTGACACTCCAAAGGTTTTTGGTTGGTGCAGTCCCTGAGCAGATAAATCCCAGCTCTAAAATACATCCTGTCCACAGGACAGGCTTCTAAGTCACCCGAGAAAGCTAACTCCCATCCTAGACAGGAATGTCCTTTTCCCAGCCTCCAGTCTGGCAGGTTCACTGCTCCCAGCCGACAGCAGAAAGCTGCACTTCTCCCAGGACCCTCCCGGTCTGCGTTGTTTAGATTCCCAACTCATGGCTCCCCAGCAAACTGGGGCAATCTACATTCATATGCCCCCAATGAATGAGCTTTGGCCACATTCTAATAATACATCTTGGGCAGTAGCCAACCAAGAGAAATGACACCTTAAGTGTTAGATGGGGTGGCCATGTTTTAACACAGGGTTTTGTCCTCAGGCCAAGGGACCCCTGTGATAGGTGGTCCCCAACAGAGCTTATAGATTTGGGGGCTGCAAGCACAGCTCTCCTACCCACTCCACAAACTCGTTCTTTTAAGTTGGGGGGTGGACCTCCAGGGAATTGCCTCCTGAGCTATTTGACTCATGTTTATTATCTTCGGGAAGAAATAAAAACAGTAAGCCATGCTCACTAAACATTACTACTCCCTCCCATCCTGGCAGCTAATGCTAGGCAGGGGATTGGGATGTGCCTGCAGCCCCTCAGTGGCCTCAGAAGCCTCAGTCTTGACTCCAGTCAGGGATATGTTTATAAGGAATTATGTATCAGCTCAGAAAAACCACCGTTATATCACAGGGCCAGAAAACACAGGTTCTGCAGAGAGCCTCAGAGCCACGCACAAACCTCACTACAAAGCCCCAATAATGGGCATGAACTGAATGCCTACTGTGTGAAGCCCCAGTGACGGGCATGGACTGAATGCCTACGTGTGAAGGCCCAGTGACGGGCATGGACTGAATGCCTACTGTGTGAAGGCCCAGTGACGGGCATGGACTGAATGCCTACTGTGTGAAGCCCCAGTGACGGGCATGAACTGAATGCCTACTGTGTGAAGCCTCAGTGATGGCATGAACTGAATGCCTACTGTGTGAAGCCCCAGTGACGGGCATGAACTGAATGCCTACTGTGTGAAGCCCCAGTGATGGCATGAACTGAATGCCTACTGTGTGAAGCCCCAGAGCAAAGCAAGAGGCATGCACAGCTGGCTGCACAGGAGAGGACTGGGCCCTTCTTTCTACACTGGCACCTGTGCTGTCCTGGCTTGTCCAGTCCAGGCAGGTGGTGGGCAGAGGGTGAGAGCACAGAGGCCGAGTTTCAAGATGAACAGACTGGGCCCTGCCAAGGCACAGGGCTGGGTTCCAGTTCCCCAGGGTACAGCTGGGACTGATCTCATGATCAGTTAACATACAACCAAACACAGGAAGGCCACAGCAATTGTTTCATGGGAGGAAGGAAGTTAGTGAGGGAGGGAGAGAGCAGGCTGCTTGGGCATTCCGTTAGGTCCCTGAAGACTCACCACTGACAGAGGCTCTGCGACCCACAAGCACTTTCATCATCCCTGCATCTGCACCTGTCACTCACCCCTACTTCTGCACCTCTATGTATGATCTGGTCCAGCCTGCCCTACCAACACCCCGCCTCTTTTTTGAAACAGGGTCTCACTTTTCCTAGACAGGCTTCCAATATGTTATGTTGTTATGTAGCTGAGGACAGACTTGAACTTCTGATCCTTCTGATTCTCCACCTCCTGAGTGCTAGGATCACAGGGGTGTGTGTGTGTGTGTGTGTGTGTGTGTGTGTGTGTGTGTGTGTGTGTGAGAGAGAGAGAGAGAGAGAGAGAGAGAGAGAGAGAGAGAGAGAGAGAGAGAGTTTTCATGCTAGAGATGGAACCCAGAGCTTCATGTATGCTAGGCAAATACTCTACCAACTAAGCTACACCCTCGGCCCCTAACCCATCCTTTCTGAGCCAAGTCTTAACTCCAGGCAAAGAATGGGCTTCCTGGAGACCCCAGCAATTGCCTACAGGCAAACATTTGTTAAGGGTCTCCTGTATTCTCAGCATTTCCAGCCTGAAAATTGACACCCTGGGTCGGGGGAAGTCCAGGCCCATTCAAAAGATCTACTAGAGAGAAATGTGAACGGGGGGGGGGGGGGGGGGGGGGGGGGGGGGGAGGAAGCTGGGGGGGGGCTGTCCCAGGAACTCAGGGACTGTGCCCAGAGTGAGCCAGGAGAGGGGTGGGGGAAGGGCTGATGTGGACCCCACCTGGAGAGGCCAGGATATAGGTGGGTTGTGTCTGAGCTGGCTCAGCTCTGGCTTGGAGAATCCAGCCCTCCTGCTGACAGGTATAGATTCCCTCTCAAACCCAGGTGACTAGCAGTTAAATTGTTTTCCTCTAACTAGGCTTACCTTGCTCACACTGAGCCTGATGCAAAACTCAAGAGAGGGGACGGGGTGGGTTTCCACCACAGCAGGTGCGGACAGTGGTTCCCATCCCTCTGAGACGTGGACCAGAAGGCCAAGTGCACGATAGCTGTGGCTATTCTCACAATTGCTCTCCAGGCATAGCCTTCCCAGATAGAGTTAGAGAGGACGCCCACAGGAATTGATACGGCCAAGTCATTGTTGTCCTAAAAATAAGCCTCCACTTTCAACACAGGAACGATTTCCCTTTCCTGTGCTCTCCCTGTGACCATGCGGGTCCCCATGGGAGTCCACTCCAAGAAAGCCAGGTTTGTCTGCTGTTTGAGATACCACCTAGGATCTTTGAGCTGGTCATCCCTAGGTGGGGATCATCACAGAGTGAGTCAGCTTAGCTACTCTGTCCTACAGCACACCCAATCTGCAGCCATTAACCCAGAATCTTCTAGAATAGTGGTGGCTCTCAGCCTTCCTAATGCTGGGACCCTTTAATACAGTTTCTCATGTTGTGGTGACCCCAATCATAAAATTCCCCCTTCCTTCCTTCATTTCTTCCATATTCATATTCCCTCTCTCTCTCTCCTTATTGTTTTTTCAAGACAGGGTTTCTCTGTGTAGCTTTGGCTCTCCTGGAATTCACTCTGTAGACCAGGCTGGCCTTTCACTCACAGAGATCCACCTACCTCTGGCTCCTGAGTGCTGGGATTAAAGGCATGCGCCACCACCACCTGGATATAAAACTATTTTTGTTGCTACTTCATAACTGTAATTTGGCTACTCTTATGGATCGTAATGTAAATATCTGACATGCAACCTCTGTGGGGGTTGTCACCCACAGCTTGTGAACCGCTGTTCTAGAAAGATGCTGTTAGCCAAACAGGCCTCTCTATGCCCAACATTCATCTTTGAAACCTGTAAGCAAAGGTCACTTTCTATAAAACCCAGAGCCAGGCCGGGCAGTGGTAGCACACGCCCTTAATCCCAGTACTTAGGAGGCAGAAGCAGATGGATCTCTGTGAGTTTGAGGCCAGCTTGGCCTTTCATCCACAGGCAGGTGGGTGGGAATGGAGGAGGTGGCCATCATCAGAGGGGTCTTCCTGCTGGGCATCCCCTGACTCCTGAACCCATGGCAAAGTTCTGACATCACATTAGACAGAACCACCCGACACAGGCCATTCTCATTCAGAGCAGGGAGTGTGCATGGCTACTGAGTTCTGAGCGTGCACGAAAGCCCCCAGGAGGCTTGGGATAAGAAGAGACCCCATACGCTTTAACTTCCACTCCTCTGACCACTGTGTCTGCCCCAGCTGCCAGTTATCAGTTCCCAGGCTTGGCAGGTCCCTACCATGCCCCTGTGTACTTGTAGCAGCTGGAGTCAAGGACTCTGGGGCTGAGAGGCATGTATGCAGGTGGTGCTTAGTCATGCAGACTCAGGCACTGCTTGTCTCTCTAGCCTCAGTAGTGCTCCCCATATGCCATTATATCAACTTTCTATTGAGGGGACGCAAAGACCCTCCTCCCCACAGGAAGTCCTGAGGACACGGTGCCCTGGATATCCTTCTATGAACGCTATGGGAGCTTGGGTGTCTGGGGGAGGGGGAATTCAGGCATACCCAGGTCGGCTGGGATCTGGGCCGGGTGTGTGTCTAAGTTTCTGGGGAGCTACATCTATTAGAGCCACAGATGAAAGTGTCACTTGACATCCGACTCTGCATCTTGCAGACCTCTTGAGGTACTAGGCATTGGGGCTGGCAAGAACCCTGATCCATGCACAACTTCTGAAACAATGGGGCAAAGATGGCCTCGTGGTTAATTAGGCCTGGTTCATTCTGGGGATAATTTCAAGGCGCACTAACCCCCTCCCCTCTGGGCACTACTCCCTCTTCCAAGATACGGCCTGGAGGAAGACAAGGGAAAAGGGAGGTCTTGGCATATGGGGTGCAAAGGGGATGGAAGATAAAAGGAACCTCAGGAAAGAGACATGGCCCTGTTCTCCGGTCTGTGCTTTGGTCTGAGCTGCCAACACTGCTCCCTGGACGAGCTCACAGGCTTGCATTCTCTCAGAGAGACCAAGAAGGAAAGCTGAGCCTGGCACCCACAAGGGGTCTTCTTACCTCCCAGCCTCAGTTTCCTGACCTGTTCCCTGAGAGCACTGAGTAGACTGTCCTGCACAGTCTCCACAAAAGCTGCCCCTCCCACCCACAGCCCAATTCCTCTGCAGGCCCACTGGCCTGTGGGTGACTCACCTAGGGCCAAGTGGAGGCCAAGACAGAGCAGGGGTCAGAGTGCTGGGAGCTGATGTGCAGGCCTGACCGGGCTGCTAGACCACGCCCCTGGAAGAGAAGACCACAGGTCACGTGAGACACTGGCACGTAGATGAGCTAGCGTTCCCTCCACTTGCCTCAAGCACCCAAGCAGAGCTCTGTGGCTGTGTGTGCACAAGTGTCTATGTGTGGTCTGTGCGCATGAGAATGTGTGTGTGTGTGTGTGTGTGTGTGTGTGTGTGTGTGTGTGTGTGTCCCCATCTGTCTGTCTGTCTGTCTACAGTTCCTCTGATCCCCCACGAACAGAAGCCTGGTGAGATGCTGGCCATCCTCAGCTGGGGTTACCTTATCACAGAGCCAGTGTGGACACTGGTCATGGCCGTGGCTCTCCAGTACACAAACTTGGCTCAAAATGTCAATTATAACTCAACTGGGTGACTGGGCCATCAGAGATGCAGCTGTGTGTGCAGTGCCTTGCTCTTTGTCCTTTCCGGTCATTAGGAGGCTTGGTGGAACATCCAGGACGGGCTTAGGTAGACTCAAAGGAGCACCCAAAGTCCTGTTCTGGCTGCTACCTAGGCTTATCCCAGGGCTTCTCCTCAAAGTCCATATTGCCCTAGGCAAGCCTTCCTGCCTCAGGGCATGGCACATAGAAGATAGGTCAATGTGTACATTGAATCAAAGTGCATCCCAACTCAGGCAGTACACAAGCTCTCACCAACCTGGTAAGGAAACACTGTCAGCATTGAGTCACTCTGTATCTTAGCCCCCTGTGGATGGCCAGCTCTGAAGGCCACCTCTTCTCTCCCTGTCTGCTCCCCAAGTGGGGACTGGTGGCCCCTTCCTAGTGAACAGTATTATGGATATGTTCCTAAGTAGTCTTGCACCTTACTAAAAGCTGTCTTTGTCCCCCAAGATCCTCAAGACAGACCAAGGAGGGGGTCATCTCCATTTCCTTGAGAGGGAAAATGGGGCTGCCAGGATGAGACCTGGAAAGTCTTGTCACCTGAGCACAACTTCTCTTCCTAGGCTACAGCACTGCCTCAGTTTCCCCTTCTGGCACACAGTCCCTCCACTCACAGGAATGATCACAGTTCCTATATGCACACTGCACCAAGCACTGGTCCACCTCAGTGTCTTCTCTAAAGAGCAGGAGGAACTGGGGCTCCCCTGCTCTGGGGGGTAGGGGTGGGGACTGTGTGTCTGTCCTCCTCCCTCCCAGCCTGGGTGACTAGACACCACAAAGTCAGGAATGCATTGTCTTCCTTACCTCGCATCTGTGCCCAGCCAGGAGTTGTACACAAAGCAGGCACTTAATACTCAGTGTTTTACAAAGGAATGCCCCTGAACTCAGTCGCAGACCAAAAAATCCAAGATCTGGACCAGAAAAGCCACATGTTTTCCCACCGGATATGTGCACACTAGTGTGGGGACATGTACTTTAGTGTAGGTGCCTGTGGAGGCCAGAGGAGAGCATCAGGTCCCTTGGAACCTCCCAACACGGGAGGAATTGAACTTGTGTCCTCTCAAAGAACAGTAAGAGCTCTTAACCTCTGAGCCATCTCTCCAGTCCCCATATGTATTTTTAATGGACTTTATTTTAGGGCAGTTTTAGATTCATAGAAAAACTGGGAGGGAATCATAGAGACACCCCCTGAACCCATCTGGCCAACACTCCACGCCAGAAAGGGACATCTGTACCACTGATGGTCACCGCTGTCACTCAGGTCCACAGCTTACACAGTGTCCACGCTTTGAGCTGTGTAGTCTGGGTTCACAGGCGCGTGTCTTCTGCAGTGGTGTATGCAATGTATACAACACTCACTGACCTCAGATCCCCTGTACTCTACCTCGTCCATACTGTCTCAAGGTGTTTCAAAGTCTCCCCACCCCGACCAGACTCAATAGGTTCCTGAGTGATTTGACACTCAGGGGTCCAAGGCCCAGGCAGAGGATAGAGAAGAGGGGGGACCCTGTAAAGACCATCAGAACACACAGCATGGTGGCTGCAGCGGAACTCAGCAGGCAGGTAGGCATACAACGTCAGTACTGACTTCCTCATCCTGCCGTTCCCACAGCCTTGGCCAAGAGCCGTGCTGCAAGGGGCTTACCGAGGGGGAAGAGACTCTGGGACATGCCTATGTCACTCTTGGCTAAGTGGAACACCCAAAATGCAAATTTCTCAGCTCGGGGCTACTTCCTACATGTACTGTTGTTAAGGAGAGAGGAATCAGTCACAGGGCATATACATGACATGATTCTATGCAGTCAGAAAGCAAAAGGAAGTCATGATACTTGCACAAAAACGGAAAGAACTAGAAATCGCTGTTAAGCAAAAGGAGCCAGACTCAGAAAGTGTGTGCATGTGCATGCGTGTGTGTGTGTGTGTGTGTGTGCGCGCGTGCGCGTGATGAAACTAGAAAGGGGAGCCTGAGAGGGTAAGGGATCCTAAAGGAGGAAAGAAAAGGGGTAACAGGACACACATGGCATGAAAGCAAGGGAAGGAAGGGAACCTGCTGGACAGGGGGACATGTAAGAACAATGCACAATGGCACATATGCGTGACGGTGACCTGGAGGAACCCACTCTGAGAAAACCAAATACTTTATATATTAATCAAAGAAATGTACAAATGCGGGCTGGCAAGATGGCTCAGTGGTTAAGCATGCACTTGCTCTTGCAGAGGACCTGGTTTCTGTTCCCAGCACCCACTTCAGGTGCCTCACAGCTGCCTGTAACTCCAGCTTCAAGGGGGATCTTATGGACTCCATAAACACCTGCACTCAGGTGACTCAGGTTCACAGATTGCATCCCTGACACACACACACACACACACACACACACACACACACACACACCCCTTAAAAACTGTCTTATATAAAAAAAGTGATGACAGGAAGCAGTGAACAAGCGCCCCGCCCCCTTTTAAGGGTGTGACTATGTGTGTGGGGGTGGGGTGTCTCCCATCCCTGAGCCAAGCCGGTAAGCAGTGCCTGTGATGTGGCTTCTCTTGGCTGTCAACTTGGCTGGATCCGCACCACACTTTTGGGTGGGTGAGTCTGTAAGAGTCATTTCCGGGAACACTGGCTCAAGGAGTAAGACCCTCCACAAGAGCACGCAGCACAGATACAGGGCTTGTGCTTGTGGGTGCCCGCCATCCTCCTTGCTGGTGCGTAACGCACTCTGGCCCTGAGGCGCCCTCCAACCGTCACCTATCAGAGCCAGGTGTTTAGCCTCTGACACGTAAGGAGCATTAGCTCTGTAGGAACCCTCCACACCTTCACCCCCTTTGGGGATTGAATAACCTTTCACAGGAGTCACCTAAGACATTGGAAAACATAGCAAAATTGCAGTTATGAAGTAGCAATGAAAATGATTTTACGGTTGGGGTTGGCACAAAACGAGGAACTGTATTAAAGAGTGGCAGCACTGGGCGAGAACCACTGCTCTAGAGAGAACCTTGTCTCAACCAGCTGCAGGTGCCTCGGCTACAAAAGCCTAAAGCCAAACTTCTGGGAACAGCTCTACACGGCTACCAGGGGACCACTCACCAACCCCAGCTCACTATAGGGGTCCACTCCCAACCCCAGCTCACTACAGGGGTCCACTCACCAACCCCAGCTCACTACAGGGGGCCACTCCCAACCCCAGCTCACTACAGGGGTCCACTCCCAACCCCAGCTCACTACAGGGGACCACTCACTAACCCCAGCTCACTACAGGGGGCCACTCCCAACCCAAGAAAGTATGTTGCATTGGCCATTCCTGTCCCCTAGAGAGGTTCCCAGGCCTAAAGGGGACCTGCCCTGTTTGGAGAGGGCCCAGGGGAAGTTCTTGTTTCAGGCTTGCCCCAGCAGCTGAATGACCTTTGGAACACATTGGGCACACCCTGTGACCTCAACCATGAGCAGGTTCTCCACATGTAACAGGAAGGCTATGGAGCCATGGGAAGGCAATGGCGCCTTTGCTGGGAGTCCAGTTGAAGTCTCTGCCCTTCTGGGGATCAAGAATTCCAGAGCAATGAACAGTCGCTGTGGAGGGTGCTGACACAGAAGAGACTTTCTTTTATATAGAGATGTTTTATAAAAGAAAGCTAACAGCAAGGCTGGGTATGGTGGCGCATGCCTTTAACCCCAGCACTCGGGAGGCAGAGGCAGGTGGATCTCTGTGAATTTGAGGCCACCCTGGTCTACAAAGTGAGTCCAGGACAGCCAAGGCTACACAGAGAAACACTGTCTCGAAGAACCACAAGAGAAAAATAAATAAATAAATAAATAAATAAATAAATAAATAAATAAAGCAAGCAAGCAAGCAAGCTAACAGCAATGAACCATGCCTGAGACCTGAGCCATGTGTGACCCAGAACTAGCCTGGCTCCCTAGATAGTTTCTGGAAATCTCACAAACAAGATTACTAACTCTCCTTTAAAATGAAAACATCCTAACTTCCCAGGTAACCTTTGTGACCCGAGTCACCTGATCAGGTTTTCATTCTGTGTGATGTACCTCAGGGTCCTCAACATCCCTTTAAAGATCTAGCTTTGGGGCCCCCAAAACCACACAGAAGACTACTCAAAGATAAGGGAGTGCACACTTCTATAGGGTGTGTTTGTTCTTTCCTGAGCATCTCTCTTTCTAATTTGTGTGAACACGGGCGTGTGTGTGTGTGTGTGTGTGTGTGTGTGTGTGTGTGTGTGTGCGTGCGCCATGGTGCACAGGCGGCGGTCAGAGACAACCTTAGGTGATGTCCTTGCCTTCCCACCTTATCTGAGGTGGAGTCTTTGCATCACACCAGGTTCACCGGCCTGTGAGCATCAGGGATTCTCCCGTCTCCTCGCAGGAACACTAGGATTACATACGCTCTCTGCTGCATCTAGCTTTTCATGTGCATTCTGGGAATTTGAACTCAGTCTTCATGACTGCAGCAAACACTGCCCACTGAGCAGGTCCACAGCCCCGGCTTCTCCTTCTATTAACTCCTGTCCTTAAATCTAGGTTTAAAAATCTCTTTTTAAAACAGAGGGTGTAGCTCACTCAGGCTTCCCCAGCTTGCACGAGGCCCTCAGTTCAGTTTTCCGCATTGCATAAAACCAGGCATGGTGGCACACGCCCACTATCTCACCATTTGGCAAATGGAGACAGGAAGATCAGAAGTTCAGGGCCAGTCTGGGATACACGAGATCCTGTCTCAAAAGAAAACAAACAAAACACAAACTCTTATTTTTTTTTTTTTTAAATAGACTCAGAGTCTGTTTCTATACTGCCCTGTCCTGGATTTGTTTTTTCCCCTGGGGGAAGTAAAAGATCTGGCTGTACCTGAACAGAAATCCCTACAGGATAAGGGAACTCTGCAGGACACAGGGCTTGGCTGCGTCTGCTGTTACAGTACAACAAGCCCAAGGAAGTGACGTGAACTTCTGAAGAAGACACGCCCCTCCTCTCCCCTCCCCTCCCCATCCCAGGTTTCCTTGCAGGAGACCCCTCCGTTCCAGAGACCCTCAAGGCTGGTTGTGAACACTCCATTAACTTGAATTGCAAATTTCTTCCCAGCCCTGTCATTCAGCCGCAGGGGCTCCCTGGCTCCCAGCTTTCCAATGGCAGATAAAGATTGCAGTCATTGCTGCAGACGGACTCAAGCAGCAGAAGTCATTAGGTGGGAATAATTATGTTGAGCTATGTCTGGTGGATCCTGATTTTCTGTCTGCGATTGTCTTACAGATTGTCTCTTCCTCTGGAGGAGAGATGGGTGAGTCATACAGAGCCCAAGAGGAAGCTCTTCCTGCTCCAAGGGTGCATGAGGCATCTTGCTGGAGAAGGGCTTTTTGCAGACCCTTTGGGCTGGTACAAAAGATACAGCCAGTCAGGGTCCCCGCACCAGAGCCCTAGGCTCTGGGATGGGGACCTTTCTACAGTTGGGCTTCTCTGTGGGAGCCCAGCCTTTTTTGCCTGTCAGAGCTAAGGTAGGCTGTGGCCAAGCCTGACCCTTCTATCTGTGTCCGGAGAGCCAGGATAGCTGGAGGGAAAAGGGGCAGGCAGAGGAGGCAGCATGGCCCTCTGGCCAGCTCAGGGCCTTGGTTCCTGGTGGGTGACCCTGACCTGTTACTCTACTTTTCCTTTCCTCTCTGCACATTTGTAAAATGGATGAAATAATGACACTTCCTACTTTGTTAAAATTGAGTTAGTGTACAACCCCCGTCCCCCACCAAATGCTCTGCACATAGGAAGAACTCACTGATGCCAATTCTGGAAGGTCCAGGGGAGGCTTGGTGGAATCGAAGCCAACTGAAAAGGCATACACTTGACTAAGTGTGGTGGTGCAGGCTTGTCATGCCAGTACTCAGGGGATAGGGCTGTGAGTCAAGTCAGCTTAGGCTACAAAATGAGACCTGTACCATGGTTTGATGATGGCGCATTCTGTGACAGTACACCATCTCCCTTCCATCCTCCACATGGGCCCTCATGTTTGAACACATGGCCGAAGCTGAAGGCCTGTTTGGGGAGGTTGTAGGATTTGGGGAGTGAGATCTTTTTTGCTGGGAGGCAGGCTTTGAGGTTATAGCCTGGAGCCTCCTCCCCACGCATCTCTCTCTGCCTCCGGATCAGCCCAGATGAGCAAGCTCCTGACACTCTCGCTGCCACGCCTTCTCTGCTTTGATGGACTGTGTCCCCTCAAACAGTGAGCCCAAATAAGTCGTTCCTCTCGAGTCACTTCTGGCTAGGTATACGGTCGCTGCAATGAGAAAAGTAACTGATATCATTTGTCAAAAAGGAAAAAAAAAAGGCACAAAGGGACTCAAGTCATGAAGAGCTTGAATAAGCGAAGAGGAAATCACCCACAATGAAAAGTCCACGCACAAATAGCTTCATAGTGGAACTCTGCAAAGATGTTGAAGTCCTTTACCAACTCCCCAGAAGACAGAAAAAGAGGGTGTGTTTCCCAACACATTCAAAGAGATCAGTACAGCCGTGACACAGAACGGAGAATTCACAGGAGAATAAAATTCCTGAGCCATTCTCATGAGTAAAAAATCTATCACAAAACAGCAACACATAAAAGGATCATTCACCATGACCAGGTGAAGTTTATCCCAGGGATGCGAGATTAGTTTATTCATCATGTGAAAGTCCACTGACCTAATGCTCAGCTTCTTTTTAGTTGTTATTAATTTGTGTGTGTGTGTGTGTGTGTGTGTGTGTGTGTGTGTGTGTGTAAGCATGTACATGCCAGGATATGTGTGGAGGTCAGAGGTCAACTTTAAGGAGTTGGTTATTGCCTCCAATGTGGAGCCTGGGAATCAAACTCAGGTTATCAGGCTTGGTGGCAAGTGCCTTTACCCACTGAATCATCTTGAAGGCTCATCTTGTGATGCCAGCTCCTTAAATGGCATGTCACAATACCATATGGAGCCACTGAATGTGAGGGTTGAGAAAAATTTGGCAATAAAAGGTTTCAGCAGCCAAATGCCATGACCAAAACCCAAATCAAACACATAATATCTGAGCTATTCCTGGCAGGGCTCACACGTGTTGCAGCGTGTGACTTCACTGCAGCCTCGGTGCTGAGCACACAGCACATGCACCTCGGGACACCAACAAAGGCTGCCTAAAGCACCTGTACATATTCTGATGTAGTGTATGCCGGATCAATAAGGACCCAAAGCCACATGCTCACCCAGAGAGATCTATCTAGAAGAAGCACTGGACAATATCCCTTACGTAATGAAAACATTATATATGGGCAACAGGACAAAAGAGACCCTCTGCTATCTGCTGCTGAAAGGCATCCAACAACAACAACAACAACAACAACAACAACAACAACAACAAGTCACAGCTAGCGTTACCAGTAAGAGTGGCGTGCCTCCTAGCATGGAGACTCAGATAAGCAAGCCTACTTGTTCTCGCCATTTCTTTCTTTTTTCTCACGGGCATGAGTTGTGTGTATGCATTTTTGCTTGTGTGTATGTGGGTGCACGTGTACGCATGTACTCATGACATCTGTGGAGGCCCAAGGCTGATACCCCGAGTCTCTCTCTATCACTCTCTCCCTTATTCACCAAGGCAGGGTCTCTCACTTGAACCCAGGGCTCACCCGTCTAGCCAGCCTTGCCAGCCAGCTTGCTCTGCCTCTTGCTATTACTACAAGGGGCCCACACTACCCACTGGGCATTTACTTGGGTTCTGAGGATCCAAACACTGGTCCTTGTGGCTTAACCACTGAGCTACCTTGCCATTCTATATCTATCCAAACCATATGGTTCTAAGCAGGGTGATAAAGAAAGAAAAAAAAAAGCAAAATGAAAGATACCTATTATGAGCCTGGAAGAAGCATGTCGCTTCTATTTTCTGATGCTATTATTTGGTAATTAGCACTCTTGGCGAATCCATTACAACATTTTTCAACAAGGCTGCTAGAGGCAAGATCAACAGATAAAAATGACTACGTGTAGAAATTTGCAATTCAAAAATCAAGTCGCGAAGGTAATGACAATAACAATTAGAATAAATAATTCCAAACAATGGCATTAAAAAAAAAACTAAGGAAAAAATACTCAATAAAAAGTGCAAAATTCAGCAGGGTGTTGTGGCGCATGCCTTTAGTCACAGCACACAGGGAGGCAGAGGCAGGCAGATCACCGTGAGTGTGAGTCTACAAAGCAAGTCCAAGACAGCTATGCTACACATACGCTACACAGAGAAACAAACAAACAAACAAAAAAATTGGTTAAAAAAAAAAAAAGCAAACTTCCTGCTCTGGAAATAACACGACATTGATTTGGCTTGCTTTGTTTATTTATTTAATTAAATTTTTTTATTTCAAAAACAAAAACAAAGACAAGGTCTGCTATATAGCCCACAGCAGCCTAGGGCCTGCTACGGTAGTCCAGACTGGCCTCAAACTTACAGCCATCCTCCAGCTCCGACCTCCACAGTTCTGGGATTGCGGGCATGCACTAGAGGAAGAAAAACAGTGCTGAAAGGCATCAAGGAAGATCTAAATAACGGGGGAGGCACTCTCTGTTTACAAACCAGAAGATGTTAAGCTGGCCCCTCTCCCAACTGATCCACAGACTTCGTACAATTCCTGTCAGAATCCCTGCTTTACTTCTTTGCAGAAAATGGAAAACCGATTTTAAAATTCATATGGAATCACAGAGGGCCTGAAGCAGCCAAAAATAGTTATTAAAATGAAGATGAAGAAGAGAACAGTAGGACTCATACCCCCCCCCCCCAACTTTCCTTGTGTTTTGTATGTGTAGAGTGTGTTCGTATGTGTGAAGGTACATGTGTGTGGAGGCCTGGGGTTGACACCAGGAGCCTTTCTTCATCGCTTCCCACTTTATTCAGTGAGGCAAGCCAGGCTTTCAACCGGACCCAGAGCGCTCACTGATACAGCTAGTCTAGTAGCCAGCTTGTTTCCCATGTGGACCTTCGGAGTGCTGGGATCACAGGCGCCACACACGCCTGACATTTGATGCGGGTCCCGGGATCTGAACTCTGGTCCTCACACTTGTGCAGCAGACCATCTGAGCCACCACACCTCCCAAGGGTAAAGCTCACTAGAAGGCAAGAAAAGCCAGGGCAGCGTGGTGCCGCCACATGGAAAGACATGCAGTGAGGACATGGAAACAAGAGTCCAGAAATAAATGCATGCATTTGGGAATTGCAGGATGTAACCCAGGGATAGAGTACCTGCCTAGCATGACCAAAGCCTAGGCTTCCATTCCCCTGCCTCAAAAGCCAATCCAGGGTGTAGTCAGGAGCATGAGGCTTCCTCCAGAGCAGTGGCCCTCAACTTTCCCGATGCTACGACCCTTTGACCCCCAACTGTAAATTTACTTTTGCTGCCACTTCATAAACTGTAACTTTGCTACTGTTATGAGTCATGATACCTGTGTTTTCTGATGGTCTTAGGTGACCCTTGTGAAAGGGTCGTTCTACCCCAAAGGAGACACAGGTTAAGAACTGCTGCTATAGAGTGATGGAACATTCTAAAACTATGGTAAAACAGTTGGACATATTTGTGATAAGACCACCAACAACTGAGTTTCATTTACTTTGTGTTATGTCTACGACATGGTAAATTTTAGGATATATAAACCATATCTTCAAAACCCACTGTGCTGGCTAGTTTTATGTCAACTTGACACAAGTTGGGATTATCTGGAAGGAGGGAAACTCAACTGAGAAAATGCCTCCATAAGATGCATCTGTAGGCATTTTCTTTTTTTCTTTCTTTCTTTCTTTCTTTCTTTCTTTCTTTCTTTCTTTTTTTTTTTTGAGACAGGGTCTCTTTGTGTAGCCCTGGCTGTCCTGGATTTGCTTTGTAGACCAAGCTGGCCTCGAACTCACAGCAACCCACCTGCCTCTGCCTCCTGAGTGCTGGGACTAAATTCATGTGACACCACACCCGGCTGGCATTTTCATAATTAGTGACTGATGGGGAGGATCTAGCCCATTGTGTGTGGGTGGGGCCCTCCCTGGGCAGGTGGTCCTGGCTTCTATAAGAAAGTAGTCTGAGCAAGCCATGGGGAGCAAGTCAGTAAGCAGCACCCCTCCCTGGCCTCTGCATCAGCTCCTGCCTCCAGGTTCCTGCCCTGTTTGAGTTCCTGTCCTGACCTCCTTTGAGGATGAACTCTTTTCTCCTCAAGCTGCTTTTGGTCACAATGTTTCATCACAGCAATAGTGGCCCTAGGGACCCTAAGACACCCACAGAAGCAAAAAAGGAATCTAAGCCAACATCTTTCTACCTTTCTACATCGGAAGACAAAAGGGCCAAGAGCAGAGTCATGGGTACAAGGAGACAAACCACGGAGTTTGCCAGGGCCTCACCATCATCCCTCGCAGACCGAAAAGTGAAAGCAGGTATCAATTTAGTTGATGGAGAGAACATGGCAGCTTCACGTGCAGGGTACAGCCCCAAAGGAACGTACTTTAGGCTGAGCTAGTACAGTACCTCACGAGCCCCCCTCCTCCGGCACTGCTGGGCACCCAGGTTGAGGGCCAGCATGTGCCCTAGGTCCACGGCCACCTCTATGTTTTTGTGAAGTGCACAGTCCAGTAGGTTCACTTGGCTGTATGGCCTGATGCCAGCAAGTCCGTTAGACATGAGCTCTCTGCAGCCTCCTTATTCAAGGGGCGCTCCAGGATCTGGGGGTGCCAGTCACCAAGATAAACATGGTCCAGAAGTGTCTCCAGCTTAGGGGTTCTCAGCTCAGTTACACAAACAGCCCAGCTGCACCTACAACACTGCAGTTGTATCCTAAGAATTTTTGGAGTCCTTACTGTTTCTGGGGCAGGGGTCTCTTGGTGGCCCAGACCTGGAGGGCTGCTTGTGCCTGCCTTGAGCTAGAGAATCAGCCCCCCCTCCACCGCCCCACCCCACCCCACCCCCAGACATAGCTCCTGTCCAGGCACTGTATCACGCTACCTCAAAGACCTGCGGAGAACCCGGAAATGGCCTCTGCAGCCGGCTCCCGCAGACCGGATGTGTGCTCAAGAGATGACAAATTGTCTTAATATATCCTGAAGCCCAATTTAATTAGGAAGCAAAGTCCCTTAGGGAGGAAAAAAAAAAAAACATATTGTGGGCTCTGAATCCCAAGATGGATGGTTTGGGATTATGACTACTCCCGAGTGACTGTGGTTTTAAAATGACTCATCCAACTGCGGTCCCCAGGTAATAAGCCGAGTGGCTCACAGAACACCCTCAGATATTACTCGGACAATGAACTCTCTCTGTAGAGGCATTTCTTTCATTGCACAGTTCAAGCAGCCGAGTTACAGCTGGGTGTGATGCCAAACACTTGTGACCCTAGAGTAGGAAAGCTGAGGCGGGAGGGTTGTAACAGTATAGCCTGGACTATACAGTTCCTGAGCTTTATTGCAAGACTGTGCCTCAAACAAAAAGCAATAGTGATATTAGTTATAAGCAATAAGGCAATGGAGCCATAGAAGAGGCCATGGATGCTGCAGATGTTGGCGTCACAAAATGAGAAGGGCTGGAAGGGGACAGCTGGGCTAAACAGTGAGATGAACCCAACCCTGAGTGGGGCACAGTCGCAGCCAGTGCCTAGTGCTCCTGGTCTGGGAGCAAGCACTAAGGATCGGCCCATAAAGATTCCTGGCTCCAGGGCCTGTGCAGTATCTAACGGTGGCTTCTGCTTGTACTCCCTCCACCAGTGCGGCTGAGCTTTTGCCATGTTAAGACCCCCTACAGGCTGGGGTGTGGCCAAGTTGGTGGAGTGCCTGCCTGGCATTCATGAAGCACTGGTGTAATCCCTCATGTTGAACAGACCCGACATAGTTGTGCGCACCTATAATCCCAGTACTCAGGGGGTCGAGGCAGGGGGATCAGACTTTTAAGGTCATCCTCAGCTACACAGCATGTTTGAGACCACCGTGGGCGCATGAGACCTTGTCTCAAAACAAAACCAAAAACAAGCAAACAGACAACGAAGCCTGTCACCTGTCTGTGCCCACTTGAAAGTCTGGGGTATTTGCTAAGGGCAACTGACCTACTCACACTCTCCGAGACGCAGGGGTCTAGCTCCTTGACGCACTGAGGCAGGCGGGTTAGGGTGGACCCTGAGGGCATGTGCCGGCACCAGGCTGTGAGCTAGCCAAATGTCCACCTGCACGTCATCAGGAGGGAAGTGTTACTATAAAGCCATTGGAATGCCCCTCCGGGATGCCTAACCACACAGACAACAGTGAACAAAGAAGCCAGACACAAGAGATCACACATTTTGAGTCTCAGTTGGCCTTGCACAACAAAGTGCCATAGAGGGAGCAGCTTGATACACTTTCAGTTCCCAGTTCCGGGGTAAATCCAAGGTCAAGGTGCCAGTAGGATGGGTCCTGGTGAGGCCTCTCTTCTGGTGCACCTCCGTGTTCTTGTGTGGTAGGGAGCAGGCCCTCTTCCTATTTCTATAAGGGCATTAATCCCATCTTGAGAGTTCTACCCTCCTAATATAATTTCCCTCCTGAAGCCCCCGCCTCCTAATGTCATCCACTGTGAATTAGCATTTCAGTGTATCGAGTTAGAGAAACACGAAGAATGACTTAAACACTGTGGGTATTCCTCTTATTTTAAAAATTAAATTAAATTGTTATTTATTAATTTAGTGTGTGTGTGTGTGTGTGTGTGTGTGTGTGTGGTATGTGTGAGTTTGGGAAGGGTACAAGTGTTTGTGTGTGTGTGTGCGTACATGTATAGTGTGTATGGGTGTGTGTGTTTATTTAGTGTGTATGTGTGTGTTTGTGCATGTATATAGTGTGAATGGGTGTGTTCGTGTGGGGTGTGTGTGTGTGTGTGTGTTTGGTGAGGGTGCGCGTGTGCTGTGGCTGCATGTGGAAGGCAGAAGACAGTTTTCACGAGTCATGTAAATCATAAGGCGTGAACTCAGATTGGGAGTTGGTGGTGGGAGCCCACGCCTGCTGAGCCGTCCCACCCACCTGCCCAAGACCTCACAGTTTAAGCAATGTTGCTGCAGAAGAACTCTAATAACTAGAAACTGCAAAACTACCAGGCATCAGAGAAGAGTAGCCGGGAATCCAGACCTTCCTGCTTTGTCTCGCTGGCTGGGAGTACATCATCTCTACGTGCTACATTCTGAGACTAAACACGGAAGCGCATTCATTCACGGCCTTCCGTGGGGTGGGAGACACAGACGGCCCATTTCTCATAACAGGTTATCTTGGGACCCCCTGAGCCAAGGCTACCTGCTGCTGCTGTTGCTGCTGACCCTGGAGCAGGGGCCATAAGACACCCACTTTGGCATTCTTCTCAGGAGTGCCCAAGCAGTCTCTTGCTCCAGAAAGAAAGATGGCGTAAAACTTTTTGCCAATTCCAGAACAATGAGGCAGCCATGGGGGAGGGGGAGAGAGAGAATGAGAGAGAGAGAGAGAGAGAGAGAGAGAGAGAGAGAGAGAGAGAGAGAGAGAGCATGCTCAGGGGACCTGGTCCAGCAGAACGCCCCAGACTTTCTCCAGGGCCTAGAGTCTCACGGGGATGGGAAGGAAAAGTAGCCTGCCCTTCTGCCGTCCACTGTGGGACCACATCTGTAAACACAGACATTTAGCCGAAGCTTCTCTGGGTAAAGCAAAGAAAAAAAAAAAAAAAAAAAAACAACCAAAAACCAACAGTCTGGTCCAGCCCTGCCATTTTGCAGTAGTATAAAGGATCCCAAGAGGAAAGAGTCTTGGCTCTAAACCACAGAGCTAGGTGTGACCATGTGTATGACCAGGCCCTGGAAGACCAGTACGGCCAGGTGTGGCCAGGCCATGTACCCAGGAGTGAACAGATGAGACTAGTATGGCCAGGTGTGGCCAGGCCATGTAAGACCAGTACGGCCAGGTGTGGCCAGGCCATGTACCCAGGAGTGGCCAGGTGAGGCTGGCATGGCCAGGTGTAGCAGCATGATCAAGCAAAACTCCTGGGAGAGACACAAGCTTTCGTTTGCTGGAAAACGACACAAAGACCTGAACAAGTGCCCTTTCCAAGTGCTCATGTGACATCACCTGTGGTCACTCAGTGACCCATCACCTGTCACGGGAGCCAGGGCCTCAGGCCTCTGTGAGTGCCGTTGTTAAACAATCCAACAGTTGTATTAGTAATGAAGTCGGAGGAGAGAGAGAAGAATGGGTATTAGGTTTGGAACAAGTTATCATGGCCTGCTCGGGAGCACAATGGCCACAGTGTCCCTAGAGTGGCTCTCCTGAGTGCACCCCAAGGGACAGCATGTTCTCAGAGTACCAGGAATGTGGAGGGTGAGTTGGGGGTGGACTCTTCAACATGGAAGGAATCTAAAGCATACTGGACTCTGATAAGTCTCTAGGTGGCCCAGGACAGTGCCCTGTCCCCCTGGAACTGCTTCCTTCTCCATCCCTCCTCACTGTCCTTCCTCGGGTAGCCATGAGACCACATGAGCTGATGAACCCATAAAGAAACATCCTCTTAACTCAAGGGCATTTATGCACAGGGCTGGGGGTACCTCCTGCTGTGCACAGGACCATGGTGGCAGGCACATTCACATACAACATGCTGTGCCCGAGACCTGACACGTTCCCTCAGCTCCCACCCAGGGCCAGGTCATCCGTCAGGCCTGCCTGCCCCCTGTGGGCTGATGCTCTTGTCCCGAAGTTGAGCGGTCAGAGAGTGGGATCTTGGTCCTGGGTCCACAAGTCCCCAAAAACCTCCTGGATGGAGAAGACCCTCCCTAAACCTTGAATGAAGAATCAGCAGGCAACTCAAAGGAGGAACCGGGCTAATTCAGGAACAGTTTTGAAGATCAGAATTCTGAGCCATGGTGGATTCTTAACTGATGGGGCTTGGAGGAGGATCAGGATGCTAGCCTGGGCAGGAGGAATGCCGTATGTAAGGGCTTTTGCCAGAGGGAGTTCAGAGGAGACAGGTGAGCAATCTAGGCAGGGGCTGAGGTTCATGTGACAAGCAGTTTATCTGGAGCGAGTGTGGCTATAGGTAGCTTTCAGGCTGTCACGTACAAACACTGGTGTGAGGCAGAACACTGATGAATTACTGGGATTAAAGTCTTCGGATAGGTGAAGGAGGGACGGGGGCAGGAAGGGGGAGACAGAGAGAGAGAGACAGACACATACACACAACACACACACACACACACACACACACACACACACACACAGAGAGAGAGAGAGAGAGAGAGAGAGAGAGAGAGAGAGAGAGAGAGAGAGAGAGAGAGAGAGAAAGCAAAGACGCTCCTGAAATGTAGTCTGTGAATTGACCACGTGGAAACACACCACAAAGACGAGGGATTAAGGCTGCCGAAAACCCCTTAATCAGGAGCCTGCAGGGTGTGCAGGAGCTCGGCTGTGATGAAGGGATAAGCCATGCGAAAACAGAAATAAATTATTCATTCCCCACAAACGAGCAGCCTTCACATCCCCACAACAGCCGCCTCACCACGGGCACCCAAAAGACACGGGAGTCCTGTTAGTGACACCGCTCAGCCATTCAGGCGTGGGTAGACACAGAATGTGGACCTCGCCATCTTGACAGCTCCCCAGGATCTGTCCACACCGTGTGCATTCAGCTCCACAAATTAAACCAACCAGCCTGGCTCAGCTAACATAGGCCAGCTTAAGCCACAGGGGCAGCTTCTGTGTGGAGGGCGGCTGCATCCCAAGTCTGCTAAGAACACAGGATTGCTCCCACCAGGGAAATAAGCCTAGAAGCTCCTGCTAGTTCCCATGTAAGATTCCCAACCACACAAGCCCATGAAGCTGAGGCCACCGGCAGGGGAATGTGAGGGTTCTAGGGTCACCCCTGGCTACCACAGCGGCAGCAGGTCAGGACCCTAGGAGGACCAGTAGGGACCAGGAAGAAGAGGTCATTCACAGATCATTTCCCGTGCTCATGGTTCTCACAGTGGGGCCTCCCAGCCTTAACCAGTACTGACAGTCTTGAAGTTTTCTTTGTGCCAAGCTCTGGTACGCCATCGGACTATCTCCTCTGTCCGATAGGGACAGAAGGGGGGAACACTCCCTTCCTAACTCCTTAATGAACTAGTCACCTTCAGACCAGTCTTGAGGTTCCTTCAGGGAGGCCCCAAGTTCCTGTTTCTCCCTGCCCCAGCGGTTCTCAACCTGTGGGTCATGACGACTGAAAACCACACACTTCCCATGTTCTTAGGGACTGAGACACCGCTCAGTAGCAAAAATCACAGTTATGAAGTAGCAAACCAAATACGTTTATGGGTGAGGGTTCCTAAGACCATCGAAAATATGTGCTTTCCGATGGTGCCCTCTCCCATTCCTATTGTACCACAAGGTTCCCTTTCCCCTCACCTTACTCTGTCACTGGTGGCACTGGTGGCATCTCTTAACTGTATAGGGCTAGCAACTGTAGCCCTGCGGGAAGATACTACCACAGAGGACAGGGTCCTGCCTGGCACCTGCACACCTCCAGGCACAGCGAGAGCGAATATGATTATGTCAGATGGCCCCACGTTCAGAACAGGTCAGGGCTCTGCCTTGCAGTGAAATGCTGAGGCATACGAGGACACCCCACAGGGAACTGGCCTTCTCCCACGACAGTGAGCCTGCACGCATCTTGAGCCGCATGGAGGAGGATCCTGCCTCTCTGTCCCTAAGCTCCCACAAGGGGTCATTTGCAGTAGCCACACTCACTGCCCTCCAGCCTCACACCTGCTCCTTGTGTGCGAAGTGACGTGAGTGTGTAAGTGAAGGAATGATCTTCCGGCCAACCCCACCCTTGAGAGTGGAGGTCCATAGCTGCCTGTGGCCCACAGGTGACTAAGACATGTGTCTTACAGGTTGGGGAAAAATCTCAGGAAACTGTTTCTGCATATAAAGCGAACATGCCAATCCAGTACCATTAAAAAGACATGTGTATGTGTGAGTGTACACATGGATGTGGGCGGAGATGTGTGCACATACGGATAATTATGCATGTATGTGTATGTATATATACAGCTCTCGGTGGAAGTGACTTCACGCCTCTCGGTGGCAACGGGGGGAATACATTTTTGCTCACAGATATGTCTGCTGGCGTCTGATGGGGGAAGGTCAAAGGAGACGCAGAATGAGGGACATACATAGGCAGCCTGCACCAGCCTAAGAACTGCAAAGCCTAAAGCATCAACAGTGTCACAGCTGAGATGCCGGGACATGTGCAGACGCCACCAGCCGCTACGGCTCTCCTGTGCCTTCCGACTGACTGTAGACTGTGGCGGCCAAAGGTGTGTGTGAGTCAACCTTCCATCAGAACACACCCAAGAGAATCAGCTTAAATGCAGAAGAAGTTTACTCTGGCCACAGTTTCAGGAGTTTGGTCTACGGTTGGTTGGTCCTGCAGCTTTGGGCCTGTGGTGGAATCACGTGGCTGAAAAGATCAACTTAGGTCATAGCAGTTGGGATTGGGTCCTCATGCGTAAGGTTTCTGTGGTCATAAATTTGGACCGCTTTGGGTGATATTAAGGAAGGTGACTATTGAATCATAGAGTGAGAATGTGTCTAGTTCTGTGAGAAACTGCCAGCTGTCTTCCAGGAGGGTTTGGACTCTGGCCGTTCTCGTAGGTATACAGTGCTAGCTCATTGCTGTAATCTGCGTTTCGTTAACTGCACTTCCTATTACATCATACTTTAGATCACACAGGACCAGTCCTTTAAAAAAAAAAAAGGCAAGTGTAATAGTGTAATAGTGTGACTCTTTTCTTAGTGTATATTAACTGTACAACATAATGGGCCCCACTGTGATATACACATTCACACAAGGCACTTTCTTCTCCTCCAAGGCCAATCTTTTTTCTTTTTTTAAAGATTTATTTTATTATTATGTATACAGTGCTCTGCCTGCATGTACACCTGCAGGCCAGAAGAAAGCATCAGATCCCATTGTAGATGGTTGTGAGCCACCATGTGGTTGCTGGGAATTGAACTCAGGACCTCTGGAAGAGCAGTCAGTGCCCTTAACCTCTGGGCCAACTCTCCAGCCCGGCCAATCTTTACTGTATACCAGTCCCAAAATGTTCTACCTGGGGACTGCAGTGACACCATGGCTTTGGTGGCAGTGGGAGCTGCCACAGTTATCCAAGCCTGACAATCTGGTCCCCTAAGTCCCATCTAACATGTTAACACCGTCTCAACGTAGCTGTCCATGAGGTAAACAGAACTGTCATCTCTGCGTGGATGAGGGCTATATCCAGGTGCCACCTGATGCCTTCACAGAGTAAATCCAGTCCTGAGAAAGAAGGAGATGTGCAGAAGTCTCCCAGTGGGAAGGGAGCAAGAGATCCAGACAGGCTGCCTGCTGTTCAGTCCTCATGGAATTCTTGTAGGAGCCTCACATGGCACCGGGCCAGCCTGTGTGTCACCTCCATGCACGTCCTGGAAGCGCCACCATGGGGGGTTGGGGGGAGACCGGGCCTCCAGGACAGCTCAGACAGAACCAGCACAGAGGGCCTCTTCCTGGTCCTACAAGGCCTTGGGGACTGGCTCTGCCCCTACATAAGCAGTGACCCAGTGGACCCAATCATAGACTCTACCACATTTGAGTTTTCATCGGGGTGATGGTCTATGAGCAGGAGGTGAGGTCTGTTTGCACTTTCACTCTTTCACGGCACGTTTAGCTCCTACCACGTGTCAGGGCCTGTCCTAAGTGTCTGGGATGCAACATGGAACAAGGGTGATTCTTGCTTCCATGGAGTTCATAGTGTATGTAGCAAAGGCCTCAGGAGGTTCTGGGTCAAGTGGTGATGGGCCCTGGGTAGGTGACAGATACTAAAAAGAAGCCACAGAAGGAGTCTCAACTTAACCTAGGGTTACTGAGAGCTTTCCAGAACGGGGAACATAAAACCCCGAATGAGAGCCAGTAAGTGAATATGAAAATGGGGGGGGAATATGGGTGTGGGGTGCAGAAACTTCCCAGGAAGTACTCCACCTAACTAGGAGGCTGCTCATCCTCTGGGGAGGCTGGAGCTTGTGGCACACAGCAGACAGTGGAGGCTGTGGTGAGGACTCAGCTCCCTGGGCTAGGACAGTCCACAGCCCACAGCCTCCGGCCCAGGGGCTACAAGCTTTTCCCAGCATGGCTAGCTAGATGAAAAGCCCAGGCGTTCCTCACTTTATAGATTCAAAGAGCAAAGCTCCCTCACTGTCCCGTCCTCCCTGTTCACTCCAGACCTCAAGGCAGAGAGTTCTCAGGACACACACACACACACACACACACACACACACACACACACACACACACACACACACACACACACACCTGGCTTGCTGAGTGACAGCTGGGGTTTTGTTTTGTTTTGTTTAAGTGCAGTTACAGTGGCAAAAGGGCAGAGCAGGTAGACTAACAGCCAGCCCTGATTCATAGGCCTCTGAGGCAGTGGCATTTGTGCAATGAGAAAAATTAACAGGGCTTTGTTGAGCTAAGCATCCTTTCTGTTTGAGACTTGAGCCAGAAGGTTCTGCCTTCTAACGAAGAGGGCATGCCTGTTCTGAGGAGGCTTGGCACCAGGGGCTCCTGCTTCCTGCTCGGGGCTGCAGTCAGCCTGTGCAGATGTCCTGGGTGATGCCTTACGTCTCCAGCATTCTTTCATTTTTCTCACACACATCCGCTCACGAGTGAGTGGCTACATGTTTAAAGCACAGTGCGAAGTCTGCCGTGAGCGTTACCACATCCCCTCGTTTTCCTGTCTCATCTTCTCAACCCGCCAGCGCTTCTGGAATGTTAACAGCTCCCTAGCCTCCCATCCAGAGCCAATCTGGTTAGCAGTGTGCCACGTTGTAGAGGTGGAGGCTGGACCTGCTGATGTGGTCCAGGCAAAACCACTGGGCATCCGTGGCTACATATCCAGCAGCAAGGTAGGTGGGGTTGCTGTCCTCACTGGCCTAACCCTGCCCAGCTGCCACTGAGGAAAGACCAGCCATGGCCTTGTGGAATTTGAAGTGCTTCATCCACAGCCCAGAAGGGAGCTTAGTCTGTGTCCCCCATGTTTGTCTCTAGGGTCTTGTCACCACCACCACCATCAGTATCCCACCTCCTGGAGCCACACAGTTATGTCATAGACCCCTTCTCTCCAGAGTAACTCTAATGAGCCCCTGTTTCTGGAACTTGCCATTAGAGGTTCTGTTTACAAAGCTGGGCATGGTGGCTCTTGCCTTTGGTTCTAGCAGTTGGGAGGCAGAGGCAGGTGGATTTCTGTGAGTTTAAGGACAGCCTAGTCTACAGAGCAAGTTCAAGGCCAGCCAGGGCCACATAATGAGACCCTGTCTCAAAATTTTCTATTTGTGTATTTTATTATTATTATTATCAAGTAATTTTTTTATACTGGGTATTGAACCTAGGACCTCACACACACACTAGGCAAGTGCTGTATCACTGAGTTGTACTTTCAGTCTTCTATGACTAAGGCCACAACCAAGTCTTTCTGAAGCCCCATGCCTTCTTAATGTCCACTATTGGATCAGAGAAATCCCACGCCATTTTCACAGCTCTGTCTGAACATCCTGAACAACACAGCCCACAGTGGAACATGCCAGAAAATGCCCGTGGAGGTGTCCACACTTAGCACCCTGTAAGGGCACCCCGAAGACCAGTGCCATCCTGTCCTCCCATTCTTGGTTGATTCAAGGTCACAAGTCTGTCCATGACTGTTGCAGACAAATATGCTCAGCACAAAGGCAGCATGGCCTCCCTTTTTAGTCATGGCTCCTGTGTCCTCTCCTGCCCCCTCAGCAGCTAGCGCAATTGTCACAGATGCCACAAGTTTGTTTCTCACTTTGGACTGACAGATCCTCAGCCCAGTGAATTCCCATGTCTTGTCATATTAGCCCTAGGGGTGCTTAGCCATGACTTGGAAATAGAAAAGGTAGAGGCCAGCCAGGTATGTAGAGGTCACAGTGAGTCATTTACACTCTGGGCTGAAGCTTTTCTGGAAATAATCTGGAAGTACTGTGTCACATCAGTGGAAAAGGATGGAGGAGACCACCAGGAAAGTTGGTACTAGAGTGAGTAGATTTTGAGGGTTGAATGTGGGGCCAGCCGAGAGGGTGGAAAAATCATACAAGGTGGCTCAGAAAATGGAGGAAGGCAGAAGCAGCCCTGGGCCACACGATGGGCTGGACAGTACTGGGGCACTAACAGGCGGCTGCTAACTGTGCTGGGGCGTCTACACAGCTGGGGAGCAAACACTAGGTTATGAGAAGCATCTCTGAGCACGAAGCAAATGGATGGGGACATTAAAGTGTCCCCATGGGGCTGGCAAATGGGGTCAGTTGCATAATTGCTGTAGTTCAACTTAGCCACCCGCCATTTGTGAGGATGCGTCACAGCCTGTGGCCAGTGCCTCTCACCACCTATCTCCTTAGGAGAACCTTCTAGAAGGGCACAGCCTAAATTGTGAACAGTAGGGTGTAGGTTAAATAAATTGCATGTCCAGGGTGGGAACACTGCCTATTCTTCAAAATTGGGCCACAAAGGACACTATTTAATAAAATACAAACATGCGGTTGATAACTCGTTTAGGTTAAAGATGTTATAGTGTGTGTGCGTGCATGCGTGTGTGTTTTCTGAGTATGATAAGCATTAATAAAAATGCATGTGCTATGAAACTCAAGAGACAGAGGCCACAGGCCTGGGACTAACCTTGCAGTAAGGAAAGTGAATTTTGTCATCCAGACTTCAGGGAGGTTTAGAATCGTTAAAGTCGCCAGGTACCCCTCCCGTTTTGGGACAGTTTTGCTTGGTCCACTCTCTGCAGCAGGGGTCCCTATGCTCGCCTCTTTATTAGCCTAACACAGTCTGCCGCACCCGCTTATCTAAAACTACTGTCATATTTCTTGTCTAATAATGTAGTCATTCGTTCTGCTTGTTTCCGGTCTCTGCTTACCAACCGTGAGCTGAGTGGATGCTCCATGAAGGTGTCCACACCCTGGCACACAGCGGGCACTCAACAAGAAGGTGGAGAAGTTATTTTCAGCACCATTAACAATTTATATTGATCGGCCTCCAGAATGGATAAACTAAGCAGGAGAGATGGTTCTGTGGCGAACGGTGCTTGTTGCCAAGCCTGATAATCTGAGTGTTTTCCCCCACAGGGTGGGAGAAGAGAGCAGGCTCCTCTAAATTGTCCTCTGACCACAGGAGTGCCATGGTGCTCATGCATGCACACTTACACACACACACACACACACACACACACACACACACACACACACACACACATATACTAATACCAGGCATGTGGCACTATACCCAGCTAAGAAAAGTGTTGTTGTTTTTTTTTAAAATAAAGTTTATTAAGATTAATTTACCAACTGGGTGTAGTGGCACATACTTTTAATCCCAGCACTCAGGGAGGCAGAGGCAGGTGGATCTCTGTGAGTTTGAGGCTAGCCTGGTCTACAAGACAAGTCCAGGACAGCCAAGGCTACACAGGAAAACCCTGTCTTGGAAAAAAACAAACAAAAAGAAGGAGGAGGAAGAGGAGGAAAGCAGTGGAAAAAAGAGGAAACTGTTAATATGAATTATTTATATATATATAAATAGTAGCTTTACACAATTAAAATTTTCTTTAATTTACCTACCATTCTAGGCGTACAATTCATTTAGTTTTGACAAATGTACCCAGTTTTAGCTGGAGAATGGACTCTTTTAAATTTATGCTAATAAGTGGTTTAGCAAATATGAATATTTATTATCTCACCAATTACTCTCTTGACTTATTTTATTAATTGCTGGTTTTCCAGTTGATTCTCTTGCTTTTTTCTTTTTTTTAAGATACAAAACAGGGAAGACCAAGAGCCAGCCCCTGTTTGGTGTCTGTGTGCAGGAGCTTTGTTTAGAGTGACTGCAGCTTGCTGTCCCTCTGACTCAGTGGGAGGAGGTGAGCCCATCCTGTCCTATGAAGAAAGTAAAATCTGGAAAATGGATAACTGTCCAAGGTCAGACAGCTGCTAAGAGGAAGTTCTAGGGCTGACATGCAGGTCTTATTTCCACTTGCATATTTGTATCTGTCCCAACAGCCACACCACACACACAGACACACACACAGACACACAGACACACAGACACAGACACACAGACACACAGACACACAGACACACACACACACACACACACAGACACACACACATACACACACACAGACACAGACACACACACACACACAGACACACACACACACACACACACACACACACACGCCACTGTATCACTGGTGTCCTTCCCTAACAGCTTTGCCTTGAGTGTCTCACAGGGCATGAGATGAGAGTGAATGTTGGACCCATGCCCTCTGTCTTCCTCACACACACACAACTGCCACTCCTCAGCTCCGGCCTCTGAACAAAGCCCCCTCAAATCCACCCTGGCTTTGGGAGGGAGACAGGAGAGAGTATAGCCAACATTCCCGGGAGGTGTACAATGCTACTAGATAAAAAGACAGACTTTAAGCAAAAGATGAAGTTTGAAATCACAGGTCTCCGAGAATTAAGTACCCACAATGGAGAGACCTCGGACACGGCAGACACCCCAGTCACTGCTCCAGCTGGGACATTAAGGGGCCTTCTTTACTCCCCTCCCTCCCCTCCTACTCTATTTTCTAGCATTCTTTCTTTATTGTAAAGAGCTCTTTGGGAGGGAGGGCTTAGCATCTCTCCAGTCCCAGAACTCAGGCCACCTGCTCTCTTCCCTTTTCTTACTTCACCGCACCCAGCCGCAGCATCGTACCCCCTCTCTGTGGTGAAGTCCCAGACACCCACACCTCACAGAACCTCAATTCTACCGGGCCTGGGGAGGTGCAGGGGGTGGGGGTGGGGGTGCAGATTTCAGACCAGTAACAAGCAATAATCAAGAAGATTCCAGATTTGGCGGGGAGACCGCCAGGAAGAAGGTGGTTGTGTGGGCACCTCCCATGGGAAGCGGGGCTTGGGACACGGTGCCATCAGGTCCAGGTGTCTGCCCAACTCTCTTCACTACTCTCCTCACACCCGCTCCTCACAAGAAGAAGCCACCTCAGCTATCCTGCCCGTCCCCCCCCCCACACCACCCCCACTCTGTGCAACTTCAGCGTCTAATATTTTTCATGTTTCAAATCTGAAGTCACTGTATCACTGTCTGCAGATGAGAGGCCACAGGCTGCCTCCATCCAGGCGGACAAGCTGTGTCGTCTCATCCTGGAGAAAAGCAGCGTTGTCCCCATCCCAGATAATCCCAACTTCTCGAGAAAGCTGACCACACGTGGCCTCTCCAGTGTGCATGCCAATGCTGTGAGGAAAGCAAACAGCCACACTAGAGGGTGGGGCAAATGAGCGGCTGGGTCAGGAGGTGGCCCTCGGTGACTTTTTTTTTTTTTTTTGGTCCTATATTTTTGCCAACTTTCTGATCTGTTTTACATAATTCCTCTAATTAAAGTAAGTGTTTTGTGCTGCCCGCTGTCCCTGGGGCTCTGGCATTCTGCCCCACTGACCTGAGGACTCAGCTTGACTCAGTGGGGAGGAGGATTTGGACCGCTCCTCAGGAAGGAGCCAGTAGCATTTGGAGCCCCGGCAGGCAGGCCAGCGGAAGACAAGTGGTTGCCCTGGGGAACTGGACAGGCCCAGCCAGGTTGCTCTGAGCTCCTGGGAGTGGGTGGGGACTAAGGACTTGGCTACATTTTAGATTTTCCTAGAGCCCATGCGGCAAAACAGACCTTGTTCTGGACATAGTGGCAACACGTCATCGTCGTCTGCACTCCTGACACTGGAGAGGCTGAGGTCCGAAGACAGCAGAGTTACAGGCAGCTTTGGCTTTGTAGTAAGACCGCCATCTCAAAACATTAAAACAAGTAACACCAACCAGATCTCGTAGCCAAAATCCATCCCAGCGTCAACCCTGCAGCTGCCCCGGCAAGGAAATGGGTCTGGAGTCAAAGTGCCCAAGGACCCTGGGGTCCAAATATTAGATTCAGGCTTAGAGCTTTAGAGACAAATGGAGAAGGCTTTTAGTATGGCCTGGGCTTCTTCCGGCAGGCATGAGGATGACATGGATCCCTGGAGATGGCATGGGTGGGCGTGGCCTGGCCCGCGGAGGTGGCCTGTATCACAAAGCATAGGGACAGCGGTGGGATGGAGCTGCTTCCCGAGGCTGGTGGTGAGAACTGAGGGCCCCCAGGGGCCCAAAGCACAAAGGCTCCTGTGTCCTTGGCTTCAAATACTGAAACATTAAAAACCCACTCCTGGGGACTCGGGTGTCTGATGTCATCTTCACCGGGAGCCACTCAGCACACAGTCTCCAGTTTCTAGGAACGTTCCTGTCACTCGTCACTTTCGGTCGCTTTAAATTTTAATTTTTCTATTATGGAGTCAGATGGTTATGGGGGAGCACAGCCATGCTCCCCACCCCACCTCATGCTTTATTCATGGAAGCAGAGAGCCTGCTGGGGCCTGAGCCTTCCCCAGCACCATGCCTCGGTCTCCCCATCAGCTCCTCATCCTCTACCGGGGATCTGGCTCTACTCACTGCACACCTGGAATCAGTTCCCCACCCCACCCCATCCAGGCACCTATACCAGCATCTGCCTATCCCGTCAGTTCCAGGGCTTGCTGCCCTCACTTGTCATTGACTGTGACACTTAGAACCTCCCGGTCCTGTACCTGTTTGAGAGCAGAGGCCTGTGGGAGAAGGCTCCCCAGCCCTGGCTTGCTCTGTCTTAGGGTCACTGCTATCACAGAGCCAGGAGAGGGTAGGGAGCACAAAATGGATCTAGGCCTACACCTGCCTCTTTGTTGCTTGGCACCTCTGAGGAGTCAGGAGTCTTAACAGCTGGGGACAACGTCACTAAATACCCCAGATCAAGACAGTCTACAATCCCCAAAACTTCCCTCAGCCACATTCCACACGTGATCCCTTAGACACCTTCGGGTGACAAACTGCCCATCTGTTCCCACCTCTACCGCAAAGATGGCCCGCCTGCTTCAGACGTGATGGGAAACAGATTAGAAACAGCTGAGCTCAGAGGTGTTCGGCAACCAGGAAGGTAGTTCCTTGGGACGGAAAGGAAGAGGACATTGAGGGATCCAAACAGGAAAGAGGGCCTGGGTTTGCTACGCAGCTCCAAGGGCTCCACAAAGACGTGTGGGCGGAGTGCCAGCGTCATATTTGAGTTCCACCCCTCCAGAGGCCTAACCCGGTCCTTTCTAGACGATAAGTGGCCCAGGTAGGCGCCTGCACAGGAGATTTGTTTTTTTTTTCCAGGATGCCAAGAAGTACATTTCAAGGACACATAGGGGGGTGGGGTGGAGGTGGTCTAATGAGGCCAGGCCCTTCCTCTCTCTTTGAATAAGTGGTTCTTGTTCGGTTGAGTCTGTGTCTCCTTATAGCTCATTTCAGCAGTCCCTGGTGGAGCTAAACACAACCTATTAATTCTTACTTGATTAACAGGCAAACAGTGACAGTTTCCAAGGGACAAAGCTAGCTCTCCCTACTGTGCTCAGCCTACCATCAGGCCCTGCCAGAGAGCAGCCTGGGTGCAGAGAGCCCTGGGGAGAGAGGCACATTCTTCGGATCCCTGTGAACTTGCTCTTGACCTGGGCAAGTGCTTGGAGTGGCTCTCAAATGGGTTCCAGCTGGGAAGCAACCAGCAAGCCAGTGGCTTAACTCAACAACACCAAGTGGCTATGGTTTGGTCTCATGCTGGCTGCGGGCTCCAAAGAGAGACATTGTTACAGGGCCTCCTGGAACCTCCAGATATTCCGTAGACACCTGGAGGCCAAGGAAAGTCAGAGATTCCCACAATGGCTGTTGAGCCTTGAAAGATAGGAACCCCAAGACCAACAATCCCAAGAGGACTTATCACAGAAATCAGGCCACAGATAGCCTGACTTACCACAGCAGACCTAAATGGTCCACAGAGCAGGAGGGAGGTGCCTCTGGCTGGTGCAGCCGCCATCAAAATGGCATTTTTAGTCTGCATGGGCCCAGCGGTGTGATATGCATCAGCGGGGTACCATTGTGCCTGTTGGGATTAAGTGCTAGTCTAGGTCCAGCCTGGTGCAACAGAGTCCAGAGGCTTTCCTGGACCAGGGACAAGCCACCAGCGACTGTCACCTTGAGAGATGTACTTTTGGGAGAACCGTGTAATTACAGCCTTCCCCTGCTGTCTCCCCCTCCTCACTGGCTTTAGCTGTTGGCTGAGAAAGCAAAGCCGGTTGCGGGGATGACTTCCAACAGATATAATCAAATAATCTATTCCTGGATTCTGCAAGTACTGAAATGTCGGTAATTCAATTCCTGAAATGTCATTTCGGAGCTGCGGGTGCAGGGAGCACAGCAGCTTAGTAAACATGCTTCTGTGTGTGTGTGTGGAGCTATGCACACATTGACCTTCAACCCCGGCCTGTGCTGCACAGGAGGACACTATGAATGGGTGGTCAAGGCCACAAAGTCCAAGGAACCCTTGGCACAGGATGGAGACTTCAAGGAGGGTAGCTAAATATTGGCCACAGCTCAGGAGGCGTGCCAACGGAGAACGTGAGCCAACTTCCCTAAGTTCTAGGAAAGGAATTCGGCGTGCCTAGAGGGCCTAGGACTCCCAAGGGGGCATAGAGAAGTGTCAAAGCTTAGCTTATTGATTGGTTGGTTGGCAATGGTAACTGTTGCTGCTTTCGCTAGCTCCTCTCCTTCCCCACTGGGTTCATTGTGACATCAGTTCCAAGGTTTTCAGTGGGAACTAGTTAGGGCACCGTGGGGCTCAAGGGCTTGTCCAGAACTTATGATAATTTTGGCCAGAAGGTCTAACATCTCCATCTAAATCTGCATCTGAGCTTGTGGTGGTTATTAATATTTTACCTTTCAGGTTCCCTTTGGATATTTATGAGTTTTTTCTCACAATAAGAATATTTAAATTTTAGCTTAAAACATGCTAATAAAATGCCTTTCCCAGAACCCCACACCAGCTGCTCACATCCTCTAATACCGTATCTAACTGTCAGGAGGTCAGTGTGCTCACACAGTTGCCCTCCCATGACAGCATTCCACAGAAGCAATTAGGACTCTCCTTCAGAAATGCCTCCACACTGTGCCTCAGGGGCACCATGCAGTCCTTCTCTTGGGTTCCTCTGCCAGGTCGTCCTTACCCTGTCAATTACTGTGTGGCTCCCATACCCTCTCTTAGCCTCCCACACTGAGGGACTCAGCATCATCCCAGCAGCTGGTAGCTCCCACCTCAGGAAACCCTTGGGCCCATGTAGATAAAGTCTGGCACCCCAATCATAAGTTGTTGATGGTTTTTTTTTCCCCCTTGAGCTGGAGCCTCCGCTCTAAGACAGATATGGAAGAAAATCACAACAAGCTGGGTCTGGTGAAGAAGCAAGAAAGCAGGGTATCATGCGGTAGAGGGAGCCTGGGGTTGGGGGAGCTGAGGGATGTGGGGGGACAGGATGTCTAGGGCTTTTGGAACCTAGAGATGTTGACATTTGGGGTCAGAATACCCAGGGTTGTCAGGACGTGAGGTGCAGGACATCTAGGGCTCTGGACACACAGGCTGTTGGGAGGCCAAGGCTGCTGGGTTTGGGCGTGGAGGACACTGGGAGCTTTCGTGACATGGAACTGTGGAAGTCTGGGGCTGTGGGTACCATGGGTAGGGTGAGGATGTGCAGGGCTGTGGATGCTAGGTGCTGTTGGGACACCTGGTTCCAAGTGCTTGGGACTGTGGGATCCTGGGCTGGGGACACTAAGGGCTGTGGACACCAGGGAGCAGGATGCCATGTGCTGTTTGGACATGAGGTTCAAAAATAACCTGGGGCCTGGGTCACCTGGGCTGCTGAGGCACCCGGCTGTGGAAGCCCAGAGCTTTCGGCACCCTGTGTGCAGGATGCTTTAGGCTGTGGGAACCTGGAGCTGTAGGCACCCTGGATGCAGGATGCCTGGGACTATGGATGCCCAGGACTGCAGGGATGTAGGGAGCCTAGAACTATGAGATCCTAGAGCTGAAGACTGCCAGGAAGCAGGATGGCCAGGGCTGTTGCAGCACAGGGTGCAGGTGCTCAGGGCTGTTGGAGCATGGGGTGCAGGGCACCTGGAGTTGTTTCTGTGGTTTTGAGAGTGAATAGTAAGCTACCGAGGCAGGAAGGGGCAAAGACAAACAGAGGGCCGTGGGAAGGAACAGTCAGACCACAAAGGGCCAGGCATAGTAAGATCAGGTGTAGGCCGTCTCAGATGGCACTGGCATGGCTATTAGTAAGCCAGATCTTGAGAACCAGATCTTAGAGCTAATTGTGAGACTCTTCCTAGACTCAGGCAAAACGCGTCTCTGTCACATGATGTCTAGCTTGGTCTACATGCAAGTCTAGCGGGAGCTCGATGAGATGCTCGTAGGACACAGAACATGTCTAACAAGTGAAGGTACGCACAGAGCCAGTGAGAGGAAATGAGTTGAGAACGCAGAGACCCTGACCTGGCTGCTGGACCAACCATATACCTCGTATGAGCCATCTTCTTCTTGAGCCTCGCTCACGAACAGAGCACAGAAGGGCCCCTTCAGCGCATGTTGCTAAGTCCAAGTGAGGATGGCAGGCTAACTACAGTTAAAACCTACATTTGTCAGCAGCTGACAGCAGAAGGCAAGCACTGTGCTGGAGGAGGGCAACCCCCCCTCCAGACACCAAAGGGGCAGCCACCCTGGATTTAGCCTCCAGAAAGAGCCCATGGGGGAAGACTTACTTAACATGGAACCCTGGTTCCCCTGGTTCCCCTGGTTCCATCCCAGTCTTCCATTAACACTCAGCTGCCTGTCCCACAGCAGATATTTACCCCACCCCTACTCTGCCACCCATATCACTACAAGCTCCCCCCCTTCCCCAGAACTTATTGAGATAACCAGGAGCCCCACTGTCTGAGGATCCCATACCAGATCAGGGCCAGAGGACCCAGAGTCCTGGAGATCTCACTGTGTAGACAAGCTGGCTGACCAAGTTCCAGAACTCAGCATGGCAGGACAGACATTGGGAAGGTTACGGTACAAATAAATTCCTGGGTCTTTTTCAAGTTGTGCTCAGAGGGATCAGAACACCTGGTGCGTATCTGATGGCATCTGGGTGACATCCCAGAGACAAATGAAGAGTCAGCTGCAGGCAGTGGTGTGTGGCGGGAGCTTGGTCAGAGGAGAACAGGATGTGAACGGAAGAGGAGACTCTTAGGTGAGGTGGCATCCGGGGGAAGACTTTTCAGTGGAAAGGAGCTGTCCGTCTCATCTGGCGTTTCCCAGGAACTTACCCATCAGCCCCTAGCCTCTGTCTCTGCACCATGACATTCCAGCAACTGGGCTATACCATCCTGTTCCATACTGTCCTGTTCTGCCCCCTCCAACTCCCCCAATCCCAGGAACACCCAGGAGGGCATTTCCCTAATCCCTGTGTACATAGGCCTCAGCTCCACCATCACCTTGGAAGGGAAGCAGGCCTGTGAGCCCAGGCCAGATCCTGCACTTGCTGGGACGCGCCATACAGTCCTTGGGCTTTGTGCCCTCTGTGCCCAGGAAGGGTAAGAAGCTCCATCTCTGGGCTGCCTTGAAGCTCTAATGCACTTTCCTCCCTCCCCCCTGAAACCCATCAGTCCTCCTGGGAGCCCGCCCCATGGCCCTGGCCTGGCGTTATCCCAGCAAACTTTCCTACATCCTGGCACCTTGAATCACCCTGCCCTGCCCCTCACTTCACAAGCCCAGTACAGTACAGACACCACTCACCGGGTGCACATAGGGAGCCAGCCTCCGGGCACTACATGTTCTGTACACTCTAGGTGACCCCTACAGCCAGCAAACAGGAAAGGGGTGACACCCTGTTTAACAGACAAAAGGATCAAGGTCCAGAGGTAGAAAACAACTCATTCGCCAAAGTCTTGAGGGGCAGCATGGAGAACAAACATGCCCTTTGACCTTGCCAAGGGTGTCCAAACTGTGGCTGACTTCAGAGCTGACCTGAGCTCCTATCAGGTGAAGATTCTCAGGGCTGGAGAGATGACTCAGTGGTCGAGAGTGGGTACTGCTCTTCAAGAGAACCCAAGTTCAGTTCCCAGTGGCCATGTTAGGAAGTTCACGACTGCATGTTAAGGCCAGCTTCAGGGGGTTTGACGCTCTCTTCTGGCCTACAAGGGCACTGTACTCATGTGCAACCCACCCACACACATATATAATTTAAGAAATAATAATAAAATAATTTTTTGTTCTTTTTTTTGAGACAGGGTTTCTCTGGGTAGCCCTGGCTTTTCTGAAAATCATTTCGTAGACCAGACTGGCCTCTGGAGCGCTGGGATTAAAGTAATGTACCACCATGTCCAGCTAAATTAAATATTTTTAAAATGAAAATTCTACCCCCAGCAACGATACTTCATAGGTTTATCTGGGAGGATAGACTTTGCACCCAGCTCTCCAGCACCTGCCCTCCAGCATCCTGCCCCCCCCCAACCTCAGCACTCTGCCTGCTCTGCACCAGAAAGCCATTTTTAAGATGTGTAGGTGGCAATGTGTTAAGACAGTTCCTGAGGACCCCATTCTAGAAGCTCCTAAGCAGGGCTAGTGGAGTCCCAAAGTCATCAGGGCAGCTGAAGTAGGGGTGTCTAGAGGGTAACCCCAAGACTCCTGCCCATCCATCTCTCTGCAGATCTCTCCAATCATAAACACTTTCTTTGCCATGATGTCACATGATCACAGGAGCATAGGGGCTGGCACTCTCTCCGTATTACAGTTGGGAAAGTGAAAGGCCTGATATACCAAAGCATACTTCAGAAACACTGCATCAGAATAAGGACTAGCAACACAAATGCGCGTGTGCATGCACGCGCGCACACACACAGACACACACACATAGGTTGTGTGACTCTGAGAAAACCAGTTCTCCTCTTTGGGCCTCAGATTTTCCCATCATGCATATGGTGGGAAAGCCCTTCCCTACTTTGGAGTCCCGCAACTCATATTCTCTAACACTATACGCCTAAGTCGAGGTTCAAACCTCCCGGTGCTCTGGTCAGCAGAGGTTGGGCAGCCAGTGGCTTCTGAGTCTGGGCCAGGGAGGGGACAGGAAGCCCCTCTATAAACAAACCATTATGCAAGGACAAAGCCTGCTGACTCCTACCGACAAGTGCAGGGACTGAGGGTTCCACTCAGGGTGCAGAGGGGCAGAACACAGCAGCACCCCTCCCCCACCACGACCACCTTCCCAGCGAATGAAAGCTGTGAGGATTACTAAATTCCAGAGCCCTGGGCGCCATGGAAAGCCGCTCCCCTTCCCTCCTTCTCTGGCCCTTCACCCATTCTGCACGTGTGTCCATAGAAAAGGACATCGTGGAACTTGAGGTGTGGCCTCTTTGCGAGTCAGGACTCCGACATTCAAGGCTCTCAGCTTGCTGGCATCCTCCTGTGGCCAGCTTTCTAGGCTGATGGCCTGGAGCACTTGTCCTACACTTGCCATGATCCACCTACTGCCACGATCCCAACACTAACCCCAACAATCACTCACTCAAATCCAAAGGCAGGATGGGCTCAGTCCAATGATGAAATATTCCAGACTCTTCTCTGGGATTCCTCCCTTTCAGTTCTTTAAAGGCCATTAGGATCCCAGATCAAAAATCTAGGGAAAGGTCAGTGAGTGCAGCTGGGTGGTTCAGTGGTGAGAGTTCTCAGTTCAACCTCCACCACTATATATAAGCCAGGTGTGCTGATACAGGCCTGTACTCCCAGCACTCAAGAGGAGTTCAAGGCCATCCTTAGCTACATAGAGAATTCAAAGCTAGCCTGGGCTACATGACACCCTGTCAAGAAAACAAAAAGTAGGGAAGGAAGGAAGAAATGGGTTTTATTCCTTGGTTGGCTTCCTCGCTAGGCAGTAGACCCAAAGTGAAAGAAGTGAAAGCCAGTTGGTTTCCACGTTAGAGCCACCATCTCCCCGACCAGCCCCTGCAGAGTCACTAACCAAAGTCTGCCCATGAGCTAGCTATCACTTAAGGGCCTGTGGAAAGCCATGACCCACCATGCTGTGCCAGTGTGCCATGCCCTGGGGTAGTCCCACACATGCTGTTATCCTTGCTGGTCCTGAGTAGTAGTCTAAAGAGGAGCCCACCAGCTGACAGGCTGGAGAGGCTCTACAGCGGCAGGATCCACATCTGCCTGTGGCGTGCCGGGGCAGTGGAGCACCTACCAACAAGAAGCAAAGGTTGGCATCTTCAAGGTGTCTACGGACCCTGTGCTGCTGGTGAGCAAGCCTCAGGGCAGTAAAGAATGCCCATAGATACGTGGGGGAGAAACAGGCAGAGAGGCCATGAGCCAGGCACCTAAAGTCACTTCGTCCGGGAACAAAGCCACTCAGTGCCTTTCACCTTCTCAGTCTCTATGTGTAAGAACTGCCTCACTGTTGGCCTCACCAAGTTCTGCCAGTCAGGCATCCAGAGAGCATGGACACTCTGCCCACCTCCCTAAGCCACCTGCACACAGCTGTCCACTGTGAGCCCACTACATGGTTACTAGGAAATTCCAAGGACAGCCTGGTTCACTGTCAATTTACCCCTGTTCTCCATTAGAAGCAAGGCTGCCTCAACACCCTCTGCTCACCAAGGTAAAGGCAGAGGCAGTCAGCAATGGTGGCCATGTTTCCGGCTAGAAAGGGGGCCAGCACATTCTCATTTTTAGCATCTACCCCTCCTCTAGGACTCTCCTATAGGCTCCTTCCCAGGGTTGCTACGCCAAAGGCACACAAAGTGGGCATACAAGGCGGGTATGAAAGGTGGGTCAGGTGTAAAACTGAGAGGAGCCTGCAGGCAGGGTGAGGCTTCAGCGCCTTTTAGAGAGCGGGTCCAGGAGGCCCAGGGGTCTAGGAGGCCCAGGAGGCCCAGGGGCCCAGGTCACAGCACTGGTGGACAGCCTTCTCCTATGCCTCTGCAGCCCTCCCAGGTGACAGTTCACAATCTCCTTCTCCTGCCAAAGGCACACCTTTTTCTGCACAGAGAAGGCTGCTGTTTCATAGTCTTATTGTTAGCGATGCAAGATATGGGATAAGGGAGGCAGGAAGGGAGGGAGGGAGGAAGGGAGGGAGGGAGGGAGGAAGGAAGGGAGGGAGGGAGGGAGGGAGGGAGGGAGGGAAACACTATCTTTTGATTTTCTTCTCTAAACAGCAGGTGGAGAAAACAAACGGGGGTAAATAACATTGTTCTGCAAACACCTCAGAGGGAGTGGGGAGGAAGCATTGGGGGGCGGGCTGTGGGGAGGAGGCACCACGGTGTTTAAAAGAACATTGGCTTCTTATGGAGAGATGGAGAGACGCGGGGTGATCTAATAAAGATACGGAGGCTTCTCTGCTCCTTCTAGCATGCTTTAAAAGACACATCGTCACAGACATCCGAACCAGAGAGGGCTCTGTGGGGCTGAATCTCGTGGGGGGGGGGGCAGGGCTTCCTCTCAGCATATCCCTCTGGGATGCTCAGTGGCATCTGCCAAGGTCTTCTGGCCAGATGACACGTAGGTCACATGTCACACAGCTCCCAAAGCAGGAGGAAAAAAAAAAAGTACAAGATAAGGAAAACACTGAAAAATATGTACACGAGGAAAAGCAGAACCAGGGGCTTGGGAACTTGGCCAGGTGGCTGTCACCTGCAAACACTGGCCTAGTATTGGTCTGCCTTCCCATTCTAACCTTGAATACAAAGTCATTATTCCTGGAGTGTACAGCACAGGATCTTCTCAGACACCATGACTGACTAACTGACTGACTGATTGGTTGAGACAGGTTTCTACATTGCCTCAGACAATCTTCCTGCCTTAGCCCCCCAAGCAGCTGGAACTATTGGAGTATATTACCTTTCCTGAAGAACACCACTGTTTTAACCGTGTTTTTTTTTTTTTTTAAGATATGGCTTTGCCAGGGGTGGGAGGGGTGGGGAGGGTGCGGGGTGGGGGGGTTGTGGCCCGGGAGGGTGCACTGCTGCAGATGGTGTGGAGTTTGAAGAGCTAGGGTGTGGGAAATCTCAGGACAAGAAGTGGGATTAGAGGCAAGTGGACGGGCAGAGGCTGAGGAGGCCTGGACCCCACACAGGGGAGTTCTTAGTACTCCACCGTCCATTGGTGGCTTTGTCTCACTAGTGCTGAGGGACGGTCTGTCCAGTCTGGAAGCTCCAGACATGTGGGGTGGGGCGTGCAGAGACAGAGTGGCCTGATGAAACCAGGCAGCCCAGGGTACAAATCCTGCTTTCATACCTGCCTGGATATTTCCTGTTCCTAGGCCTTGGGGTAAATCAGGGAAGCCACACCTTACAGAGGAGCCACAGGACAGAGAGCTAGTGAGTGATGGCCTCCTGGCCGCCAGCTCACAGCAGTCCTCCTGGATACTCGCATGCTGTTATCTTAGCCCACTCCAGCCTCCGTCAAGGTTTTCTTTCTGCTGGTGCCTCAGCTGGCTTCAAGGCCCACTTCACAGCCACCTTCCTGGTTCTTTGAACACAAGGGTCTTCTCTGTGGGTGCTTTCCACACAAGGTTGGCCTCCTGGGGGCCCCTAACATGTCTGTGCTGAACTCCAGAGTCCTACACATGGGTCCCGTGTCCTCTTCTGGGTAGGTGGGAGGTGTAGTAATTAGGGAGCTGTGTGCCCTTAGGCAAGTTGTTTAACCTTGCTGGGCATCAGTTTACATAGAAAACAGGAAAGATGCACCTATCTCATAGGGTTGTTGTTGGAGTCTAAAGAACAAATGAGTGAGTGAATGAATGAATGAGTGAGTGAGTGAATTAAGAGTCTGGTAGACAGTGAGCATTGCCCAGGTGCTGGTGACTAGTTAGCTTTGGGCCCATTGCCAGGTGGATGGCACACTTAGGCCGTGCCCATGTGGTATGGGAGTGATGCATACTTCTTCCACAGAGGAAGGCCAGGGAAGAGGGAAGGGGTCGGGACGTTAATGAGCTCTGCCAGAGAGCAGAACCCAGGCTCCCAGTCTCACAGCACCGAGGCCAGCAGAGCTGCAGGCTGCACGAGGTATTTTAGTCCTGGGTGGCCTCTGGAGGCCTCCGTGCCTGCCTATGCAAGTGCACTGCAATCTTGCAGTCTCACAGCTGACTGAGGGCAGGCCCATGCACTAACTGAGAGGACAGTAGGGGCTGGGGCGGGGAGGGGGGGGGGGTTGGCGGGGCAGTGCAGGGGCGCAACCTCAGATACTCAGAATTCTTGCCCAGGGGTCCAGACCAAAACTGCACCTCAAGGGCAGAGAAGGGCCAAGTGCCCACGCCTGGAGTGGAGGCTTCTGCTGCTGCCCCTGCAGCTGGGGCTGTTGCTATCCTCTTCTCCCGCCTCCTTTCCCTCTTCCGTCCTCCCCATCACCTTCTCTTTCTCTTCTCCTCCTCCTCCTTCTCCTCCTCCTCTCCATCCTTCTCCAGTGCCTCTCCCACACCTCCTCCATGGAAATCTATCCCTGGCTCACTCTCCCACACACTTGGAGAGTGGAGAAGCAGGGCAGAACAGGCCCCGTGATCTATGGCCTCGCAGCCCAGGCCTGCCCAGAATATCTGCAGACCAGTTCTCTCACCAGCGATGAGAGAGTAAGCTTTGCCTAAAGGCCCACAAATCAATGCCATCCCACTCTCTGTGCTGTCTAGAGGTAAGTGAGTGTGTCATTACTCATGTCCCCAGGGAAGGGCACACGCTTTCCAAGAGGGGCCCAGTGCCACCGCTGCAACACCTCATCCAGGGCCTCCCGTCCCCAAAGAATGAGGGCGCCCCTGAGGGGGTTGCCTTCCTTGTGGGGCCTAAAGATTCCGCAGTGAAGCTATCCTTCTGACTTTGTCCTGACCCTGTAACTTAATTTAGCGTTGTTTCTTTTCCTTTAATTATATTTTGGCTCTCACTCAAATTCTAGAAAAGTGTTGAGGGGCAGGGCAGGGAGGGGGAAGGAGGGGGCAACCTCACCAATAACGCGCTCACCTGGCGTGCCAGGAGACCATTCTTGCTTTGTTTAGGCCATCTCTGTGGAGGCCAACGCAAGCCAGCTACTCAAGTCTCCGAGACTTCTTGGCATCTGGAGTGAGTGACAGAAAACTCGTGCCCAGTATAACTCGCAGGAACACGCGTGGGCTCTCTGGCCAGTAAACGAGCTGGACAGAAATCTTTCCCCCTTGAGAGATGAGGAAATGGGTGTGGAAGGCAGCAGTGGCCCTTCTAAAGTCCATTAGGATGGCAAGGCCATCATCAGTGTCATCAGTGTTGTCCCTGCAGTAGGAGGTGGGATGAAGGCTACCCTCATCTTAACCTGGTCAACCAAAGCCCAGCCCGCTTTCTCAAACCGCCAACCTTTTCAAAGTTTGCTTTCTCATTGACCAGTGCAAATCAAAAACCACTCAAAGGGTCCAACCCAGTCCGATGGTTTTGTTGGTGTCACGTGCGAGGAACAGAAGTCACTACGAAAGGGCACCCTAGGTAGCAAGAAGGACAGCAGATTATTTTTGTTTTGCTCTAATGAACAAAGGCCGTAATGATTGGCATGTGGACCAAGGACCAGGGCAGCAGTGAGACTCCAAAGGTCCGCTCCCCCCACGCTGGGAAGCACCAGGCTCTGAGCTCCCACCCTGGGCTGTTTGCTGGGGATCCCCTGCCCACCTGATACTTAGACACCAAGGGATGAACTTCCGGGATGGCAACAGCTTCAGAGGAAGCCTCGGGCCTGGATCTTGCCCCAGCTTGCAAAGCCTCTGCAGTGTGACAGCTAATGGAAATGAAGTCACCTGGTTCTGGGGCAATTAGTTCGGCTCTAGACACAGAGCCACTGGGAAATCAGCCTGAAAGAAAGCTAAAGAAATCTAAGGCTGGGACTGGAGAGATGGCTTAGTGGTTAAGAGCCTTGCCTGCTCTTCCAAAGGACCTGGGTTCAATTCCCAGCACCCACATGGCAGCTCACAACTGTCTGTAACTCCAAGATCTGACACCCTCACACAGACATACATGCAGGCAAAACACCAATGCACATACAACAAAAATAAATAAATTATTAAAAAAATATAAAAAAAAGAAATCTAAGGCTGTGGTGCAGGAGGGGTAGTGAAATGTGGGTGAGGCACAAGGTTCCTTCTGACTGGGAGGGAAGAAAGGAAGATCCCAGCCAGGCCAAGGGGGTAAAACTCTTCTTACAGAAACGTGAGCTGGGGAAGGAGAAACAAGAGTGGAAGCAGAGTTAAGTCCTTGGGGTTGTAAAATACTAGCCTGTGTCAGTCAATCCTCACTGTCAACCCGAGTTTGGAATTGTTAGGTGACCACCTCCTGGGTGTGCGTCTATGAGTGTGTTTCCAGAGAGGTGTAATTGAGGAGGGAAGACCGCCCTGAATGTGGGCTGGGCCATCCCATGATCTAGACCGGTGAATCCCATCCTCCTTATTGGCTCGACCCTTTAATATAGATCCTCACGCTGTGGTGACCACCCCCCAACCATAAAATTATTTTCATTGCTACTTCATAAATGTGATTCTGCTACTGTTATGAATCCTAATCTAAATATCCGTGGTTTGGGGCTGGAGAGATGGCTCAGTGGTTAAGAGCACCGACTGCTCTTCCTAGAGGTCCTGAGTTCAATTCCCAGCAACCACATGGTGGCTCACAATCATTTATAATGTGATTTGATGCCCTCTTTCTAGCCTGCAGGTGTATACGCAGGCAGAGCACTGTATACATAATAATAAATATTTTTTTAAAAAATCCGTGTTTTTTTTTATGTTCTTAGGCCACTCCTGTGAAAGAGTCATTTGAGCCCCCAGAATGAAGGAAAAAGGCGCAAGCTAGCTGAGCAGCAGTATTCAACTCTCTGCTTTCCCAATCGTGTTGCAAGGTCAATCAGCGGCCTGACCACGCCCACTGCCATGCCTTCCCTACTGTGACGGGACTGGATCCCCTCAAACTGTGAGCCAAAATAAGCGCTCCCCCCCTCACCCCATCCTTCCAGAAACTGCTCTTGTCGGGTGTTCTGTCACAGCAAGGTGTAACTGACATACATCTCGTCATACAGTTCACATGTCCAAGGCATGTAACTCCATTGTTTGGGAGGTGTGACGTCATCACCACACTCCACTTTAGAACATGTTTGCCTCTAGTTTTAGCTGTTACGTGTAGGGCTTTAGTATGAAAGCAGGTATGAAGGAACTTCATACCTGGCTCAGTGAGTGAAGGTGCTCGGCATACTAAGCCTGAAGCCTGGTGGGTTCAGTCCCACCAGTCCTGACATGGCAGGCGAGAACCAACTCTCTTAAGTGGTCCTGACCTCCATATGCATGACAGCAGCAAGCATGTACACGCACACACACACACACACACACACACACACACACACACACACACACCAAATAAAATCTTATCAAAGCAGAAATCCTATACCTACTATCAGTCATTTCCCATTTTCCCCCACCCTCCACCCTAGGGAATGAGGCTCATATTCTCTGTGGAGTTCCTTGCTCTGGAGATTTCCTGGAAGTGGGATGGCGCAACTGTCATCTCCTGTGACTGCTTCATTCTCTTAGCATTTCTTTTAGCAGTGGACAAGGGTTCTGACACCTCCACATCCACTGCCACACTTGCATTTGCCTGACACTGTTTTCAGGGTCTTAGCGGGCGCGGTGGACCCTTGTGGTGGTTAGGGATTGCACTTCTCCTCAGTACGGGTGATTCTGGGCACTCTATGCTCCGGCCCGAGCATGTATCTGTTGAGAGATGTCTTCTTGGGTCCTGTGATGGCTAACATGTTCACTCGATGGGTTCTAGAATCGCCTAGAAAACAAACCTGTAGGCGTTGCCTGTGTTTCTAGATTGGGTTAGCTGGGGTGGGAGGACCCACCTTAACTGTGGGGAGCACCTTTCCGTAGCCTCGGATTTGGGGTTGAATAAAAGGGCAGAAGTGAACTGAGCATTAGGATCTCCCATCCCCCCACTCTCTCTCTTTCCTGACTGTCAGACACCTCAAGCTACTGCCGCCACTCTTTCCTTTCACCTGCTTTTGTAAACATCTTGTCAGAGCGAAAGTTCCTTGTCTGGTGTTTTTTGTAGGAATCTTTTGCTACTCCGCACATTCCAGATACAAGTCTGGCACTTATGCGCCTGGCCAGTCCGGCTCTTCACTTCCGTGTCCTCTTTTCACCTTCTTGATGGTGTCCTTTGAAGCATGACTGTTCACCTGTGTTTTCTCTGGATGTTTGTTCTTTTTGAGTCGTATCTAAGAAGCGACGGCCCAATTCAAGGTTAAGATTTGCTCGTTTAGCTCCTAAGAGTGTTCTAATTTTTGCTATTATATATGTGTAGGTTTCTGGTGTGTTTTGAGTCATTTATATAGCATGAAATGGAAGTCCAGCCTTATTCTTTTTTGACATAGACTTTGAAAAGCTGATGTTCCTGCCTCCACCTCCAAGTGCTGAGATTATAGGCACATGCCACCCAGCCTGATACATGAAGGGCTGAGGTTTGACTCCAGAGTCTTGGGTATGCTAGGCAAGCACTTTACCAACTAGCCACATCCCAAGGCCCTGCTTCTCGTTTTTTAAAGATGGAGGTCAGACACTGTAGGCCAGGCTAGCCTAAAACTCATGGCAATTCTCCTGTCTCAGCCTCCTGAGCACCAGAATTATAGATATGAGTCACCATGCCTAGCTTGTTACTACTTTTATAGTAGTGGAAAACCATGATAAAATTTCTTTTTAAAGATTTGCATTCCATTCCGACACAGTAATAATGGGAAGAAATTCAGAAACGTTCACTGCTATGGCCAGCTGCGTCATAGGAGCTGAGAAAATTCCTGGGTGCAGGAACAACAAAATACATAGGAAAGACTCATGCTGGAGCGACCTTAGAGGGCCCAGGCACCCAGGGTGTGACTCCTGCCTTCAGGAGTTAATCAGTGATAAAACAGATTCCTTCATTTGCCTGAAATTTGGATAGGCCCTTCATGTACCTCTGTGGCCCAGCAGCTGGGAACTTCACAGTGAGCTTTTGGCAAAAAAGCCGGGCTACTAGACCAAACAGGCGTGAGCCACATCATGCCACACACATCCGGATTTCCTGGGAGGTGGCCAAAATCCAGATTACTTTAAAAAGAAACCCAATGTTGCTGCTTGGAGTGCACAAAATTGCCAGATACCAGTCTGCCTCGCCGGCTCTTAATCCCTAGCCGCCTTCTTCCTCCCATTCCCAGGACATGCTAGGCTTACAGCACACACCTCACAGCTGAATCAAAGCAGGAAGGATCGCACACTGTGTACCCGACCAGGACAACCCTAAGCTGGGCTCTGAGGTGATCCTGAGGCTGCCCCTCCCTCCCATCCTCCTGACCACCTTCTTTCATGTCTGAAGCAGACTGCTACACTGAGCCCTGTGTCAATCAACCGAGATACAGTGATGAGAAACCTCAGAAATTGACGTTAGGTTGATGTGCCTCTATCCTGTGCCAGGTGCCTAAGAGGAGGCCTGAGAGACTCCCAGATGCCCTCCCTGGCCCCAAGTCCAGAATAAGAAGCCAGATGACATGGAGAAGATGGCAGGAGAGATACACTTTTACCTGGGAGGATGCGGGGAGCAGAAGGTTCCAGAGAGTCTGAGGGAGCCTGATAGAAGGGCAGGCATTCACTTGGATGCCAAGCCTCACTCTTCCAAATTAGGTCCTGGGAGTCCAGGGTGACAGAAAGCGCTTCAAATGAAGAGTTGGGAAGTTTTGTGTTTTTGTTTGTGAGCCTAGCCTTTCACTGCTGAGCCATCTCTCCAGCCCAGACATAGAGTCTTAAAACCATGTTTCCTCCTCCCTGCCACCACCTCTACCACACTTTGGTCCATACTTGGGACCCGAGCATTGCCGGGGTGGGAGGTGGTGAGGCAAAGGGAGGGATATTTCACTCCTGAAATCCTTGGGACTCAGCAGCTCACGGGTGGGGGGAGCCTTCCCTATTCTATGTCCACCACCGTCACAGGATTGCTATGGACGTTCTGCCAGGCCCCACATAACAGTGTCACAAAGCAAGGAGTAGATAATCAAGTCCTGATGGGCATTCCTCCAGCGCCCAGACCCGAGGAGCAGGTCCCTTCCTTTCGCCCCCCACCTGAGTGGCACCTACACTGTACACGCAGCTGAACTCACCTGGGCAGCATCTACCAGCAGCAGCAGCAGCAGCAGCGCTCTAGACGGGTGAGCGAGTGTTTGGGAGAGTTTCTGAGTGTTTACTGCTTACTGCTGCAGCATGTGTTCCTCTGGGGAGGAAAACAGCTTGCAGCAGTCTGCAAGCCAAAGGTGGGTGGGGTGCAGAGAGGGAAAGAACACGTGTTTAAATGCTCCCCTCTCCAAGAGGTCCTGAGGCCCACCAGAAGGAGGGAGAAGGGAGGGGAGGATGCCTGGCTGGCGGGGGGTGGGGGTGGGGGGGGGTGGGGGGGGAAGCAGGATGAGAGCTGCGATAGAAACAGAAAAGCGGAAGAAGGGAAGAGGGAGAGAGGGGAGAGGGGAGAGGGGAAAGAGACTCTGTGCTGGTTAATCCCATGTCACGGTGGAAATCCAGACTGCGAAGGCCTGGGCATGCCACGCTAGCAGTTACCGACACAGGGGACCCACTACCAGTTCCTGTCTGAGGCCGTTAGCCTGGCTGGCCAGTTGCCCAATTGTAGAGCCAGTTCGCACCCCAATTGGCTCTTGATGTGAGTCAACTCCAAGCTGCTTGGAGGCTTGTTTTGCTCAAATGACCAAGTGGACAGAATTGGCACCAATTAGGGCTGGAGGTGGAAGCAGGGAGACATGTTCAAATTTGGAGATGAGGGACTGGCTCCCCAGGGATCCAGGGCCAGCCCTGAACAGGACTGAGGGCTTCAAAAAGCCTGAAGCAGGCTGGGTATGACCCCTTCCACCTCCTGCTGGGGTTAACGGTTCTCCCGCCCTGTCCCCAGGGCCTTCTGGCCTGTTGTAAACTACGGGGCCTTTCTGTCCTCATCCGCAGTCATTATCGCTACTCCTCCAAGAGGGACAAAGACAGCCAGGTGGGGTGTCAGCCCTGTTCCAACTCAGAGGCCTAAGGACCCCCCAAGGCATGCAAGCTTTGGTTGCCTGCCACACAGGCCCAGACACACGCACACACCGTCAGATGTGCCCACAGACTCAAACTTTCATTTATTTCCAAATTATCCCTCATGCTTTGCCTAAACACACCATCTGTGTACCCGGGCTACATAGAAAAACCTCCAAAACACAGCAAAACATTCCCAGTGGCTGTTGCTCCAGTGTGTATGTGTTTGTGTGTCTGGGCCTATGTGAGCGCACATGCACGCTTACACATGTGAAAGAAAGAGAAAGAAAATGCATACACACACACACACACACACACACACACACACACACACACAATGTGGAGTGTGAGAAGCTCCTTACTCATTTGATTATAAAAGATTTCTGAGCCACCAGATGGTACAATGGGGGCTGTGGATGCCCTGGTCGCTTTTCTCATTTCTTTGCATGGGGCTCCATTTCAGGACCTGAAAGAGTGACATCCAAGAAGCTATTCCACAGTTCCACTAAGACAATGGCTGGGCGACTTCAGGAACTTGGCTCGCTTTCGCATCACTGAACAGATGTGTGCCCTTTCTCACTTCCTGAATACATAGGCCCTGAGCCAATCCCGAGGCGCTCTGGGTTCCCTTACTGTCAAATGGCCTGCCCAGGTGGAGGCCGAGATCCAGGCTCTGTTATATAATTAGTTCTGGCTCGGAGCTACCACCAGCACTCCCTGACAGACAGCTTAGCTGCTCCCAAGATGGCTGTGCTAGAGTCAACATCAAAGACCATGTCCCCTGGTACCCTATGCAGGGACAGGGAGATGAAAGCTAAGGGTGGCAGTTCACTGTGGTATTTAGTCATTCACGTGGCTCTGCTGCTGGGTCTGTGCTTGGTTTAGCTTTCAATGGGGCAAGCTTCAGCCCTGGGCCTCCACAGCTCAACCAGTTATAAAACAACAGGCTCTGAGCTCTGTGTAGGATTCTCCACTGGAAGATACACTACGTAAGATGCTCCGTGCTGACACTCCTTGTGGGATATATATAGGATACCACACACCCTCTTTATGGAGAACCAGCTCAGTGTCCCCATAAGCCCAGCAGTGCAGGTCTCCAAGAGGACCATGGTGGTGGGCGTGGGGAGAGCCTTGCACAGGATCCATGGGCTGAGGAAGAGCACAATCAGCCACATGCTCACCCCTGCCTCTGCATGGGCCCCTCTTCCTCCTGCTCCCCCGCCCCCTCTCTGAGTGCCCCACCCTTCTCCGAAGCAAGAGGATTTTAGATGTCACTAGAGATCCATCTAAATGTCCTTTTGCAAGAACTGGGTCCGTTTCTGTCCTGCAACTTTAGTTCAGTACAGCTCCAGCCTAACCCTGCAAGCCCAGCATTGGACATATGCAACCCAGTGTCCGTGGCCAAAGCTAGTGAAAGCTAAAAACCCATTCTGAGTCTTGGGGCAGGTAACAGTGCTTTCAGCTCTTCACATGTTGGTCTGAATTACCACCCGGCTGTCTCATCCCAGGAAGAAAGCCATGACAGGAGGCCATGTCCTTTTAGCCAAAGGGTAGGAGAAGAGGAGGTAAGAAAGCTGAGTGGTGTGTTGGGGGGCAGGGCGTGCCTCTGTTTGGAGATAGGGTACGTGCTGTGCTGTAGGGGAGGGGGAAGTCTCTGTCCTGGCCAGGAAGGCGTAAAAGGGAGGGGAGGGACAAAGATGGCAAGGGAGCAATGTTCCCCTTATTTTAAAACTGTCGCCTTGGAAAGCTAGAGCAATGGCTCCGCAGTTATGAGCCATTAGCTGCTCCTTGCAGAGGCCCTGATTCAGGATCCCAGAAGCCACACCCGGCGGCTCACAGCTGTCTAGAACTCCATTTCCATGGGATCTTATGTCCTCCTCTGGCCTCTGATGGCACTGCACTCACACACACATACCCGCACACATAGATACATAATTGTAAAATAAAAATAGGGCTGGAGAGAAGGCTCAGTGGTTAGAAGCACTTACTGCTCTTGCAGAGGAACCTGGTTTGATTTCTGGTGCCCCCCCCCCCATCAGGTAGCCTGTAACTCCAGTTCTAGAAGAATCTGCTGGCTCTGGCCTCTGCAGGCACCTACACACAAGTGCACCCACACAGACACACAGACACACCAGACAAGCATGCACACACATACACACACACATACATACCCCATAATTAAAATAAAATAATTAAATATTAAAATTCTCACTCAAACTCTAGATCTTCTTTTAGGAAAGAAAATGTCCACCTCTTGTTCGTCCTCGTTTCCCTCCCACTCCACTCCTCCTCCTTCTCCTGTTACTCTCCCTCCTCCCCCTCTTCCTCCTTTCCTCCTCCTTCTCCTGTTACTCTCCCTCCTCCCCCTCTTATCCTCCCTCCCCTCATCTTTCTTTCCCCCCCTCCCTCCCCTCCATCTCCTCCTTCTTCCTCCTCCCTTCTTCTCCCCTCCCGTCCGACACTGGTCCCTGCTTTGATTGAAGATAACACCTGCTCTGATCCCTACAGAAAGACACTCCTCCTGACTAGTGGGGTTCCCAGTCCTAGGGGGTAACATTCTGGGGGCGATCAGAGCCCCAGTTTTGTTTGCTTGTTTGTTTTGCTTTTGCTTTTTTGAGACAGGGTTTCTCTTTGTAGCCTTGGCTGTCCTGGACTTGCTTTGTCGACCAGGCTGGCCTCGAACTCACAGAGATCCACCTGCCTCTGCCTCCTTGAGTGCTGGGAATACAGGCGTGCACCACTGTACCTGGCTCAGAGCCCTAGTTTTTTTTTTTTTTCTTTTTTTTTAAATTAAATTTTATTTTTTTTATTTTTATTAATTTATTCATATTACATCTTAATTGTTAGCCCATCCCTTGTATCCTCCCATTCCTCCCTCCCTCCCGCTTCCCCTTCTACTCCCTTCCCCTATGTCTGTGACTGAGGGGGACCTCCTCCCCTTGTACATGCTCCTAGGGTATCGAGTCTCTTCTTGGTGACCTATTGTCCTTCCTCTGAGTGCCCCCAGGCCTCCCCATCCAAGGGACATGGTCCAATATGGGGCACCATAGTTTGTGTGAAAGTCAGATCTCCTTCTCCACTTAATGGTGGAGAATGTCCTGCCCATCGGCTAGACTGGGTAGGGGTTTGAAGTTTACTGCCTATATTTTCCTTGGCTGGTGCCATAGTTTGAGGAGGACCCCCGGGCCAAGACCCGCCTGTAGTTTTCCAGGACCCTCTGGATACTTCTATTTCCTCATTCTCCCTAGAGCCCTAGTTTTAAACTGACTTTAGTTCAAGTCAGTTTGAAGTGTTCTTTAATTGCAGAACCCAGCCCATAATACACTTGGGGCCCCTTGTCTTTGAAGATAGACTTCTAAACTGTAGAGGGCAAAGCAGAGGTGAGCTCTGCCAGGCATGGGGGAAAGTGTAGATGCAGAGGCCTGTAGTGAAACTCACCAGCCCACACAGTGCAAGGCGGCTTCCTGAATTACTTGGGTCACAGGGAAGCCTGGCCGCAGCAAAGATGCACAGGGATGTTTAGCAACCACTAGCGCAGTCATTTTGACACTGGGAAAACAGCATGCTGATCACACCAGCTTCAGTATGGCTGGCTCCACATGGACATGCGGTCTCAGAGGAGCCCGGGGCAGGAAGGAGAACAGCTCCCATACTCATGACTACATGGAGGGCAGTTCTCGCCACAGTGGCAGAGCACCGGTTTCCACACTGAGCCTCAAGCCGACCTCAAAGGCGAGGCCGACTATCTGTAAAGCTCCCACTTCCGTATCATGGCCTGTCTCTAAGAGGCGGGTGGAGACCTCCGAGAAGAGGTACAAACGCCACTTCCAGGCCAGGAACTTCCCAGGCTAGGAACGAACTGTACCTCCCCTCTCGTGGAAATCTGGGGAGGAAGACAAAACAAAACCCAAGTAGAGATTGATGGGACCCACAGAAAGGCACTTAAGGCATGTCTTGGTCCAATCCCAAGGCCCAGGCACCTTAGCACATGCTGTTCCTAGTGTCTGGAACACACGTGGCTGAGCCCCTCCCTTCAACAGTGTGCTGTGCTTCCCCCAGAGGGTTTTCTCCCCATGGCCCAGGCTGGTGACTCTGTTCTGGGGTCTTGCCATCTACACATATGCTCTCCCATTGGCTGAGCAAAGAAGACCAAGGGCGGTGTCCAGGATCTAGGGTCAGCCAGTCTTGACTAACAGCAGGGTGTTGCCGGCCAGACGGTGCAGAGGTTCCATCATGGGGCCCCCTGCTCCACCCAGCACTCACTCGGTCGATGCCAAGTTCTTGATGTTTCTCAGCAATGTACAAACTGTCTCTCATCCTTTCCAGCTCCAACAGGCCGGGGTGATTTACAATAAAGGACCCTTCAACTCCCAAAGCTCCCAACCCTTATCACGGCCAAGGCTGACCCCGGGGAACCCTAAGGTACCCAGTGGCAAGTCTGTCTCATGACTTCTACTACAAATCTGGACCAGAGGGTTGCTGGAGACACTGTCCAGGACAGCTGGTTTGAAATAGAACTCCTAGAGAATCTGTCCCTGGTGTATGATGCGGAGCTTAGCTCAGTGGACCACACCCTGTAATTTATTGCAAATCAATTACACATCGATGCCAAATCTAGAATTTAGGACAGGAGCTTTGTGGGGGGTGGGGGGGCAAAGAGCGGGGATGCTTTAACCCAGAGGAAAGGAGGTCAAGGCTCATGTGACCTGGCGGTGTGTTCAAGAGAGCTCTGCTTTTCCTAAGGGACAGAGACTACACAGAGCATGGAGACAGGCACACAGGGACCTGATGCTTCCGTAAGCTGCAGCAGGCCCCTCCCCAGCCCTGAGAGCTGAGCCAGAATTTGAACGGCCATTGCTATAGGCATTCAGAGTGCGGGAGCAGAGCTCTGGCCTGTGTTGGACCTGCTCTATGCCCTCTAGACTGTGCCCCTTAGTTCAGTCCCTTCCATGCCTCGTCCTCCTGTACCCACAGAGTACTGCCTCCCGGGGAGGCCAGTGCCTGCTGCTGCTGACCTCTGAGTTCACCCTCTCCTATGGTAAAGGACATTCGGAGTCACTAGGTATGAAAAGCACACTAATGACTGGAACATTCCTCTAGAGAGTCCCGGAAACACTATGCCTACGTCACAGCTTCTAGCACAGGGTTTACACTGTCCTGCCCTATCTTCCATGGCCGAGTCCCAAGCTATACCGAGAACGATTAGCCCAGGAACACTTGCTCCCTCCCGTTCACATGAGGACACCTGGCTCGGAGAGACCAAGACCAGCTGCGATGCCACTCAGCTGGGTAAGCACTCACAGGCATCCTCAGCTCTGTGACTGACTTCTTGAAGGAGCACAGGTGGAGGCAAGAGGGCAACCACTCTCCATTCCATCCCCAGATATGAGGAATTAAAAAGTAGAGAGTGATAAGGAAGATAGCGGGTGTTACTCTGGGAAAACACAGACAGGCAGGCAGGCAGGCAAGGACACACACGCACACACGCACACACGCACGTTGTTCTGGCTGGTTTTATGTGAACTTGACACAAGACAGGGTCATCTGAGAGGAGGGAACCACGGTTGAGAAAATGCCTCCATAAGATCCAGGCAGTCCTGGAGGGTATTTTCTTAGTGACTGATGGGAGGGCCCAGCCCACTATAGATGGTGTCATCCCTGCGCTGGTGGTCCTGGGTTCTAAAAGAAAGCAGGCTATGCAAGGCATGGGGAACAAGCCAGTTAGCAGCACCCCTCCATGGCCTCTGCATCAGCTCCTGCCTCCAGGTTCCTGGGCTGTTTGAGTTCCTGTCCAGACTTCCTTTAGTGATAGACTCTGGTGTAGAAGCACAAGCCAAATAAACCTTCCCTCCCCAGGTTGCTCATGGTCACCAGGTTGCTTATGGTCATGGTGCTTTCTCATAGTCATAGAAACCCTAACACACACACACACATACACACACACACACACACACACACACACACACACACACACACGTTTAAAAAAAAAATATATCTTTTTATAAGAACAGCATTCAAGTGTCTTAATCTGAGCTAACCAAGAACACCCCACACCATGAGACAGAGAACAGTGTCCACATCTTGAAGCCTGGCAGCAGCCTCAGGACCTCAGATGCTCGCTCCAACAGCGGAAGGGCCAACACTCAGTCACCTCAGGAGGCTCGTGAGCCTCAGGGACTGCTCCACCGGGCCTGTTGCTAAGCTCTGCCACGCACAGACTGAACAAGCAGACTCCTGAGTCCTGTTGTGTGACCTGGCTTCCTCTAGGGCAAACAACCCTTTCACAGAGGTCACTCAAGACCATCAGAAAGCACAGATGTTTACAATACAATTCATAACAGTAGCAAAATTAGTTATGAAGTAGCAACCAAAATAATAACTTTATGGTTGGGGCATCATCACAACATGAAGAACTGTATTTAAGGGTCACAGCATTAGGAAGGTTGAGAACCACTGCTCTAGGCCTCAACTTCCCTTAAATACCCACCTCACTTGGTTGCTGGTGCTTACATTTTGCTCTGACTAGGTATAGTGGCACATGCCTTTAGTCTCAGCATGAGGGAGGCAGAAGCAGATAGATCTCTGTGAGGCTGAGGCCAGCCTGCTCTACACAGGGAGCTTCAGGCCAATCGGACTCCATGTCAAAATAAACATTTTTCTCAGTAAAAGTTTCAAGATATAAAACAGAACCTGTACATGGCATGAAGATGGGGGCCCCGCACCCAGGGTCCTATACCCAGGTCAGAGTACACCTCAACTCCTTTGTGCCCTCAAGAGCTTCTAAAGAACTTGCCACTGACATCTCATCACTCAACTGGGGGCTGCTTCAGCATGCCCCACAGTTGCCTGGACAAATTATACGAACTCATCCATCCCCGGATGCCAGGAGCAGGCATGCAGGAGGTTCTCCCTGTTGGCAGGGCACCTGCCCCACCTGCCGCTGTGCTCCGGCTGCCTCTGATGTGGAGCCACTCTCCAGTCCTTTCTCAAGCCGAGACAGCACTGTTAGACTGAGCTGCTTCACGTGGAATGCAAGGGTGTGAGGCAAACTCTGTGGCCACATCTCCAAGCGTGCTATGTCAAAGGCTTTTTGCAAGTTGACGCTGGGTACAGGTGGGGTCTGGACACTGTTTCATCTTCCTCAAGCATGCCGGGAACTCAACCCAGTACTGAGCACAGAGTGGGGGACAACCATCACAGGCACCACTCTGTGAGACCTACCAGTGCAGGGCGACACACAGACATCACCCCATCAAGTCTTCAGGCTACAAAGTGGGAGCGGCCCCACTTTACGGATAGGGAGGGTGGGTCTTAAAGAACTTAAGAAAGCTAACTCTAACTTACCATGGCTAAGACAACATCCCCAGATTCACTTCCTGCTCCCTCATGTGCCTCCCCACAGCCTGTCATATACTGTCTGCTCATATTTGCTCATATGTGTGGTCTGCTCCTCTACCTCCTCCTCTTCTTTCCACATATGTGTATATGTATGTGATGTATGTCTGAAGGCCCAAAGTCAACATCCAGAGTCCTCCTCAGTTGTTCACCTTATTCGCTGAGGCAGGGTGGGGATTAGGGCTCATTCATTCTGCTGGTCCAGCTGTCTGACTTGTGCTGGTGAGCGCCGAGCTCCTACATGGGCTCTGGAGAGCTAGAGCCCAGGCCTTGTGCCTGTACAGCACAGCTGTGTTCTCTACCCAGCCCTACTATCCAACTCAACGGTTTTCAGTTGACTCCCAGGGTGGCATGCTACCACTGCTATCTAATTCCAGGGACATTTTTTTTTAATCACCTCAGAAAGATGATTAGTGGTCACTTTAGGTCCCCTCCCCCACCCCACCTCAGGCAACCACTAATATAATCTATTTTTGGTTTCTTTACATTTGCCTGTTTCATCGAGGTAACACAATATGCCATCTTTTGTGTCTGGCTTCTCTCACTGAGGGCAATATCGTCAAATTCCCTTCATGTGGAAGCATTTATCCGGTTTTTGGTTTTTTTATGGCTGTGTAATATTCTACTGCATGGATCTGCCACAGCTTACTTATCCATTTAACAGCTTACGGACATCTGGGCTGCTTCCACTTTGGAGACTATTAGGAATGTGGTCGCTGTGGGCATCCATGTTTTTGCGCTCGAGTGCTTTTCTACTGTTTGAAGTCTATTCTTGGAAGGGGAATTATAGAGTTACCTGTCAGTCCGTCACGCAATCGTTTGCGGGACCTCCAAACCACTCCTCGATGTGGCCGCACTGTTCCTCACTCCCACCGGCAAGGCACAAAGGTACTGAACACTCCATATCTCTGCTGACACTTAGTATTGTCTGGTTTGTATTCTAGCCACCCCAGGGGGTGACACATATAGCATCTCGAGCATCTGCTATTGTACTATGACACCCCTAAAGTCCGTCATAGCAGACATGTAAAGACAAGCACGAAGAAAGGGACGTAGAGGTGAGAATCGCAAAGATGAGCCTACACCGGCATGTCTAGGCTAATTAGTCCTGCCTCAGTTTCTCTTCTGGCCCTGAAATCAGAGTCTTGAAGTTCCACGGGGTCCCAGAAGGGAACATGAACTAACTAGTCAGGTCCGACGTCCGAACATTTCAGCATTTGGACAGAAACCATTCCAACAGGTCCACAGTTGTCTACTCGGGACATCTCATATAAGCAGAGTGACAGGGGGAGGGTCCAGTAGAACAGCCACGGCTAATTTTTTTGTTAAAGCCATTCTTCATAATAAACAGCCCTTCTTTACAGTTGTGTGGACTAACAGGATTTATCACACTCCCTGACTTTTGCTAAGAATAGTAAATCTGTTCCCCCCGAGCCCGATGCTGGTCAGCAATACCTTAATACAGATTAAGCCGCTCAGCTACCAGCCACTGGTCCTCAAAGGGCAGACCCCAGGGCATTGTAAGGGCACAGCTAGGGCCTTCCTGAGGACCTGCCTGCACTTGGAGCTTCTCGGGACACCCTAGAATCACAGCCTCTTTAGGCCAGGTGCAGGAGGAGGTGGGGTCAGAGCCTTGCTCTAAAGCCAGCCAGGGGCTCATCCTCCAACGGGTAGAGATGTGCTCCCAAGCTTCCTGGCAGACTCAGTCCTCCCACAGGCAGGGCCTCTGCATGAGTTGTCTTCCACGTGTCATTTGGCATCCTCCAGGGCAAGTGATCCCAGAGAGAATGAGAGGAGCTGGGGGAGGTCTCGACAGAGAGGCCTTGCCGAGCCTGCATGAGGTCCTGGGCTCCACTCCAGTGTGGCAAAGAAATGAAAAAGAAAAAAAGAAAGAAAGTGAGGATCCAGCATGGCAGCCCCAGGCTTAGCTCCCTTGTGTCAGCGACACCCCATTTTCCAACGTAGTTTATTTTCTAGACTCAAGCCATTAAGGCCAGGCCACCCCGAGGTTGAGGACCACACAAGGGTGCAGAAAGAAGGATGCAAAGGGAGTCGGCCTCCTGCATCCATGAAAATCAGATGTTTATCACAGTGACAGAACCAACTGCATATGACAACGGGAGGAGGGGAACTGATGCTTGCAAAGCAGCCTGTACCACCATGCCATCACCCCAGAACCCTGGACCACAGTGTCAACACAGACAAGACATAGAAACGTCATCGCATCACACTGTCCAGGCAGGAGACAAACGGACGGGGACAGTGGCACACAAGAACAGCTAACACACAGTATGTTTCACCTGTGTGGAGAGAAGACAAAGCCCACGTGGGTGTGCCCCTCACTCCTCCCTGGGCACAGACAGGGCTTGCTGGGGAAGGAGGGAGGGAGGCAGGAGTGTGCTCTGCTGCACAGTGCACAAAACCAGAACAAAGCAAGGAGGAGGTGCTGGTTTTGGCTGAGGCTCCTGAACACTCATTTATACCTATGCTCAGGAGTCCACAGAGGCTGGATGACAAGGAAACCATTTTACTGCTCTAAAGCTGGGAGCATCTTGAGCACACTGGTCTATGTACTCTGCTTCTAGTCAGTAGAACTCCTTAAATAGACAGACACAAGCAGAGAGAGACACCTTAGCATGCTAATAGGGATGTATTGGGGGTGATTGTGAGGACCTGTAAGAACTGTATTTCTGTATGTAGATGCATATGTGTGAGGGGGGGGGTACCCACCGAAGCATACATGTGGAAGTCACAAGACAACTCGTGGGGAGTTAGTTCTTTCTTTCTACCTTGTATATCCCAGGGACCAAACTCAGGTTGACATGCTCATGGGAAAGTGCCTTTACCTACTGAGCCATCTTGCTGGCCAAGGAGAAGAGGGGGGGCGGTATTATTTATTTATTTGCTTTTCTGTATTTTTCTAGTCTTACCAAAACAACACAACATTTTTGAGTAAAAAATTAAATTTTTCTTCAAAAATCAAAACCACAAGCTGGGTGCGGTGGCACACACCTTTAATCTCAGCACTCAGGGAGGCAGAGGTAAGTGAATCGTTGTGAGTTCAAGGCCAGCCTGGTCTATACAAAGTGAGTCCAAGACAGCGAAGGCTACACAGAGAAACCCTGTCTCGGCAAACAAACCAAAACCCAAGCCAAGCATGGGCATGGTGGTGAACTCTTTCAATCCCAGAACCAGGGAAGAAAAGCCAGGTAGATATCTGTGAGTTCCAGGCTAGCCTGTTCTACCTACATTGCAAGTTCCAGGACAGCCAGAGCTACACGGTAAGACACTGTGGCAAAATAACAAACAAACAAAGCAAAGGCAAAATGGCCAGGGCTGACCACCAGAACACATACCCTTTGAGAGTGGGTGCTAAGAAACTCCAGTTCAAACAGGGGAGCCGGGCGGGGCTAAGAACATGGACCTTGAGCAGCACAGACACTGAGCACAGGAAGCTCTGGGCGTGCAACAGGTGACGGCAGGAAGTTCCTAACCTGGATGTGTGGGCAGCTGTGAGAAGCCCCAGTGCTGGTTCCCTTGACCTGCAGCTTAGGCCCAGGGTGGTCCCTCCCTAGAAAGCTCTCAGGGACAAGACAGGGACTAGAAAGACACTAAATTCCACCCCTGAGCTCAGGTACCAAGTTCTGACAGTTGATATTGGCCATCTGACTTACACTCTAACCCTCTAGCAGGATGATTGTCATCATAGAGGAGTCAATTTTAAAGTGAGAAGATTCTATCTGTCATTCACAATGCTCACAGGGCTGAAGGGAGACCAAGGATAGAGGAATGCCAAGAGCAGGGTGGGCCTCTTGCCCCAGGGCTCAGGCATGGCCTAGCCCAGACAGTGTCCCAGGAACCCCACAGCCTGTGACACTCCCGCACAGCCCTGGCTGAGATGCCCTCTTTGGCCACACCAGGCTTCCCTGAGCCTTCACTGGTTAGGCCATAACCTGCCTCACTCCACCAACTCTGGCCTGCTAGCCTGGGCTTAGCACGGAACCTGCTGAATTGGTTGAATGACACGTCTGTCCCGACTCTATCTGATGACCAACCACTGACATTCAGTCAAGTTCCTCACCCCCAACTTTGGGTTCAAATCCTCTACCCACGTTGTCTCTCCTCAGTCATTTTCCATCCAGTGATCTCCGCCCTCTCTCTTTGTCTCTCTTTTTCCCTCATTCCCTCAACACCGCCCCCCCCCCCACCCTGGCCCATATCATCCTTGTATTAGGAGTTACACACTTTCTACCCTCTTTCTGCTATAACGGAGATGACCCCTACTGCAGTTGTCTTTCTTGAGGTGTTAACAAATGTTGGACCTTTTCCCCTTTAGACAAAAACAAACAAACAAACAAAAAACAAAAACAAAACAAAACAAAAACCCTGGTGTCTTAGTTAGGGTTTCTATTGCTGTGAAGAGACACCGTGACTACGGCAACTTTTATAAACGACAGCTTTTCATTAGGGCTGGCTTACAGTTTCAGAGGTTTAGCTCACTGTCATCACGACGGGAGGCATGGCAGGACGAAGGCAGACATGGTGCTGGAGAGGTAGCTGAGAGTTCTACATCCAGAGTGGCAGACAGCAGGAAGAGACAGTGACACGCTGGACCTAGCTTGAGCATCTGAGACCTCAAAGGCCACCCTCAGTGACATACTTCCTCCACCAAGGCCACCCAACTACTCCAACAAGGATGCAGCTCCTAATAGTGTCGTCACTACCTATGGGCCCTATGGGGGCTGATGACTTTTAAATTACCACAGCTGGTTTAGGAGTTCAAGGGCCAGCCAGAGGCTTAGTGAAGAGAAGTGTGTGTGTGTGGGGGGGGAACAACACTGTCTTTCTGAGAAACACTGAGGGCAAGGCACAGGGCAGCAGCTAGAGTAGAGAGAGGCCCCAGAGAACATTTAAATGGAAGGAAGCAGCCCATTCCTAGGAAATAGGAAAAAAAAAGGGGGGGCAGGGGGCGGGGCAAGGCAAGGAGGCTGGGTAAGAAAACCAGGCAAATATTGGAGGCTATGACCTCTGCCCTGCCCTAACTCAGTGTGACCTGGGTAGTGTCACTTCCCCTCTGGGAAGCACTGTGTCATCTTCTACAGAGGCAGGAAGGGCGGGGTTTGATAAGCAGGCCCAGCATTAAGTCCACAGAAGGTCAGCCTTGCTTCAGCATCTGTGGCTGAGGACTCTTGTGCCTGCCCTTAGAGTAGGACACAGTCACTTGTAATGACAAGGGCGTGACAAGGTAAAAGGCCCCTTAAGTCTCTTCTGAATCCAGCCCTTCTCAGACCCGCACTGCTGGGGAAGCTCCTTGCTTGGCCCTCCCTCAGGCCTGTCAGGAGGACGGAGGCATCATACACTTCTTATTGGTGTTCTCCCTGATGACCAGGGAACATGGCAGCACCTGTCACCTCCATGTGGCTTGGGAGTGGACCTACGTATTACTCTTCCCCAAAGCCACATTCACCCCTTCTTAGTGTGGCCCTTATCCTCAAGGCTGCAGGTGGGGAGTCAGTGACAGTGGCAGCCCAAAGCCAGGCCAGTGCCTCAAAGCAGGAAGGTGGCTCCTGCCTGCCCCTCTACAGAGTGTCTGCCTGGGCCCTGTTGGGAGGCCAAGGTTAGGGACACCTCCCTGTCACAGGCCCTGAGCCCTCCCACATACCAGGTGCCTTGACTGTTGATCACATCGTGCATGGCTCTCAGAGACTCAAGGCCCAGGCAAGCGAATCTGAAGGTATAAAGAGGATGTGCGCAGGTCTCAAGGGCAGTGAGTTAGAGGGGGAAGGGTCCAGAGACTGTCCCACTTAGTGTTTTCCAAGCTTAAGCTAAAGGTTTCTTTGTTTCTTTCTTTGCTCATTTTTAAAGAGACAGGGACTCATATCGCTCAGGTTAGCCTTGAATTCTACATAACCAGGGATAACCTTGAACTTTAGATCACTGTGCCTCCACCTCTAAGAGCTGGGATGTGACTATGTACATGCACCAGCACAGCAGGGTTTAGTTTTTTGTTTTTATTTTTGTTCTTGTTTTTGTTTTCTGAGACAGGGTTGCCTGGCGTAGCCCGGGCTGTCCTGGACTCGCTTTGTAGACCAGGTTGGCCTTGAACTCACAGAGATCTGCCTGCCTCTGCCTCCCTGAGTGCTGGGATTAAAGGTGTGCGCGCCACCGTGGCTGCCTCACAACAGGGTTTATATGGCAATGAGGATCAAATGCAGGGCTTTATGCACGCCGGACAGCTTTCTATCAGCTGAGTTCCATCCCCAGTCTGGGCTAAGGACTACATAATTACGCCTTCCAAGAACATGAATAAAACACACACACACACAGGAGGGACAGAGCAAATGAGCTCTGGTCCTCTGCAGCCTCAGCAGCCCCTCTCAGAGCAGCGGAAGAACAGCAGCTCCTTCTATAAGCCCCTCACAAGCTAGAGTGAAAGCAGAGCCTCAGAAACCGGCAGTCCTGGGGATGTGCAGAGCAGCCCAGCAGGGACAGCCAGCTCAGCTGGGGGCTGAGAGTCAGAGTGACAACCAAGCTCGCTGTCACATTTCCAGGTAGATAGAAGATTAGGAAGAGGGAGAGAGTCGAAGGGCCAGAACAGAGCAGTACACCCAGAACATGGAAAGGGGGGCCTGCTTCTATCTGAGCTATACTAGGGCCTGGCTGCCACCCCCTCCCATTCCCACCCCACCCCAACACCATAAATTGCATCACCTATCCCCAAGAACCCCACTGCCCTCTCCTATTTTACCAGCAAGGACTTCTCAGGGTCTCCAGGTTTGAAGAGGTGACCTCCCCCCAAAAAAAAAACAACAACAAAACCACAAAAAAACCCAAAACAAAACAAACAAAAAACACTAAAGAAGGAATCCAGCCTCGTGCTTGGAGGTGGCACCCCTTCCTCTGAAGGAAGGAGTTGGGGCACAGGGTCAGAAGACAGAAAATAAAGTCTCCAAGACCACAGGGCAGATGCAAGGCTCCAGAGGCTGAGAGGCTGCATGTTCAGCTAGCAGCAGGCAGCTGGGGACTCCTGGGAAAGCGTCCAGGAGCTCAAGTCCAGAACAGAGATACCAGCCAGTCCCAGAGTGGTCACTGCACTTTGCAGGCAAGTCTTCAAAGAGTGTTCTGAGGCCTGTGTGCCACACACAGGACCAGAGAACAGTGTGCTGGAGGCGACAGGAGGGAAAGAAACATCCCTTGATCTGAGAGAATAAAACGAGCAGTGACAGCAAGGGGCAGGGAAGAGGGAAGTTTCCAGAAGCTGCTGAGGAGGCACTCTGCAGGCAGCGGTCTAAGAACTGACACTAAGTGTGCAAACTACCCAGGCCCCAGCAGCCACCAGCTGGCCAAGCCGGGCATGGGCTGGGGACTCTGAATTTCCACATACAGAGACAGGTGAGTCCTGGGCTTGGAGAACAGTGGCTGTTAGCAGGCAGCAGGGGTAGGCAGGGAGCTAATTCCTTGAGAGAACAAGACTGGTATGCAAAGGAGGCCCAAGAATGACGGCCTTGCCTTCTTCAGGGTTAATGGTGGCTACTGCTCACTTAGGCAAACTATCACTGTCACGTGCAAGAGGCTAAATGGGGCTCCCCTAAACCCTGATGTCCAAGTCCCAAGTCTCTGACAACACTTCCCTGCCCACCACCCTGTGACCTACCATCTTGAGTGGAGAATGCCAGGTCGGAAAATAACACAAATCTAGCTATGATGTTGAGGGTTCTCCAGGGAATCAGAATCTGTAACATACAGAGAGACCTATGGAGAGATGATGACGGACTGGTCCTTATGGTTACGGAGGCTGAGAGGTCCCACGACCTGATGTCTGCAAGCTGGAGCTCAGGGGATGCGAGTTTAAAGGCTCAAGAACCAGGATGTTGGTGACCAAAGAGAGATGATGTCTCCCTCCCTCCTGGGTGATGATTAATCTTCGTTGTCGACTGGACTGGACTTGGAGTCACCATGGAGACCGGTTGTACACTCTGGGTGTATCTATGAGGGTGTTTCCAGAGAGAACTGACACGGGAAGACCCATCCTGAATGTGACCAGCTGATTCAAAGTCCTGAAGTCCCCACCACGATGAATTGTACCCTCAAACTGTGAGCTTAAATAAACCCTTTTGTAAGTTATTTTTGTCATATTAGTAAAAAAACAAAAAGTCAACTGATACATTTGGTTAGTGTGTCTACTCAGACCCTCAAAAGACTATATAATACTTAACCCATCCGAATGCTAGCCTTTGCTCGGTCTACTGGCTCCCAGGCTAATCTTTTCTGGCAACACACAGAAATGACACTTTACCAGCTACCTAGACATCCCTTAGCCCGGTCAAGCTAACCCCTGAAACAAGCCATCATGCTGGTAAGCAAGCGTCCCAGCTGCCCTGCATGAAGGAAGCAACCATTACAGACTGAGGGTCAGAGGCATCTCAAGTTCTGTCACCTGGGAGCCGTTAACCTGGACAAATCATTTAACCTCCCTGGGCCACTGTGTCCTCCTCCTAAAGACAGGATTCTGGCCATCACCTGCCCACTGTAGACCATCCCTGCAGAGATAAGTCACTGGTGATGTCTCCCTGTGGCTGCCCCTCAGTGTCACACAGGACCAGCTCTCCTCACCTACAGCTCGAGGATGGGAACGAATTCAGCTCAGGTCCTAAATCTAACAGGCTATTATAAATGAAGTTTCGGGAAATGAGAAGTTACGGGTCTGGCGTTAGCCATAAATCACCCACTTGTGAAGACATATATAGTAAGTCATTAACGTTAGCACCATCTGCAGCAAATGCTTCCCAGAGAATTAAGCGCCCCCCCCGCCCCCCCCCCCCCGTTTGGCTCTAAATAACTCCATTCTCCACTGGAATAAGCCAGGGCTCGTGGCCAAATCCAAGTCCTGCTGAAGGTAAGGCTACCAACACTCACAGATCACTCTGGCAAGCTGGCTCCTGTCCTGAACTTAAAAATAAAACTTAAAAAAACAAAAAGCAAAAAACAAAAAAACCCCCACAAAACCCACTCTCCAGTGTTACTGAAATAAGGAGCTCACATGAATATGACAAGAAAAGCTCAAAGAAGTATCTTGACTGGAAACTCTCAGGAAGCAAAGAAAAGGAGTCAACTCCAACACACTCGCCACTCAGCAGAACAGAGAGAGTGCCGGGCCCTCCCACCAGCAGCCCATGTGAGCGGGATTGACACTGCCCGCCCATTCTACCCTGGCAGGACCACACTCTGTGGAAGGCGAGTTTGGAATCATTTAGCTCAAGCTGAGCAATGCAAAGTGTTCCCTCCAGCCCAGCTGTGGCTGCAAGTTACAGGAATGGCAGGTGAGGCTAGATTCCAAGCGTGCTGTACATGGGACAGAGCGTGAGGTCACCGGGAGGTCACAGGATGGGGTACTGCTTACACTTCCTCTCCTCCCTGCCATCACAGAGTAGAAGACATGGGTTGATGAAGGAATCACCTAGGCAGAGGCGCTCTCTCTGTGAGGAAGAGCAGGAACTGAGCGTGGCCAAAAGCTGGGGGCTGCAAGGGAGGGATGTGTAGCTGGCTAAGGGCAGCAGTCCAACTTCTTGATATACAGAATGGGCTTGGGAGAGGAGGCTGTGATGGCCAGCTGCCCATGCTAGGAACCTCAGGCATCTGTTAGCATGTGCTGGCCGATTCTAACACACGGCGTCAGTGCCGGCAGTGTCTATGTTCTGCGCAAAGGGAGAGATCACAGGAGTATTGTTTCCTTACGAGGGCTGTGGAGAGAGAAAAAGAGGTGCCAGAGTCGCTGAGTGGAAACCTCCCTCCTGTGCTAGGACTCAGCAGGTGGGGGGGCCAGCTTCAAGGAGGCTCCAGGCTAGCCTGGAGCACGGGCCAGGATGTCCTCACATACTGTCATAGTCAGGGTTACCACTGCTGTGATGAAACACCACGATCAACACATCTTGGGGACGAAAGAGTTTATTCAGCTTACATGCCACCTCACAGTTCTTGTCATTAGAGGAAGTCAGGACAGGAATTCAAGCAGGTTTGGATCCTACAGACAGGAGCTGATGCAGAGGCCATGGAGGGGTGCTGCTAACTGGCTTGCTCCCCATGGTTTGTTCAGCCTGCTTTCTTATGGAACGCAGGACCACTAGCCCAGGGATGGTGCCACCGGCAATGGGCTGGTCCCTCCCCCATCAATCACTAATTAAGAAAATGCCCTAGAGGCCTGCCTACAACCTGATGCTAAGGAGGCCTTTTCTCAATTGCGGTTCCCTCCTGTGAGATGACTTTAGCTTGTGTCAAATAGATATAAAACTCTCCCAGCACATCTCCATGCACAGGTGAGGGGTGAGACCCTGGGGGCCAACATGGATGAAGGCAGGTATAAACACCCAGGTGGCTAGTTCCCAGCCTTGTCCCTAACCTGACCTCTAAAGACATTTTTGCCGGACCCACCACAGGGATCTGTCATCTACTGTCACAACCCACGAGTGGCATCTCAGTCTCCTTCAACGCTCATGAAAGCCACTTCCCACTTTCTCATTATCTCACCAGGCAAACCATTCATAGCCTCCTGGCCAGTGCCTGTGGGTAGGAAGACTCCACCCGCAACCCCCCACCTGTGTGGAAGAGAAACTCAAAAATTCAGCCCCAAGCCAGGCTGGGAGCAGAGCTCCCCGCGGAACTGCCACCTCCCAGGTTTATTCAGTCCAGATGTAGCCTCATGTGGGCCCTGAGATGATGTCTAGGCGGCACTGTGTGTGGGACACAGCCCAGATGTCTGGTGACCACCGTCCTTTAGTGGCAGGGCCGGAAAGACAGCTGCACTTACCGGCAGTTCAGAGACTGCGCAGGTTACACGCCAGAGCAACAGTCTACTTCCCACACAATTTAAAAGTCCCCAACAGCTGCTTCGTTTCCCAACTGCCCTCACAGAGCGTGGGGAAAGGCCAGGCCGGTTTCACACAACCAGTAAGTGAACCCGAAGCCAGCCGGCAGTGGCACTAATTAGCCCCAGTTGAGCCAGAGAAAGCAGGACTCGGCTAAAGGCTGGGAGCCAGGTGCACCCCAGGCAGGTGTTTACTATGTGCTTGCAGCTGTGTGCCTTGTAGGTCTTACAGTCACAGGCTGTGGCAGGAAGCCACTGCAACGCCGCTCCCACAAACACACCAAGACAGTCCTGGGTCTAGCACTGTTCCCTGCAAAGCCAGCCAATGTGACAATAAACTGAAAGTCACCACGGACCCACACTCTGAGCAGTTAATGCAGAAGTGGGTGCTGGGAAAAGCCCCTAAGTACAAGAATAGGGGACCATGGGCGTTGGTGGTTATAGCAGCAGGCATAGCTGCCCGCCAAAGCCTGGGACCCCATGCCCACCCTGGCACTGTCACCATGAAGTCCAGGGAGTACAGACAAGTCACATTTTGAACCCCAATATTTTTGTGGTATATGCATTTGTATGCAGGTGCACATGTGTGTGCATGTACTGGTTGTGCATGTGAAGGCCTGAGGTCAATCTCAGGTGTCATTCCTCAGGCGCCATCCACAAGAGACAGGGTCTCTTGCTGGCCTGAAACTCAGTAAGTGGCTAAGCTGGCTTGCTATCAAGCCCAGAGGGTGTACCCATCTCAGCCTCCTCAGGGCTGGGGTTGTAGGCACAGGCCACCTTGTCCAGCTTTTTACGTGGATACTGGACATCAAAATCAGGACCTCATGCTTGGCAAGGCCCACAGAACCAGCCACCTGTGGTAGATATCAACCCCTGGACTACAGAACTGCCACTGTCATCAAGGGTAGCTGGACAGGGTGGCAGGGTACCTGCTTCCATCTTTATAACTCACATTTCTCCAAACTGTGAGCTGAGAACTTCATGGGGCACATTCAGAACCCCTAACAAATGTGATGTGATTTTAAAAATAAGCATTCGATGGCCACTGGGATTTCTAAAGCGAAGCAACTGAGGCAGAAGGAAAGTGACTTTCTCTCCCAAGGAGACCAACAGGTAGCTCTGGATGAACTGGGTCTTGAAATCATGTTCACAAGGTCTCCTGACCCCCAGGCCGAGTCACAGAACCCTACCCTGCCCTGCAGAGGTCAGAACAGAGCAATTCCCCACCCCCACCCCTTAGAAGGACTCTGCACAGGGCCCCTCTCCCTGCAGCCCGGTCACCATGACAACCACAGCCTTAACAACTTTGGCATTTCCACAGCCTCTGATTGATCCAGGGCTCAAAATTAACATGACAATGAATCAGTATTTGCATTTAATTTATTTTAATTGGCCTTTGCATAACAACATCTTTAGGTTTCGCCCCTAAAGAGGAGGCCAGTGGGTTCTCAGCACAGAGACTCCAAAAAACTAGCAAGATGCAGCTGGTGCTTTTCAAAAGTCAGGGTGCACAATGGGGTTTCTCCCCCGATTTTGCTCAAGTTCATTTTGCTCAATATTCTTCCCTGAGAGGACAGGGCCATCGGTGTGAAGCCCACCCTCTCTTTTTCTTTTTAATATTTTATTTGTTGCATGTATGTACCTGTATGCATGCTCAGAGGATAACGTCCAGGAATCAGGTTCTCCTCTCTCACCATGTGAGTCCTGGGGTTTGAACTCAGGTCAGCAGACTTGGTGGCAGGCATATTTACTGACATAGCCATCCCACTGGCCCTTGAAGCCCACCCTTTAGACCATGCCCTTGGATCCTACTGTAAAATGAAAGATAAGACAGGAGCAAAGGCCCAAGGTGTCTCTGAAGGACCACCGTGAAGCTCAGAGAGGATGGATGCTTTCCCACTGGTGTGTCCCAAGGGCCTGGGAGGAGCCTAAGCATGCAGTGATGCTCCTATTTGTATGATGATCAGGTACCCTCCATTGCCCAGGCTGGTGCACATGAAGCTCGGACAGTGGATTCCATCATTATAACTGTAGTTCATATGCCTGATAAAGCAGGGTGCTTCGGAATAAGGCGCATGGAAGTGGGGAGCACTTGACACCAACATCTGCAACAGTCTCAGCTACCCTCCACCTCAGATCCATCCATCCATCCCAGGGGCCAAACGGAGTCCTGAGCAAGACCAGATGCTGCACAGACAGAATAGCTCTCTGGGGACTCCGTCTAGGAGGGGGAAAAGACAGTTTCTTCAGAACTTGCCATCATGCCATGTTGATTACAGGCTACACAGGGCACCCCAGAAAGAAGAAGATGTGCTGCCTGTGGTGTTCACTTTTATTAAATTTGTATCTGTGTGCATGCGCATCTGCATGTGAGATGTATTAGAATGTGTGTGTTCAGATGCGCACACCTATTCACGCAGAAGCCAGAGAAATCCAGGGTCCTGCTCCATTCAGTATACACTCTACCTTACTCTCTTGAGTCAGGGTTTATCACTGAACCTGGCAGTAAGTTAGCTCCTGAAATCCTCCTGTCTCTGCCCCACCTCCAACACTGGGGTTACACACCATGCCTGGCTTTGTTGTTGTTGTTTGTTTGTTTGCTTGATTGTTTTTGGAGACAGGGTTTCTCTATGTAATAGCCTTGGTTGTTCTTGAACTCCTATAGACCAGGCTGGCCTCGAACTCACAGAGCTCTGCCTGCCTCTGCCTCCTGAGTGCTGGGATTGAAGGAGTGCGCCACCGCCTGGCCACGCCTGACTTTTTATGTGGGTGCTGGGGAATTCAAACCCAGGTCCTTGAGCTTTAGCAAGTGCTCCCGCCCACTGCTCCATTCCCCAGCACAGCACTTAAAGAGTGAGTGGCCAATTTCAAGTTCAGATAGGTGGAGGGGGAATGGTGTTCCTAACAGGAGGAGCAGCATGTATGAAGACACAGAACGCGGAAACGGTCATTATCAACATCCATTACGTCCTTCTGGGGAACCCCTCATCCTGGTGACCAACAGAGAGTGGAGGGCAGTAACAGAAAGAGGAGGCCAGAAAGTCTCCCCAAACCTGTCATGATTTTATCTAGCAAGGAGATCTATCTAAGAGACTTGGAAAAGATACATCCTGTGCTGGGCATTTGATCCAGGAAGAACACATTTGGTTACCAACAGTGGCTTAGACAAAAGAGGGTCTTCTCCATGTTACACCACGAAGGACAGGGGCCAAGGCACCTGCGCTCAGTCAGAGTTCAAGAGGCCATCAACGACCTAGTTCTTTTAGCTGTTTCGCTGGCCTGGATCCAGGAACCGCAGCCTCATAGTCACAAAAAGGCTGCCCTACTTCCAGAAATTCTATCAGCTTTCCAGGCAGGATAAGATAGATGCTCTGAAAGCCTGTGGGATTTGGGCACTTTCTTAGGAAAGGGGGGAGCCCTTTCAACTGACCTTGAATGTCTCCTGGCTAAACTGTCTGGGCTTCCCTGGCTGGGGGTTGGGGGAAGGGGGTTGAGTGGCGGGGGGGGGGGGGGGGGGGGGAGTGGCTAAGGTCAGGCTTTGTTCCCCAGTCTTGTGTAGAAGGGCTTCCAGCACTTGCAACATCAGATACTAAGGCTTCCAAAGATCACTTTCCGCTCGCCTTCCCGGACTGCAGGCTATGAAACAGAATTTTGCTACGTTGCTAGGAGAAATGAAACCTATGTCTGTGCGGAGACTTGTAAGCCATGCCCCCAGCAATGTTATTCATAGTGACCCAAAGGGAAAACAACCCAAATGTTCACCAGCAGTTAAGGGAACCAAAGGAGAGAGCCAGAAAGGAAGTAGTATGTATACCTCTTCAGCGTCAGGTCCAAGGGAAAAGAGCACGTTGCATGTGGTATTTACTGCACATGCACTCAAGAAAGCACCAAAGCATGTTCAGTAAAAGAAGCTGGACACAAAAGGCCACAGAGTTGGATGGTTCCATCTACCTACAACGTCCAAAGTTGACAAATCCATAGAAACAAAACATATGTAATTGGTTTGCAGGCCTCAGGCAAGGGAGACTGGGGAGTGGCTGTTAATGCCTATGAGATTTCTCTTTTGGGGTGATGGATGTGTTGTGAAATCAGATTGTATCAATCTGTATTCAACTCTGTGTGAATACTAAAAAGTACAGAATTGTACTTTTTTTAAAATTACGATTTATTTTATGTGTTTGAATGTGCACCACACGAGTGCCTGGAAGTTATAGATGGTTGCGAGACACCGTGTAGGTGTTGGGAATCAAACTCAGGTCTTCTGTAAGAGCAACAAGTGTTCTTAAGTGCTAAGCCAATGCTCCAGCACCACAGAATTGTACACTTAAAAAAAAGAGAGAGAGAAAAAAAACAATGGCTTTTATGGTATATGAATTACACCTTAATTCATTATTTTCTTTCTTTCTTCATTTGTTTGTTTTGCTACTTAGACTTTGAATCCTCTGTCTTCCACCTCCAGAATACAGGGATGTCTGTCTGGCGAGTACCTTGTGTGGTCCTCCTCTTAACAGAAAACAAGGGGGAGGTGGGACAGGAAGAAATCATTTCTTGCCCTCCATGCTTGTCATGCACACAGACCCTCAAGATCACCACCCATGACCACCCACGACCAGGCATGAGCCAGGAGGCCATGTGCAAGGAGCCACAGTAGCCTTAAGGCTCCCCAAACCACATGAAGAAGAGTGACCTCACTCAGTGAACTGAGGGAAACACCCACCTCAGATGCTGGCACAGACACTAAGGACACCGACCCAGTGGCCAGGAGGATGCTAGAGCCCAGCTGGAGGAAAGGAGGAAAGGAATGTCAGTATTTGAAGAGACCTGGACACTGCAAGAGCAGTCAGTCTGCAGCTGATCACTTAGGTTTGCCTTTAGAAACCTGGGTTGGCAGAGATTGGGCGTGGGTGGGTGAAGGGGGGTTGTGACGAGGTGGCTCCACCATGGATAAAACCGAATGACCCGAGTTCAACCCCAAGAGCCCATGTCAAGGAAGGAGAGAACTCCCTGCAGTTCTTCCGACCGACATCCAACACACACCATGGTACACATACATTCACATAAGTATGCACAGAAAATAAATAAAACTCTAATAAAAAAGACTATGGAGAAATTGAGAAGGGGGTCTCCAAGGTGGGCATGAACTGTCAGTATGAAAAATAATCATAAGCAAGCAGACAGGTAATACACAGGAACTGCCTATGAGTCACATAGCTGCTGTATTGTCCCGACAGAGTATGTACTCTTTCTCCCCATAGGGACAGAGAGTTTCCACCCATAGGTCAGCAGGAAGCTGAGAGCCTATCAGCCTCATAAAGCCTATGGCCTATGATGGCTTGGACTAAGTATCCCCCAAAAGCCCATAGACTTGTCTTAGTTGGGTTTCTATTGCTGTGGTCAAACACGAGGATCAAAGCAACTGGGGAGGAAAGGGTTTATCTCGTCTCAGAACTCTAAGATCAATACTCCATCACTAGGGGAAGTCAGACTGGGAACCTAGAGGCAGGGGCTGACGCAGAAGCCACGGAGAAAACACTGCACACTGGCTGGCTCCGCTCCTCATGGTTTGCTCTCTTATACAATCCAGGACCAGCTTCCCCGGAGGTGGCCTTGCCCACAGACTTGCCCGCAGGCTAATCTGACAGAGCCCTTTCCTCAGTTAAGATTCCCTCTTTCCAGCCTTGTCTAGGTTTGTGTCCCGGTGACAAAACCCAATCAGGATAACACTGAAGTCTTCTGTAAAACCCTCACAAGAGGTAGGACCTAAAGGGAGGAAATCGGGTCACCAAGGGCTGGCCCAGAAGGCAACAATGGGGCCCTGACATCTTCCTCCCTCTTTGTTTCCCATCGACCACACTTCCTGTGTCACACGGAGGGGCCAAGTGACCAGTCACACAAGTGACCCCAAGCAAACCATTCTACCTCTAATTTTCATATTACATTTATTTATTTGTTTGTTTTTATTGCCCATGGGAGGAAAGAAGACAGCTTTTGGGAGTGGGCTCTCTCCTTCCTACCACCATGCAGAGCCCAGCGATGGAACTCAGGCTGTCAGGGTTGGCAGCAGTTGTCCTTAGCGGCTAAGCCATCTGCTGGCCCTCTCTACCTTCCAAGGTTACTTTGTTTGTTTGTTTGTTTGTTTGTTGTTTGGAGGCAAGTGGTCACGACGTAGCTCTGACTGTTCCTAAAACTCACTATGTAAACTAGGGCGGCCTTGAACTCACAGAAACCCACTGGTCTTTGCCTCTCTCATGCTGGGTTTTAAGGAATGTGCCACCACGCCTGGCCTTTTAACTGATTTCTCTCAGGTGTTCAGTGACAGAACACTGAGAATGTAGGGACCGTGGCCATAACTCAAACTCAGCAGCCTAGCACCAATGGTGTCCTGGGCCCTGGGTCAAGGCTGGGCACACAGCCCATAATGGTTGAACTCATTTGTTGAGTACTACAGAGAACTCATCATTCTTGCTAAACAAGCTTCCTAGCTTTGGTAAAAGGTTTAAAAGGTTCGTTGTTGTTTTCAGTATATGGTCTCAAAACATTTAAGTGTTTCTGGCAGGGAAGGGGGCGGGGGAGCTGTTAATAATTAAACAGAAGAGGGCTGAAGTCAAATGAGTAAGATAAAACAGCTGACCTCTGCTTGAAGAAAGTTAATTCACACACATTCCTTCAGAAATACCACCTATGGTGGGGTTTATTCCGTTTCTAGGATGACTGGGGTACCCAGGAAACCACAGTGGCATACCTGTCTCCATAGCAACATACCTGTCTTCAGTGAGAGGCAAGAAGACTTCCTGCCTTGGTGCTGGAGCCTGGAATTGCCAGAGGACCCAGCATCAGGAAGAGCAATTTCTGCACATCAGAGCCCTGTTCTTTTTTTTTTTCTTTCTTTCTTTCTAGGTCTTCCTTTTTCTTTTTTAAATTTGGTTTCCTTACAGTGAAGGTCTTAAAGTTATATACAAGACTCAATGGAATTTTGCTGGCAATTGCAGCTTTCCTTCTCCATATCATAAATACAGAGAATAGGCCATAAAGCTGTGCTTCGAAACAAGTCTAGTCCAAGAAGCAATAAGCAGCCACTGAGCTGGTTGGTAGCAGAAGCAAGCCTGGGTCTCCCCACATGTCACAGCAATGCTCCTTGCCTGAGGCAAGCCAGCTCCCAGAACCTCTCTTCTTATTCACCCTAAAATTAATCTTTGATATTAGCCCATTTCTCTGCTGGCTGCCTCATCTTCTTAACGTTCCACTGCTGACTCAATAGCTTGGCCTCCAGCGGATTACACCGCTGGAAAAACAACAGGGAACAGCAGCCTTTGGAGGGACGCCACCAAAAGTCCGGCCTGACCCTAACGAGGATTGAGATGGCCCCACTCCCAGCCAGCAGATAAATACAGTCCGGCCAACATCAACCCACAATGTCTGACTCAAAGGGGAAAGTGAAGGAGTCTCCTCAGGAAGCCTCTGGTTCCCAAGGCGGATGCCAGCAGGTCCTACCTCCAGCTCATGAGGGAATGGCTGGACAGGGACACAAAAGGTTACCCTCGAAAGGGAAACAGGACACACCAGCCAGCCAGATGGACAGACAGACAGGAGATGGCGCCTGAAGAAGTAAGGCCAATGAAAATGCTAACTTGGGATCGCTAGCTCCAGGGCGTCACAATACCCGGTGTGATGGCTGGCAAGATGGCTCAGCAGATAAAGGTGCCTGCTGCCAAGCTGAACAACTTGAGTTTGATGCTTTGAACCCACATGGTAGAAGGAAAGAACCGACCCTAGCAAGCTGTCCTCTGACCCCTAAATGCGCACGCCCACACATGGGTATTTCAGAAGCACACACTAAATAAATATGTTTTTGTTGTTTGTTGTTTTTTTTTTTTTCAATGATACTCCAAGTAAAAGCAGCAGGAGCCAGGAAATTTTCTTCAGATCAAGAGACAAGTGAATGCCCAAATTCAAACAAACAAAACAGACATGCACTGTGGATCGGATCGGGAACAAGCCACCCTCAGCCACAGCGACAAGGCGGGTTTCTGAGAGGTCTCTGACATTTCCCCTTATATCCAGCTAATGCATTTTACTCAATATTGAGTTTCGACTGAGTTAACAAATTCTAATGGTGTACTTATGATACATTTCCACTAATTCACACAGTCACAAGTATGGAAGTTGTGGGTTCCAGACAGTCTGGGGATAGAAGGGAGGCTGGTAAACAATTTAAAGCGTATCCCAGGGATGAGGTAAACAAGGACTCCTCCTCGGGCCTGAGTTCCTCTCAAGGCAGCCAACCTCCCTTTCTTCATTTCTTTTTCTTTCTTTTTTGTTGTTTTTATGTAGTGGAGGTAGTAGGTTTTTTGTTTGTTTGTTTGTTTCTTTGTTTGTTTTCAATACAAGGCTCAGTTTGTCCTCAAACTCACTGTCACTGAGGCTGGCCTTGAGCAGTGTACTGGCCCTCCTTCCTCTGCCTCCTAAGAGATGGAATTACAAGCACGGGCCACAACATCTGGCACGGGATCCCCTGGAACTGAAGTCACAGATGATTGTGAGCCACCACGTGAGTGCTGAGAATGGAACTCCGGTCAGTGCTCTTAACCACTGAGCCTTCTCTACAGCCTGATTTTCTTTCTATTACAAAAGTCATGCATTCCTATAGGAAAATTTGGAACACACAGAAGCACAAAGGAGCAGGGGAGAGAAATCCCACGGCTCCCAGCCATACTCAATGCCTGTTCAGTTTAGCCTGCTCCCTCCCACAGACCTCCTCTGACTTTTTCCTCTCAAACATAAGTAAATGAAACTGTCTGTATGACTGTATATTTTTGGTTCCCAACCCCATACTTAGGAAATGCTTAAACTCCCAGTGTCCAACCCCAGGAACTAACTCCTACTATCCAACTATACGCAAATTTTAAAAGTATTCATAGGAATTCTCTCGCAAGACCAATTTGAAGCAAAATCTGGTCAGTATTTTACATCACTAAATATATTTTGGTCTGAAAAATAATATGATTACTTGTCCTGTGCAATCCTTCATAAAGCTGCCATCTCCCTAATTTACAATTAATCAAACCATCTCCCCGCCTCTGAGATCATCAGCACAGACCCTCCCAAGAACGCAAACCCGTCATTATAATGAGGAGGTCTGCGTCCTCACCCGTGGCTTTCCTTGCTAGAGCGCCCTGTGGGAACAGCACACAGCTGCTAAATAAGGCGCTGAGTTCAGAGCCCGAAGGCTGAGTTTAACCACCAACCTCTGGCGGCCTCCCACTGCGGCCAAGGGTCTCTCTCTCCCACCTCCTTCCCGGGAGCCCTGCTCCCCTTATCCCACACACCAGGGAGTTAAAAGCAAAGGCTGAGTGGTGACACGGCAGATGAAAGCCTTAGAGTTCAGCTCCCTGGGTTTTGCCCTCGTGTACGGGTGTGTAGACACACACACACACACACACACACACACACACACACACACACACACACACACACACCACTCTGCTTCTGTCTTGTCTGCGCTCCATGCTTGGGTCACCTCCTAGAATCGCTTTCTGCAATGCCGCCTCTCAGTACAGCAGCTGCCAAGGTGTCCGCATTTTCCAAGAGAGGTTCCTCATTAATTCCTCCCCACCTCACCCCCAACAGTCAGTCTAGCTACATAAATTTTCTTGGTATGCTCTTCATTGGATATGTCTTCTACCAGGAAGTTTACTTTTTTTTTTTTTAACCATTTTTTCCTGAACTTTGGAGCTGACAGAGGATTTGGAAGTTATCCAGCCTTAAGCCCCATTTGATAAATGAGGAGGCTGAAAGCTAGAGAGAAAGTCTTCCCTATGCCAAGTCGAAGCCAGACATTAGCAGGATCGGGGCCATCCCAACAGCCCATACAGTCGTGATGGGCTCCCAAAGCCCTGTGTCACAATTTCAACAAATGCCCAGAACAAGTACACACCAGTCAGCGACATGTACAGGAAATGCCACTAGAGCACTAGCCTGGACACTCAAGCCTGCGGAGCAAGCCCCTCGGGCGAGCAGTGGGAGATTTTAAATAATTCAGTGCAGCCACCATCCTATAGTTGAGCAAGTGGGGGGGTTGTTTCAGCACACACCTGGGCAGCCGCTGTGCTCCTGGCTCTGTGCCAGTAAGGGGGAAGGGAGGGGGTCTACCAGGAGAAATCTACAGGGTTCCAGCTTCAGAGGCCCAATGCCCTGGGACAGGTGGGTAAACAACACCCAATTAGTATAGCTGGGCTCTCTAGAGAGGCATAGAGAACACCACAGTCCAAATAACACTGGCTGGAAAGAATGGATGAGATCCGCCCTCCCCCCCCCCCAGAAGCTCCCAGATCAGTAATTCTCCTGGAGCCACTTTCAGAATCACACACATCCACTCGAGTTACCTATGCCTACAGTCATCCTGCCCAAGGTCCCCTCGTAACTCATGCTCCTAATCAAGGAAGCCCATGAATGCGCCACCTGACATTACAATGGTCTGAAGGCTGAAGCAAGGCAGGGACTGAGCGTACTCAGTGACGACAAGACGATGATAATGGTGGTGGAGACTGTGGTGACTTTAATGACGGTGATGACTGTGGTGATGGTAATGGTGATGATGGTGAGCAGGATGGCGGTGATCGCTGGGGGGAACAAGTATCAGTGGTGAGAGTGACGGCCCATGGCGATGAGAGTCATGATGACCACCCTGATGGCATGGAAGGGAGCTACAGGCTACAGGGAACCCCTAATATTGCAGGGGAGGAGGAAGGTGGGTTCCCCAGCTGAGAGGCCCTGGAATTCCTCACCTGTGTTTTAATTCCTCCAACCCATTCTCACTAACATGCCCAAACAACAAGTTCTCAGCTGACAGCGGGGCCAAGGACCACCAGGCCACGTTAATTTTAGGTTCAGCAATGGATTGGCATTAGGTACAGATGATCGCAAGAGGAGCAGTCCTTCATCCACGCTTTCAGGATGAAGGCAGTGGCATCCTCCAGACAGGCCTGAGTTCTGACATGGGTGTCTCCCAGAAAGGCTTGTTTCTAGTTTCACTGACGGAAGAAACCAAGGCAGCAGCCACAGGTCACAAACCACACCTGGAGGCTGTGGCTATGTCCCTGTCAAGGCTGTACCACCAAGCACAGGACCCACGTGGATACCGTGGAAGGTTTTTTCTTTTGTTTTTAACAAACTACATCATGCCCAGCTACATTTGGGCAGGGATGGTGTGGGAAAGCTCGGCTTGGACCTCAGGCTGGACAGCGTTCACTTGGCCAGTAGCATCTATTAACAGTCCTCCATGGTACACAGAAAACAAAACAAAACAAAACCCCTGCACGATGCTGGAAATGATTGGTTTTTAAGAGGTTCTCTGTTCCCTCCAAAAATGAATTACAGGGAAGCAAATGGAAAGGGTAGGAGTAGTGGGGGGGGGGGGGTGAGGACTGCCATCAATTCCGCTTCCAGGAAGCATTCTTTAAATGCAAAGAGAAAGCAGAGAGCTGAGCATTCCGTCGCTGCGGGAGGAGCATAGTACTGTTCGTGATCACACTGTTATGGGCCAAGTGTGAGCACTCCTTGTGGTCCTCCTCGGCCTGAGAACACCCCAGCATCCAAATGCACCAGGTGTTTTTCCAAACACTCCTTGGGGCAAGGGACAGGAAGCCCAGCCTCACTGGGCTGGAGAAGCAACCCGCAGAATAATCTGGGCAGCCCAACGGATGTTAGGGTCCCTGCTGGGGCACGAGGAAACCTGAGAAGGGGCTCTCAGAAGCCATGAGACAAGCAAGAGCCAAAATGATAGTCTTCCAAAGTCCAAACCCAGACCTTTCCTGGCTCCCCTCCAGTAGCCTTCTCTCTCTCTCTCTCTCTCTCTCTCTCTCTCACACACACACACACACACACACACACACACTTCTCTCAGTCTCTTCAGCCTGAATTTGGAAAGGAATACCTAACAGCACAGAGGTGCTACCATTCAAGGAGGTTTAACCGGTGGCAGTGGCCACAGACATGTCACCTGTCTTCTAAAACAGGTTCAGCTGGGCCCAGAACCTTTTCAGACAATACATCAGAGAGCATGGACTGTGACTGGGCCCCAAGTCCCTCATCTTCTCCCAGGCTAATTTGCAAATGGAAGGAAACAAGACATCCTCATGGTCTACCGTGAGAATTGCTTACATCACTGGGAAAGAAGCAACCTGTGACCTGGTGGTATGTTCTGGAAGCCTGAAGTCTGAGCACTACCCGCATGGGGTACACAGGTGGACCACTCTGTGCCTCTGCTGGTGCACTTGTCAAAGAGGGCATCTTCCTCTGGTAGCTTTTTTTAGTATTCACAAGTGCAAGGAAAACACTGCTTCCAAAATGCACAAAGCATCGGTGCGTGCCTGGGCACTCCACCACGCCCTCTCCCCAAGGATACCCACTCTCACTACTTACTTCTCAAGAGAATGCTCTACAGTGTGAAATCTAGCCATTTCTGCCAGCTGGACCAGACATGGAAGCAAAGGAAGACACATTGTGTACCACCCTTGTCCTAAAAGATGCTGCCTTGGCTTAGGAAGTGACAGCAAGTCTTGTACAGGAAAAGCTGAGCATCTGGCCAGGCCAGATGATACTGAGCACATAGTGACCACCAGAGCAAGGCAAAAGGCCTGGTTTAGTTTTTGGTTCTTCAGCTTCCAGTACAGATAGCCTTAGGCTGTTTAGTTTGCTCTAGGATTTTTCAGCTTTAAATCTAAAAGGCAAGTTTGCTGCCATTTGCTTCCCAAGTTCTTTGTGAAATAAGACGATGCACGTAACCAGGCCCCCACATCACCCGTACCCCAAATTCCACTTCTCTGCTGGGTACTTGCTCTTCTAGGTAGATCCTTAGATTGAAAAAGGGTTGTGATAAAAGCAACTCCAGGCAGCCCAGCTAATATCCTGTGAGCATACCTTGGGTACCAGCGCTGTGCTAGGTACAGGCCAGGGATATTGGTAAGCGAGCTCACCATGTGGAAGTAAACAGGACATGCCCAGTTCTCTCCATCAACACAGAGATGAAAGGTCAACTATACATGGTAGGCTCCAGGAAGGGAAGATGTCCCTTGACTCAAACCTAGGAAGGGGCAGGAGGGAAAAAAGGTAAAGTCACAGAATCTAACCACAAGCAGCCGTGTGGAATGGAGCTTGGGCCAAGGAGAGATTGAACATGAAGATGAAGCATCATTCAGAAAAGATTCAGGGAGCCTTCGCCAGATGGTGGCAATGGTTATATAACTGTGAACTGATAAACAAAAACAAAACAAAGAAGCAAAAAGCAAACCACCATTGAACTGTACACTTAAAATGGGCATAACTTTATCTGCGTGACAGTACAGCATTTCAGAGGTAGGAATCTTATAGCATTCTAGAAGAAGGGGGTGGGACAGTCAGAAGCCACCTACCCCCTCCACCCTCCAACCCTCTCCCAAGTATCCACTTAAAGGGGATTTCTCTCAGAATCCCCCTTGCTCCAAACCTGGGCAAGGGATCCCCTATGTGGGTCCCTTGAGCCCCAAAGGCTTTTGGATGGTTTTCCTACCCCATCGCCAGTTCAAGACCTTAAATTTTGCAGCAGCAGTAGAAAAGCTTGGGTCAGTTTTCCCAGAGCCTGACTGGAAGAGACTCACAGGAGGTGTGGGAAATAACACTCACTCTGAAAGATGACAAACCTGAGAGGGGAGGAGCAAGATGACCAAGTGTGCATCCTCTACACAGAGTTGCTGGTGGCAGGTCTGAAGTGAGGGAACCTGGAAGCCAGGCTACATGGGAGGCAGAGGTTCTGACTTGAGGAGAACAGGCCGGCACTCCAGATTCACTTGGAAGATTCACCAGGTGTAATGAGGGACAGAAAAGAGCCCTCCGTCCCTACTGAGGTACAGAGCTTTAACAAATGGGGGCAGAGGGTTGTCTAGACAATGGTAGAGGGTGTGGCCTCAACACAGAGAGCTCTGGACCTGCTGGGACAGACACCACGAACCCCAAATCCCACCCCAGAACATGGAACCCGGGCTGCAGCTAAGGGGGTGACACAGGTGTGTGTCGCCTACCAGTTTGAGGGAAGCAGGCAGGTGCACTGCCTGTACTATTCCTGCTGAGGGATTCATGCATGGCTGAAGCAGACTTAGAGCAAGGAACGGTTCCAACGGAGACCCAACGATACTGGAGCAAAATCCATGGAGGCTGTGCAAGTTGCGTTCCCTCACCACCATCACCACCTCCAGGCCTGCTTCCATTTTAAATTTAATTGGCAGTACAAGAGGTTTAGCCTAGGGCTTCAGGCATGCCAGGCAAAAGATCTAACATGGAGCTCAGCCCCACCCTTTTCTTCTTTTCCTTAGGATCATGGGAATCTTCACTCTGGTGTGGTTACCAGTCTTGAGCTTTCTTAGTCAGAGACCCATTGCAGGCCCCTGGAGAAGACTGTGGGGATGGGGAGAGGTCAAACTGAGCTGGCCCCTCCACCTCCAGGCTCCCAGCTGCTTGCCAATTTAGACTCTACTTAAAACACCACACACACACACACACACACACACACACACACACACACACACACACAGAGAGAGATACAGTACCGGGAAAGCAGAGCCACTAGTTAGGGAGTGCTAGGGAGTGCTGGGGGTGTGGCAGATTTGTTAAGGTAAAGGAAAAGAGCCCTAAGCCCTGTCTCCTGCCCCCAGGCTGGCAGAAGAGGGTATCCCAGGAGAGCCTGGAAGAAGGGACGCTTCTGTTAGTCATGGCTCATAAATGCAGAGGTATAAAGCATTGCCTGGGAAATTCATTTTTGTCAAGGTAGGGCTTTCTAGTGTGTGTGTGTGTGTGTGTGTGTGTGTGTGTGTGTGTGTGTGTATAATTTCTTTAGACTCACACCTTGCTCAACAGCACCTAGGAAATGTCCCACCTGTCAAACTAAATTGATTACCTGAAGTTATAATATTACAGCCTGCCCCTCTAGAGCATCTCTGTATATAATTACATCCTCCACAGGCTAAGAACCTAACCCAAAAGGAGCTAACTATAAGAACTACATGAGATTTACAGATACACAGCCACCCTGAAGAAGCCCCCCAAAAAGGCTGTAGGTCTGAGTGAGGAGCCCCAAAGCAGAGCACAATTAAAACCTCCAAGTGTCAGTCATGCTAACTCCAACCAGGCCCTCCCTTCCTGAGCACAACGACATCAGGCCCTGTCAAAACACTCAAAAACCATACATAATCCTCATCAAGCCTGGGCCAGCAACTCATAAACTGAAAGCATTCTCCCACACCAGACAAGCATGGTTTGGGACTTGCTGGAATGCATGGGTCTAAGACAAACCGGATCCCAACCTAGATAAAGAACAGAGTTGCCAAATAGTTTAACCTTCAATCCCAAGTAAACATTGGAGCTCCCTGGGAGGGCCTGGGATTATCGCTGGACTGTAGGTAAACGCCCCCAGAAAGGACAATCTAAAGTCTTAGAACGAATTTGAGAGGGAGACATATGAAAAGAATCCTGTTGTCCAGTCACTGTGGGACTGGATGTGAAAGGCAAGCCCTTGGGGTTCTGAGCACCGAGCTTCAAAGCTAAGAAGCATGGGACCACCACTTAGCAGAAGAAATACATCTTCTCCAGGTAAGGATGGAGCTGGCCCAGCAAGGGCATAGTTGGCCAGAGTTCATCTGGGCTGTCCACCTGCTCTAGCTCTCTCCAAGCCTTCCAGACATCCATCCTCAAAGGCATGGCTCCTGGCTTGTTATGACACACTGACAGCTATGTTCTACCTAGGAAACAGTGTAAAAGTAGGGCTCAAAGGAGCAGGCCAGGCTAGGCTGGGGCACTACATCCCACTACAGGGAGAGGCACAGCCCCTGGGTCTTCCCATTGGCACATTATCCAATAAAACCTCAAGAGCTTGGTAATTACAGGCACTTTCAAAAGTGAAACAGAAATAGATCGAAGGCCAAAATACTGGCTTGCTTGAGACAAAGGGCTGGCTTTAACTAGGAAAGCAAAACAAAACAAGACAGCGTTTTGGTTTGTCTTCTGAGCTGAGAATGTCAGGCTGATTTTTAAAAATGATTATTGAATCTGATTTGGGGGAGATAAGATTCCAATCAAAACCCATTTTCTCTTTAGGATATAAAAATCTCCTGATAAGACTCAGAACAGGTGGCTTTTTAAGTAAGTCCCTGCCATGAAATCAGGATTAAAAATCAGCTTATGACATCCCTGGACAGCCATCATCTCATAGACCTCAGTGCTCTGGAGACAAATCCAAGAATGAACCCAAACCATTGGTTTCTGCTCCGGTGCCTCAACACCTGCCAAGACCTTCTCGCTTCTTACAGAATACAAGTCAGGAGCACCACGGAGCACGCAGCACCCTGGAACACATCCCATACAAAGGCAGTTAGCAGGCATCCCTACCGGAGCTCCGTTTTGAGAGTGCCTGGCACCAAAAGGGTCTTTGCAGCCCTTGCTTAAAGGCTGTTTTTAAATTGGGGAGGGTCCTGAGGACAACAACATACTGAAGGGAAGGGAGTCCAGGGATCTGGTAGGGTCAGAGCAGCAGGCCCACACTGCCTCCCTGGTTGGCGCAGAGCCAATGCTGAAGCGTGGTGGGCTGAGGTGCCAAGAACAATATGCATATCCAGGGCAGTGTAGTTTTTTTTTTTAACCAGGTTTTTATATATATATATATATATATATTTTTTTTTTTTTTTTTTTAAACAAGGGATGGAATTGGAAGGAGGGGTGCCACCCAGATCTCAGCCTCCTGCATCAGGCTGACTGCATGGAAGCTGAGCCACGTGAGGCTTGGGGGTGGGGAGGATAGAAGGTATCCAAAACGGTTTGGAGTCCACGGAAACTGCCTCTCCTGGGTGAACTTACTAGTGGCTGGAAGAGAAGGTGGCTTCCTGAATGACCAGGCCGGGAGAAAGGCTCCAGAAACCCTAGACTGCGTGTCTACAGAGACTGCCACTTTCCCATCGCAACTCTAATTCCACAAGCGACATCCTTCAGGCACTTGTTGAACAAAAGGACTCCCAAGTGTAGTCCCAGCTTTCCGAAATCCTGTCTGGACGCGGGATCCTTCCGGGCTGGTGCTGCGCGCAGAGGGCTCCCGCACACCTAAAGGCCCCACCACACATCCGGCGAGGTGCGGCGAGGTGCGGAAAGGCGGCAGCGCACCCAGTCCCCTAAACTTTCTCTATCTCCATGCTTTCGCTGTGAAGTTAGAGCCAGGAAGGAGGCACAAGCCACCGCAGAGGAGGAAATGAGAGCGTCATCAGCAATAAAGGCAAAACAGATTTCTTTTTAAAGAGATGAGAATCCAATGAATAATGAATAGCGCCTACTGTGTGCAAGGCTCTAGATCAAGAACTACACGTAGTGCGTTCTCATTCTGTCAAGATAGCTCCAGAAGGGACGTCCCCATATAACACAGACACAAAGTACTACGACCCAACAAGGTGGCCGGTCTCAAGCTCAGGTCTCAGGGCGGGTAAGGAGAGAGGCCAGGGTTGGGTTGGTCTTTCCCACTGTCCCAGAGCTGATCACTGCCACGCCGGTCCCCATCCCTCTTCGAAGCACACAAACGTCCCACGTGGACCTTGTGGACCTGACCCCCCCCCCGGGGGTGGGAATCATTGCCTGCTGCCCTCCAGGCAGACACTGTGCCCATCAGGTCCTAGCTGTATGTAACCTCAGGTTCCTGAGCTACGCACTGCGCCCAGCAACACCAACCCGGGGCTCAGCTTGCGAACCCAGACCGCCCACGCCCACCCCGCCACCCCCACTCTGCGCACAGCGTCTCCCCCTCAACACTCGCCCGGCACTAGTCCCCACCGGCAACTGCGCCCCGACACAAAATTTCACAAACGCAGTCTGAAAAGTGCACATCCCATCGAGCACACGGATCCCCACGAGGACACGCCATACTAGAGCCACGCCACCGTCCGCGGGCAGCTGCAAGCCCACCAGGCAGAGGAACAGGCACCATCAGTACCAGCGCACACACCCGCGCACTCACACAGCCCGGGTCGTAGAGAGCGGGAGCACTCATGCTCCCTCCATACAGCCCCGCGGCCCCGCAGCCGCCCCTTCCCTACCGGCTGCGGCTCTGGATGCGGTCCGCTGGCTTCTCGAGCCCAAGTTCGGTGGTGGCCGAGGCTGGGGAGGTGACGGGGAGTGCGGGCGTCAGTGCGCCCTCAGCCGCCGCGCCAGACCTGCGACCTTCGCCGCTCGGAAGACACAAAAGGATCCGCCGGCCCAGGAAGGAGCGAGGTGTGGGCGACCGCCGCTCTGCAGGTCCACCACCCGCAGCCGCCGCCAGCCCGGGAAGGAAGGGACGAGAAGGCGGGACCCGGAGGCGGAGGCCCGGGCGGGGCGCATGGCGGGGGCGGGCACTCAAGTTTTCACGGACCCGCCCCCTGTCGTGACCACACCCCCGGTCTTAGTCCCACCCCGGTCGCAGACTGGCCACGCCCCCGCCCCGTGCCACACCCACTGCTGAACCCGCGGTGCCCCAACCCTGGTCCTGATATCACCCTGACCACTCGCGGATTCACAGCGCAGCAGAGGTCCCACTGGTGTCCGATCCACTGGGACTTGGGGGCGTGGGAGTGGGGGCTAGGGGAGGGGCCGAGCACTGGTCCCACCTCCTTAACCCTTGGCCTCTGGCCTGCGGGTAGGGAGAGGCCAAGAGGCGGTGCCCGGAGGGACGGGCCTTACGCCAGCGCCCCCGCCCCAGCCCCCGTCCCCGCCCCCGCAGTCCTTGGCAGGAAGTGCGGTCCTAGTGGCCAGAGAGGCTTGAGTCGCCCTAGGCACTCCAGCACCTTCTGGGACGCCTGCCAGGCCCTCCTCCCTCTCCACGCCAGCCCCGTATGCACCTATCATCCACCTTCCCGCGCCTGGTTTAAGGAGAGAGCCTGGCCTGGAAGCGGGAAGACCCGAGTTCCAGTTGTAGTTAACTTCTGCCAACTCATGCAGCCATCTTGCCAAGAAAATCCTTAGATTCCCTCAGCCTCAGTTTCCCCACATATGAACTGGAAAGTGAGGAGGACTAAGACCCTACTTTGGGTCTTTCCCTCCCTGACGTTCAGGGTGGTTTCAGTTTCCTGGTAAGGAGGGGCGCTTGGTTGATGTCTCCTGTATTAGGGACAGCTGGCCTTCTGGGTCCCAGGGAAGGGCACAGTGGTTTTTTCCTTCAGACTCCCAGCATACCCTGGCAGATTGCACCTGCCATGCCCACCCACTGCAAACATCCCAGAAGACAGGTAACCACAGAAACAGCTTATATGAGGAGCTGGGCGAGCCTGTTGTGCAGAGATGAAACTGTCTCTCTGGCGTCTCTAGGGAAAAACTCAAATCCCTCCTTCAAATCCTCCTCCACAAAAACATGTGAGTGAACTCCTACTATTCAGGAGGCTGCCAGGGGAACCGGTAGTAGAGCAGCTTGGGGGTGGGATGGGGAGCAGCCCCGGGGCCTTCTCCGCTCCTCTCTACCTACCTACGGTACAGAATGGCGAAAACAACCCAGAGGGCTCAAGGGACCGACCAACGGCTGTAAGGGCAGGCACCTGTCTAACTCATGTTAGAGGGCTAGCCTTGGTCTCTCGGGCCATGATGACTTCCTTCTCGGTAAAGACCCTATCGAAGGCCATTCTGTCCCTTTCTGAAGCACACCACTGCACAGGTATGTAGGGTGACCGAGGCTCTCAGCAGCCCAGCCCCAGCAAATGGATGACTGAGGCAGAAGAGTTCAGACACCCTGTCAGCCAAGGCAGGTTGCTCTGTGCTGCGGGACTCTATTCATTACTGCAGTTCATCCTAGAAGAGGAAGGCCGCACCCAGACATCCAGAAACCCACTGGCTTCTATCTAGTGATCTCAGCAGACCCTCAGGTCTTCAGAGGCCACCCCTGGTTCTCAGCACGCTTGAAAACAAACAAACAAAAATCCTGAGGGAGCAGTAATGGCACTTCAGGGAGAGGTCTTTTAGGAGCCAGGCCTGGAAGTAGTTTGAGTCATCTCTGCCCACATTCATGGTCTAGAATTACAACCTACTGGGCTGTAAGAGGCTCTGGGGGTTATGGCTTTCTTGAAGGCCCAGACACACACACACACACACACACACACACACACACACACACACACACACACAAAGTAAATAAGTATAAATTTTAAATTAAACAAAAGCTTACTTATAGCTAGGCACGGTGGCACACACCTATAATCCTAGCACTTGGGAGGCAGAGGCAGGTGAGTTCGAGGCCAGCCTGGTCTACAAAGCGACCCCAGGACAGCCAAGGCTAACCCAGAGAGGCCTGTCTCAAAAAACAAACAAACAAACAAACAAACAAACAAAAGCTTACTTATATAGTACTTTAAGAAACTTGAAGGTAGCTGGGTGTAGTGGCACACAACTCTAATCCCAGCACCAATCTATATAGTGAGTTCCAGGTCAGCCAGAGCTACATAGGAAGACCCTGTCTTGAAGAAGAAAGAAAAAAACTTGAGTGTACCTCTTGCCTGAGGGACTCAAATCAACATGGGTCCCAGTCACCGTCTCTTAGAGGCCGACTTGTCTCCTCAGCCTGTTCCGTTTCCAGCATGTTTTTGTTTTTTGTAGTCACACAGTAACTACAATCCTAGGACTGCCCGGGCTGGAGTAGGTGAGTCTCACTCCCGTTGAAGTTGCCTGCCCTTCCCTTGACCCCAGAAGCTGGCAGAGGAAATGGCCAGAGCACTTCCTCTCAGCACCAGCGGTAAAACCCAAGGAGGTGCCAGAGAAGGGGAGAGTTTAGGGGTGACTGTGTTCCACTAGTCAGCAGAGTTACTAGACCCCCATCTCACATCCTTAGATGGCTTGGTTGCTAAGGATCTTAGACAGAGTCCATTTTTTTTTTTAAGCCCTGATACACACTATGTGTGTGACTCCTCTTCAAACATACACGTGGCTGGTGGCTCATGCAGGCACTGTGACTCTGGCAGAACTTTGCAAGCTCCAAGAGACCAAGATAAACTAAAGTGTCCTAGAGCCCCTAGCTGCTGTGGACCGCACTGTGTACACAGCCCTTCCTCAGATATCAATCAGAATGCTCGCCCCTAGTGTGATGCATTTAGAAACAAAGATTTTAGAACCTGTACATAGAAAAGCTTGTTAATTGTAGCTCAGAGGTTCTGCCCTGTAATTAGTGGGCTCACAGTAGCTTATGATAGGAGCATGAGAGGCAACAAAAGTGCCTATTAATCAAAGAGGGGGCCAGGGTCCCACTACCCCTTTAAGGGGTACACCTAATGTGACTTAAAGACCTCTAGTAGGGTCCTAGGTCTTAGAGCCTCCTCCATTTTACAATAACACTGATCTGGGGGCCACGTATTTAGCATATGGACTTTTGTGGAACATTCTAGATCTCAATAGTCCCAAGAGAGAAGTAAACCTGAACGCAGTAGAAGGCTTGGTCCTAATCACCAGGATTGGTGGTCTTTGAAGAGAAGGAGATACCAATCCTTCTCGACATATATAGGTACCATGGAAATGCTATGTGGATACCAAGCAAGAAAACAAAAGCCAGGAAGGAAGCCAGACTTGGAACCTGCCAGGACCTTGATCTTGGACCTCCAACCTCTGGAGCTGTGAGAAGTACATATTTTTTTTCTTCTCACAATATGTGTGTGCATATATACATACATACATACATATATACATGTGTATATATATATATATATATATATATTGTTTAAGTCACCTAGAATATGGCTCTTTAAAAAAGATTGATTTACTTCTATTTTGTACATTTAAATGTTTTGCCTGAATTTCTATTTATGCACCACATGTGTGCAGTACTCACACCTATGAGCTAGAAGAGGACATTGAATCTTCTAGAACTGGAGATACAGCTGGCTGTGAGCTGCCACGTGGCTGCTGGGAATTGGACCCTGGACCTCTGCAGGAGCAGCCAGTGCTCGTGCCCTCTGAGCCTTCTCTCCAGCATTAGTCTGTGGTATTCTGTCACGGCAACCTAAGCATGAGATAGAAGACATGCTCCTTACACTTTCCCCTGTCCATCTGCCTACCATCCTTCCTTGGTCTCAAGGCTAGGGCCCCAGAACCCTGCCCACGGCTTTAAGGAGGTCTCACCTCTGCGTCTTTGAGGCCCTTCTGATTTGCCCTGATACTGAGTCATCAGCTCAGAGGGAGCAGGACTTTCAGGACTCCAAGAAGGCATATCTCATGAGGTGACTGAGAGACATAAGTAATGCTCTCTCTTACATCTTCGTATCCATACCCATCCCCTTGGAAGGCCTGGAACGTTCTCTATAGCCACCCCCACTGTGCCCTGATCCAGAATCCAGGTTTCCAGCTTCCCTTTTATCTTTTTTTTTTTTTTACCTGTACTTATTTGTGTGCGTATATGGGTATACATGTGCCTTTGCGGTCATGTGTGGAGGTCAGAGGACAGCGTGCAGAAGTTGGCTCTTACATTTCACAGTGTGGGTTACAGGCTTGGAACTCAAATCACCAGGTTTGGCTAAAGCTCTTTTGCCCACTGAGACACCTGGCCAGTCTCCCAGCTCTCAGATTCTAAGACGTGGATAGTAACGATTTTAAACAGTTGACGTATACACACGGCCTACAGCATGATAGGTGTCCAGGAAACTATAGGCACATTTCTCTCATCTTTATTATCCTCTTCCTTCAGGCCCACTACTTCCTCCCCCTGTATCCCTTCCCTTCTCCAACAGAGCTGACCAGGCAGCACATACATAGAAAAGCAACATGTCAGTCAGGAGACCTGGGTTGCTGTTCCCAGGCGCTCCATGTTTGGTCAGTGTCACAGACAGTGGTCACAGTCTCACAGTGTCGCTCTGCCATCAGGTGACCCAGAGGCAGGTAGGTGCAAACCCACTAAGGAGTGGAAAATGGTTTTATAAACTCTGAAGTGTACTTGAGCCACTGCAAATGTTGATCTTGGAGGACTCACGCCACAGGCACCAAGCTGGGTTGCCTGGCTGCGCCCCTGTGCTGGAAGGAAGGGGGTAGGCCACAGCCTGCCAGGTCCCATACACAGAAATCAGAAGGCCCAGCCTGAGACACTGCACAGCACACTGCTGTCTTTTCCTTGTCTCTGAAATGTGAGAGAGTTCGCCCAGGTTCTGTATGACTGCAGAGAAGCTAAATTCCAAAGTCAAACACAAACAACGGCCCTGACTGCTGTCACAAACCAGTGTAAACTGGGAAAGACTGCTTGCCTTTCTGGCTTTGCTCTCAGTGTAGTCTCTGTTATGGAAAAATCTGAGAACTTGGTGCATGGCTCAAACAGGGATCAGAGAGGTTTTTTAATTTTGTTTTTTCTTTCTTTTTTAAAAAAATTATTTGTATTATTTTATGTGTTTTGCCTGCATATATGTCTGCACCATCTGCATGCCAGGTGCTCCTTGGAGACCTGAAGAGGGTGTTAGATCCCTGGGAATTGGTGTCATAGACAATTGTGAGCGACTGTGTAGGTACTGGGAATCAAATCTTGGTCTTCTGCAAGGGTGTTCCTGACCGCTAAGGCATCTTTGCAGCAAGCACCTCCACCTCTTGGTTTTTTTTATTTGTTTTGTTTTGCTTTTAACAACGTCTCACTATGTAGTCCTGGCTGGCTTTGAACATGCTATGTGGCCCTGGTTGGCCTTGACCTCACAGAGATCTGCCTGCCTCTGCCTCCTGAGCACCAGATCTATAGGTGCACCACCACACCCAACCAGAGCCTGAGGCAGCAAGCAGCGTGCTTCCATGGCAGGCGATATTCCTCCATGGCAGACAGTATTCCTCCAGTTCCTGGTTCAAGTTCCTGCTTCTGTTCCTGCCCTGATTTCCCTCGATGGCGCCACTGTACCATGGAAGTAAGCAAGCACTCTCGCCCCTCAGTTGCTTTTGATCAGAACATTTTATCACAGCAACAGAGAAAGTAAATAAAACACATGGGCTCTGTGGAGCCGGATTCAGGTCTTCATGCTTGTCTGGTAATTGCTTTACACTGAGCCTTCTCCCCAGCTCCTGAAATCAATTTTAATGATGCACTTTACTTAATCCTGTATGTATGTGAAAATCAATGTGGAATTCGTGAATGAGGTATTCTGTATTCTCTTTCCATATTAACTTCGAAATTGAGTGTGTTTGGATTGACCACAGCGCCACTGCTCAATCAATAACCAGATGTGTTTGCGGTTTTCCCAGTGGACAGCAAAGCAATGTAGACTCGGTGCGATGAGACCCAGGCTTTAGCACCCAGCAGGATTCTGTGAGGGGGCCACAGGCCCAGAGTTTTTAGTGAAGCAAATTTGGGCACTGCCTGAGAAAGTATATTTCTGTCCAGTGTCTAGAGCAGTGGTTCTCAGCCTTCCTAATGCTGTGACCCTTTAATATAGCTCCTCATGTTGGGGTGACCCCCAACCATAAAATTATTTCATAACTGTAATTTTGCTACTGTTATGAATTGTAATGTAAGTATCTGATAGGCAGAATATCTGATATGTGGGGGTCACAATGCACAGGTTGAGAACCATTGGTCTAGATGCTGCCATTGCTGCAGCTGCCCTTCTAGGGACTGCACGGTAAGAACCACTTGCCACGCATTTCTCCAAGGCAATCGGTAAATGTGCTCTCTAGTTTCCATATGGAGGAGCAACATCATCACTACAAAGCTACAGTAATAAAGGCAGTGAGGTCCTGGCTTCAGAACCACCATCTGGATGGACAGAAATAAACCCTTACACACTGTCAAGTGACTTTTGTCAAGACTACAAAGACGATTCAATGGGAGAAAGAATAGCGTTTGCAACAAATGCTACTGGGATACCTGGAAGACCAGATATTATATACAAAGCTGGAAGCTTGGAGTGGTGGCACACCCCTATAATTCCAGCACTTAAGAGAAGCGATCGGATCAGAAATTCAAGGTCATCCTCAGCTACACAGCAAGTCCTACGCAAGCCTGGGTTACATGAGACCTGTCTCAAAAATAAATCTAGCAAACAAACAAACAGAAAAAAAGAGAATAAATTCAGGCCCCTACCTCATATCCTATAGAAAAAGTAACTCAAACTGGATCCATGACCTATAAAACTTTTAGAAGAAAATTTAAGTAAAGTGTTCATGACTTTTGTTTGAACAATTATTTCTTTTTATATAAAGGACCAATAAGCAAATGAAAAGAAACTTCAACACCTTGACACGTATGGGAAACTTAATAAATCAGAGGAGAAACTGGACTGAGTGACACACACCTGGGTTCCCAGCCCCCCTCCCCCACCAGATGGAGGCAGGAACGATCAGGAGTTCTGGGTCATCCTTGGCTATATAAGGAGTTTGAGGCCAGCCTGGGCTCCAGGAGACTTTGCCTCAAAATAAACAAAAGAAAGCCAAAACACAAGCAGTAATAATAATAATAATAATAATAATAATAATAATAATTATTTTTAAAACTTCAAAGAATATAAAAGCAAGTTTTCTGCACCTACCAGAAAGGCTTGATAAAAATAAGGGCGTAGGTGCCTAAGAAGGTGAAGATTGGAAACTATCGCCAACAAGATTGCTACACAGTGTTGGTTGTGGAGAACAGTTTTACAGTTCAAAAAATTAAACATACTGGTCTAAATATGCCCAGGCAGGCCCATTATGTATGGGGCAGGATTCAGAAATAATAGAATGTGTGTATAATCCACAAGAAAGTTCACTAAAAAAAACCACCCAAGTCTATCTGCTAATAAATGTGTTAACCACTCTGGAGGTGGAGGCCAGCCTGATCTACAAAGAGAGTCCAGGACAGCCAAGGTTATAGAGAGAAGCCCTGTCTCAAAAAAACAAAAACAAACAAACAAAAATGTGTTAACAAAGTGTTGTCTACAAAGGAAGGACCATCAATTGGCCAAAGAAGGGAGCTGAGGTAACTGTGATGTGCTTTGAGATGTCAAACTGTGAAACTGTTATGCCAAGTGAAAGCTGCCAGGTACAGAAGGCCGTGTGGCCAGCCAGTGATGGCATACACTTTTTTTGTTTTGGTTTGGTTTTTGTTTTTGGTTTGGGTGTTTTGGTTTATTTTGTTTTGTTGTTTTGTTTGTTTTCAAGACAAGGTTTCTTTTGTGTAGTCCTGGCTGTCCTGGACTCCCTCTGTAGAGCAGGCTGGCCTCAAACTCACAACGATCTGCCTGCCTTTGCCTCCCCGAGTGCTCAGCTGGCACGCACTTTTAAATCCTAGCACTTGGGAGGCAGAGGCAGGCGGGTCTCCAACGTTGAGGCCAGCCTGGTCTGCAGAGTGAGTTCCAGGATGAGCCAGAGCTATTCAGAGAAATCCTGTCTTGGAAAATCACAGCCAAAAAAGGCATGTACTGTATGGTCCATCTCTACACACTGCTCAAGGAGACTGACAGTAGATTCCTCTTTGCAGGGGCTGACGGTAGAAGGGAGAGAAGAGTAACAGCTGGTGGGCACAGCGTTTCTTCTTGGAATCAGGTGGCGATTCACAGGCCGTATATCCATTAGGACCTACTGAACTGTGTGCTGCACAAATGCATAAGCAGGAATCATCAGGGAGGACGACATTTACCTCGAATCATAAATAATAAATGTTAAGTGGGAGGTAGGCCCTGGAATACAGACATATAAGTGGATTTCCCCTTGCCTCACCTGTCCTGTGGGAAACCGCTGTCATAAGGATCACAGAAGACGACTTGAAAAGCCTCTTAAGAAACAAAAGGGAATGTCACAGAAAACAAAAGTGCAAATGGCCAATAAACACATACAAGGTTCTCAGCTTTGCTGCTGGTTGCGGCGGCAGCAGCAGTGCGCTCCTTTAATCCCAACACTTGGAAGGCAGAGGCAGGTGGATCTCTATGAGTTCGAGGCTGGCCTGGTCTACAGAGGGAGTTCCAGGATAGACAAAGCTACACAGAGAAACCCTGTCAAAAGAGGAGGAGGAGGAAACTCAACAAAACAAAACAACCCCTGCTCCTGGGGAAAAAAAAAAGGATTCTCAGCTTCATTTGTGGCTGGAAAAGGCAAAGCAAGCAATAGTATGGTAGGATTTCCCACCGTTGGCACAGGTCTCAGTTGGCCCCGGGCACACCCCATGCTGTAGTAAGTATGAATTCTAGAGACGTTTGGCCACATCCCTCAGCCCAGCATTTGTGCGTCTAGTTAGAGAACCTGAGAAGATTGCAAAAGCCCCGTGGCCCTGTGCCAGATTGTCACTGCAACCCCGAAGGAACTAATGTTGAAATGAAGCCGGTTACATTGAAACCACAGACTTCTAGTGCCTGCAGTTCAGATCAATTAGATGAATGGGAACGCCTGTGGCCAGGTCTCAAAGGCAATACAGTGGGGGACCGCTGCAAGCCTCGACTGTGTCGCTAGTTATCAGTGTACCTCGTGACACCGAGTATGTCTACTTCCTTACAAATGCATTCAAGGTAGCCGTGGTTGTCTGAATAAGAAATGCCCCCTATAGGCTCATGATCCCCAGTTGGTGGCAGTATTTGTGGAGGCTGTGGAAGAGGTGGGGCCTTGCTGGAGGAAGTGTGTCACTAGGGGTGGACTGGAGGGTTGATAGATTCAACCTACTTCCTGTTTTCTCCTCCTTTCCCTTTCATGCCCACGGGTGGATGGAAATGGATCCGCTGATGGTTTCTACCACCACTCCTTCCCCGGTCTTCCGTGGGACCCGGCGTGCATGCGGCGCACGTAGAAACACTCAGGCACAAACATGTACACATAAAATAATAAGATAATTCTTAAAGAAACATGAATACTCTCCCGGTGCGCTAAGTCTGGATTTAAGTATGTGGCCACACCCAGGTCATCTGAGTGTCAAAGTCCCAGCGAGAGCAATATTTGGGAAGACACATCCCTCTAACTAGGCAGAGGTGACACTGTTGGCACCTCAGTAAGGCCACATGCTGGGTAATGCTGAGCCTTAGGCGGAGTGGGGAAAGTAACTGCAGAATCTTAGACCCAGTGGATAGAGGAATGTCAGTGACTCAGAAGGAAGTGAAATGTCACAGGCTCTAATTAGGGCCAGGGAAGGCACCATGCATGATGCTTAAAATAAGAAAGGACCAAGATAAGGAGGCAGGGACAATCACCTGTGGGAAAGATGTCAGAAATGATAGCTGGAAATCCGAGGGCCTGACCGAGGCTAGCTTTCCAGACAACTGAGGAAGGTGTAAAATCGGAATCCGAGCCTCTCAGATGTGGGGGAGAGGGTAGCAAAGAGCACACAAAAGACACAGAGAAGCCAAGCAGAGCTGCTGTTGGTGACATATGCCCCTGTCCCCAGACCTCTGACCCACAGAGAGACAGGCATCCTCCCAGCAGGCTTTTTGGTGCACAGAGCAGGAGTAAGGTCCCTTCTATGGAGGCTCAGTAGACAGATGCCCGGTTGCCAGGGGCAGATGTGGAACACAGTGGGGAATGATGGCCGGTGGGTGCACACAGCGTGGTCCCCGAGGACACTCTCCAGCACGTACTGTGTCACAGCTACTGTAATGACCCCCTTGGATTGCCACCACAGCCACTCTCACTTTCTCAGTTGCTCTGAGCTTTTGGTGACATACAGCTCTTGCCTTTCCCCTAGTGGAAAAGGCAGCCTAAGGTCCATCTGCAGCCAGGGTAGCCTATATCTGAAGACAGGCCAATCCGGTGATACTAAGGTCACCCCAGCATCAGCCTCTTGGGGGGTTGGCAGAGTCTCTGTTGTAGCTGTCCCAGCCAGTACCCCCTAACACATTGGTGTCTCTCTAGTGAGCTTTCTTATCCGTGAATTTCACTCCAGATCTGCTCCTCAGCGAACAGACCTTTAAAGCATGGGGGATGGGGGTTGGAGAATCAAAGCGTTTCTAAGAAAACACGAGGATTTAAGAAAATACCACATATGCTTAGAAGTCGACTTGTGTAGACAACGTCTGCATTCAGATCGATAACAGTCAGCTATAAATAAAAGAGATCTGAAAAATGTTGACAACAGCAAGGCAGCCATCTAGTTCTTCCTCAGGTAAAAGTAGCTCAGAGGAGGGGCTGCAAAGATGACCCAGCAGTCAAAAGTGCAGAGGACCCGCGTTCAGCTCCCAGTACACAACTGCCTGTAACTCCAGCTCCCAGGGATCCGATGTTCTCTTCTAGGCTCAGTAGACATCTCTACTCATATGTATACATACCTATGTGAGCGCGCGCGCACGTGTGTGTGTGTGCGCATGTGCAGTGTGCAGTGTGTGTGTGTGTGTGTGTGTGTGTGTGTTTACATACATAATAAAAAAAGTCTAAAATCCTTTAAAAGTAGCTCAGGTTGAAATGAATCTGTAAGACAGGCAGCAGGGGGGTTGGCGAGATGGCTCAGAGGTTAAGAGCACTGGCTGCTCTTTTGAAGGTCCTGAGTTCAATTCCCAGCAACCACATGGTGGTTCACAACCATCTGTAATGAGATCTGGTGCCCTCTTCTGGCCTGCAGGTGTTACATGCAGGCAGAACACTGTATACATAATAATAAAGAAATAAATCTCTTTTAAAAACAAAGACAGGAAGCAGATTGATGGTTGTTACCTAGGGCCAGTAAGTTTGTTGGGAGTAGTGACTAACTACAAAGGATGCTTAGAAATGTGGGAGATGATGGGGACGTTCTGTATTTTGAGACACTGGTTAAATGGGTACAAGTATCTGTCAAACTACATTAAATTATACACTTAAACTGGGTGCTTTTCAGAGTTGGAAAGATGGCTCAGTGGTAAGCTACTTGTAGCATGCCTTAGTCAGGGTTTCTATTGCTGAAATGAACCACCACAACCAACAGCAAAGTTGGGAAGAAAAAGGTTTATTTTGGCTTCACTTCCACATCAAGGTCCATCACTGAGGGAAGTCGGGGCAGGAACTCAAATAAGGCAGGAGCCTTGAAAGAGAAACTGAAGAAGAGGCCACAGGAGAGTGCTTCTTACTGGCTAGCCCCTCATGGCTTGGTCAGTCTGCTTTCTTATAGCTTATAGGACCACCAACCTAGGGGTGGCTCCACCCACAGTGAGCTAGGCCCTCCCACAGTGAGCTAGGCCCCACCCACAGTGAGCTAGGCCTTCCCACAGTGAGCTAGGCCCCACCCACAGTGAGCTAGGCCCTCCCACAGTGAGCTAGGCCCCACCCACAGTGAGCTAGGCCTTCCCACAGACAGCTTCAGTGAGACAGCTTGTTTAATCGGGGGAGCAAAGATTATTTAAACCTTTGGGGAGTGGGTAGAGGTTTTCGGGGTGAGTGTACATCATTGGCCGGCTATGTGACCACCTCAAAGGTGGCAGAGGTGGGGGCTGTAAGGCTACATGTGCTGGGAGGGAACGGTCCTACTCCTGCAGGTCTCAAGATGAAATTTTTGGGGTTTGGACATGCCTTGACCTCACTTCTGCTCCAGGTGGCCTCCCCTGGTGGCATGGCTCCCCGGCCAGTTCCAGATCAGCCAGGGCTGGGGCCAGGGAGAGGGGGAGAGGAAGTTGGTTGGGAGAGAGGGAAAGAATGGTTATGTCTTCCTGTAAGAAAGGCTAGAAAGTGGGTGAGTTTTAAACTAGAATCTTTGCAGGGTTAAATAAACTCAGGATCCTTCCCCAAGGAATCAGAGCTAAGTAGCTTAGAAACAGTCCAATGTGAACGTAGTTGAATAAAATGCAAGCTGAAAGGCTGGAGAGGCGCTCAGTGCTCATGAGCAACATTACTTGTTGCTCTTGCAGAAGACTTGGGTTCAGTTCCTGGCACCCACATGGTGGCTCACAAGGATCCGTACCTCCTAGGCACTCAGGTGGTACCCATTCATACATATAAAATAAATAAATATAAAAACTTTAAAAAAATAAATAGATAATAATAAAATAAGGGACTGGAGAGACAGAACAGAGGTTAAGAACACTGGGTGCTCTTCCAGAAAATCTGGGTTAATTCCCAGAAATTACATGGAGGAGGCTCATAACCATCTGTAACACCAATCCTGGGGGATGCAACACCCTCTTCTGGCCTCTGAGGATATTGCATGCATGTGGTGCTCAGACCAAAAAAAAAAAAAAAAAAAAAAAGGCAAAACAAGTACGGAAAAATACAAAGTAATAAAAATAATTTTAAAAATAAATAAAATATATATTAAAAAAGAATAGGTTGACTATCCATATTCTGAAAGTAAAAAACTCCAAATGCTCCAGAATTCAAAGGTTTGGTATCAAAAGATGCCACAGTAGAAGATGAAGCCACATTGAAGCTTGTAACACTCAGGACAAGCTAAGTCAAAACCACAGACCACTAACAACACTGGGTAAAATTATCTTCAGGCCACATGTATCAACTACATAGAAAATCAAATGAATGTCTTTGTTTTGGACTTAGGTCCCAAATCCAATATATATATATACACACACACATACACACACACACACACACACACACACACACACACATATATATATATATATATATATATATTGTTTTGTTTTCAAGATAGGGTTTCTCTTGAACTCACTCTGTAGACCAGGCTGGCCTCAGACTCATAGATCTGCCTGCCTCTGCCTCCCAAGTGCTGGGACTAAAGGTGTGTTCTAAATGCAAGCTATATTATTGATGGATACACTAAATCTTCAGATTTCTCTAAATGTGAAAAATGTTCCAAAAGCCAGAATACTTCTGGTCCCAAACATTTTGGACCAGGGATGTCCGTCCATCTTGGGTAGTGTGTAGTCTTAAAAGAGAAAACACTGGGAGACATCTGTGATGATGGGTGTGGGTGACTCCCACCCCACCTATAGTCCTCGCCCTCAGGAGGCTGAGGAAGGAGGGCTGCAGATGGTTTGAGGCCAGCCAGGGCTGAGACCCTGTCTTAAAGAAAGAGAGAGGGACTCAGGGGAGGAGGGGAGGAAAGAAGGAAAGAAGGAAGGGAAAAAAGCAGAAGATGGAGCAGGGTGGGCGTTTTCAGTGTGGTCCAAGCCTTGGCGCTATCTGGGTCTTCCTCGTTGAGACAGGTCTAGAATCTGCAAAGCCCCAGGGCCTCATCGTGTCAGTGGAATAGATCCATGGTTCCCTAACGCTACAGGGCAGGAGTGGCTGCATTTAGAGGGAATTGGGTGACTCTAAAAGGCATAGAGTTATTTTTTTGGGGTTTGATGAAGTGTTCTAAAATTTGTTGAGGTGATAATTGTGTAACTGGAAAGACACTGAACACCATGGAAACACGCTCTTAGTGAGCCAACTGAATGGCTTTCTCTCAGTCAAGGCATTATAATGAGAATTTTCCTTCCTTCTCCTGCATCTTCCCTCAGGTCAGCTTTGTGTTATGTCTGCCTTCTGGCCTTTGTACACCCTGACTGCATCCTTACCAAAGAGCCTCCTCCCCTCCTCCCCTCCCCCTCCTCCCCTCCCCCCTCCTCCCCTCCTCCCCTCCTCCCCTCCTCCCCTCCTCCCCTCCTCCCCTCCTCCCCCTCCTCCCCTCCCCCTCCCCTCCTCCCCCTCCTCTCCTCCTCCCCTCCTCCCCTCCCCCCTCCTCCCCTCCTCCTCTCCCTCCCTCCTCCCCTCCCCCCTCCCTCCCCTCCTCCCCTCCTCCCCTCCTCCCCTCCTCCCCTCCTCCCCTCCTCCCCTCCTCCCCTCCTCCCCTCAGTTCTTCTGCAGCTAGCGTTATGCCCAGACACACTGGACAGGGCTTAGGGCTACAAGAAACTGTGTGCTTGGTAGATACTTTCAAAACACCTCTCACTACAAACAGGAAAGAGAAGCCCTAACTCCAAAAGCCACCACGCTATAGAAAGCCCCGACTGCCTTATTCTGCTCACACGCTATTGCTAATTCACGGTCACCCTAAGCCTGTCCAGGGGGCTTCATGGCCACATCAGGCCACGTGGAGACCCTCAGTCCCAATGCACAAGACGCGGGGTCACAGAATAAACCGTTGGCTTGTCTCTGCTTAAATCTTAAGACTTTGCAACACAGGCTTTTACATTATTTAGAGCTGAATGCTAAGGCGGAATTTCTCTTGATGGTTGGATTCAGCACTTACCTTGCAAAGCCTCCCCCTCCTGTCCTGTACTCACGGCTGCATCTGGAAATGTCTGGTGTTTACCTATCTCTACCAACAGAACGTGAGTTCCTTGGGGTCAGAGACTTGTCGTCTCCATGCAAAGGCAGAGATGCACAGCATCCCCAGAAACACTCAGTGGATTTATCGACTCATGGTTTCCCTTCCATCTCCACTGAAGAACAGAACCCAAGCCTCCTGTCCCCTGTCTCTCTGTGGACAACAGAGACGAGACATACCAGGCAAAGCTCATGGGCCTGGCTGCATCTTTAACTAACCTTCACGATCTGCAAAGTATCTTGTTGTCTGAGGGTTCAGATCAGTGGGCAATAGGTTCCCTAGCCTTGAGGTGCTGTGGCCTAGTGTAGAGCAGTGGTTCTCAACCTGTGGGGTCGAGACCCCTTTGGGTCCTTTCATGGGGTGGGGGTGGGGGTCACTGTCGACCACTGGGAAGGCCAGATATTTATTTTACAATTCATAACAGTGGCAACATTACAATTATGAAGTAGCAACAAAGATAATTTTATGGTTGGGGGTCATTACAACATGAGGAACTGTATTAAAGGGCCACAGCAGTAGGAGGGTTGAGAACCATTGCTCTAGAGCACCATTAGAGGCTTCAGGTCCCTGGAATCTGAAGATGGCTTCTGGAGCAGGGAAGGTGGGGGAAGTGAGATGGTTGGGAGGTAAGCTTGGTTGAGGATGGAGGCTCACCTTCTGGTCCCAGTCACCCACATGAAGCCTCTCGGAGCAGAAGCTGACCTCGTCATTGTCTTCAGGAGGAAACGGACAGGCTGTCTAGACACAGCATGAACATGCTCGTAGCTAGGAGAGCCCCTCTCTCACTTCCTCACCATGGATGTGCAGGGAGTGGCTGGTACTGAGCGCTCTGAGGGAAGTGGCTGTTTGGTGCTCCCCAACACAGGCTACTACTGCTTCTGTTGTGTTCCATAGGCCCTGCCGGCCCTCTTCAAAGCTTCAGAGGCATCATCAGCTCCAAGGGGCCCAGACGCTGTGCCCAGGAGTCAGGAGAAATGATCGCAATTGCCATCAAAGATAGCAAGACCTTGTCTTGACAAATCTCTAAACCATTGTGAAGGGGATTGGACAATTATGGGGGGGCTGGGGTGCTTGTGGAAGGGGGAGACCAGTCTTCCAGAGGGAAAGAGGTCATGGCTGTTCTTTTAGAGGGCATGATGGATAGACATGGATTATTTAGTGTAAGTCCAAAAGCAAGGCACAGCTGGCCTAACCGGGAGTAGGACAAAGGGAACAGGGACAGTCTTCCTGTCCCCAGCCTAACAAAGATGGCTAAGAAATGGCAGTGGGAGGGAGAAGAGGTAGAGGTGACTGGGCTTTCTAAGAGAAAGGCAAGGCACTTGGGAGGGTAGGAGAGTGCTGGTTTGTGGGGAGGTCAGAGGGACCCCGTTAATTATAACAGGCTATATATGCTACACAGGCAAACTTTTTTTCCCCAGTCTTCTAGCTCTGTAGAGAGCCTTGTGCTCATCTCCAGACAGAGGAGGAGACTATGGCAGAAGGCCACATATTTACTAAGGCTAGGCTCTAGAACTGGACTCAGGTGCTTTCAAGCTTGTACCTTACTGTCCTAGACACTCCAGACGCTGGCCTGGGATTTAGGTGTTCATCTTCCTGGGACAGATAAAGGACTGAAGGTTCTGAGGAGGAGCAGTGATGGAAGCAAGCAGCCCTAATGGATTCTGGGCCAGCTGGACCGGGGAAGGAAAGTTGGGAGAACAGGGCTTTCTGGGACACTGCAGAGAGGAGGGTTCTTCATCACTAAGCAGCTGATTGATGACTATTCTCTCATTTCAACCTTGTGGGACCCCCAGATGAGCACATCTGTGAGGTTGTAATTTGTGTCCTTGTTTACACTCTTCTCCCACGACATCCTGCCCCGTCCTGCAGTAAATATCCATGCGGGTGGCCCATTCCATGCAATGGTTTCTCTAGCCTCCCAGCTCCTAATCTTAGCCATGCGACCTCCATCCATCAGCCACCGGCTCCTCCCAAGGTCACTATAGACCTGGACAACAGCTCCTCAGAACTCCTTGCCTGAGCTCAAGCTCTCTTCTTCTTTTAAAGGAAAAAGAAAACATATTTTACAACATTTATTTATGTTGTGGGTGCACACATATATGTTTATGTGTTCATGCATATGGCCCTCAGGACAATCAGTTCTTCCCTTTCACTATCTGGGTCCTGGGGGATTAAACTCCAGTCATCAGGCTCAGTGACAAGTGCCTTGACCCACTGAGCCATCTGGCCCACCCTCTCTCCTCCTCTTTCTCCTACCAGTCTCTCACTGCCACCAGTCCATCCATTGGCCTTACTGGAACCTTGTCCGAGCACCGTCCCATGATCCCCCCCCCCCCCTTGCAGCCGACATTCGAGCATGCCAGACTCCACGTGTGACTACTCTCACAGATCCCGTCTGGAACTGCCCTACGACTCCACACCCTCCTCTCTTCCATCCCCTTCCTCCTTTTCCTTAACGAGTATCGAATGTCGTCCTGATTCTGAAATCCTCTGGTCTCTTCTGTACACCTCATTCTGGTCAGGTGAGCTCCTGAGTCTCTTTGTGGTGTGGAAACCAACAGATGAAAAACAATGCTTTCTCCCTACAGTCTTGTCTCCAAATCCGTGTCCTTGCATCCCCTACGCCCCCACACCCCCATACATAGGAGTGTGGGCTGTGTTGCTGCTAAAGCCTCAGCCATGGGCAGTCCCCTCATTTGCTTCCTGAGAATCAGGAATCTGAAACCCAAATCATCTTCCTTCCTCTGCAGCGCCAGCATCTCTCATGAATATTTCAGTGGGAGGCAGCAGAGGCATCCAGGGGTCCTCCATGTCTGTTCTCATCCTCTTTAGCAGCAGATGCGGGCCAGCAGGGAAGGGCTGATGAGAAACGTCTGGTCGGTGGGGAGCTAAGGTAGCAGGTAGAAGAAAGGACTGGACACCTGGTGATGGAGGCGCTGCCGTGCCAGCCGTGGCCACTGTATTAGTTACTGTTTTCCTTGTGATGAGAGACCTGACAAAAGCAACTTAAGGGAGGAAGGGAGAGTCTGTTTTGGCTTGTAGTTCGAGAACGCAGTCCAGCACGGTGGGGGAGTGACGGTGCTGGGCAGATGATCCCGTGGGTCCACAGTCAGAAAGGAAAGAAGCAGATGTCGGTGCTTGGCTGTCTTTCTCCCTCTGATTGCATCTGTGACCCCAGTCCTTAGGATGCTGCCACTCATAGCTAGGGTGGCTCTTCTCACCTTCATTCACGCAGTCTGGAAACTGCTTGAAAATTTGCCCAGATGCTAGTCTCTTAGTCTCTTAGGTGATTCTAGACTCTGTCAAGTTGACAGCCACCAACACCAGCATAGTCACCCACCTCTGAGCATCCTTCCTAAGTGAACAGCCCCTTTACCTCTGTACTTGACTGTCAACCAAGCCCAGTCACAACATACACACACAGTGGACCCCCGAATAAAAGAGGCGGGGGACAATAGCAACAACCCACCTCTCAGAATTCCAGGATCCTTTTCATTTTCTGAATAGCTCATAATATGAAAGACTTAGTCTCCATGCGCCCTTTGGTAGTAACTTCCACTGCATCTGCAGAAACATTTTGCCCAGAAACAGCCCAGAGTTCCGTAGTGCTTAGTCCAGCAGGCCTTCACGGGGCCTGCTGTGGCTCTACCCTGAAACACTCTCCTCCTTCAGCTTGGGTTGTACAGTGTTTCTGCCCCACCACAGCCCGAGGCTCGCTCGTACTCTACTTGGTTCTCTTCTCTACTCCCTGATATGAGAGCTCACCGGATGACGTGAAGGCGCTGCCTGTTGCCTATGGCTGCAATGCTGTGTCATGGGCCAGCAGCTTCCTTGCTACAGCTGTGGCCTCCACCCTGCTTCTCATGAAGGGCCCCCAGCTTTCATCTCGACACCTCTCAGGAGTCCCCAGCTACAGACTCGTCTGTATTATTTGCTTTTCTGCTGCTCTGATAAATCTCCTCTGAGGTCCCCAGTCACTTGCAGTTTGACCAAAAGCAACTTACAGAATAAAGAGTTTATTTGGGCTTATGGTTCCAAAGGGAGCATCTGTAATGGCTGGAGAGGCTAGAACAGGAAGCTGAGAGAGCACGCCTTTAAGTACATGCAGAAAGCTAAGTGCATGCATGTGTGTATGCATGCGTGTGTGTGTGTGTGTGTGTGTGCGCGCGCGCGTGTGCATGTGCGTGTGTGTGTGTGTGTGTGTGTGTGTGTGAACTGTAAGTAGCCTTGGCCATGACCTCTCCAAGCCCGCCCCCAGTGACCTGATCCTCCAGCACAGCTTTATCTTCTGAAACATTCCATTACTTCCCAAACAGCCACCAGGGACCAAGTTTGCAAATGCATGAGCCTTATGGCGAACATTTCTCAGTCACATCACCACAGCCCCAAGCTGTCCTTTCTGGATTACTTCCCTGTGGTCCCTGGGTTGGCAGGAAGCACCACCGTCCACCTGAGGCTGCGTGCCTAGAGTCCAGACTCGGTTGGTTCCCAGCTTATGCTGTCTTTTTCCATCCAAACCACCGCCACCTCACCACATGCAGCCTTGAACCCACTGCTTCTCTCCACTTGCATGGCCACTGCCAGCCTCCTGTTCTCAGTGGCAGGAAGAGATTTTGGAAAAACCACCCAGGCCAACTGTTAAGGTCAGTGGACATCACTCTGCCTGCTGTCTACAGCCCTCCAACCTTCTGTTCTTGGAGATGTGACCTGTTTGAGAACTCAATGTTAAGCTGGCCATGGTGGTGCACTCCTTTAATCCCAGCTCTCACGGGAGGCAGAGGGATCTCTGTGAGTTCAAAGCCAGCCTGGCCTGCAAAGTGAGTCCAGGACAGCCAGGGCTACACAGGGAAACCCTGTCTTGAAAAACCAAACCAACCAACCAAACAAACAAACAAATAGAACTTAGTGTTAGAATCCAGCTTCTGCTAGGGTCTCCTCTCAGATACTGACAGGCACCCTGCTGGGACACTGTCTCTGAGTTCCTAGTTAACAAAGACAGGATTTCTCACAAGGGAAGCCAGTCCACATCAAACTGGCACTATACATCCTGCTTCCGGTCCCCCTTCTTTGCCTCCTATCTGGGAATCAGGGAGCCTGGCTACAGCTTCCTGCTGTGAAACATACCTTGTCCTCAGAAGTCTGTGAGAAGACATTTCTTCTGCCACTTGGCCTTCAATTCTCTTCAGAGACACTGCTCTACTGTCTGTCTCTGGTGCAGGGTCCTGAACTCTCCTCAGAGGCCCCACCAGGGACTTTCTCCTCTGGCCTTGTCTACCATGATGGACACTTCAATACTTTTTTGTTTTGTGCCTAAAGTGGGCCTTTGTGATGGCCTTTCTGGTTTTTGGACACAAGGTCAGTTACTTGCAGTTCCAGAATCCCAGAGAAACACTCTTTTCCCATGAGTTTTGGGGGATGATGTTAGTTTTGTTTAACAAAATGGCTTTAGTAATTTTTTCCCCTGAGACAGGGTCTCCTTGTGCAGCCCTAACTGGCCTGGAATTTACCAGGTAGACTAGGCTGGCCTTAAACTCACAGCTCTCTACCTGGCCCTGAACCCACACACACACCCACACCACTATGTCCAGCCAGAATCTCATTAACAAAAACCATACTTTTTGTTGTCTTGTTTGTTTGTTTGTTTTTGTTTTTTTGAGACAGGGTTTCTCTGTGTAGCCTTGACTGTCCTGGACTCGTTTTGTAGATCAGGCTGGCCTTGAACTCAGAGAGATCCGCCTGCCTCGGCCTACCGAATGCTGAGATTAAAGGCGTCCACCACCACTGTCCAGCCTTATCACTTCAATTTTGATGTAGATGTAGCATATTCACCAAGTCCAAGTGCTAGTGGGAGTGTGCATTGGCTGGGAGGGCACCTACATTTTCTAGGCTTGCTCTCTGTCTCTGTCTCTCTTTGTGTCTGTGTCTGTCTGTCTGTCTGTCTGTCTGTCTGTCTCTCTTTCTCTCTGTCTTATAACTTACTCTGTAGACTAGGCTGGCCTCAAACTCAGAGATCCACGTGCCTCTGCCTCTCAAGTCCTGGGATTAAAGGTATGCACCACCACACCCAGCCCTAGTTTTTATTTCTTTAGTGGGCAGTGGGAGCTGAAAAATATTTATGGAACAACCTGAATATTGCTTCCACTGAGAGGCACTTTTCCAGTGATTTTTCTGCTGTCTCTCCTGTGTGTGCTCGTTGTAAATGACTTCCTAACAAATCACATCACTGTACAGCAGTCATCATTTATTCTCTCACAGCGTCTGTGGTCAGCAAGTTGGAAGCAACTGGACCACACCAGTCTGCTCAGGAGAAAATGTCCAGGCCTACCAGATGGGGGAGGGGGACTGTTGGAGCTGACAGATCCACAGGCAAACCGGCTCAGCACAAGGCTGGGGCCAGCAGTCGGTGAACTGACCCAGCTCACCTTGACAAGGCCTACAAAGAGCTGTCCTCCAGAGCAAACGTCCCCGAGGAACCAAGTGGCAGCTTTCAACCCACTATGTCCTAGCCTTTGAAGATCTGGCCTCACATTATATTCTACCAGTCCTTTGTGTGTGCATGCATGTATGCATGCATGTATGTAAACATGTGTGTGCATATGGGGGAGGGGGCAGAGGTCACTGTCATGTGTCTTTATCAGTCATACTCCACCTTTTTTTCCCCCCTGCCCCCTGCAACTTATTTCTTGAGGCAGGGTCTGGAGATCATTGATCCAACTGGGCAAGTTTGCCAGCAAGCCCCAGGGGTCCTCCTGTTTCTGCCTCCCCAGAGCTAAGTTTACAGGCACAAACTGCTGCAATGGCCTTTTCTATGGGTGCTGGGGATTTGAACACAGGTTCTATGCTTGCACCACAACTGAGCCACATACGCCCCATCCAAAGTCCCTGTTCTGACAGCCTCACCCACAAGTCTTCATTCAGCCTGGGGGAGAACTGCAAAACAGCATGATTTCCAAGAGGGAGGCTAACTGCGCACTGCCTTGGAGACGGGCTTCACACCATGTGGTACCCAAGAGCAAATGTGAGCAACACTTCATCAATCAGGAACTACTTTCAAATCACTTGGTTAAGCATTCAGAGAGATGACTGCTTTTGCATTCCCGTTTATGGAGCAGACACACCACTTTGTGCACAATTCATGTGGGTGATTTGGGAGCAAAATCAACTGAGAAGTGGAGAAGACACAGTTGGCCACGGCAGCCCAAGCACACAGGAATGATGGGAAGGCCCAGCCTAGAATAGCAAACACAGAAGTCTTGTCAGAGACTGTGGGGGCCTCAGCTTCATAGAGTTCTGTGTACCCTCGCATGACCCTGGAACCCTCTAGGACGTTGGCAAGTCAGCACAGGCAGGGTAATGAGTCCCCGGGAGTAGATGGATCTGTGCTGGCTCCTGTGATAGCATGTACCAGGCCGGGTGGTTTACTTACTTACTTACGCACAGTAAGTCTTATCGTTTCCCGAGTTCTGGAGGCATGACGTGAGAGATCAAGGTGAAATCAGCATTGCTCTCTGCTGAGGCCTCTCTCCTTGGCTTGCAGGTGGCCCCCTCATCTCGGCATCTTTACAGTCCGCAGCTGGTGTGTCTGTGCCCTGATCTACTGGGTCCTGTTGGACTGGGACCCACCCTCATGACCCTTAGAGACTGTCTTCCATTCAGTCACACCCTGAGATTTTGAGGGCAAGGCTTTAGCCTGTGGATTTGGGGTGGGGGCATAATTCACCTGTTCCGGTGGGGTGGAGGCACCCACTCCAACTGTGGGCTTCTTGGCAAAGCAAGGGATGGGTGCAGCAATGGACTCTGGGTGTGTGGGAGAGGTCACAAACACCCCCCCCTCCCCCGTGCCCTGCTGCTTGGAGCAGGCAGGAGAAGCCCTGCCCGGCTAGATGCTGTTCCAGGTCCCTCTTCCCAGTCTGCCCCTCCTTTCCAGGGTCTCCTGCAGGTGCCACCTTCATAAAGAAAAGTCCGCAGTAGAAGCCTGGTGAGGACTGGGAAGGCGTGGCCTGTGTGTAATTTGGCCTGGAGCATGGAAAATTAACTCAACTGGAAAGAGTAGAAGGAAGTTAGAGAGAGAGAGAGAAAAAAAAAATTAACCCAACCAACCAGCACAGGAGTGATAAAAGGAAGGTGAAGCCATGAGGGTGTTTGGAAAAACTGAGTTGCTGAGAAAGTCTGAAAGGAGGAGAGCAAGGCAGGGCCTATTGTGTTTTCCTCTACTGTACGCTAGCTGTGGAGGGTGTCGGGTGAGCTGCGGGCTGGGAGGCAGTGTGTGTCCCTATATGTGAATGTATGGAGCTAATCAACCTCAGGCTTTATTTCTCAGGAGCTTTCTAGAAAAAAATTTTATTCTACTTATTTATTTATTATCCCCTTCCCCCCCCCACCGTGTATATGTGTGTGTGTGTGTGTGTGTGTGTGTGTGTGTGTGTGTGTGTGTACATGTCACGATGCATATGTGGAGGTCAGAGGGCAACCTGTGGGGTTGGTTCTGTCCTTTCACCATGTGAGCCCCAGGAATTGAACTCATGCCATTGGGCTTGGTGGCAAGTGCTTGTCCCAACTGAACCATCTTATTGGCCTCATCTTATGTTTTGTTTTGGGACTAGTGGGAACCTGGTGTTAGGCTGTCTGCAGTGAGCTCTAGAGACCCTCCTGTCTCCACGTGCCTAGCTCTGAGATTATAACTGTGTACCACCACACACCGACTTCTACCAGGGTGCCTCATACTTGTGTGCCAAGTAGTTCACTGGGAGTTGTCTGCCCGGCCTCACCTGAGGTGTTTCTGCCATCATCAGGGCCTTCATCATCACAATCCTTGTGTTAGCTTTGCTGCAGTGTGAGACTCCACTGTGAGAAGACAAAGGTAGGGGCTCCTGCTCCGGTCTAGGTCATCCCTAGAGGCACTCACAAGCCACAGTGGGCATGCGCATTTTCCCAGTGGGCACAGGACACCTGGAAACAAGTAGCAACCAGAAAGTCATCACCAGAATCCTGAAGCAGCCGGCCAGGCCTCATCTACTCATATACTTGCCACGTCTCCGTCTCCTGCTTCTGACGCAGGGTCACCATATGGCCATCGGGCTGACCCCCATGTACCCTCTAAGCCAAGGGTCTTTCACCTGGAGAGCCCCAGGAAAAGAATGCAGGCCTCAGAGGACACCCAGGGTAGGGACCAAACATGAATTAGTGATGGTCAATTGGGCTCAGGGTCCTCTTTCTACTGAGTGGTATTTGTATCCAGGTAGCAGGAGATAGAGAGGAGCAGGAGTGGGAAGGGGGGTGGGGCATGATCCATTGGAAACAAATATCCTAGCTATGTTTTATAATTTGATCTCTCCCTTATGAAATTTGGGGGGAATAACTTTTCAAATACTTACAACAGACACGCTCGCATAGGATACATACATGAATAGCAACCCCTGCCCCCCCCCCCCCCCCCCCCCGTGAGGTGAATAGTCCAGGCCTTTCATCCAGTATTGCCACCCTGGGCCTGCTTTTCCCCATAGGGTCTGGGCACCGTTCTGCACAGGGCTGTCTTGGAGGGAATGAAGCTTAGCTGGGCGGGTGGGTTAGGCAGGATCTCTGTCAAAACTGAGTGCAAGAGAAACAGCCTCCTCTGGAAACAGCTCCCCTCCCCACCTCCCTTCTTCAGTGAAACAGTTTTTTTTTTATTGGAGATGGGGAACAAGGGTTATATAAACTTGGGGAGTGGGTAGGGGTTTTTCAGGGTGAGGGTACATCATTGGCTGGGGCCTGAGGTGCTGAGAATGCCTCATTTGCATGAAGAGGAAATATGGGTGCTCGCTGGACATGCCCTTATAGGGAAAGAGGAATCCTAGCCACCAGGCTACATGACCATCTCAAGGATGGCAGAGGTGCGGGTGGCGGGGGAGTGGTGTCTCAAGGCTTCTGTGTGCTGGGAGCCTGACCACAGCCCTTAGAGAACTTTGGCCTCAGAATACAAGCTTCCACAGTGCAGGGCTGGCACTTGGGGTTCTAGACAGTGTTCCCATTCCTGAGTCCTGGAAGCTTCTCCCTTCTGCCCCTTTCCCAAGGGTTCTTAGAGACATGCTTTCCACAGAGGCAAGCGCCAACCAGCTGCCTGCAAGCCTTTGGTTCATCTTCATTGCCGAGGAGTGAGGAGTTCTGATATAACCAGAGGTAAACTGTGCATGCACACAAGTGCTTGTCACACACTCACACTTATAGCCTGACCTGCCAGGTTTGGGAGATTCAGTCATCAGGACAGGCCAGATAAGGTTCCTGTGTTGGCCTGGAAAAGAGAGGTGGTGCCACATGGTGCCAGTTGGCACAGCTCAGGGCCCTTGGCTAATACCCTTGTCCTATTTTCCGGGTGGAGCTGAGTAATCATCCTAGGCTCGGGCTATGGACACCTTCCTGACAGAAGTCTTGGAACCCCAGGTGAGGTCTCTCAGGAAGCTTGAATCCTGGAGCTGGGCAGATGGAGGCTCAGGAAGAAGTAAAGGCATGCCCATGGCTATTGCCCAGCTGCCCAAGCCTACTGCCAGCTCCTTTGTACCAGGTTCATGTTCTAAGCCTGGTGCTCCTGGCTGAGCTCATCCCTCTGTGCCTATGTGTCCAGTTGGGTGCCCAGGGACATTGAGTGTCCAGAGAACATGGGACTGTTAAGAGCATGGCACCAGGTGTGTGTCAAGACAGTGTCCCTACTGTCCACCAGGAAGCTCCTCACCTGCTCAGGTACGGGTTGGGAGATAGATACAGGTGCTGAGGGGTGGGGCCGGGGCCAGGGAGTAGGAAGCAGGAGAAAACACTGCCAGCCTACTATTCATGGTGGCTCCCTTTGGGCTCCAATAGAAGCACTTCCTATCAGCCTCAGAACCCAGCCGTGATTCTCCCTGCCCTACACTCTGCCTGCCTCGGGTCCTCTCAGTGTCCCTAAAGTGTCCATGTTGTCGTCCCCTATGCAGAAGAGGCCATAAAGGCTCAGAGATAAAGCCATTAGCTTGAAGCCATTACAACCCCGTCATGCTCCAAGTTCAAGGCTGGCCCTAACATTCCCACATGAATTTTCAACAGCCCTGTGCTCTGCCAGGCTGTCTCGGGATGCTTCTGTAGACCAGCTTTTAAGGCTTCTCCCAGGATCCCTTTATGTGCCTCCATTTATTGTGCCTCTCCACAAGTGTATTCCTTATTATATTGCTTTTTTCCTTCTCTTCTTTTTCCTTCCTTCCTTCCTTCTTCTTCTTCTTTTTTTTTTAAACAAGGTTTCTCTTTGTACTGGAACTCTCTCTGTAGATAAGGCCTTGAACTCACAGAGATACACCTGCTTTTGCCTTCCAAGTGCTATGATTAATGTGTGCCACCACTGCCTGGCTGTTATATTGTTTTTTTTTTTTAAACCAAACATTTCAGAAAAATCCCTAAATTCAATTAAAAATAAATCTATCACACATTACCATGATAACAGTTCTGATGGAAAAAATCAGCTGTATTTTTACCCAAACAAAATGTTTACTGAGAAATATACCACCGTTTTCCCGTTACAAAAAGCTGGCTTGATAGAGGATCTCTCTGTTGCTCTGCACTTGATTACTGTACAGGCCTAAAAAAAAACCTTACTGTATCAGTGAGAAGAAAAAAACACCACGCTAATAAGACTTAGCAGCATTATAGAAATGGTTTGGGGGCGGGGTGTCTGAAGAGATGGCTCAGCAGTTAAGAATACTGATTGCTCTTCCAAAGGACCTGAGATCAATTCCCAGCATCCACATGGCAGCTCAAAACTGTTTATAACTCCAGTTCCAGGGGATCCAACACTCTCACGCAGACATAGAAGCATACAAACCACCAATGCACATAAAATAAAAATAAATAAATCATACACACACACACACACACACACACACACACACACACACTTTTTTGAGACAAGGTTTCTCTGTGTAACAGCCTTGGCTATCCAGGAACTCTCTTTGTAGACCAGGCTGGCCTTGAACTCAAAGATATTTTCTTGCCTCTGCCTCACAAGTGCTGGGATTAAAGGCATACACCACCACACCTGGCCTTTTGTTTTGTTTTTTAAAGAAAAAAAAATTGTTTTGTTTTTAGACAGGGTATCATGTATCCTAGGCCGACTTCTAACTTACTCTGTAGAAGTGAATGACCTTGAACTTCTGGTCCTCCCAAGTACTGGGGTCCCAAGTGCACAGCACCACACCTGGCTTATTCTGTTCTTGGGATGGAATTCAAGGCTCCCTGCATGCCTAGCAAACACCCTACCGACCAAACTTTCGTCCCTGGAAACGGCTTTAGCTTGGCTTGCAGACTTCCTGAAATGGTCTTAGAGGGGTTCCCCAGGGGTGCTGTCGAGCCACGTTCAGGGAACAGTTGCATGGAATTATGTGATGTATTTGTGTTGCTTACAAAATGAATCCCTGACTCCCTGGCTCTAAGATGCATCCTCCCATCCCTGCCCGAGACAGAGACACATCGCAGTATTTGTGAAATCTCACTGTGTATGTGTGCCCCTTTGCACACATGCACGCAGATGCCAAAAGAGGTCAGAATAGGGTGTTGGATCCTCTGGAGCTGAAGTTAGAGGCAGCTTCGAGCTGCCTAAGGGTGCTGAGAACTGGAGGTAGATCCTCTGGAAAAGCACGAGTGCTCTTAACTGCTGAGCCATCTCCCAGCCTCATCTTAATCGTATCTTGAAATGGGCCCTCCCTAGTGTGCTCGCTGATTGACCTATCTTTCACTATGCAGTATCCCAGAGCCAGAGGCTGTTACAACCACCACAGCGAACTTCTCTCTCAGCCATGCCCTCCGAGACAGGAGACTCTTGGAGGCGCTCTCATGCATACCTTCCAAGGGTCCTTGGGACGTTGGGCCAGATCACAAACAGCGGCAACAAGCCTGGGCCAAGTGCCACCAGGCAGTGTGCAGCTCCCACCCGACCCCAGCCCTTCAGTCCTAGTTCCACCTGTGGCTCATCAGCTCCTTTTGTCAGCCCTCTCTGCCTCTCTCCTCCTCACACCAGCGCTCCACCTAACAGGCTCCGCTTCCCCTTTCAGGACGCATGAGCTCTTGGGGAACAAGCTGTCACAGTTTGTTGGCAGCCTTGCCTCCCCACCTGTCTGAAGGCTTCTCTAGGGAGGGGAGGGTTTGGGTCGGTTCTTACAAGCCAGGGCTTGGCACCATGCCAGCCCTCGGGTACGCAGGAAAGGCAGGCAGGATCTGGGGACAGCTAAGGGAACCTGAGTTTCAGAAGGCCACCTCACAGGAGGTGGAGGACTGTGCCAGGAGGGCCACTCTCGCAGGGCAGCTGTTGTTTGGCACAGCCGTGGGTGTAACTTGACACACAGAGAAGCTTGGCAGCTTCTCAGAACTTGGAAGATATGAGGTGCTCCTGTAGGAGGGGCTTCTGGAAAGCCAGGCCTCCAGGAGAGCACGCCCATTGGTGCCCAGGTCCCTTACTCTCCTGGTCACCTTCCCGGTTGGGTTGTAGTTGTGGGGTAGGGTGTTTTTGTCCTTGTCTCTGGGACACCTGGCCCAGTACTCAGCACATAATAAAGGTTTGTGGAACTGAGTATTTCAGAGGTGCTCTTTTTAAAACAAAATAAAACAAAAACAGGGGTCCAAGTAGCACAGGCTGTCCTTGAACTCACTATGACCTTAAACTCCTGATCCTTCTGCCTCCATCTCACTAGCATATGTCCTGTCACACTTGGGCAGAATTGAATTTTTAAAAACATTACGTGTGTGCACGTGTGTGTGTGTGAGCACAAGTGTGCGTGCATGTGAGCACATGTGTGCATGCATGTGCTGTGGTGCATGTGTGTAAGTCAGAGGACAATTCTGGGGGGCCAGTTCTCTCCTACCATGTGGGTTCCAGGGACTGGACCTCAGGTGGTTTTCCCACTGAGCCACCTCGCCCCTCCCCCAGCACTGAGTATTCTAAATGCACAAGGATATATGCACATATTGTTGCCCTGATTTTATTGGTTGTTTTTTTCTAATCTATCTTACTACAACCACTTGGCCACAATGACATAAACCCATTGTTTTCATTATTTTTGTTTAAGACGGTGTCGCACACTGACCATCTGATGTCAAGTTCCTAGACTTACATAATCCTTCTGCCTTGGCCTCCTGAGTAGCTGGGACTACTGGTGTGCACTGTCCTATGCTGTGGGGATAGCGATTAGGAGAAACTTTGAAGTGGCAGGGTTTCCATACAGACAGCATAATAACTTCCCCACTTGTGTCTTTCTGCCATTGGTGTTTGTTGTTTAAAGATTTATTTATTTATTGTGCATTGGTGTTATGCTTATATGTATATCTGTGTGAGGGTGCCAGATCCCCGGAACTGGAGTTACAGACTATTGTGAACTGCCATGTGGATGCTGGGTCCTCAGGAAGAACAGCCAGGGCTCTTAACCACTGATCCCACAATTGGTGTGGTTTTTTTTTTTTTTTTAATGGATTACATTAACTCTGCAGTTAAGGTAGCTGGAATATTCCCAGAAACCCAGGTAGGGTCTTTTCAAAGATAACCGACCTTAAGGAGAAAGGTTCCTAAGGCTGAACCCTGAGGAACCAGCCATGGTCAGCATAGGTCATGTTCACAGGTCACTGATTCTGAAATCTATGGTAACTCTGGGCTCATCCAGAACCTAGGGCACCTGTAGATAGGGTTTTCTCATAAAGTTGCCAGCTATGAGTTGAAAACTTCTAGAAAGGCCAAAGGAAATCAAGGCCAGATACCCAGACAGCCTTCTAGATAATTCTAAGTCACTAAGCAGTCCCACACAGGCAGGGGTAGGTGGATGAGGGTGACTGCGCACGGTAGCCATAGAGTCCAGCCTCACATCCCAGGAAACACAGCTAGATCTAAGCCTACTGGCTCCACCTAGACCTTTTCTTTGAACTGCAGGCAAAAGTGAGGAGAAAAAAACCCCAGGAGCTGGCTGAGGACAGAGTCCAACTAATGCTAAGAACTGGGCCCCATCTTGCAAGTTCTCAAATTGTAAGAGGCTCCAAGGTCAGCCTATCTTCCAAAGACAATACTGCGCCAAACTCTCCCACTCTCAGTTCTGGTTCCAAACTCAGCCGCCAGAGCTCAGAGGCCTGAGGCAGGGGAGTAAGACTAGCAGTGGGGACAGGGCAGGATGCTCTTGCCCTCAGGAGGGCCTCTGGGTTCTTGACCCTCTGTCAGTACTTTGCGCAGTCCACCTGCCTCCACGCCCTTGGAGCATACAAGGGGCATTGAGATCCCTGGGGCCTGTGAATGTCCCTTACTTGGATGAAGCCTATGCAGGTGTGACCAAATCAAGGATGCTGTGGGAGATGGGGAGATTACAGGGATTGGCACCCCCAGAAACACTCAGTGGATTTATCGACTCATGGTTTCCCTTCCATCTCCACTGAAGAACAGAACCCAAGCCTCCTGTCCCCTGTCTCTCTGTGGACAACAGAGACGAGACATACCAGGCAAAGCTCATGGGCCTGGCTGCATCTTCAACTAACCTTCACGATCTGCAAAGTATCTTGTTGTCAGGAAACAGAGTTCAGACTTCTGATCTTCAAGGAGTAAGAGAATAAATGTGTGTTGCTTTATATTTGTATATTTATGGAGATATAGCTCCACTATATTTGTGCCAGTTTCCTGCAGGACCCATAGAAACAGATGTACCTACTTGTGGAAGAAATCAGCCTTCTGTCATAATCGTGATTAACCGCATCCCAGAAGCTCCCGTGCAGGACTCTTTGTCAAGTCCAGCAACACTGCAGCAAAGTCGACAGATGGGTTGAAGGGAAGAGGCAGGATGCAGGTGACAAGAGCTGAAAGGCAAGCCAGATGATCTCTGTGACCACAGAATGCATGATGCCAGGGCCTGAGACAGCAAGAGCTTGTTCATTTGGAGGGTGTGACATCCCTGACACTTTTGAAGTCCTATGACAACAGTCAGCATCTTGAGCAATGTCCTAACCCTAGAGATCCCTCCAAAATGGCAGAACACATGAATGGTGTCATCCCCTTCCACTCCTCTCCTCCTGCTGACTACAGAAAGCCCAGACCTTTGGGAAATGAAAATACCTCCCCACACTTCCTCAGAATGCAAGGCCAGCAGTGCCTTGGTGCCCCTGAGGTCCCACGATCCCACAGCACTTTGATGGTAGCCAACCTTTCCCCCAGTCTGTGGTCCTCTGGTAACCAGACAGTGGCCTAAATAAGGCCAAACACAAACACGAGAGGATGTGAAACCCAAATTTAGGAACGAGGAACCTGCTTTCCGAAAGGGTTTGTAGATTCAAACAAGGATGTGTGCAACAAATGACAGTGAATCTGACAGTGAAGGGGAAAGGCAAAGTGGTTGGGGTCTCACTTAGACAAGTAATTCCTGGGTGCTTTCAGCTTTCCTACTAAGGGCTGAACACCAGCTGTCACATGCTTGATAGAATTCCTGAAGAAACAAGAAACAGAAAACATAGGTAAACTGGTGTCCAGACCAACCCTGCTCTCCCAGTTGTAAGGTGAGGAGGAGCTTATACCTAACACGAATCCTGCCAGCGGCTTCCGTGTACAATCAAGAAGTAAACATAGGGTCTTTGATGCCAGCTTGAGAGGCAGAGGGAGGTGCTTCTTTGTGAATTCAAAACCAGTTTGGGTTGACACAGCAAGTTGCAGGCTAATCAGAGGTACACAGAGAGGCCTTTTCTCACACAAAAGAAATAGGGCTGGGGAAATGGCTCTGTTGGTGAAGTGCTTGCTGTAAAATCATGAGCACCTAACTTTGGATCCCAGTGACCAAGTAAAATCCTGGTGTGGCAGTACATGCCTACCGTCCCAGTGCTGGGGAGGCAGGGGTAGCAGGGTCTCTGGGGTTCACTGGCCAGTCACTGTAGCCAAATCGGAGAGCCACAGGTTCAGTGACAGAACTTGTTTCAAAAAATTAAGATGGAGAGACCAGAGAGGAAGGCACCTGTCCTAGTTTCCTTCCTGTCGGGGAGGAAAGGGTTAAACTTCCAGCTTCCACTTCCAGGTCAGAGTCCACCAGTGATGGAAGTCAGGGCAGGAACCTGGTGCAGAAATTATGGAGGAGCATGACTTGCTGGCTCACTCAGGTTCACTACTACCTGCCTAGGGATGGTACCGCCCACCGTGGGCTGGCTCCTACATCAATTAGCAGTCAAAACAATCTCCACAGGTGAAGCTGGTCTAGGCAATTCCTCAACTGTGGCTCTCCTGTGTGGTTCTCCTCTTCCCTGGGAGGCTGATGGCTACCAGTCCACCGATGCAGGGAGAGCAGAAGACAAGGCTGGGCTTGGAACAGAGATCTAACACTCTGGGAACCACTCCAGGAACTAGTTCAACTTTAATTAGGGAGAACAAAGGCTATATAGCCCTTGGGGAGGTGGGGGGCGGGGGGCTTCCAGGATAGGCATTCATAATTGGTTGAAACCAGGCACTTTAAGGATGCTTGTTTTGCCTTAGGCAGCATGCTCCTATCATATGGATGGGAACACAGTACCTAATTATCCTATAGGCGCAGGGAGGGTAGAGCTAGCAGGGAGCTGTGTCAAGGGCCATATATCAGCTGTGGATAGGGGTGTCTATGTCTAAAGATACTCTCCAGATGGAGTCAGGCAGAGAGCTGGAGCCCCTGCTGGTGAGAGGGAGTTATACACCTAATGCCAACCTCAGAATGCCTATCCAGACCAGGGGGACTGCAACCTCAAACAGCAGGGCCCTTCCAACACTCCTATTGGTCAGCTGTAGACTGTGTCAAATTTACAGTTAGAGCCTGACCTTAAAGTCACACACATGCAAATGCATGTGCATACATGTTCACACATATGAACATGTACACCAAATAGATGCACACACACACACACACACACAGAAACACACAGACACATACACACAAACACAAAGAACAAATAAATTCAATGAAAGAAGAATCTTCATACAAGATAAAAATGTCAACTACCCACCTTCTATGTCCTAGGCTCACGGACATGCTTTTAACCTGGCCCAGACTTCCAGGCCCTTCCATTTTATTGTTTCAGTGGCCTCAGAGAGGGCTCTGCTAAAAGGAGTCTACTTACATTACTCCTCTGCTCAAGAGTCCTTAATAGCTCCCTGTACCTTAAGGCATGAATTTTCAGGCTCCAGAATGATTTTACCATCCTCTGTTCAAAGCTCCAAAGAGGTCTTCTTCTCATAGGACTTTTAACAACTGCTCTCAGACCTCTCTGGCTTCAGATTCCTGGAAACATCATCTCCACAGATTTCACCCATCTCTCCACAGATTTCACCCATCTCACCACAGACTTCACCCATCACCTCCACAGACTGACCTATCACCTCCACAGACTGACCCATCACCTCCACAGACTGACCCATCACCTCCACAGACTCACCCATCACCTCCACAGACTCACCCATCACCTCCACAGACTCACCCATCACCTCCACAGACTGACCCATCACCTCCACAGACTCACCCATCACCTCCACAGACTCACCCATCACCTCCACAGACTCACCCATCACCTCCACAGACTGACCCATCACCTCCACAGACTGACCCATCACCTCCACAGACTGACCTATCACCTCCACAGACTCACCCATCACCTCCACAGACTCACCCATCACCTCCACAGACTCACCCATCACCTCCACAGACTCACCCATCACCTCCACAGACTGACCCATCACCTCCACAGACTGACCTATCACCTCCACAGACTCACCCATCACCTCCACAGACTCACCCATCACCTTCACAGACTCACCCATCACCTCCACAGACTGACCCATCACCTCCACAGACTGACCCATCACCTCCACAGACTCACCCATCACCTTCACAGACTCACCCATCACCTCCACAGACTCACCCATCACCTCCACAGACTGACCTATCACCTCCACAGACTGACCCATCACCTCCACAGACTCACCCATCACCTTCACAGACTCACCCATCACCTCCACAGACTGACCCATCACCTCCACAGACTGACCCATCACCTCCACAGACTCACCCATCACCTCCACAGACTCACCCATCACCTCCACAGACTCACCCATCACCTCCACAGACTGACCCATCACCTCCACAGACTGACCTATCACCTCCACAGACTCACCCATCACCTCCACAGACTCACCCATCACCTTCACAGACTCACCCATCACCTCCACAGACTGACCCATCACCTCCACAGACTGACCCATCACCTCCACAGACTCACCCATCACCTTCACAGACTCACCCATCACCTCCACAGACTCACCCATCACCTCCACAGACTGACCTATCACCTCCACAGACTGACCCATCACCTCCACAGACTCACCCATCACCTCCACAGACTCACCCATCACCTCCACAGACTGACCCATCACCTCCACAGACTGACCCATCACCTCCACAGACTCACCCATCACCTCCACAGACTCACCCATCACCTCCACAGACTCACCCATCACCTCCACAGACTCACCCATCACCTCCACAGACTCACCCATCACCTCCACAGACTGACCCATCACCTCCACAGACTCACCCATCACCTCCACAGACTCACCCATCACCTCCACAGACTGACCCATCACCTCCACAGACTGACCCATCACCTCCACAGACTCACCCATCACCTCCACAGACTCACCCATCACCTCCACAGACTCACCTATCACCTTCACAGACTCACCCATCACCTCCACAGACTGACCCATCACCTCCACAGACTGACCCATCACCTCCACAGACTCACCCATCACCTCCACAGACTCACCCATCACTTCCACAGACTCACCCATCACCTCCACAGACTCACCCATCACCTCCACAGACTCACCCATCACCTCCACAGACTGACCCATCACCTCCACAGACTGACCCATCACCTCCACAGACTCACCTATCACCTTCACAGACTCACCCATCACCTCCACAGACTCACCTATCACCTTCACAGACTCACCCATCACCTCCACAGACTCACCCATCACCTCCACAGACTCACCTATCACCTTCACAGACTCACCCATCACCTCCACAGACTGACCCATCACCTCCACAGACTGACCCATCACCTCCACAGACTCACCCATCACCTCCACAGACTCACCTATCACCTCCACAGACTCACCCATCACCTCCACAGACTCACCCATCACCTCCACAGACTCACCTATCACCTCCACAGACTCACCCATCACCTCCACAGACTCACCCATCACCTCCACAGACTCACCCATCACCTCCACAGACTGACCCATCACCTCCACAGACTGACCCATCACCTCCACAGACTCACCTATCACCTTCACAGACTCACCCATCACCTCCACAGACTCACCTATCACCTTCACAGACTCACCCATCACCTCCACAGACTCACCCATCACCTCCACAGACCCACCTATCACCTTCACAGACTCACCCATCACCTCCACAGACTGACCCATCACCTCCACAGACTGACCCATCACCTCCACAGACTCACCCATCACCTCCACAGACTCACCTATCACCTCCACAGACTCACCCATCACCTCCACAGACTCACCCATCACCTCCACAGACTCACCTATCACCTCCACAGACTCACCCATCACCTCCACAGACTCACCCATCACCTCCACAGACTCACCTATCACCTCCACAGACTCACCTATCACCTCCACAGACTCACCCGTCACCTCCACAGACTCACCCATCACCTCCACAGACTCACCCATCACCTCCACAGACTGACCCATCACCTCCACAGACTGACCCATCACCTCCACAGACTCACCTATCACCTCCACAGACTCACCCATCACCTCCACAGACTGACCCATCACCTCCACAGACTGACCTATCACCTCCACAGACTCACCCATCACCTCCACAGACTCACCCATCACCTCCACAGACTCACCCATCACCTCCACAGACTGACCCATCACCTCCACAGACTGACCCATCACCTCCACAGACTGACCCATCACCTCCACAGACTCACCTATCACCTCCACAGACTGACCCATCACCTCCACAGACTGACCCATCACCTCCACAGACTGACCCATCACCTCCACAGACTCACCCATCACCTCCACAGACTGACCTATCACCTCCACAGACTCACCCATCACCTCCACAGACTCACCCATCACCTTCACAGACTCACCCATCACCTCCACAGACTGACCCATCACCTCCACAGACTGACCCATCACCTCCACAGACTCACCCATCACCTTCACAGACTCACCCATCACCTCCACAGACTCACCCATCACCTCCACAGACTGACCTATCACCTCCACAGACTGACCCATCACCTCCACAGACTCACCCATCACCTTCACAGACTCACCCATCACCTCCACAGACTGACCCATCACCTCCACAGACTGACCCATCACCTCCACAGACTCACCCATCACCTCCACAGACTCACCCATCACCTCCACAGACTGACCCATCACCTCCACAGACTGACCCATCACCTCCACAGACTGACCTATCACCTCCACAGACTCACCCATCACCTCCACAGACTCACCCATCACCTTCACAGACTGACCCATCACCTCCACAGACTGACCCATCACCTCCACAGACTGACCCATCACCTCCACAGACTCACCCATCACCTTCACAGACTCACCCATCACCTCCACAGACTGACCTATCACCTCCACAGACTGACCCATCACCTCCACAGACTCACCCATCACCTCCACAGACTCACCCATCACCTCCACAGACTGACCCATCACCTCCACAGACTGACCCATCACCTCCACAGACTCACCCATCACCTCCACAGACTCACCCATCACCTCCACAGACTCACCCATCACCTCCACAGACTCACCCATCACCTCCACAGACTCACCCATCACCTCCACAGACTGACCCATCACCTCCACAGACTCACCCATCACCTCCACAGACTCACCCATCACCTCCACAGACTCACCCATCACCTCCACAGACTGACCCATCACCTCCACAGACTGACCCATCACCTCCACAGACTCACCCATCACCTCCACAGACTCACCCATCACCTCCACAGACTCACCTATCACCTTCACAGACTCACCCATCACCTCCACAGACTGACCCATCACCTCCACAGACTGACCCATCACCTCCACAGACTCACCCGTCACCTCCACAGACTCACCCATCACCTCCACAGACTCACCCATCACCTCCACAGACTCACCCATCACCTCCACAGACTCACCCATCACCTCCACAGACTGACCCATCACCTCCACAGACTGACCCATCACCTCCACAGACTCACCTATCACCTTCACAGACTCACCCATCACCTCCACAGACTCACCCATCACCTCCACAGACTCACCCATCACCTCCACAGACTGACCCATCACCTCCACAGACTCACCCATCACCTCCACAGACTCACCCATCACCTCCACAGACTGACCCATCACCTCCACAGACTGACCCATCACCTCCACAGACTCACCCATCACCTCCACAGACTCACCCATCACCTCCACAGACTCACCTATCACCTTCACAGACTCACCCATCACCTCCACAGACTGACCCATCACCTCCACAGACTCACCCGTCACCTCCACAGACTCACCCGTCACCTCCACAGACTCACCCATCACCTCCACAGACTCACCCATCACCTCCACAGACTCACCCATCACCTCCACAGACTCACCCATCACCTCCACAGACTGACCCATCACCTCCACAGACTGACCCATCACCTCCACAGACTGACCCATCACCTCCACAGACTCACCCGTCACCTCCACAGACTCACCCATCACCTCCACAGACTCACCCATCACCTCCACAGACTCACCCATCACCTCCACAGACTGACCCATCACCTCCACAGACTGACCCATCACCTCCACAGACTCACCTATCACCTTCACAGACTCACCCATCACCTCCACAGACTCACCCATCACCTCCACAGACTCACCCATCACCTCCACAGACTGACCCATCACCTCCACAGACTCACCCATCACCTCCACAGACTCACCCATCACCTCCACAGACTGACCCATCACCTCCACAGACTGACCCATCACCTCCACAGACTCACCCATCACCTCCACAGACTCACCCATCACCTCCACAGACTCACCTATCACCTTCACAGACTCACCCATCACCTCCACAGACTGACCCATCACCTCCACAGACTGACCCATCACCTCCACAGACTCACCCGTCACCTCCACAGACTCACCCATCACCTCCACAGACTCACCCATCACCTCCACAGACTCACCCATCACCTCCACAGACTCACCCATCACCTCCACAGACTGACCCATCACCTCCACAGACTGACCCATCACCTCCACAGACTGACCCATCACCTCCACAGACTCACCCGTCACCTCCACAGACTCACCCATCACCTCCACAGACTCACCCATCACCTCCACAGACTCACCCATCACCTCCACAGACTCACCCATCACCTCCACAGACTGACCCATCACCTCCACAGACTGACCTATCACCTCCACAGACTCACCCATCACCTCCACAGACTCACCCATCACCTTCACAGACTCACCCATCACCTCCACAGACTGACCCATCACCTCCACAGACTGACCCATCACCTCCACAGACTCACCCATCACCTTCACAGACTCACCCATCACCTCCACAGACTCACCCATCACCTCCACAGACTGACCTATCACCTCCACAGACTGACCTATCACCTCCACAGACTCACCCATCACCTCCACAGACTCACCCATCACCTTCACAGACTCACCCATCACCTCCACAGACTGACCCATCACCTCCACAGACTGACCCATCACCTCCACAGACTCACCCATCACCTTCACAGACTCACCCATCACCTCCACAGACTCACCCATCACCTCCACAGACTCACCCATCACCTCCACAGACTCACCCATCACCTCCACAGACTGACCTATCACCTCCACAGACTGACCCATCACCTCCACAGACTCACCCATCACCTCCACAGACTCACCCATCACCTCCACAGACTGACCCATCACCTCCACAGACTGACCCATCACCTCCACAGACTCACCCATCACCTCCACAGACTCACCCATCACCTCCACAGACTCACCCATCACCTCCACAGACTCACCCATCACCTCCACAGACTCACCCATCACCTCCACAGACTGACCCATCACCTCCACAGACTCACCCATCACCTCCACAGACTCACCCATCACCTCCACAGACTCACCCATCACCTCCACAGACTGACCCATCACCTCCACAGACTGACCCATCACCTCCACAGACTCACCCATCACCTCCACAGACTCACCCATCACCTCCACAGACTCACCTATCACCTTCACAGACTCACCCATCACCTCCACAGACTGACCCATCACCTCCACAGACTGACCCATCACCTCCACAGACTCACCCGTCACCTCCACAGACTCACCCATCACCTCCACAGACTCACCCATCACCTCCACAGACTCACCCATCACCTCCACAGACTCACCCATCACCTCCACAGACTGACCCATCACCTCCACAGACTGACCCATCACCTCCACAGACTCACCTATCACCTTCACAGACTCACCCATCACCTCCACAGACTCACCCATCACCTCCACAGACTCACCCATCACCTCCACAGACTGACCCATCACCTCCACAGACTCACCCATCACCTCCACAGACTCACCCATCACCTCCACAGACTGACCCATCACCTCCACAGACTGACCCATCACCTCCACAGACTCACCCATCACCTCCACAGACTCACCCATCACCTCCACAGACTCACCCATCACCTCCACAGACTCACCCATCACCTCCACAGACTCACCCATCACCTCCACAGACTCACCCATCACCTTCACAGACTTTGTCCTTTTTTACTCTTCCTGATTTCAGTTCTCTCAAAGCAAAGACCTGGCATGGAAGCTGACTACTAAAGCCATTAACATTAACTTTTCTTTCTGGACTACATTTCCCAGGTGTTGTTGTAGTTCAGTGTGGCCCTGAGACCAAGGAGCTTAGGGAATTTGGGCAGAAACTATTTACTGCTCTCCAAAGACTATACACCACAAACACCAGCCCCTATTCCCCCATACCTTCTGGTTTCTTCCTTCTGGTGGACAGACTTGGGAGACACCTATTGAATAGAGAGTCCCACAAGATGCAAGAAACAAAAGCAGGGGAATGCGGCTCAGTGGTAGAGTGTTTGCCTATCATGTGCAAAGCCCTGGGTTCAATCCCTAATACCTTAAGAAATCAAAAGAAAACAAACAAACAAACAAAAAACCCCAATCTTTGATTGTTACTCTCAACTGTCAACTTGATGCAATCTAGAATTATCTGGGAGTTGGGTCTCTGGGCATGCCCATGGGAGATGATCTCGATTAGATTAATTAATTAGATTAATACCCACTGTGGGCGTCACCATTCCCTTGGCTAGTGTCTTGGGCTACATACAAAGAAGAAAGGTAGCTGGGTATGTATCCATTGCTCTCTTCTTGGCTTCAGACACAATGGGGCATGGGGAGCCCAGCAGGTGAGGTGAGAGGGGCCTCTCCTATTGTCTTGGCTTTTTCCGTCATGATTCTAAGTGCCATAGATTTCTCATAATTAGTTCAATTAAAAAAAGAAATGTCCAGTGTTGTCTGATTCTACCAGAAAAGTCTTAGGATTCTACTACTGAAGCACATTTTTATCCAGAAAATCTAAAATGAAATAAGAGGGTGGTAGTCTCAGACCCAAGTGATCTGTCTCCTTCCCACCCCATTTGCTTTTTGCCTCGCTCCAGGTTTTGATCAATAAACTCTGTCTGCATCCTCACCACAGTACAGGCCATGGATATTTTACTACAAAAATCAACAAGAATGTCCCCAGGCAATTGGAGGGCTGTGGAAAGAAAGCGACAAAAAGGAACTACAGGAAGAGGGCACAGGGAATCCTGGAAATGGAAGAGAGGCAGGTGTGATTTACCAACAGGGGACATAGTATGCAGGGCTTTACAGAAACGGATCCAGTTTAAAAGGTGACAATTTGTTCCACTGTGATCTCAGGGCTTGGAGCTGGTGGAAGCTCTTTATGCTCCTGGAGAAATTTAATAGAGCAATACGGCTTTAATGACACCCCTCCCCACACTGCCTCCTCCCTTCCCTGGGTGTCAGATTGTCAAAATGTGCCCTGAAAAAAATTGGCTCTTAACTATCTTTTCCAGCTCTGGCTATGCCCTGCACCTCTGAGGGCTCACTTTCATTGTTCCCAGATGCCCTGTGGATGGGTGGATGGAGACAGAGAGGGGCCACTGTGCTTGGGTAGAAGGGGTGACTCTGGGAGATCCCCATCTCTCCCATCACCCTTACCCTTTAGGGATTTCTTCAGCATGCTTAGTTCCTTCCAAGATTTTGGGTCAACCTCAGACAAGAAGTCTCTTCAGATTCTGAACAACCAGTTCCAATTCTGCCTCCTATATCACTGCCTCTGTCGCTTCAGGCAGGGGGCTCAGGCATGCTGAGTCTCTGCTTCATCCATCAGGGATGCTAAAAGTCAGCATCCAAAGAGTGTGACATAAACTACCTTACTATGCCTCTTCTCCCACCCCCAGCACATTTACCACAAACACTTGTTTTATGTTTTAAAGGTTTAGTTTATTATTTGTGCACCCGTGTGTGCCCATGTGTTTGTGCGTGTTTGCATGTCCGTATGAATGGTTGTGAATGCTTAGAAGTCAGAAGAGGATATTGTATGCCCTGGAGCAGTAGATCCCTTTTAATAAGCAAGAACACATCCTTCATTTCCCTTTCGACAGTCTCAAAGGCACTTTGTAGGAGGGTGGAGTGGAGAGTCATCCCAGAGGAAGGGGTAGCCTTCTGTAGCATGGAATCTCCTTGGGGGACCAGAGGTGTCAGAGGATGGGAAAACAAACATATTGCAAAGGCAAAGCCCAAACACTTTACTGACCACGAGCCTCCCAGAATCTAACTCCCCGGCAGCTGCTCCTGGTTTAGGAGCCATTAGAATTCCCAGAACAGCCATCCCGACTCTCAGCAGTGACTAACCAGTTCCCACTGCAAACTGTGACTAGTCAAGTAGTCAGTGAACTGTCAGGGTAGCGGCTGCTAGCATCCATCGCCCCCGCTGGGTCTCAGGGGTGAGTGACAGTCTTAGCCCTCCCCAGTCAGCATCATGACACAGTTTCCAGTCCACAGAGAAGTCAGGTCTAGCTGGCAGAAGGCCAAAACAAGTGGAATCCATCCTGGAGTGACTAGCCAGAATCTTTAGTGGGCTGTGGAGGGCCAGTGAGTCTGTTACAACTGATGAGCTGTCTCCACTAGCAGCCAGGAGGAAGCTGGTGCCAGGACCGGGCTGGGCGGGAGGTAGCAGTTACAAGGGGGTTGGGGGTGACACCAGGGGCCATGCCACCTCCTCCCTTCCATCAGACCACAGGTTGGCAGGCTCATTCTGTTTGCCCTCTCTCGTGTCTGCACAGCCATCCTGTGGTGTCTCCATGCACAGTGAGTGACAGTAAGGCCTCAAGTCTGTGGTAAGTCACTAGCTAATGTGTTTCCACTGTGACCTGGGTATTTTGGGTTGGGGCTATACTCACAAGATGGGGCTACATAATAACATGAAGGAGGTTCCTGCAGGACATCACAGATGACCTGGGGACAGTAGGAATATCACAGGGGAGGGAGTTGCCCCCGCAAAAATGGGGAGTTGATGTGGTGGTGCCCACAGTGCTTAGAGTCAGGCCAGGAGCTGCTCTTGGCAATACAGATGCCACCCATGGTGACAAGCCTGCTGCAAACTTGATGGATCTCCGTACCCAGTTACAGAGGTCTGTCACTCCGAAGCCTCCTGCACATCTCTGTGAGGGTTAATGTTGACTGTCGACTTGACTGGACTCTGGAGTCGTCTAAGAGGCAAGCCTTCAGGCATGTCTGAGGGGTTGTCTATATTGGGGTCCCTGAGGTGGGAAGAACCACTCTAAATGTGAGCAACAGTATTGCATAGCCTAGGGATGGGGAGTCTTAGACTGAATGAGAATAAAATGAACTGAGCACCAGCATACACCTCTTCCTGCTTCTAGACAACACATACATCACCAGCTGCCTCCAGGTGCCTCTCACCCCTGCTGCCAAGCCTTCTCCACCATGACAGACTGTGCCCTCACTGTGAGCCAGCCTCCTTCCTTCCTTCCTTTCTCCCTCCCTCTCTTGCTCCCTCCCTCCCTTCATCCTTCCTTCCCTTTCTTACATTGTTTTTATATTCTATCACCACCATCATGAAAATAGCTAATATACTCCGGGTCCAATGTTTTTGATGGTTACAAAGCAAGGCCACAAGAAGAGCAGCTTTTATGGGAAACAAATGGCTTCAGAGGATGTCGAGCCTGCTGTCTGTGTCCGTGGGTGTGCAGGGTTGGGGAGGGGACGCAGGCCTGAAGGATGGCAGGCACCTGGAGTCTTCCCTCCAGATCCCCTGGCATCTCTGGTGGCCACTTATCCAACATTACAAAGCCTTCCCTACATTCACAGCAGCCCTCTGGCAATGGCTGTGTTGAGCCCTGGGATGCCTTTCTTGGCAAGCGAAGCTTCATCAGCCCATCTGGAAGAGGATATTTGGGTGAGCTGGCTAGATGCTGGATGCCTGCGCATTTCCGTGGTAAGGTTCCGAGGACCCATGCTCAGAGCCAAGTCTGAGTGGCTCTGAACATAGCTCCCAGAGTGTGTGGCCACATTCCAGAGCCCCTTTGGACTCTGGGATGGTATGGCAATCCTGGGCAAACCCCGTAGGGACAAGTAACAGCAGATTCTGTCTTGAGGAGGGCAGAGAAAGTGAGGCAGGCATTAGGACCAAGACCACTAGTGTCATCCAGTCCCTCAACTTTCTCAATCCTAGGCTAGCCCAACCACCCCAGCAGGTGCTAGCATCCATCTGCACTTTGGGGTCACATGTCTGTGCCTACTTGGGAACTCACCAGAACCCTACCCTCCAGAGTCTGAGCCCTCAGAGTCACACTATAGGTGATCCTTTTCCTAGCAGCCCAGACTGTGTTCTGGCTTGCTCTACAGCTTCTAACATTATGACTGGACAGTTAGTGCCCCCAAGTCTGCCCTCAGCCACACTATCTTGTGACTCTGGGGTTCTTTTCTTATTAGTAGAGACCCCCGTAATAAGGATGGGGGCCATACAAGCACACCTACTTCTCCCTCCCAGTAAGAAGGTGGCCACAGGCTTCTCATAACTTGGTTTGTTCCCACAGATGTTTTCTGGGAGTCTTTCGGTGATATTTGGAGCACTCTATAGGAGGGAGAGCACAGATATATGAACATAATAATAATAATATATTGCTGGTAGCTGAGAGGTGAAAACCAGGAAGCAGGAACAGGGCAGACAGGGACTAAAATGGGCAGAGCCCGCTAGGCACTGGCGTTTTGCCTGCATGTATATCTTTCCCTCCCTCCCTTCCCCCCCCCCCCACTGCCTTTCCCGTTTCTTCTCTCTCTCTCTCTCTCTCTCTCTCTCTCTCTCTCTCTCTCTCTCTGTCAGATTCCATGGAACTGGAGTTACAGAAAGTTGTGAGATGCCATGTGGGTGCTGGGAATTGAACCCAGGTCCTCTGGAAGAACATCCAGTACTCTTAATCACTGAGCCATTTCTCCAGCCCTAGGGCCCAGTATAGTTGGGAAGGGAATATGTGAAGAGTCTTTTGTAAGCACTAGGTCACTTCCAAGTCCTGATGTTTTGGAACCATTAGGCCTCAGAGTTTCCACGCACCAGCCCAGGGCAGGGAACACTCTCTAGGAGGCATTTTGTTGTAGCAGCTGAGCCTGGAGTCGCACTGCTTCTCCTACATAGAGGCCAGTGCTGTATCTCAGCCCTTCCATTCGCAGCCTGCCTGAGGGACATTAGAAATAGTCCCATAGTCCCCCAGGTGGACACCCTGCTTTCAGGGCTGCCTGCCTGCTCTGACCCCAGGGTCAGCCTGCATTCAGAGTGGGTAAGCTATAGATTCTGCTTTTCCATCTCAGCCCTTTGTCTACCCTCCTGGTCCCTCCTGTCTGGTACTGCTCCCAAACCCACAGATATGGGTGTGCTGTCCTCCTGAGGGACAGACAAGCCAGAGCAGTTCCCACTCCCTGACCCCAAGCTGGCCAATATCCTCTGGAGGCAACCGCGCTGACCTTGCCTGCCTTACAGGGAGTGCCCATGCCTCCTTCAGTCAAATGAGACCCACAAGGGCAGATGAGGAGGGCCCTGGGTGTGTGTTAGCCATTTTCTAACGCCAAGAGCTGGAAGGATGAGCTGGGGGCTGCATGACAAAGATATGAGCAACATCTGGCTCCCTTGGTCTCCATAAAGGATTTCTGGGTTTTGCAAAGTAAATTGCCATACAAGGTAGCTTGGCTGCCCCTCCAGGGCCTCTTGTCTGATCCTGAGGTAATATAGGTTTGAGAGTTGGCTTGTTCTTGGGGAGCCATCGCGTTTGACTGAGCCTTTGTAGCACTCTGCATAGTGGGAATGTCAGTGACGAGCAATGGCTGCCTGTGTGCTAAGCCCGAGAGAGCAGAGACTAGCATTGGGATCCTCATTTACTGATGGTGCTCAGGGTTGGGGAGACAGACAGGAAAAGGGGATACCCTCTGAGAGGGAGCTGGATAGACTGGCTGAATCCGGATCCTGACTCAGTGATTGCCACCTTCTGTGTCCAGGGTGGTCACCCTCTGCTTAGTAGAGTGGACAGTGGCATATTTCTCATTCAAAGATAAAAGTTCCAGATAAACTTACACACACACACACACACACACACACACACACACACGGCCAATGACACTGCCAGCTCCTAAGTCCCCACCCTTCACCAGGCTCTGGAGGGTAGGTGAGGTATCCCTCACACTTGCTACCTGTGATGTATAAACAGGAATGTAGTGAGAACCAAGGGCTCAAGTGTCGAGGGCCCCAGTGGGAACCTTCTCACATATGCCGGGATGTTGCTCCTGTGTCATGAATCTTCTTCCTCGGATGCCACCTGACTTTTATCAGACTCTATGTGGCGGCCCCTGCTCTGACTCTATTCACCACAGAGAACCTTCTCATAGGACCATCACCTTACTGTGCCACAAACCCCCAGGGCCTTTGCATGGACTGTTCCTTCAATACAGGGGGCCTTCCTCAAGTTGTGCTCATAGCCAGCTCCCCTCTCCACACCTTCCTTTGCTCAGAGAGCACTTCCTCCCAAGCCCACTTCATCAAAGGGTTGGAAGAGGCTCCCTTCCTTTGTATTATTTTCTACTTAACACATTACCCCTGGCATGCTACACCTTCACTTGTTTATTTGTTCTTTCTTAAAAAAAAAAGAAAAGAAAAGAAAAGAAAAAGGACAGAGTCTCACTATGAAGCACTGGCTGACCTGGAATTTGCTATGTAGACCAGGCTGGCTTGTGTAGTGGCAGATCTGCCCAGGGGCCAGGCCCTTACAGTGCTTAAGAAAGGCCTGTCAGTGTACAGGCGCTTGTCTGCCTCTCTTGCCCTCAGCCAAACCCCTCCCTCTACCCTGACCCTGACTCCTCTCATCAGGACCATGCCACACTTCTCTCCCTAGTCCGTTACTAGGGAGGCATAATTTTCTGCAGCCTCCGGGGCATTGTGACGTCACTCCACACCAGTGATCAATATTAGTAATAAAAATAATAACCGGGGCTTATTACACAGCTCTGATATGCCAGGCCCTGTGATAAGCACAGTGATTACTTCCTAGGAACTCATGGCTGCCCACAAGAACCTGAGTGCTCCTTGAAGTCAAGTTTCTTCCAGGCCAAGAGGTGGGACACAGGGGAGCTCCTGCAGGGGACAGTTGGTTTATGCACATGACTGGCTTTCAGATTGCTGTGTGAAGACCTCGGGGCTTTACAGCCTCAGTTTCCTTGAGTGTCTGATCCCACGCTCACACGAAGGTAGCCACACAGGGGCTTCACTGGCTCACAGAGCCCTCATTTCCATCGTATCTGTTAATATAGACGCATATTTTTAACATCTTCCAATGCCCTCAATTTGTTTTCTCATTTTCCTTCTCATTTCATTTTTGCCCCTGGGGACTTGGAACCTAATTTTAGCGAAGGTCAAACGCAGTTTCTGGGGGGCAGTTGCCTTTCTTTCATCTGAAGAGGGACATCCAAGTGTTATTTCTGAAAGGGGCATCTAGGTTTACGGTGGAGGCTGAGAGTGGGAACTCCTAGTGAGAAAAGGACTTATTTAGCTGATCTGCCATGTGGAATCCTGGCTGGGGGCTGTTGGCCTGTCTTCTTTCTGCTGTCTGTCTGTCCATCCATAAGAGAGATAGCAAATTTACTGGGAAGGAGTCCAGAGCTGACAGAAGCCTTAGTTGTCTCTGCTGAAACCTTCTCACTTACATTTTGGAGATACGGAGGCACTGAGAGGTGCATGATTCAGACAAAAATCTGAACTTAACTGTTCTAGTTTCATTCTGTCGCTGTGATAAAACACACCAAACAAAAGCAACTTGGCAAGGCATGGGGGGTGTGTATGGAGAGAGAGTCCAGTGGTTAAGAGCAGTTGCTCTTGCACAGGATTCAGGTTCCATTCCCAGCACCCACATGGTGGCTCACAAGCATCTGTAACTCCAGTTCCAGGGGAGCTGGTGCCCTCTTCTGGCCTCTGTGGTTTGTAGCCATGCATGAGGGCAAACTACCCATATTTACAAAAGTTTAAAATGAAAGAACATTGAAAAGCCTTTTGAACAAAGAAAGAAAGAAAGAAAGAAAGAAAGAAAGAAAGAAAAAAGGATGAAGCCTTTGACAAGAAGCAAAGAAACAGGGAAGGGGCAGGGTTGGGGCAGGATTAGGGGACTGGCTGAGGGGAGCAGGCGTAGGAACTCCGGTTTTTACAAAGCAGCCCACCAAGAGCTCACCTCTAGAAGGTATGAGGAAGACTCCACATTGTCCATCTTTTCCAGCCACGTTGGTCCCTTAGCTGACCTCATCCAGATTCCAGCCTCACTCCTAGCACCTTTAGTGGCCATGAGCAGCCTGCTGGAGCCAGTAGATCAGTCGATGGCCCCATTCTCCACCCCGCCACCGCCAAGCAGAGCGGATGGCACCCGCATTTGCCAGTTTCCATCCACTGCTGCAGGACAGGCCTTCTTCCTTCCTGATTTTAGGTAGTAGAGACTTTGCCGCTGTGCACTAAGAGGGACAGAGTGTTGGCTGGTGCTAGAAAACCTATCAGGCATAGCTCTGAACTGTCTTGGCTGTAGCTCTAGAGCAGTGGTTCTCAACCTTCCTGATGACCCTTTAACACAGCTCCCCACGTTGCGGTGATCCCAATCATAACATTATTTTGTTGTTACTCCATCACTGAGATTTTGCTACTGTTGTGAATCATAATGTAAGCACCTAATATGCAAGCCCTGTGAAAGGACCTGTCCGCCGCAAAGGGGTCGAGACCCACACGTTGCTCTACAGGCTGGGCAAGGAGTGTATCTCAGGATCTGGAGAGGTTCGCCTCTCACCCTGTGGAGGGGGCATGGGACTCTCAGCTCCTCTCTGGGTCAAGGAATAAATACCCCATTCTTCAGAACCCTCCCCCCTCTCCCATCTGTTAGCCCTACTCCCTCCCTGGAGATGCTGACCAAGGTACCCCGGGTTTTTCTCAGTTGCCTTTCTCCCTCAATTTCCCTGGAAAGCCTAGACTTTGCCTCAGCCCTCTGCTTGCCTGTTGTGGCTCGTGTAGTGTGTGTGTGTGTGTGTGTGTGTGTGTGTGTGTGTGTGTGTGTTCATGCGCACAAGGATGTGAGCTGCTACATGTATGAGACCTTCTAAGAGCCAGGCCCCCAGGGTGGTGACCCATACCTGGCTTGGTAAGACTTCCTGAGGATGTCACTGTGACCAGCCTTGCTGCACCCCTGAGCCTTAGGCACTTGCTGAGGGCCCCAGGCCTCTCTGCTTCCTGTTGCTCACTGTGCTGGGAACTTGGAATGGATGTAAGTTAGGTGTGCATTGGTGAGATAGTGGGAAGCCATGCAGGTAGCCATTGGGCAGCTTGTGACATCCAGTGCTCTGACGTCATTGGGGAAGAGGCTGAGGGCTCCAGGGATGAAGTCATTGCCTCCTTGGGACTATTGCCCCTGGAAATTGGGGGCACACATCCCTCCATAGCCCCTATGGCTGTTTGGCACCTTGCACACAGTAGACTCTCAGTGGCTCTGCAGTATTAGGTATGTAGCTAATCATCTCTACCCAACCAGTAAGGGAGTGGGGCTTGCAGATACCCCCTCACCCCATTGTGTTGGGGGCTATCATCCCCATAGGGACCTGGCCTATGGAATCACTGTGAGACAACGCTGGGCACCAGTGCTTCTCCCTTCTGAGGGATATCATCTTCATACCCCTGGGACACCTTCAGAGAACCTGTCCCCATGGACACACCCCACTATGAGCTGAGTTAAGTGTCACGGAAAATTCCACCTGCAGCTTTGCTTCCTGGAGTAACCTGTCCCCAGAGTTCTCTCGACTTCCCGCAGCTCAGCCTTCCTAATTGCCAGGAGCCCATAAAAGCCTTTCAGAGCCTCTGGGATTCTTTTTGTTATTTTTTTTCCCCCTCCAATTTGAAAGAGAATTAATAGGTATGGAAAGTGCCACCCGAAACACCCTGGGGTGGGGGTGGAGTGAAAGCCCATAGGGTCAGGCTCATCCCCACCCCCACCCAGCATCACAGACCCCTGGAGAGACCCTGCCCTTCTGATTCCCTGCTGGGAAAAGCCTATGGAAACAAGGACATGTTGAGGGTTCCTGGGAACTGACCCAAAGCAAACTTCATTTGGGGAACCAAGATTCATCAGCCAGTCCCCACAGCCAGTGAATTGTCCCCTGCTGGTGGCTATAGAAAGGCTCATCCCCCCCCCCCCAAGCCTTGGTGGTAACCAGTGCTCAATTCCTGCTGTATCATATCCTAATCCCCCATCCAGACCTGCTTTGTGAGAGACTCTTCCTGGGGACCCACAAGACACATTTACTCACCCCAGAAAGGGAACCTATGGTAGACTAAGTTAATGGTTGTACCAAAGTACAGTTTGGTAAACCATTGAATTGTTGTTGGGGTTACTAACAGCAATATGTGTGAGGGGTTATAGGAACAGGGGTGACTCATAACTGTTTCACAGAAAGGCCCACCCAACACACCAGATGACTCAAAAGCTACAACCCTGGAGCGTTCAGCAGGAAGGAGCTCAACTTGCAGGCAGCTGGACAGGTCAGAAGATCTGACAGCTTGGTTGGCCAGGCTCCTCCTCTGCCCTCAGCTACTTCTTCTATAAAGCTGGGAAGGAACCATAGAGAATCTTGCACACTCCCTTAGACCCAAGACCTTTTGTTTTCCTCCAGACTCTCATGAACTTCCCCCTCCTGTTAGGAAGGAACACCCCAATTCTGAGGAGACTGTCATACAATCACAGACCCCTGTGGAACACAGAGCACCAGCCCCTGAGCCTCCTGGCTAGAGACCACTGTAGCATCCAGGAAGACACCTCACTCTGACCTCACTTCGGTTCAGAACTAAGCTTAGAGGAGCCAAATGACCATGAGCAACCAAGGCCAACCAGATAACATGACCGCCGACAACAGAGTGGGGAGGCCTACCAAGTAGCGGTCCGCAAGATGGAGCATGCAGAGGGTGAATGCCGGAGGGACCTGGCCATGCCTGAGCCAGCGAGAGACATGCACATGACCAACAGACATGTCATCCAAGACAGTCTAACTTCCAGATGGCTCGGCCACCAACCTCATGGGACTCTGAGTCACAAACACACAAACACACTCAAGAAGTGCAGTATTCTTACCAACAAGGTAAGGAGACAGAATCAGATGACATCAGCCAATCATGTTTGTGAATGGGCAGCATGGGGCTCCTCCCCAGGGCAGGGTGTGCGTGGCTCTTGTTTTGTCTGTCACTAGATATGGCACTGCCTCCCGTGGGGCTTAAAGAGCACAGGAGAGAAGTAGTCACTGAACAGCAGTCTGTGTGTGGATGGTCTTTGTGGCCCCACTATGCTGTCTACAGTGCATCCCTGTGGCCACAGAAAAAGAGCAAGGCAGAGGGCAGGGAGAAGAGAAGCCACAGCTCGGCCTGATACCAAAGAGGAGATTTTGGATTAACAAGCCCTGTATCCTTACCTGCAATGTGAGGATAAAATCACTTCTCGGGGCAAACTGGTGCAGCCGCGTAAAGCTTAGGAGTCTAAAACAAACACAAGAACCATTATGGATGTCACTGGAGGATGCGCCCACAGCCTGGGGAGGCAGGAAGCTGGCTCCAGCACACACTGTTTTATTTTTCGCCTTTTGCCATCTCTTCCTCAAATGGGTGGCGCGATGCTTAATCTTGATTGTCAACATGACTGGATTTAGGAACACCCAGACTGGCAAGGCACACCTCTGGGCGTGACAGCGAGACTGCTTTCCAGAGATGTTTAACTGAGAGTGTGAGACCCACCACAGTCTGGAGCCCGGGCAGAATAGAGGGAGGGAAGGGAGAGAACTTGCTGAATGAATGCTGGCCTTCCCTCCTCTCTGCTTCCAGCCTGCCGTGATGGGGCTAGTCTTCCTCCTGTGGATGTTCCCGTGCTGTGATGCCCTGCCTAACCATATAACGCCAAACAGCTGTTTTGGCTCAGGAACATTAGCCAGAATAAAATCTTACTCCGTAAGTCATTGACATCAGGTCACGGTAATACAAAATTAATACAGGTGGGAAGAGGAAAAGGACATTCAGGGTGAGGTCACAGCGCTGATCACTCCTCTTGTTTCCAGTGGCTGGCACATAGCAGACACCCTGCCAGCTGAGAAGGCTGGACAGCACTGTGCGTGGGGCAGCTCTGTGGCCATATGTTCTAACTCCTGAGACAAGGCTGGGCCTGAGTGCCCAGAACACAGGAATAGGCTACAGAAAAAAATAGCCTAGGTATCCATAGGATCCGTGCACAAGACCATCAGGGCCAAGACCCTCCATCCCGTCCATCACCACTTTCTAAGTCACCTCAAGAAGCCAGGGAGATGGCATGGAATAGACAGCTTTGCTTTCAGTCTTTGCAAGTTTCTAAGTGTTCCCCTGACTCCAACCCCGCCCCCCGACACACACACACGCACACCTGCACCTCACAGAACATCTTCTCAATCAGACCCACCACTGCATATATTGGCAACACTATCCACAGAAAATTCACTATGTATTTGAGGACTAGAAAGCATTCAACTTGATGAATGTCACCAAGCAGAGGCATTTTCAGAGTGTGTGCAGCAGTAGCAGCCTAACCAACAATGTCAAAGACAGCCAACTTCATGCTGCCGTGAAAGCAACAGCCTTGCACTTTTCCAGAGCACTCCAGAAACAGATCCCGTTGGATCATTCCAGAGGGGTGCTCTGACTCCCCCACACCCACAGAAGCCTGAGCTCAGCCACACTGCTCCCAGCTTGAGAGACACTTCTGTCTTCGTTCTCTTCGGGCTCTGGAGGTTGGGTCCTCCTGCAGAGCAGGTGGGGTGCCATGTTCCATGACTCTCTCCAAAGGCTCAGGATACGAATGGAGTCCTTCCTTCTCTCCCCGTGCCTTGATCTGACTGGGGACTGTGAATTAGTTGGGTGTGCCTGGAGCGAGGCAAGGAAGAGGGCACCTAGGTGACATCTAGCTGAGTAAGTTGGGGCACTGAGGGCTGTGTATGAATTAATGTGAGGAAGGAGGGTAAGTGAAGAAGTCTCCAACCTAGGATCCACCATCTACGCGGCTGGCCTTGAGTAAGTACTATTTCTAGCTTGGGATTTTAGGAACCAACAGTCAGAGTTTCAGTCTCTACAGCTGAGTATGTGGTATGCAGAACTTAACTGTTTATGAAGTGTCAGCCTGAGGTGGAGTCAAACAACCCCTCACAAGATACGCTGGACGGTCTGGGCCTGGAATTACAGGTTGTATCAGTCGGATTTTCATTACTGTGAAAAAATACCCTAGAGAATGAACCTACAAAGAGGAAAGGTTTATCATGGCTCACGGTTTTGGAGGTTTCAACCCATAGCCGCTTGGCCCCATTGCTTTGGGCCTGCGTTGAGGGGCACATCGTGGTGGGAGCATGTGTTGGGAGCAAGTTACTTGTGGTGTCCAGGAAGCAAAAAGAGAAAGAAGGGGCTGCAGTTCCAATATTCCCTCTAAGGACACATAGCAGACCTAATTTCCTTCCATTAGGCCCTGCCTCTTTAAAGGTTACATCACTTCCTGTCAGATCCAACACTTGAAAAGTTCAGAGTTTTAGTACTTCCCAACAAGACAGGCAGGTGACCAAGCCTTGAGTCCACGGGCCTTTCAGGAGTATTTCAGTACAGATGCAGCTGTTTCCGGGGCCAAATGGAGAGCCAAGTTCAAGGACTACCACAGTTCAGGCCATTTCAAAAAGGGAGACAGAGCTGACCCCACTCATGATGGTGAACACTGCCTTAAGATCAATGAAAGCACCCTAACATAGCTGGAGGCTCCTGGATTGTTCCTCCCAGCTCTCCAGCTGCTCAGAGCACCCCAAGACCCCACTCCTCCCTCCTGTTGGCACTTGGTCTCCAGCACTCAAGCCTCAGGGCTTCCTTGGCAAGCAGTCTGAGATGAGGAAGTCAGAGCCCACAGCTCAGAGGCACAGAACTCCAGGCAAGGCTAACCCAGGCCTAGCCTTGCTCCCTGCCTGGAGTCTTCTGCTGATAGCCTCCCCATCTCTGACCTAGCAGGCTGAGGTGGCAAAGCTGGAGGAGTTCTCACCATCCCTCAGTCGAAAGCCCCCTGATGTGCCCAAGCAGGGCAGAGACTTGCCCAAGGTAGTCGAGCACCTTGAAAAACACGGTGTATTTGTGCTTGCCAGGGAAGGTGTGCTCCGCCACCTGCCCCCTGATGTCAGAGTTTCCACGGTGCTTTTTATTAACAGGGAGATAAAGATGCAGTTAAATCTTGAGTAAACAACTATACCTCCACTGAGAGGCTAGTCTGAGGCCCAAACCAGTTTCCCAATGACTGACACACCTTCCCTGACTTTTTCTCGAGAAGTGTGTCTGCAACCTTGGCACCAACCAGAAGCATGCATTGGAAACACCAGGGAAATTAGAATTGCCTTCATGCCCATCCCACTTTAAGAGACTGGTTTATAATTGGCTTGTGGAGGGGCCCAGCCTGTTGACTTAGCTGCCTCTGGTGGCACCAGCAGAAGCCAGGGCAGGGATGGATAATGTCAACTGAGGTTGGAGACCTAAAGTGCCCCATTTTTCATTTTCAGCAGAGTGAATACTCTTAACCTGCTGCTTCTTAAAAACAAAACAAAACAAACAAACAAATAAAACCTTAACTCAAACAACCCCCTAGCTGAACGCCAGACCCCAGGGAGCCTCTGGAGCCTGCTCTTGCCACCTGGTCTCATTCCCACAGGGCATTTCTACAACAGCCTCTCTTCAGTGGACTAGAACAAAGCAAGAAGTTTGCAGGCTGTCAAAACAAAGGCCGTGATGCTTTCTCAGAAAATTAGGAATAGCTGTACCTCAAGACCCAGCTATACCATTCCAGGACATACACCCAAAAGATGCTCTACCATACCACAAAATACTTGCTCAACTATGTTCATAGCAGCTTTATTCATAATAGCCAGAATCTGGAAATATCTTAGATGTCTCTTAACCGAAGAATGGATAAAGAAACTGTGGTACAATGGAATACTACTCAGCTATTAAAAACAAGGAAAGTTTGAAATTTGCAGGTAAGTGGATGGAACTAGAAAAGACCATCCTGAATGAGGTAGCCCAGACCCAGGAAGACACACAGGGTATGCACTCACTTATAAGCAGATTTTAGCCAGATAGTACAGGATAACCATGCTATAATCCGCAGACCCAAAGAAGGTAAGTAACGAGGAGGACCCAAGGGAGGATGCTTAAATCTCACTCAGAAGGGGAAATAGAATAGACAGGGGTAGTGGTTAAAGAGAGGGAACAAGGTAGGAGAGGGAGCACATTGAGAAATGTGAGTAGATTCGGGGAACAGGGGGGTAGAGGGCAGGGGGTGGAGGGCAGGGGGTGGAGGGCAGGGGGCATACAGAGAGAAGAGAAACAGTGACAGGGGCATCTATGTGAAAAGCCGGAGGCCTAAGACAGAGTAGGCTTCTGGGAGGATGTGGGGGTGACTCTAGCTGAGACCCCTAGTAACAGCAGGGGTTATGGAGACGAAATAGGACACCCTCTAACTAGACAGGACTCCTGGGGGAGGGAGGGGAGCAACAGCCCACCCACAAAAAACTTTGACCCAAAATTTACCCCTACAAGATGTGCAGGGATAAAGATAAAGCAGAGATTGAGGGAATTTCCAACAAATGCCTGGCCCAACCTGAGACCCACCCCATGGGAGATCTCCAACCCCTGACACTATACACAATACTCTGCTATGCTTGTAGACAGGAGCCTAGCATAGCTGCCCTCTGAGAGGCTCCACCCAGCAGCAGATACTCACAGCCAAACACTGGGCAAAGTGTAGGGAGTCCTATAGGGAAGTTGGGGCGGGGGAATAGAAGAACCCGCAGGTGACAGGAGCTCCACAAGAAGACCAACAGAGCCGACTAACCTGAAGCACCAATCAAGGACCATGCATAGACTGGACCTAGGCCCCAAGACATATTTAGCTGATGGGCAGCTCAGGCTTCATTCATGTGGGTCCCCCAGTAAGGGGAGCAGGGGCTGTCTCTCACATGTACTCTGTTGCCTGTTTTTTGATCACTCCCCCGACGCCCCCCCCCCCTCCGCCGCCAGGGACTGCCTTGCCAGGCCACAGGGGAAGAGGACACACTCAGTCCTGATGTGACTTGATGAGCTGGGGTGGATGGGTAGTGGGGGATCCCTTTTTCTGAGGAATAGGGGAGGGGGGAAGAGGGAGGAAGGGTGGGACCTGGAGGAGAGGAGGGAGGGGACAATGATTGGGATGTAAAGTAGATAAATAGATAGATTGATAAATAAATAAATAAGTAGCCACAAAGTCTGCACAAAGTCGGCAGTTGAGATATGATTACAAATGATGCTCTGGGAAAGGGGACGTCAAGCAAAGCTTCATGGAAGTGAAAGGCAAAAGGCGAAGGCAGCATGCATGGCAGGAGACCATTTATCCCATCACAGAGTAAATGGTGCTTAACTCAAAAGCAATGGAAAGGGTTTGCATAGCAAGAGGCACCACGGTGGGACTCAGAGCAAGCAAGGGGCAGGTTAGGAAGTCTCAGACAACACACAGCAGGAGGTAAAAGGCAATACTGGAAGACATCCCAAAGTCTTTCACCATGTAGACCAGCCAGAGCCACAGAGCCCAATGAATGCTTAGTTGTATCTTGTCCCACCCAACAGTGAAGATTAGGGGTGCACTTCCATCAGTTGGCTTTTGCTTGGGGGCTCCAAGTCATTCTTACTACTCCTACCTGATATTTGACTTTCTCCACCTGCCTGGCCTGGTGACATCACCAGACAGAAAGAAGGCGAGAGCCTTGGGCCAGGCAGGTGGCTCAGTGGGTAAAGCCACATGGAGCCAAGTTGGAAGCAAGCCCAACTACCTGAACAATGCCAGAACTCATGTGGTATACGTGTCCTGACCCCTGAACTTGTGTTGTGGCATGTGCACACATCCCACATACACACTAAATGAATGTTTAAAAAAATTTTTTTTATTTAGAAAGAAGGTAGCAGCCTTGCAGAAGCATCCACACAATCACAGACAGATATCAGCATAGGTATATGTAGTATGTACCTGTACACACACATGTAAACCATATGCATGCATGTGCACACAGTGGCTACATGTACCTTGTAAATATAGTGCTTGACTGTGCTGCATACATACTGCATACCAGTGTATGCACACTGCCCACTCATATTTGCATCACATGCACATGCCATTCTGCTTGTCTGATTCCTCTGACTGACACACCAGGGTCTTTTCATCAAGCCAGAGCCTAGACCACATCATCTACCATCTCCATGGTGCCCCTCCCTTTTGCAAAGCTCTCTAGGTAACTCTAATATGTAAACACAACTGAGACTATAGACTGCTCCAGTAGGAGACTCCAGCCTGTAGCTCAGATGCATCTAGGACTCAAACTAGGGTCAGGAAGGAGAACCCTACCCAACCCCCACCAACTGCAAGGTGGTGTACATGCACCCAAACTCCCCTTCCTCTCATATTCTCTCTCTCTCTCTCTCTCTCTCTCTCTCTCTCTCTCTCTCTCTCTCTCTCTCTCCAAGTTCTGTTTCTCTAGAAAGCCCTGACTAACCCTGTGCATGCCCCCCTGCTGCCTGGCTATGCTCCACACTATGCTTGTGGGCATTAGCACCTCACCGTGTGAGGCTGCAGCTCACATGTACAGTACTCCACACGCGGCCTTCTGCCTAGTGACTGCAGTCTCGTTGGCTGTTTGTTCTACAGTCATGCTTGGAGTAGGCATTCAGGACACTTTGTTTGGGGGTTAGTAAAAGTGATGCCACCAATGAAGATTTCAAGGCATATTTTTGGGTTGCAAAATGCACATTTATATAGGGTATAATGTACATGGGGGTTTGCTAGGTGAGGGTACAGTTGAGATATGCTTAGAAAGGCTCTTGTAGCACCCCAAAGGCTGATTCTGTGCTGCTAGGGATGAGGTGGGAGCCCCAGCACTTGGAGAGAAAGCAGACCAGCAGGTTAGGCTGGGTCCCTGGCTGACATTCCACCTCTGCCACTAACATTCCCTGAGCCTCCTCTTAATCTTTCCAGTGCTGGGCAGCTTCTGTGCACGGAGCTCTAGATGCCGTCTACCAGCTGGGGAGGTTTTGGGGAGTGGAAAATCTGATTGGAGATGAATAATTAACAATGGTCATGGCAGAAACAAAAGCCACAGGAGAGGCCAGATGCCAATGGCTCAGCGCCTGAGTCTTCCCAATGACTGCCGTATGAACTTGCAGTTGGTGGGGGCTCGGGGTAGGGTTCCCATTCCTGAGTCCAGTTGGAGTCCTAGATGGTTCTGAGCTACAGGTTGGAGTCTCCTGCATGAGCCATCTCTGGTCTCAAATGTGTTTATATATTAGAATCACTTAGAAAGCTTAAAGAAAAAGAAAAAAAAAAGATAGTTGGGCCCCACCTGGAGATGGCCTGGGCCCTGTCTGACGTGATGAAAGGCCCTGGTGTGTCAGTCACACAATCAGAAAGGGGACTTATTAGAGTAGCTTACAGGCTGTGGTCCAGCAAGTCCAACAATCTAACAATGGCTGTCTCTCAATGGAAGGGCCAAGAATCCAGCAGCTGTTCAGTTCAGGAGGTTGGATGTCTCCACCGGCCTTTGGAATGCACCGGCATCCTGAAGAACTAGGCTCCCGTGCCGGTGAAGCAGTGGACTTGGCAGTGAGGAGGTGGGCAACAGGCAGAGTGGGAGCTTCCGTCTTCCACACCGTTCTACAGGCTGCTCCCAGAAGGTGGGGCCCAGGTTAAAAGTGGAGCTTCCTACCTCAAAGGATCCAGATTAAAAGCAAGCCTTCCCACTTCAAATGATTTCATTAGGGAAAAAAATATCCCTCACATGTGCACCCAGCCCCTTGGACTTTAGTCAGTTCCAGATGTAGCCAAGTTGACAACCAATAACAGCCATCACAAATGGTCTTCAAAGAAGCCACAGAATGGCTTCTTATAGCTTTAAACACCAGCAGAAACGGTGCAATGCATTAGCAGCCAGAGGGTGGCTCTGACTATGGGACTTTCCTGTATTTTATATGTCAACAAGAAGGGTTTAAAAATGCAATAAAAAATTAAAACCCTTGGTTAAGGGTTTTGAAGAGTGTTCAGAGGCCCAGGGATAGAGGGAGAGTAAAAACACTACATATAATCAGACAGACAGACAGACAGACAGACAGACAGACAGACAGACACACACACACACACACACACACACACACACACACACACACACACACACACACAGAGAGAGAGAGAGAGAGAGAGAGAGAGAGAGAGAGAGAGAGAGAGGAAACCTCTCCTTTATTCCATGCTTACAAGCTCCATGAACTTGGCCCCATGCTGCTTATGCCTCAGCATCCCATGGGACCTCTAAGAAGGGCAAGTCCAGGCCTTGAGGCTGTACTTTCCACTACAGAGAAGCCATCAGTGGCCATCCGGGAGGTAGAGGGAAGCTAGAAGCTGCATGGCTTATTTAGAAAAACCTTCTCGAGCTCTAGCTAGGACCTCTCCCATCAGAATTTGGAAGCTTCTTGTCTGCTCCCTGGAGCATTTGCTCTTAAAATCCTCAGCCACCCTTCAAGCAACCTTACTACCTTGAGGTGCATAGGCCGTAAGAAGCCCACGCAAGCTGTATTAGCTGTCCTCCGCTTCACTGTGAGAGCACATCCAACAAAAAGAAACTTAAGCTTGGGGAGAGCGATTTTGGCTTGTGGTTTAAGGGGATACAGTTGTCACACTGGAGAAGGGGTAGTACCAGGCATCATGTGATGCTAAGAGCATGCAGCGACACAGCGACTGCTTGTTGCCTGGTGCCGCTCGGAAATGAGAGATTGCAGCGGAAGTGGAAATGGAGCAAGGCCGGCCCTCTAGTGATCCTCTCCCTCCAGCAAAATACCATCTCCACTGCCTCCCCAGCAGCACCACTGGCTAGAGAGCAAGTGTTCAGACATGGGAGCCTGTGGCTATGGGAATGAATTCTTACCCAAAGCAGAAGCCTGGAGTCTTGGAGGCTAAGGGGTGCCACCCAGGGCCCCCCAAGTGGCTGAATGAGGGTAGGCAAATCTGAGTGCTGGAGGTCGGGGTCAAGGAGTAAGACCAATCAGAGAAGAGTGTTCAGACCTATGGGGGTGGGGAAGGACCCTGAGCCCTCTCTCTGAAAGACCTCAAGTCTCCCTGTCTGTCATTTCTGTCTGTTCCAGTAGCTGTGGCCACTCTTGCAGGAAACTTCACTCATGTAGCTGCCCCACTCACAGCTGCCAGCAGTCAGCTTGCTCTCTGGGCCTGAGCTTGCCCGTTGTTGGAAGGTGTCAGAAGCCTCCTATGGAAGGATGAGGGCAGCTGTCTGGCCCACCCCCAATGGTATGAGCCGAGAAGGCCCCCCACACTGTACGACAAGGGACTTCGGCTCTCTATAACTGCCTGTTTTAACCCTCCTACGGGCTGCATCCAGAGACCCTACAGAAACTGTTATGGGACCAGCATGGCTACTCAACTTTGAAGTTGTTCTGCTTTGAGCCAATTTTTTTTTTTTTTTTTTTTTTTTTTTTTTGAGCAGTAAGTCATGGAAATGTGACTTCTGGAGATCCCCAGAAGAAACTCAAAACAGGAGGCTCTGAGCAGAGAAGGACTTGAGGAGCCCTACCTAGGATGGATGTCCCTGGGGACACGGAAGTGTGGGCCAGAGCTTCTGCCTGCTGCCACCAGGATCCTCTGGAGATGGCTTTGAGTGATCTCACTGGGTGAGCAGTGGGGGTTGTCAGCAAAGGCCCATGATTGAAAATCGAGTTGGTATCCTCCTCCAGTTCAGGCTCAACCCACAGGAGAGGTGACCAGCCATGGCCTGAATTTGACTTGTGAAACCAAAGGAACTCACTAGATGCCACAGCCTGGGAGAAGCTCTGAGAGCTAATAAGGTTTTAGTGTTTCAGAAGCTTCCAGGCCACTGCAGAACTGCTTGTTTCCTTCCTTCCTTCCTTCCTTCCTTCCTTCCTTCCTTCCTTCCTTCCTTCCTTCTCTCCATCCCCCCCACCCCAGACAGGGTTTCTCTTTGTAGCCCTGGTGGTCCTGGGACTCACTCTGTAGACCAGGCTGGCCTCAAACTCAAAGTTTCACCTGCCTCTGCCTCCCAAATGCTGGGATTAAAGACTTATATCACCAAAACCCAGCTTGAAATGAAAACAAGCAGCTGGGTGCCCTAACACTGCCCAGGGGCCTCGGGGCCAGGGACATCTTGTGGGGCAGGGCAGGGGCAGGGAGGAAATGAACTTTGGGGGCAGACAGATCTGGACTCATTCCTCATTTGACACTGTTAAGCTTAAGCTGGCCCAGGTTGCTTCTATGGAGACAATGGTTTGATTTATAAACTAGGTCCAGCTCCCAGGACCTAAGCTCAAAGAATAAAGCCAAGAACATGGACCCTCCGAGAATATGCATGTTCAAAATCTCACACTTCAGAATCAGCAAAATTGACTTAAAAAAAAAAAAAACTCGTAATGTAGTACTTTGAACAGAAGAGAATGAGACTCAATGAAATAAAATTGGACAGGCCCCCAGGGCATCACGGTTGATGATGGAAAATTCCAAGTGTCCTCAATCTCTCGAGCCTCTGATTGAGGCCGACCACAGCAGCTGGGTGCCCTAAAACTGCCCAGGGGCCTTGGGGCCAGGGACGTCTTCGGGGGTGGCAGGGTAGGGACAGGGGCAGGGAGCAAATGAACTTTGGGGTCAGAGAGATCTAGGTTTGTTCCTCATTTGACACTGTTAAGTAAGCTTTTGGCCCAGGATGCTTCTGTGGAGACAATGGCTGGATTTATAAATTGGCTTGGGGCAGCTCTGACCTGAGAACAGCCAGCACTCAAGAGGCATGATGCAAACTCAGCTTTCAGTGGGTGTCCGCTTTGGAAATTTAAAGCCAAAAAAAAAAAAAAAATAAAAAATAAAAAAAATAAAAAAATAAAAAAAAAAAGAAAGAAAAAAAATAAAAAAAGTTTTTCAATTCATATCATGATCTTGATATTAAATGTTATTTGCTCAGTCTTCGAGAAGGTTCTTCCCTCTCAAGTGGAAGGAACTGTCTTAGGCCCAGTCTCACCTAACAGGATGTTTGTAGTAACTTGATGTTCTGGGCCCCTCACCTGCTTTAGGGTCAGAATTCTTCTTCTGGACCACAATCCCTCAGGGATTCCAAAGGTGAGCCCCTTGTCCTACACCAGAACCCACAGTGGTAAGGTGTTGCCGCCTGTCCTGGGGCTTGCAGAGTTGCCTCTGAAACTAGGGCTTTGGCGCAGAGCTGAGCACAGAGAATGTTCTGGGGGTGGGGGTGGGGGTTGGGGTGGGGGTAAAATGATTGTAAAAGGAAGAAAAGAGACAGAAAGAAGGGCGGAGGTGGTGAAAGAAAGGAATGAGGAAGGAAGTGGAGAAGAGAGAGGCTGGGAGCCTCACAGAAGCTTTCCTAGTCACTTCTGTCCCTCCACCCTGCTGCCCCCACACCTAGCACCTCGTCAGCCATGTTGGCAGGCTCAAAGGCTGCGGCTGGTCCCAGCTGCTCACAAAGCTTCCTGATTCAGGCTCTACCCACCCCAGGCCTACTTGAAGGCCATCCTTCAGGCCTGCCAGAGGCGGTACCTGTGTGTTGGTTCCCATGAAGCATCCCACAGACACAGGGCTTTGGAATCAGGCAGGCCTGGGTTTGAATCTCACTCAGGTACTTCCCTCAGCTAAACCTGGCCCAGCGTCCTTCCTGTAGCATGGGGATTGGAGACTTTTGCTCCTGTGGTTTGCAGGTTAAATGAGCCAGTGGATCGAACCCTTTGCCAAGGACCTGAGCTGCTGTGACTCCACCATGTGGCTCCTGTAGATCCTGAACCGGTTACTATAGAGAAACAGGGAGGAATCTAGGCCCAGGACTCCAAAGGGCTCTGTACCATCTCCTGCCTTTGGACCTGGGCATGTATGCTACTGTAGTTGCATTAAAAAAAATGTGTGGGGGAGGGGAGACTGGAGTGATGGCTGGGCAGTTAGGAGCACATATTGCCCTTGCAGTGGGCCTGAGTTTGGTTTCTGGCACTCACATTAGGGGGTTCACACTGCTGTAACTCTAAGGGTACCCACCCACATTCCTGTGCACATAACCTTTGACACACATACATACACACATGACTTTTTATTGTTGTTTTTCAAGGCAGGCTTTTCTTTGTGTAGCCCTGTGTCCTGAAACTAGCTCTGTAGATCAGGCTGGCCTCAGACTCACAGAAATCTACCTCCCTCTGCCTCCTGAGTGCTGGGACTAAAGGTATGCGCCACCCCCCCTCCCCCCCAGCTCACATAATTTTTAAAATAAAATTAATCTTTAGATTTTGGATTGGGTAATAGCTTGGTCAGTAAAGTGTTTGCCTTGCAAACGTGAGGACTTGTGTTTGATCCCTAGAACCCACATTTTGAAACTTGGGCACCGTGTCACATGCTTATAATCCCTGTGCTAAGGATGAGAAGACAGGGGGTGACCCTGGAACTCAGGGGCCTGACAGCCCACTTGGCAAGTTCCAAGCCAGAAACCCTGTCAAAATACCATGAATGTTGCTTGAAGAATGACACCTGAGGCCGCTCTCTGGCCGCCACACTCTCCTGCATACCTACATGTTTGTGCTCACGCATGTTTTTGCACACACATGAAGAACCTGACTCAGGAAGCTGAGGGCAGACCTGAGAGTGTGCATTTCTCACAGCACCAAGTGAGAGGGATGCCTTAGCTTTCTTCCCTGCAGAGAGGAAGACTATCTCCTGGCGGATGCCTGCATCCCTGGGCCAGCCAGCCTGGGCTATTCAGCAGCCTTGAATGGCAGGGCCCCCCCCTCCCCCCTGCCTGACAGCCCAGGTGGGGCTTACAGCCTAGCAAGCACAATATGCTTGGGGTCAGGACCTCTGTCCTCTGAAAGCATCCATGGGCTGCAGCTGGGAAGCTATTGTTTGCCACTCAAAGGGAAAGTGTCATTAGTGCCCTGTGCAGTGGGAAAGGGCAAGAGAGCTGGGCTTGTGTTAATAATATTCCTTCCTTAATGGGCTGAGCAAGACCCTGTGTGTGGGCTGGGGGGCTGGGGGAGGGGAGGCAAGACAGGCCTCTGTCCTCCATGACAGTGGCTCTTCTGTCTCACCTTTCCACCTCACTCATCTGGCCTTGAGCACTCCTGGGTACATTTCCCTCCCAGGAGCCCATGTTTTGAAGAGCTTCTGGGCTATGCCTGTTTCCCAGGGCTGTCTTCATATAGAACCACAAACTGAGTGGCTTAAAAGAAGAGTGTATTGTCATCAGGCATGGTGACACACGCCTTTAATCCCAGCACTTGGGAGGCAGAGGCAGGCGGATCTCTGCATTCAAGGCCAGCCTGGTTTACAGAGTGAGTTCCAAAAACAAAAAACAACCAAACAAGGGGCTGGAGAGATGGCTCAGTGACTAAGAGGTTTTGAGTTCAACTCCCAGCAACCACATGGTGGCTCACAACTGTCTATAAAGTGGTCTGATGCCCTCTTCTGGTATGCAAGTGTACATGCAAATAGAAAATAAACAAATCTTAAAAACAAAAAAACAACCAAACAAAAAAAAAAGAGTGTATTGTCTCTTGGTTTTGCTCCAAGGTCAAGGTGCTGACAGAGCCTCTCTCCTTCCAAAGCCTCTGTGGAGCGTGTCCTTCAGCTGCTAGTGGCCTCCACACTCCTGGACTTGGCCTCTTCCTTCCAACCTCTGCCTCACATGGCATCCTCCCTGGCTCTCTCTGTTTCCTTTTTGTTGTTTATCCATCTCTTTCCCTTCCTCCCTTTCTCCCCCTCCCTCCCTCTTTCTGTGGTGTGGTGTGGTGTGGTGTGTGTGTGTGTGTGTGTGTGTGTGTGTGTGTGTGGTGTGTATGTGTGTGTGTATATGTATGTGTGTGTGTGGTGTGTGTGTATGTGTGTGTGTGTATGTGTATGTGTACGTATGTGTGGCACAAGTATGCCGTGATGAACACGTGGAAGTCAGAGGACAACCTCAGGCGTCTGTCTTCTCTCTCCACTTTGCAACATCTCCCTTTTTTGTCACCGTGCCGGATAACCCAGCCTAGCAGACCAGCAAAGCTTCTCAGGGCTTCCCGTGTTTCTGCCTTCCATCTCATCAAAGGCGTGCTGGGATTACAGATGGCCACCACCACATCCAACTTTCTACAAGTGTTCCAGGGATCTGCACATGGGATGTCTGGCTCACATGGCAGGTGATTTCACCTGCTGAGCTGCCTCCTCTGCCCTCTGCCCTGTTTGTATAAGGACTTAGGGTTCCCCCACTGTGGTAGGAACTCATTTAGCATGGCTACTGCCTCAAAGGGACACATTCCCAAGTAAAGTTACAGATGACGAGAACACTAAAATCTTTGAAAGGGTCCAACTCAACCTATGACAGAAGGTTAGAAAGATTTTGGGCTCCAGGAACATCCTGAATCCCTAAACAAGGCACCTAAACCCTGGGGGCCTCAGTTTGCCCATCTATAAGTGATGTGCCTCCTGGGACATCTTAAGGATCAGAGAGAAATGTCTTTTTAGAAGAGGTGTATTTGCCTTTGCATGTGCATTCGTGTGCATGCATGTGTGTTGTGTTTGGAATCCAGAAGAAGGCATCAGCTATTCTCCTCAATTTCTCTATCACTGGCCACCTATTACCTTGAGGCAGAGTATCTTCCTGAACCCACCATATCTTGAGCTCTCCCAACTAAGCTGTAGGCAGCATGCCCCAACAATCCTTCTGCATCTCCCAACCTGGAGTTGGGGTTACAGGCCCCCTGTGGTCTGACCACTCAAAGACAGCTCATCCCTGGAAGGCTCTCTAGCAGCGATGGCTGCAGGGGCATCTGGCTGTAGCTCCCAGGGCTGGAAGCAAGGCCTCCCCCAAAGCATGCTGGATGAAAGCAGCCTTTATTAAGTGCCTCTTCATTCAATTGCATTTTCTGTGAAACAGAACATTTGATTAAAAGGCCTGAGGATAAATTATTACAAACCACTAATGATTACATTTAAAAAGAGCAATACATAATTTAGAACAAGACTTAAAGAAGTTAAAACACCTAGTGCTTTTTTTTGCGGGGGGGTGGGGTGGGAGTTGGAACACTTAGAATGTTTAGGTCCTGAAATTTTAAGCAGAAAAGGAATTGACTAGCTCATAACACTACAAAGTAGGGGGTAGAGCATGGGATTCAGACGCAGCTGGATCCAGGGACTCAAATGCCTATTTCCATTGGGAGCTCAGTCAGCGTCTTCTGTTCTTAGACAAGGGACTCTCACAGCAGCATGAGAGGCAGCCACTGGGTCATCGCTTGCCTGTCCCTAGCATCCTCAGCTAGGAGGGTTCTCTGGTCCAGGGAACATGAGCTCTCTCTGGCCACATCTTTAGGTCTCGCCACAGCCAGGGGGAGTGGAGGCACCCTGGACAGAGCATCCGAATGGGTCTGGAGTGAACAGGAAGGCAAGAGACTCTAAGAAGCCCATGGCTCTGGGCACCATCTGTGAGCCTTTAACAGCTTCCTTCCCCCAGATCCCTTATCCTTGGCTCAAACTGAATGAAAAACTTAGTCACCCTCAGCCCAGTTCCTGGAAGCCAAGGAGTGTGTGAAATGCCTCTAGATCTCTGTGGTCTGCACAATGGAGGCCATCTGACCCCACGCGGCTGACCCCAGCAGGGAGGGGAGCTGTGCGTGTACTTGTTAGGATGCTGCATCCAGCCGCCTCTTGGACTAGCTCAGTGTTTCCCTACCGTGCACTCTGCCTGGCTCCAGTCTGTAGCCTCTACTACTATGTGAGATTTGTGCTACTGCCTGAGACTGACACTCTCGTTCTGTTCCCTGTATCTCATTCCAATAAACTCCTCACTGTAGTTGCAGGCCCAGTCCTCACAGTGCTACTCCTGAGCTTAGAGTCTGGCTGGTGTCCCCTCCTCTCTCTTTCTCTCTCTCTCTCTCTCTCTCTCTCTCTCTCTCTCTGGGTCTTCTCATTCAGTCTGTTAGATCACCAGGGGGGAAACGCTTGGTCACATCTGTTTTAAGGAAGCTAAAAAGCATAGCGCCTAGCTGCAGATTCCCTACATCCCATGTGTTAGGCAGGCTCTGTCCTAGAACCTGCCTCGCTAGAGGCAGAGTGTCTTCCACACTGACAGCCGTTCGGGTCACTCTTTTGGACCCTCTTGGGTTCCGAAGAAGATCAGGACAAGCCTAGCCTCTAGGAGGGCTATGAAGAGAAAATGACATAACAATTACAAACTGTAAAGATCTGTGGAACCAAAGGGTCACAACTGTCATCGTCGTCATCGTGTCACCATCCTGGATTACTTATTTTCTACAGACTAAGCAGGTGACCCGGACTAGGCCCCTTCACAAGGAGCCAACTCCTCTGGTGTTGACAAGCAAATTCCTGCAGAAGAAAGAATTGGTTGCACCTTGACCCCTGAAATGGGAGCTAGCGCACACATAGCTCTCGGCAGCCGAGGAGTCAAGAAAATGAACACTTCAGCTTTAGGCCATCTCCCAGAGAGAGCAAAACACAGTCATTACGGAAATGACAGACGCTGGCTGATTGAACGCATTCTTCTCAGCCAAACCCGAAATTACTTGCACTATTGGCGGAGGCCTGATGGGAAAGGCAGAAGTCCCCCACAGGGAGCCATGCTGAGTCCCTGATGGCTCTAGGCACTGATGGCCTTCAGCCTATGGACACCTCCTTTCTGAACCTCCATTTTGCCTGTGTCCACTCAGAGCCACCCCTATGTGCCTGTGGGGCTACGGCCTGGGGGGGGTCTTCAGAAAGTGCTTGTGGGGAAAGGGGGTGTCTCATAGCTACTGCCAACCCTTGCTGGATTAGAGATTCGTTGACCAGTCCTTCCTACGGATAAGTGTTGGTAGACAAATATTGTTGTCCCCTCTACATGCACCCTCACAACAACGCTTCCATACTAGGCTCCAGGACCCACCTAAGCGGTTTTGGTTTGTAGTCAGTAAAGTACACATAACACAAAAGCGACTATCTTAGCTTCAGTTAGTGTTTAGTTTAGTGGCTTTAAAGATACTTGTGCTGTTGTAGGAACTATCAGCTTCATCCTTTCCAAGCTAAAATTCTAAAACCCTGAACAGCAGCCCAGAGGCTTCAGCCACCAGAAGTGGAATCACATGGTGCTTACCTTTTGTGACTGGCTTAATGCACTAAGAGTGATGTCGTCGTCATCATCATCATCGTCATCGTCATCATCATCATGCAGGATCTCACTAGGTAGCCCAGGCTGGCCCTCCATCTCAAGTGCAAGGACTATAGGGATGTGCCTTCACACTCAGCTCTGTTTCCTGATCCCAAAGAGCCTACAATTGGCACTACTCCTGGAGTCTTAAGAACCCTGTTACCTTCACATGCTTGCTTCCCGTTGGACCATGGGGCCCAGAACAAGCAGACAAAAAAACCCTACAGGACACTGGGAACAGGGCTGGAAGTTTGTGGAAGTGGTGGTTGGCCTATCCACCCCCCCACCCTCACACCCCCACCCCCACCCCCCCACCTCCGCTCTGTCAGCCTCCTCTCTTTTCCCCAGCCTTGGCCTGAAAGAACTCTTCCCCCAGTTTCCAGAAGTGGGGGCCACCTGGCCTTCGCCTCCACTGCTCCCTTAAGCCACAATTTGCTCTTCAAATCACCAAACTGTTTACCAACAGCACAGCGCCTTCACACTCTACTGAGCTGCAAAAGCAGTCATTACTCGGCCCACTCCTTCTTGATGCTAACAATGGCTTAATGGGAAAATCAGCATCAGCGGCTCAGAGGCCTTAATTATTCTCTGTTGATCCCGACTCTGGCCTCAGCCCACAGCCAGGAGGGAGACTACCCAAGACACAGAGAGCAGACTTGGCTGCCTATAAAGGAAAACACAGTTCATCATTACATGGGGCCAAAAAGCATCATGTGGATGGAGGGGAAGCCTGCCTAAACAGTGATGTTCCCCAGGATCAGCACAGTGGGAGGCACTTGAGAGTGTGATCAGAGTCCCATCCAGAAAAATCAGGTTCAAATCCCACCCTTGCCATCTCCTTGTTGTGTGATCCCAAATAAACTGCTTTAGGTCTCTGATTTCTTTTGTTTGTTTGATTGGCTTTTTTTTTCTAGACAGGGTTTCACTGTGTAGCCCTGGCTGTCCTGGAACTAGCTCTGTAGACCAGGCTGATCTTGAACTCAGAGATATCCACCTGCCTTTGCCTACTGAGTGCAGACACCACCCACCTCCTAACTAAGACACCACCGCCTGGCTAAGGCCTCTCTCTGAGTTTAATTTCTTCACCTATGAAACAGACAGAGCAGTGGGATCTCATTCTATTCAGGACTGCTATAACAAAATACTTGAGGCTGGGTACGTCTTAGCAAACAGAAATGTACTGGCTCACCGTTCAGGAGGCTGAAATCTGAGATCAAGGTGCTATTATATGGCAAAGGACTGCTTGCTACAAGGCCAAAGAAGTGGAAGAGTACAGACAGAGGAGGCAGAGCTCGTTTTGTACAAGCATCTATCCCACCCACAGATGGAGGGAATCCTCATCACCTTCTAAGGGCCCTACCTTCCAGTAGCAGTTAGATATCACCACCAAAGGATTGCAGTGTCTCTCTCATACAGTTACGGGAGGTTTTGTGAATCTATGAAATCCACGCCTGTGGTAGTTTGAGTAAGAACGGCCCCCATAGGCTCATATATTTCAATTCTTAGTCATTAGGGAGTGGCACTACTTGAGAAGGATTAAGAGGTGTGGCCTTGATGGAGGAGGTGTGGTGTTGTTGGAAAAAGGGTCTCACTGGGGGTGGGGGGATTTTGAGGTTTCAAAAGGCCCAAGCCAGGCCCAATGTCTCTCTTCCTGCTACCTGCAGATCTGGATATAGAACTCTCAACACCATATCTATCTGTATGTTGCCATGTTCTGTGATGTACCATGCACCACGACGATAATGGGCTAAACTTCTAAAACTGTATGTGAGCCAGCCTCAATTAAATGTTTTCTTTATAAGAGCTGCTGTGGGGCTGGAGAGATGGTTCAGTGGTTAAGAGCACTGACTGCTCTTCCAGAGGTCATGAGATCAATTCCCAGCAACCACATGGTGGCTCACAACCATCTAAAATGTGATCTGATGCCCTCTTCTGGCCTTCAGGTGTACATGCAGGCAGAGCACTGTATATATAATAAATAAATCTTTGGGGGGGGGGGAGGGAGGGAGGGAGGGAGTTGCCGTGGTCACGGTCTCCTCACAGCTATAGAACACTGACTATGACAATGCCCAAGTCTGGCATGGATAATTGATGAGGAGACAGGTGCACATCTAGGTTTGCATCCCAGCTCCATCACTTACTATAAAGGATGCTGGAGGGGCCCAGACTCTGTCTCCAGCTTGGAAACATCAATGCTACATTTTTGGCTAGACTCAGAGCTCCTTATTCCTCCTACAAGACATTAAACAATAGATGTTTCTGGGGCTTGTCTCCCCCATACACCTACAGCATGGTTGCTTAGTAAAACTCACACCTGGCATGGAAGGTCTCCCTGGGGGGGGGGGGCGGGCAGTCTGCTAGACACACTAGGTCCCGAGGAGCCAGTGAATCCTGTCTTCAGCTGGAATGACATTCAAGGCCATGTCTCAGAACACCCACAATCCCTCTCTTCCCCCTTACAGTAGAGTCTTGGAAACCACTGAGGCTGTGACTACAGAGGAGACACTCACACGTGGAGAACCGTATGAACTTAAGCAGCAGAAGTGGGCTCCAGCCACACAGGGTCCAGATGACAGGGCCAGTCAGCACCAAGTTAGGCTACCAGGGCCACCCCTGTGTCGTTTGAACAACCTCTGGACTGCCAAGCCCCAACCCAAGGCTCCAGCTGGAGATGGTGTAGAAAGGCTAGTGGGTGGCAGCCCTGGGCGGGGCTTCAGGGGGACAAACAGGACCAGAGGGGAGCTGGGCTTTGGTGTGTGGAAAGATATCCTGGGCTGGAGACTCAGCGCTCTGCTGTCTTCAAGCATGAGAAGCTGCAATGATTCCATGGCCTTCAGGGCGTTCTGGTCTAACAGGACCCCTCTACAGTAGGGACTGTGAAGGGAGGTGTTTATTTTCGTTCCAGCTGCCATGGAGACCCAGGTCATGTAGACCCAGCTCTCCAGCTGCAGGCTGCATGGTGATGACGGCCTGCCATTTTGTCTCTTGAACATGCAGGGAAAGTTCCAGAAGATTCCTGTTGTCTGCATTCCTACCCCAATGCAGGGTTCCTGGGGCCCCCAGGCTCAGAGGAGGAAAGTCCATCTGATTTCAAAGGAGAGTGGAGGACAGTGCCCTCCTCGAGAGGCAGTGGTTGGAACCATTGTTCTTAACGTGCGCTGTCACAAATGATGGAACCAGCTTGGACGAAGTGGTTGAGCTTGTCAAAATGTAGAAAGGCCATTCGGCATTGGTGATAACATCAGAGGAGTGGTCTCCCTGCTTCCCAAGAGCCCTCACCTGCACCAGCCTCCCCACCTACCGGCTCTCTCTTTCCTCTGCTTGAAGGCCAAATCACCTAAGAAACCTCCTCTGCTCTTAGTGTCTTTGAGACCAGGATCTTGCTATGTAGTCTAGGCTGGCCTTGAACTTTATATGCAGCCCAGGCTGTCCTCAAATACATGGTACTTCCTCCTTTGCCCTCCTCCCTTTCCCTCTCACCTCCGTCCTTCCCTTCCTTCCCTCCCTCCCTCCCTCATGGGGTCTCCCAAGGAAATGACTGATGTCCAGAAAACTATGAGTTAAAGCCTGAGGTGCTTCTGACTTGCAATAACAAATCCTCTTCCGGGCAAGGGTTTAAATAATTAAAATGTTTTCCAGTGCAAGATCCTTTAAATTGCATTCTCAAAAACAGTAAAAAAACAATTGATCAAAACATACCAAGAATAAAAACAGGAAACTCTCAGATACAAACCTAGTCTCATTTGCAGTTTTTAAGCCCCAGCTGAGGAGCTTGTCACTTCAGGCCACCCTGCTGTGACCTCATTCCAACTTCAGCTAACCAGCAAAAAAAAAAAAAAAAAAAAAAAAAAAGAGCCTCTTCCAAGAGAGCCCACTTGTCAGCCCAAGTCTTTCCCCAAGATTCTCCAAGGCAGCTCACAGGCTGGATCTTAGCGAGCCAATGCCTCCCTCCCACACCGAAGTACTTCCTGTCACCCCTGCCCTCTGTCCTGTAGTGGTCCAGCACAGCCCTGTGCGTACCTGAAGGAACCATTTTGCTGGATTCAGTTTGCTCTTAGAAAGGAGCATCACAAAAGAAATACCTGTGGGAACTAGAGAAGGAGGGTCATGCCTGAGCTGCACAGACACCTTGTCTCAAAAAAGCAAGGGCTAAGGATGTAGCTCGGTGGTATAGTGCTTACTTGGTGCCTACAGGACCTGGGTCCAATCTTTAGCACTTGAGGGAGGGAGGGAGAGAGGGAGGGAGGAAGAAAGGAGGAAGGGAAAAAAGGAGGAAGGGAAGAAGGGGAAAAGGAGGAAAGAAGAGCCAGAAAAATGGAGGGAAGGAGGAAGGGAAGGAAGGATTGGAGCACCACCAAAGAGCATGCTCCTTACTTTGTATTGGGATTTACATTGGTCTCTGAAACAAGAGTGCATATGCACACACACACAAAATACACAATACATACACACACAAACATATACACATTCACACACATTCACACAAACACACAGACACACACACTCATACATACATACACAGACACACAGACACACAGACACACAGACACACAGACACACAGACACACTCCTCTGTGGACAATATGCCTGAGCTATGCCACATGACTCTCTCTCTCTCTCTCTCTCTCTCTCTCTCTCTCTCTCTCTCTCTCTCTCTCTGCCCTGACTCTCTCTCTCTCTGCCCTGCTGGTCCACAGTGTGTCTTAAAAACCCCAAGAAGTTCTTCAAGAAAGAACCTGCTTAGCCCAGACTTCCATAAACGTAATTAACTGTGAAGGTCTTTAAATTATTAAGACTTGTTACTATGTGGAGACACACACGTGCCCCAAAACCCAGCGGGGAATGAGTGCTTCTCAGTAGATGCTAAAGGCCCTTGTGCTTATGTCTGTGCTCCTCTGCAGAGGTCTTTCCCGGAGAGCCGGGGACCCTTGCTGGGCTTACCCGCCTGCTTATGCGGTAAGGGAAGGGACACTGGGAGGAAAACACTCATCCTGGGTAGCATGGATCTTACACAGCTGTGCAGAAGTCTCTGTTAACACGCAGAACTCATAGACCAGCATTGTTCTCCAGCTCAGACAACCAGACAGCAAGGTCGGTGCCATATTGGCATCTCCTCAGCCCTCTATGAGGTTCCTTCCCTCATAGACTCCTAATGTCCCACAGACACTGACAGGCAATGAGGACATCCTTTTCCACGTGAACCCTACTGTTGTTGACCCACAGTGTACCCGGAGCCCCATGAGGTGCAACTTCAGTGTCTAAATATTAGAAGATGGCAAAACTTCCAGGGGTGGGGCACAGCCTAGTAGGAGAGCGGGGGGGGGGGGCAGGGGGGGGGTTTACTGATGGAGTGGCCTTAAAGGGGATAAAGAGACCTCAGCCTCTTTTTCCTCCTCAAAACACACCACTGGGTGTGAAGTGGATGGCTTTTTATTTTGTCACACACTCCCACCCTGACTGTAGGCCAAACCAGGTGACTATACTGCTAACCTGCCAAAACTATGAGTCAAAATCAACCTTTCTCTATGTAAGCAGCTGGCCTCAGGTGTTTGTTATAGTGACAGACGGCTAACTGACATAGGTCCCAAGCAGAAAGTATGTCCTCTTTTCCGTGGGTAAGCGGCGGTTGGGGGAGGGGGTTGAAAACAGCTTTCCTGACTCCAAAGCAAGGAGGCCACAGAGAACCACTCCTGCTTCGCGATTCTGGGGTAGGCCACTGAGGCAAAGGCCGTGAGTTTTCTGGGATGTGTGGTAAGAGGCTGCGTGAGACGGTTAATTTCCTGTCAACCTGACAGGATGCAGACTTACCTAGGAGACACCCCTCTATACTGGCCCAGGCTCAGGCAGCTGGACAGTCTGCTGCCCTGGGTATCAAACTTAGAAAGCTCTGAATCTCTTGGATAAAGGGCCAAGAGGCTACCCACCCAGAGGCCCTTTCTCCTATCCTCAAAGCCTAGGGCTCTCTGTCTACCTCCTCTGGATGTCTCTGTGGGGACTGGTATATGCATGGTAAGTGGGTGTCCACAGCAAATCTCAACTTCCCTATGGGGATGGAATCAAAATCAGGCTAGTTTGCAGAACCCTAAACTGAATGAAAGGGGCTGCAACTGTGGCTATGGTTCTGCAGGTCTGGCCCTTCATACACTTCAGCAGTTCATAGATGGGGGTAGATGTTAGGGTGGGCCAACTCATCATAGGTGGGGGTAGATGTTAGGGTGGGCCAGCTCATCATAGGTGGGGGTAGATGTTAGGGTGGGCCAACTCATCATAGATGGGGGTAGATGTTAGGGTGGGCCAGCTCATCATAGGTGGGGGTAGATGTTAGGGTGGGCCAACTCATCATAGGTGGGGGTAGATGTTAGGGTGGGCCAGCTCATCATAGGTGGGGGTAGATGTTAGGGTGGGCCAGCTCATCATAGGTGGGGGTAGATGTTAGGGTGGGCCAGCTCAAAGCCCTGGGTCTGGCCTGGGTGGTAGCTGAGTTCTCAGGCCAGCCCCAGGCCTGTGCCACTGCCAGTACCGAAGTGCAACATCCGGCAAGGGGTGGGGGCATCTCGGCAAGGCCCTTGGGCATCAACATGGTTTCGGGCAGCAGCCCAGACCACAGACATCCACATGGCCTTTGGTGGTAACACTGGCCACAGACATCAACACAGCCTCTGGCTGTATCTAGACTACCAAGCCACTCATGGCCCTCAGTGGCTGCATAGACCTGGGCCTCATCATGGCCTCAGCTGGCTATATATACCACTCCCACCAACCCCTGAAACAGCAAAGCCAGAGGTCAGCAGTCAGCAGCACTGATAGCTTACATCCACATGGATCTCAGGCATTGTCATGGCCTGGGGCAGCAGGATGGACCACAAACACCGACATAGCCTCTGGTGGCATCACAGACCATGGTGGTCCTTCCAAGAGGCCCAACCCAGAGAGTGAGCCTTTCCTCATCTCTGTCGTCTGATGTTGCCCACAGCTGGGGTGACCCCGAGGCCAGCCAGCAAGTTGGGAGACAACAGTCTGCATCTGCATAAGCTCCCGACTGCTGCACACTGCCCCGCCGACCCTTCTAGGCAATGCCAGCTTGTGGACCTCAGCCCTGTCTCTCACCTGTCACTACCATCATGTCTCTGGTTCTGCCTCTCTCCCTAGGGCATGCACCATTCTGTTTTCTGTCTTTTCCAGTTCTCCATCACATTTTGGGTCACCATGGTGGCTTCTGTCTCTCCCACATGGCAGGGAGAGGGGAAGAGGGTTGCAAACAGAACTCTTAATCTGCAAGATGTATTTTTTTTTCCTGTTTTGGTCTCCTATTAATTTGAGAGGTATTTATTCCTGTTTTAGTCTCATATTATCAAGGTTGACATGTTGAAGGTCTAGACCCCAGTTAATGGCACCTAGGATACCTCTTGCTGTGTTATCGGGAAAGCTCATACTTGGCTAACGCTGTCCTGATAGAGACTCCCACCAGCAAATTCTATAACTTTGTTGTTGTTTTGTTTTTTGAGACAAGGTTTCTCCGTGGTTGGTCTGGACTCTCTTTGTGGACCAGGCTGGGCTCGAACTCACAGAGATCCGCCTACCTCTGCCTCTCGAGTGCTGGGATTAAAGGCATGTGCCACCACACCCAGCTCCTATACCCTTCTTGACACTTGTCCCCATTGTCATTTTGATTGTGTATGTGTGTGTTGGTATCTCATTATAGCTTTGATTTCTTTTCTCCTCTTTTTCCTTCTTTATTTTCTTATTTGTTTTCTGAAACAAGGTTTGCATGTGTGGTTCAGATTGGTCTTGAGCTCTTATTTTTTTGGGGGGGGGGGGCGGTTGTTGTTGGTTGGTTAGTTTTCCCCCAAGACAGGCTCTCACTATGTAGCTCTGGCTGTCCTGGAACTGTCAGACTGGCCTTGAACTCAGAGATCAACCTGCCTCTGCCTCCCAAGTGCTAGGATTAAAGGTGTGTGTTACCACACCCGTCTTGACCTTAAATTCTTGATCATTCTGCCTCAGGCCCCAGTGCTGGGATTGGAAGTACAGATAGGAACCACCCTGCCTGGCTCTGGTGGGTCTGGGATTGAATCAGGGTCGCGCACAAACACTGAGCTATTTCTCCAGCCCTCTTTTCACGTTTTTATTTTGAGGCAGGGTCTCACTGAGTTACCCAGTCTGGACTTGAACTCATTCTACAGCCCAGGCTGCTCTTGAATTTGGGAGTCTTCTGCTCCTGCACACCAGGTACCTAGGATGACAGGCTTGCACCAGGAGGTCCCACTTGTGGCTTTAACCCCTACTCTCCAGTGACCAGATACACATGTTTATCCATTTGAATGCTCTCTTTGGTAAAGTGGCTACTCAAGCCCTGTGCCCTCTTAATGTTGCTTTGCTCACCTTGCCTCTCTTCTTTCTCTCTTACTGGCTTGAAGGTACTCTTCCTTCATTCTGATTTTCAGTCTCCAGTCCTGTGTGCACACGGCCAATGCCTCCATCCCTCTGTGGTTTGCCTCTTCACTCTCAGTGTTGGTTCTGGTTGAACAAACATTATTAATTTTAATGTAGGCCAACTTATCATTGTTCCTTCTGTGAATTATGCTTTCTGTGTCCTAAGAGATATTTGCCTACCCAAAGGTCATGAAGATACTCTTCTGTTTCTGTTGGAGATTTTATTGTTTTGCTCTGAAAATTTATATCTGGGGTCCATGTGGAATTGGCTCTTATGTACAATATGAAGCGAGGAGAAAAATTCACATTTATATGTGGACATCTGTCTTAGTCAGCCTGAGCGGTTAGAACAAAATCCTGGGCAGCCTAAATAAGAGGAGTTTGTTGCTCAGAGTTCTGAGACTGGAAGACCCAGATCAAGACAGCGGCAGTCTTGGTTTCTGGGGCTCTGCAGAGCCCCCTCCTGTTGTGTGCTCACAACCACAAAAGCGACCCAAGCCTCTCCCCATTTATCTTAGAACAGTAGTGCTGCTGTGGGGCCTCTGCTGTGAGGACATCATCACCTCCTGAAGATTCCGTCTCTTGCTTTCACCTATGTGGCTGCTTGAGAGGTCACAAACATACAACTTAAGCTCTGAAAACAGGGGTCCCACCTGCTTGATAGGGTGATGCTGGTAACGAATGAAAGAAGTTATTGGAGATTGGGGCCAAGAACTGGCCCTTCACACTCATGGAGAGTTCTCTCACACAAATCCACCCCACATGAATAGTGGCTTCCAGGACATCCCATGAGCCTCATCTCTACTCAGAGAGGGCCTGGGGATCCCTTCCTGTAGCTGTTCTTTACAGGTGTGCTTTTACATTGACGTTTGTGCCCTTCAAATCACCATGGTTAGAGAATTGGCTGAAACCTTTTAAACCTCATGGAAGAGGGGAATAAAGATTTAAGGGGTTGAAACACAAGCCATCCAAACCCAAAGATCTACGAAACAGAGGCGCTAGACAACAAAGGGTGGCGAAGGCCGGTTTCTACCAGCAGGAGCAGGAAGGCTGATGGAGAAGGAAAGGGGGTACCGGAAGAGTCCCAGTGTGCTGGGAGAATACCGGGCACCACGTGACACCGGAGGGGGTTGGATGAAGGGCTGCTACAAATTCCCAAATGGTAGGATCAGGATGATGTGTGGGCTGAGCTACTGTGTTTGACCTGCACAGCTCCCTCTTAAGTGGGATGATGTCAGCTGCATTTCCACCTGCAGAGGAGCTATGCCTCCTCCATGGCGCTGGGAGTGAGCTCTCAGCAGACATACTCATATCACTGAGCCCAGAATGGATGTCAGCCCCTGGCTGGCTGTGCAGGAAGTTGTGGGTGGGGTTTATGGTAGCCACTGGGTCTCTGGAGGAAGGGGGCTCATCTTGTTCATTCCCTAATCAGAAGAAGATTTGGAAGCCAACACACACACACACACACACACACACACACACACACACACACACACGCTAAAATTAGCAATACAAGCAAGATGACTACATAAAGGAGAAAACTTCCCAAAAGAATATTCCAAAAATATATTATCACAAGAAAAAGAAGTGGGCAGATAAAACAGTACCTCCCCATTAGAGGGAAAGCAATAGGGCTACACTGAAGTATGTCAAAAGGAAATCACATCATAGCCTTGGACTTTGGAAATGTATTCTCTCCTGCCTATAGGGAAAGGGAGTGGGTACTGAAGCAAACCAGACTGGAAATAAGAGCATTTAGGCAACTGGACCAAAGAAGACAGAGGGGTCTGACCTGCAGAACACAGGGGGTGGGAGGAGGCGTCCGGTAAGAAGTGAAAAGACACAGGGTTCAGACGTCTGTTGGTGAGGACAGTAGATGCTTCCAGTGGGTGGATGGTGCTAAGTGCTGTGGGTGGGGGTGGGGAGACAGAAGAGAGTGCAGCTGGCTCAGGGAAAGAGGAATTTCTCCAGTAGGATGTGGCAGGCATGACTGCAGCCCGGGAGGTAAAGGATGCCAGTGAGCTCATGCAAATCCTTGTAAAAATATTTTGGTTCACCAAAATTAAATAGAGAGACAGCTCAGAAGACAGTCCTGAGTTGATAGCTCTTTACCCATCTATTAAACCTGGTAGGTACTGCAGGACAGAGCTGCAGGTACCAGTCCCTGCCCAGTCAGACCGTTGTTCTGGGGTCAGGCCTTTGGCACATGGACGTACAGAAAGCCTATTTTTTTGTGTCCCTCCCAATGCTTGATGCTTGAACACTTGATAAGACTCAGATTTGGACCAATAAGACAGTGTAAAGACACGGGCCTCCAAGCTTGATGGCCTAAATTTGATCCCTAGAACCCACACAGTGGAGAGACAGCTGAGTCCCAAAAGCTGTCCTCTGACTTCTACATATGTGCATGATTGTGCACACATGAATGCGAGCGTGCACACACACACACACACACACACACACACACACACACACACACACACACAAAGTCAGAATAATTGATTTATGCCTCCTGGGTCTTGCCACAGTCCCTGAGATACAGACTTATACCTATTTTCAAAATGGGAAAGACTCAGTTATTCCTTATTAAATCTGAGTGGCAGCATGGCTTGGCTTCACCCGGCCCTTCCCATGCCCGGCTGTCCTCACCTCTGCTCCCATACCTCAGACCAATCACCTGCCTCCACTGCCTCATTCCTCACCAGCTTCCTGCCCCTCCCTCACAGGTCATCATGCAGGCCAGTCCTCCTGCTCTCTGTCAGGTCCCTTCCCAATTTCTTCTAGCAGCTTTGTCCTGTCTCCCAGGCCTCGATGCATTCTCACAAGAGCCAAAACTTAGAGGGATTCAAAAGGAAACAAATCTGCATATTCTAGAATGTCACATAATGGAAGGGAGGCTCCCAAGGCATGAGCAAGCCTTCCCTATGTATCTGTGGTGTCTGACCTGGGAACATAGTGGCAGGCTGGTCCCTGTAGGAACTTAAAATCCAACAGCAGAGCCAGGCCTAGATACTACATGTGGCTTCACTCCTGTGGTAATTGTGACCAGGAAGGAGCCGTGGTACCACAGGGACATTCAGTAAGGGAGAGCTGGCAAGGGAGTCAAGTCAGACTGCCTGAAGGAAGTCCCAAATGAACCAGAGGAGGTTCATTTCTTTAACCAGCCAGAGAGAAGGGATGGGTGTGATCACAACTGCAAGGACAAGAGTCTCTGTGACCCTAACTGGTGGCTCATGTGTGGAACTGACAGAATCACATAGGAACAGAGCAGTGGAGGGAGCTGAGTTGGAGAAGTGAAAAGATTTTTAGTTACATATTTTTAGTTTCTTCCCTCAAAACAACCTGGGGTCAGATATACACCTTGAAATCAGGCAAGCTGCATCAGGGAACAGCTCTGGGGCTGTGTGGATGCAGGGAGGCCGGCTGGCTGCAGCAGGTTCCCAGATCACTGCAACAGCTCTGTAGCCTCAGGCAGGTCTGAGGGAGATTCAGAAGGCAAAAGGGCAGGACTCAGGGAAACTGGGCACAGGCGGTGAGGGAGAGATGCTGTGGAGATGTGTTCCCTCACTTCGGCTATATCTTCACAGCGACCAGACACAGAGGCTGCCACTCCAGGAGCAGATGACCATGAGAGCATGGGTGAGATCAGGGTAGGCACCAAGTGTGGTGGCTGCTGGGACAGCCCTTTCTCCTTGCCTTAGGGCCTTCCTTCTTATTTATTTATTTATTGGACACCTTTTTGGAGCAAAAGTCTCTTCATAAGAAGCCGGTGGTGGTGGCAGTGGTAGTACATACTTGTAATCCCAACACTCTGGGAAGCAGAGGCAGGCTGTTCTCTGTGAGTTCTCAGCCAACCTGGTCTACAAAGAGTTCCAGGGATAGCCAGGGCTACACAGAGAAACTCTGTCTCCAAAACCAAAAAAAAAAAAAAAAAAAAAAAAAAAAAGTCTGCTCTCGGCTTGTGATTTTCTGAAAAATGTGGGTTTTTTTTTGTTGTTGTTGTTGTTTTGTTTTTATTGTTTTTCTCCTTGAAGGATATTTTCCCAGACATATGAGACTCCAGGTTGACATTCATTTCTTCTCATCACCCTCAGGTCTCTCTTTGCGGCTGTGGAAATGTCCGCCAATCTACTCCTCATTGCCTGACTGAGATTACTAACCCAGCCCTGGCTTTTTTCTTTTTTCTTTTTTCGCCCCTGGGGAGCAAACTCAGACCCTGGTGCTTGGAAGGCCGGCACTTCACCCATCAAATCCTCCTCCAGTCATCCACTTGTATCTTTTATGTGGAGACACATTTCACTCCGCGCTGATTCACATCTGGGAGTAGAATTTCTGGGCCGCAGGTGGGTCAGATGCATGAGTAGCTTCATAAAATCCTCCTTGGCTGACTGTTGCCTGCTCTGCATCCGGCAATCCTGCCTCAAGTCTCTCAGACAGTCAAAATGCATATTACTGCAAACAAGGGGTTAAAGAGTTGAAGGGTAAAGGGTCGGTTTGGTCCCTTTCCTTGGCTTCTTCCTACTCCTTGAGAAGTTCGAGCTGGAAGAGCAAAAACCCAGGGTCCCCACACCCCACCCCACCCCACCACAAGGTCTGAGCTGACCTTCAGCTCAGAGTCCATGGTTGAGGTAGAGAGGCCGAGGGAGGAGGATGGGTCTGGGAAGAGGGCTGAGTATGTAAAATGCCCTATGAGCATATACAGGGGGAGGAGGTCCCCCTCAGTCACAGTCACAGGGGAAAGGAATAGGGGAAAATGGGAGGGAGGGAGGGATGGGATAACAATTTAGATGTAATATGAATAAATTAATAAAAAATATTTTTTAAAAATGCTTGTCCTGGTAAAGCCTGATGATCTGAGTTCAGTCTCTCCCAAACCCACCTACCAGTGTGACCATGCACATCCTCAGAGCCCGCATAAGGACATGGTGACCTGCGTCTGTAACCCTGGCACTCCTAAAGTGAGATGGGAGATAGAGTCAGAAGAGCCAGCTGGATGCTCTCGGGCCAGCTAGGCTGGAGAGGGTGGTCCAGCCTGGCCAGGAGGATGAATGGACTTTCCACAGTTAGCGTCTGAGCTCCCCCATGTGCTGTGGCATAGGGCGTGCGCTCTCTCTCTCTCTCTCTCTCTCTCTCTCTCTCTCTCTCTCTCTCTCTCTCTCACACACACACACACACACACACACACACACACACACACACACGTGCACGCACAACTATTTTTTTTAATTCTTATGAAATAAAGTAGAGGGCTGAGGAAACGTTGAACCAGATATGAGAAGTTACACATACACACAAATGAAAGAATTTTTGTTTTGTTTGTCTGTTTGTTTTTGTTTGTTTGTTTGTTTGTTTGTCTTTTAAGACTAGGTTTCTCTGTGTAGCCTTGGCTGTCCTGGACTCACTCTGTGGACCAGGCTGGCCTTGAACTCACAGAGATCTGCCTGCCTCTGCCTCCCTGAGTGCTGGGACTACAGGCCTGTGCCTGTGCTTGGCTCCAAGAAGTTTTGAATTGTCTGAATGAGTTGGTATCTGGTGGGGGAAATTTTACTTTAATTGCTGCTTGGAGCTGAGAGAGAAGATGGACAGGCCACTCTGAGTGGCGACAACACGGGTCCGCTCACACTTACACACCAGCTGCTTTTGCCTGACTCACCTCATTAACACTGAGCCTGTCCTGATTGCTCAGGCCTCAGCCCCTACTCTATGCATCCTCCTTGCATGCTCTTCTCCTGACCTCTGACCTCTGGCCTCTGTTCCCAGCCTGAATTTAGGACAACAGCCAAGATTCAGTAAAGCAGGTGGACTGAGAAGAGAGGGACCGGATGTTAAAGCCCCAGGGAGGGGTTTAGTAGGAAGACAGTGGGTTCTCGGACTCCTGAACCTTGGGCCTGCCTTGTTCATGTCCTGCCTTACCTGGGGACCCTGCTCACTACAACATCCCTCTCTGGCTCCTGTAGGAGCCCGTAGGCCATGCTCTGAGAGCTGCACCTTTTTGGCCCTGGCCACACCTACTGAGTGTTAATTGCACGTGGTGACACATGTATTCTCATCAGCAATGCCCACCAGTCCTGAAGGAGGGAAAAGAGCCCTGAGGGCGTGGCTCCTGGCCGCAGACTGCTGTGTGCTCAGGACAGCTGGGAAAGAGTGCAGGGATGGGTAATTAAACACGTCAGTCACCACAAACATGTTCACAAAGGCTGGGTGGAATCAGTGGGGAGCGATCCATTAGCATCTTGTCCCTGATGCTCTTGTTCCTGAGAGAGTGAACCCCACCTCTCCACATGAGGGGCCGGGGAGGAACCAGTCAGCAGTTGTATGCTGACATTTCTATGGCTGCTTACAGTCTTCTCTCATGCCTTTCTCATCTAAAGTACCCCTAAACATCTCACCCTACAGGCATCCCCTCCCCCCAGGAAGCTGCTGATTCTACAGAGGTCCCCTCCTGGTCTCCGCGTCCATTCCTAGGCCGTCCCCACTAAAGGCTTGGTCACCAGAGGAGCAGGCCAGGTCCTAGGTCAAAGGAGGACGTCCATCTTCTGAGTGGGAGACCACGGAGCTTCCGGATAGCAAACAACAGAGTCCACTCTGGCTCCTTCTTCGTGGTGGGGAGGGGATGTTGGAAATCTGAAGATGCTCGGACAACCCCCAAGAAGAGCAAAACAGCCTCAGCTGGCCCCAGGCTCAGGTGCTCCTAGCAGCTTTAGGAATCCAGGCAGCTGCAATCAACGATGTCCTCAGGACACAGAACGGAGGGAGGGAAGCTCAGCCACCAATAGGAGCCTTTGTATCATCAACCAAGGCCAGGACTCGGGTTTCCTGGAGAAAGAGCCTGAGTGGTCTGCCAGAGCCCAATGCACCGTTGTCCAGGTGGAACAGGACTCCATGGTCCTCATCTTCACCAACAAGCTGTGTGTGGATGCCACTGTAATTCTCCACCTTACAACTGAGGGACCAGAACTGTGAGGAGACTGAGCCACTTGCACGTGGTCACATAGGTGGTAGGCAGAAGCCAAGAAAAGAAAACAAGCATGCTGGCCTCTGGCCCTTTCCCTGAGCCAGACTGCCCAGGAGAATCACTAATGAACACATCCGCTCAGCAGGAGTGAGGGAATCAACTAGCAAATGAGTCAGTTCAAGTGCGAGGCTGGATTCTCCTGAGATAGTCCCGAGGCAGGTGTGGGAGGCACTTGGTCCTTCCTCCTTCCTGAAGGATGGGTGATATTTCCTGGGGTGCAGAAAGGTTGACATGTCTGTCACAGCTGAGGTAATTACTTCTCTAGCACTGGCCTTTTTTTTTTTTTTTTTTTTTTTTTTTGGCATAATTGCAGGTTGAGCAGTCACCACATTCTTTTTTTGTCATCTGCATCGAGAGCCAACGGGAACCATAGAAAAGACGTGGCGGGATGTTTGGGTTGTTCTAGGTAGTGAGGGGACGTCTGTGGCACTAGGAAATGTACCATGAAGGACAGTGCCAATCAGCTTCATGACAGGGGGCATCTCCTCTGGTGAGCCCTGTTCCCTACCCAGGCCTACCCAGATTTCTCCCCAGTCAGCCATGTCTCACAAAGTAACAAGTTAAGAACTGCCTGGATCCTGGGTGTGGCGGCACACACCTTTAATCTCAGCACTCAGGAGGCAGAGGCAGGCAGAGCTCTGTGAGTTCTAGGCCAGCCTGGTCTACAAAGAGTCCAGGACAGTCAGGACTATTATACAGAGAAACCCTGTCTCAAACAAAACAAAACAAAACAAAACAAAACAAAACAAAAGCAAAACAAAAAATTGCCTGGATCCAAGTGTGGCACGAAGGCAGGTCCACTCATTTTGTGGGTGAGCTCCCTGAAGGCTGAGTCTATTCCTATCTGGCATACGGGGCTCATGTGTGGGTAAGAGGACAGACCTGTGGCAGGAAATGGGCCCTGGGAGAGGGGCTGCCTGCTCCTTTGGGGCTTTGGTTGGTGATGCGTGCAGGAGTCTGGAAGCAGGCATTCCCCTAGGAGCCCTTCCTGCAGCATCCACGCTGGTGGTCTCTATATAACCGTGGCCTTCAGATAGTGTGGTCCGGGGAGATGGCTCAGTTGATAAAGTGATTGTCTTGATGTCATGAGGACCCAAGTTCAATGCTGTCTTAGTCACTGTTCTGTTGCTGTGAGTAGACACCATGGCCAAGACAACTCTTATTAAAAAAAAAAAAAAAAAGCATTGAATTGGGGCCTTGAGGGCCTTGCTTACAGTATCAGAGGGTTGGTTCATGACCATCATGGTGGGAAGCAGATAGGCTCCTGCACATGCTGGAGCAGTAGCTGAGAGCGTTACATCACAGGTGGTTCTCAACCTGTGGGTCACAAGCCCCACGGGGTCGCTTATCAGACATCCTGCCTATCAGATAGTTACATTACAATTCATAACAGTAGCAAAATCATAGTTATAGAGTAGCAGCGAAAATAATTTTATGGCTAGGGGGTCAGCACAACAGGAGGAACTGTTTACAGGGTCACACACAGCATTAGGGAAGATGAGAGCCACTGACCCACACTCTGATCCACTAGCAGCAGGTAGTGAGGGAGAGGTGGGGGCGGGCATGGGGGGGGAGACTGGGTGGGGCATTGAGAGAGGTGGGGGTGGGAGACTGGGTGGGGCATGGAGAGAGGTGGGGGGAGACTGGGTGGGGCATGGAGAGAGGTGGGGGGAGACTGGGTGGGGCATGGAGAGAGGTGGGGGTGGGAGACTGGGTGGGGCATGGAGAGAGGTGGGGGGAGACTGGGTGGGGCATTGAGAGAGGTGGGGGTGGGAGACTGGATGGGGCATGGAGAGAGGTGGGGGGAGACTGGGTGGGGCATGGAGAGAGGTGGGGGTGGGAGACTGGGTGGGGCATGGAGAGAGGTGGGGGGAGACTGGGTAGGGCAGGGAGAGAGGTGGGGGGAGACTGGGTGGGGCATGGAGAGAGGTGGGGGTGGGAGACTGGGTGGGGCATGGAGAGAGGTGGGGGGAGACTGGGTAGGGCAGGGAGAGAGGTGGGGGGAGACTGGGTAGGGCAGGGAGAGAGGTGGGGGGAGACTGGGTGGGGCATGGAGAGAGGTGGGGGAGACTGGGTGGGGCATGGAGAGAGGTGGGGGGGAAACTGGGTGGGGCATGGAGAAAGGTGGGGGGAAACTGGGTGGGGCATGGAGAAAGGTGGGGGTGGGAGACTGGGTGGGGCATGGAGAGAGGTGGGGGTGGGAGACTGGGTGGGGCATGGAGAGAGGTGGGGGGGAAACTGGGTGGGGCATGGAGAAAGGTGGGGGTGGGAGACTGGGTGGGGCATGGAGAGAGGTGGGGGGAGACTGGGTGGGGCATGGAGAAAGGTGGGGGTGGGAGACTGGGTGGGGCATGGAGAGAGGTGGGGGGGAAACTGGGTGGGGCATGGAGAAAGGTGGGGGTGGGAGACTGGGTGGGGCATGGAGAGAGGTGGGGGGGAAACTGGGTGGGGCATGGAGAAAGGTGGGGGTGGGAGACTGGGTGGGGCATGGAGAGAGGTGGGAGGGCGGAGACCGGGTGAGGCAGGGAGAGAGGTGGGGGGGAGATTGGATGGGGCATGGGTTTTCCGAAACTTCAAAGCCCACCCTCATTGACACAGCTCCTCCAACAAGGCCACGCCTCCGAATCCTTCCCAGATAGTTCATCAATAGGGAACAAACATTCAAATATATAATCCTATCCAGGCCATTGGGGTTAAACCACCATAAATCCAGCCGGGTGGTGGCAGCACATGCCTTTAATGCCAGCACTCGGGAGACAGAGGCAGGTGGATTGCTGTGAGTTCAAGGCCAGCCTGGTCTACAAAATGAATCCAGGACAGCCAAGGCTATACAGAGAAACCCTATCTCAAAAAAACAAAAACAAAACAACAACAAAAACCTACCACAAATCCCAAGAACCTACATTAAAAAGCTGGGCCTGGTGGCACGCACTTGTAATCCTAGTGAGGATGTAGAGACAGAAAGGGCTGTGGGGTTTGAGTTCCAGCTCAATACAAGTTCTGCCTATAAATAAATAAATAAAAAATAAATAAATAAATAAATAAGTAGAGAAGGGTGACGAGGACAGGCACAGTGGGGCACGCCTTTAATGCCAACACTCAGGATCGAGAGGCAGTTGGATCTCTGTGAGCTCAAGGCCAGTCTGGTCTATATAGTGAGTTCCAGGCCAGCCAAGGCTACACAGAAACACCCTGTCTCAAATAAACAAAATCAAAAACCAGAAAAAGGAAGACAGGACAGGCAAGATGGCTCAGAGAGTAAAAGTGATTGCCAGGCAAGTATGACACCCTGAATTGGATTCCAGAGACCCACAATGGAAGAAGAGAACTGACTCCTAAAAGTTGTTTTCTGACCTTCACACACATACCTGGAACACACATGTGCCTGTACACTCTCTCTCTCTCTCTCTCTCTCTCTCTCTCTCTCTCTCTCTCTCTCTCTCTCTCTCTCTCATGGTGCCTGAGGATAACACCTGAAGTCGACCTCTGCCCTCAGTATGTGTATACACACACACACACACACACACACACACACACGCGCGCGCGCGCGCGCGCACCCATGCACATACACATATATGAATACACGCTCACACAAAGAAAGAAGGACCAAGGCTGTAGAGTCCTTTGCGGCAGAACCCACCAGGCGCTCTCACTCCCTGTGCGGGAGCTAAGACTGTGAAAGTCTCAGATGAGGGTCAAGGGGGACGCTGAAACATTGTCCATGAGTAGGATGTATTAAGAGCCATTGCACCATGGACGGACTGGCATGTTGACAACAGCATGTTAGGACTGTGAGGACAGTTCAGGACACAGGCAGCATGGTGGGGGGCTCTGCAGAGAGCAGTCAGAGCCTGCAAGGCAGAAGCAGGAGTCTCATGCCTTTCTAAGCACAGGGGTGGCTTTACCATACAAACCTGCAGCCAGGCTCTCTGAATCCTAGGCAGGAGTCTCAGAAGGGGTGGGGAACAGGGTGCGTGACCACCGATACTCCCTTGGATGTAAACTCAAGTGCCCTGGCACCTGGGAATGTGTGAGTTAAGGCCTCACAGAGTGTCTCTGTGTGAGGGGAGGGTTGCTGCAGGCACTGTAGCTGAGGAGCCACTGGATGCTAACACTATGTTCTTACACACTAGAATTTGTTGGCATTTGGTACCACAGATGAGGTATTTTAAACCCAGAGACCTCAAGGATGGCTACTAAGTTCATTGTCACGGTCACCTAGTCTTATAATGGCCTAGGCCTTCACCAGTAGGTTCCCCTCATCCTAGACGGGCTCTCTGTGGCTTTGGCCTAATGCCATTCTTACCTCCTCAGACTGCCTCTGCCCTTCCAGCTGCAAATGGCTGCTGTTGTTGCCCCAGGAGTGAGGGCAGGAAACAATGTATTTAAGGGTGTGATCATAGAGGGATGGTGTTCCTCTGGTCTTGGAGGTTAGCCTTGGTTTCTACTCAGGACCACAGCCTTGGTGTTCTCCTCACATTCCTAGCATCTCTCCTTGTAGCCTGGCTGCAGCCCTTTGTGTTCCTCTGGCCTCCCCACTAGCAGCATAACATCAGCCACATCACCTCGTATGGTCCCATCACCTTGTGTGATCTTTGTCCACTGAATATGTCTATCTGGCCCTTGGCTGGACTAATGCTGTGATCTATTCATCCTTGGAGGTTCAGGAACCCACACAATGAGTGAGGCCTTGCTGCTCCTGCACTTTTCCTGCCCCAGAAGGCAGAGGAGTTAAGTATCAGGAGCCCTTGGCCACAGGCTGAGGTCTTGGTCACAGGCCTCTTCATTTGCATTTCTGGGTGCTTCTCCCTGTTCACTCCTTCCCAGCCTTTGTTACACTGCAGCTGTCACTGAGCTCCTGTGCTCTCTTGGTCTGTGCAGATCACAAGACAGCTGCTCCCTAGTGGACAAAGAAATTTCCAAAGAGCCAGTAAGACCATAACAGGAAACAGGCAACAGGGACCATAGTCCTGCCGGCACGTTGGATGTACATATAGGAGGGATTCTCAGCCCCTCCAAGACTTCTGTCCCCCCAAACAGACAGAGCTTCTGGTGAGGACACAAGTTCAGAGCTCTGCAGGGTCTTGCGTCACGTGGTATAGTGTGAGAGACCAAGTTGCAAGAGATTGTCCACACCAGGAATTTGTATTACAGAAGGTGGAAGGTGAAAGATGACTTAAAATTCCAAGAGATTATTATTCTAGTTTTATTCTGTTGCTGTGAAAAACAAAACAGGGCCCAGCATGGTGGTGCACGCCTTTAATCCCAGCACTCAGAAGGCAGAGGCAGATGGATGTTTGTGAGTTCGAGGCCAGCCTGGTCTACAAGGCAAGTCTAGGACACCAAGGCAAAACAGAGAAACCCTGTCTTGAAAAACAAACAAACAAAAAAGAAAGAAAGAAAAAAAAAACACACTGACTGAAAACATCTTAGGGAAGAAGGGGTCTAGTTGGCTTATACTTCCAGGCTGCAACCCATCATTAAGGGAAATCAGAGCAGGAGCTCTAGGCAGGAACCTGGAGGCAGGAACCACAGAGTAACACTGCTTACTAGCTTACTCCCTTGCTTGCTTGCTCACACTCTGGCTCTCTCTCACAGCTAACTTTTTTATACAGCCCAGGACACCTTCCTGGGAAACAGTACTGTCCACAGCAGAGTAGGCCCTCCTACATTAATCAAGACAATTTCCCACAGACACATCCACAGGCCAACCTAACTCAGACAACTACTGAGTGGACACTCCTTTTTCAGGTGATTCTAGGTTATCAATCAACAGTCAGCACTAACCTGGACAATCAACCTACTGTGGTTAGATTTCCAGCATGTGAAACAGATAAGAAGGTTGACCCCTAGCTGGATATGGTGGCACACATCTTTAATCCCAGCACTCAGGAGGCAGAGGCAGGAGGATCTCTGAGTTTGAGGCCAGCCTGGTCTACACAGTGAGTTCTAGGACAGCCAGAGCTACATAGTGAGACCTTGTTTCAGATGGGGGCTCAGGGCAGAGAATGCAGACTCTACCTCTGAAAGCAGAGCTCCTGCTGTCATATCCTGGTTTTGTCCTGTCCCCACAGCTGCTATGACTGACATCATCACACATGTCCTCTGACACATGTGATCTGGTGACCTCATCTTCTGAAAGCCATGCAACAGGGTGTGTTGTCCCGGACACAGCCCTGTCCAGTCTGCACAGTTAACCAGCAGATCTCACCTTGTCATAGTGTAGGATGCCTCCTATCCTCCTAGCTCTAACCTAGTCATTCTGATCCACATTTTCTTCGGGTTCCCCCCAGATTGCTCTATCCATCTTCCCTGGCCCACCTGCCCTGGGGCTCCAGCTGGAGCAGAATCAATGGGGGGATCCTGTTGACTCTACAGATGGACAGCAAGAACACTTTTGGAAATACTGACTCTTCCGGCTTGAGAGTACATCTGCATTTTCTTAGGTCATCTGCTATGTGTGGGTTGTTAGATTTATACCTAAGCGTTTCATGTTTGAAGAAGCTATTAGCGTTTTATCCCTATTTAATTAGCTTTTGTGAGTATATAAAAAAGAAGGATTTTAGCCTGCTTTAGTGGCACACATCTTTAGTCCTAACACTTGGGAGGTAAAGGCATCTGATCTCTGTGAGTTCCAAGACAGCCTGGTCTACATAGTGCGTTCCAGGACAGCCACAGCTACATAATAAGACTCTGCCTGAGAGAGAGAGAGAGAGAGAGAGAGAGAGAGAGAGACAGACAGACAGACAGACAGACAGACAGACAGACAGACACAGAGACGGAAAGAGAGAGAGACAGAGAGGGAGGCTTTTTGTTTTGATGCTCCTGGAATGCATCAAATATACTATATAGCAAAGGATGACGTTAAGGTTCCCATCCTCCTGTCTGCCTCAATCTCTCTTATTCTGGAACTAAAGACTTTCACCATTGTATCCAGTAAAGTTTTTAAGTTAATTACTGATTCATAAAAAAATTTGCAAAGTGCTACTGAAATGTATCCATCATAGTTTCCCTTAATTGTTACATGTAAAGACAGAATAATACCAGAACTAGAAAACTAACACTGGTATACTCCTCCATGGCTTCTGCGTCAACTCCTGCCTCCAGGTTCCTGCCCTACATGAGTTCCTGCCCTCACTGCTTTTGAAGATGAACTGTTATATGAAGTGTGAGCGAAACAAACCCTTTCCTCCCCAAGTTGCTTTTGGTCATGGTGTTTCATCACAGCAATAGTGACTCTAAGACAGTGTTGAACAAGAACAATGAGAAAAAACCTTCTTGCTTGTGTTTTGTTGTTGTTTTGGTTTTTTGTTTTGTTTTGTTTTGGGGTGGGGTATGCATATGGCATGTGTGTACAGGTATCTAAAGAGGCCAGAAAAGGGAACTGCCCTCCCTGGAGACAGTCACAGGTGATTGTAAACTGCCTGATGAATGTGCTGGGACCAACACTGAAGTCCTCTGAAAGTCAGAGCAGTTAGGACTCTGAACCATGGCCAGCTATCCAGGCCTAGCATCCCTTTGTCTCTTGGATGGAAACACTAACCATTAAGTATCATGGTAAAGTGTGGCTTGTTTGTTTGTGTTTTAGCTGTTCTTGCCTTTTACCAGATTTTGGAAGTTTGGTTCAAGTCTATATTACTCAGAGTATTTCTCATGACTGACTATTGAATTGTATCAAATGTTGATTCTGCAACTATTGAGGTCATCATTTGATTCTCTTCTTTGGTCTGTCGAAATGATAAATTCCATCCATTTTCAGAATGATGGGGGGGGGGAACCAAATATAATCATGTCCTAGCCTTTTTCAGGTGTCAAATCATCTAATAATTTCCCATAGTGCCCAGGGTAAAATAAAAAGTTTTAATACAATGGATCAATTAGGGATTCATTTACTGTGAGAAGCAGAAAGCTTAATTAATTGCATAAATGCTGAAGACATTTAACAGCAACAGTAGATGACATCTGCAGAGCCACAGCTGGCTCAGTAGCCAACAGCATCAGGTCTCGAGGTTGGCATTTCTGTCTTGCCCGCAGGCTTGTAAGATGCTTTGACAGCTCAAGAAACATTTATCGGGGGAAGGACATGATAATGTTAAAACCCAGCAGAGCAACTAGGAGCAGGATTCTTCCATGATGCTCCATTTTGGTTGAACAGGAAAATTCTTCCCCAGAATCCATTTTTTTCCTAGCAACTCATTGCTTAGGCCAACTCAAGGACTCATCTGTAAGCCAATCTCAGGGTCAAGTCAGCTTCAGACCAACTTGGTTTCCCCCTTGTACTTGGAGATGTTGCTGCTAGGTGTTAGAGAGAAAGGCACTTGGCTGCTGTGATGGCTCCTGCCCTCCACTCTGTCTCCCAGGGTTAGCTCCTCCCTCTCATCCCCAGGCTTAGATGAATAAGTGTCTCTTCCTTACCTGGAGTGCTCTCTCTACACCCATCATCATAGAAACCTGCCCTTCAGACAGACTGAGTGGTCCCACGATGGCATAAAGTCTTCCAGAGTGAACGTCTGCCACTCACTCATGTTAGGGGACCATGACATCCAGTGACTTCAGTGCTCCTCTTGAATGTCACTTTGAGCCTTGGTCATCCATCCTCTCTCCCTTCCGACTAGACCCAACCTTGCCAGGTGAAAGTGCTGGGACCCACACTGAGGTCCTCTGAAAGTCAGAGCAGAGAGGACTCTACACCACGGCCACCTCCCCCTCTGGCTTGGGGGGAACACTAAGCATTAAGTATCATGGTAAGCGTGGGTTGCTTGTTTGCCTACTGGTCCTTCTAGGGGCCACTCTGTCCTTCATGAAGAGCCCTTCTACCTTCACAGCTAGACCAGCTGTCCTCCTCCTTCAAGCCCACCCACCCTACACTCCCACACGTGGCAGTTATTTCAGCATGCACCATCACCACTAGTGGGTTCATGAGAGTCACGACTGAATGCCATTCTTCTCTGTAGCTCCCCACCCTTGCTGGAGACATGGGCCTCAGTGGCAGAAAGAGCAGAATCTAGTGCAAATGAAAATAGTAGCCATGAGCCGACTACTTGTGAGGGTCTTGGTGGGGTCCAAAGATATTAAAGCCCGGTGTGGTGGTGCATACCTTTAATCCCAGCACTCAGGAGGCAGTGGCTTGAACTTTGGTATTTCATCACATAAGGAGGCAGGGAGGGAGGCAGAAGGCAACTGATAGGGCGTGTATGATAGATGAGGACCAGGGCAGGCAGATCTCTGAGTATTCAAGGATAGCCTGGTCTACAGAGCGAGTTCCAGGACAGCCAAGGCTGCACAGAGAAACCCTGTCTCAAAAAAATCAAAACTAAACCAAACCCAACCCAACCCAATCCAACCAAAACCTTTCCCTTAATCATCATAGAGTGGTGTCCTCAGTTCATACAGAGACAAGCTAGTCAGAAAGCTGAACAGTTCAGACCCCAAGCAGAAGCCTCTGCTGAGTCAGTTAGAGATGACCTTACACTGGTCACCAGGCAGAGTTGACCAAGAGGGAGAATGCATTTGAACAAATATTGATTAGGACCAGAGTCCATGTTGGGCACAGAGACAGGATGGGCTGTCTCGATTCCCACAGTGTCACGATTGTTTGTGTGTCAACCCGGCAAGCAGTGATCTTATACAGATCCATCTTCATAGAAATACCTAAGAGACATACCTCTGGGCCTGACTAGAAAGATGCTGCCAGAGGTTTAACTGAGGGAAGACCCTAAATATGGACAGAACTTATGGGCTGGGCTAAAGATGGATGAAAAAAAAAACACTGTAGGAGGCATCCTGCAAGACACAAGAGGAGAAAGTGAACTGGGAGTCAGTATTCACCTGTCTGCTCCTGGACTACAGACAGGCAAAGAGAAGCCTAGCTGGGTGGGGACCAGGAAGTGGGCCTCAGGCCTGATGACTGCCCTCATGGTCTTTTCATGGGACTGCTCTGGTGTCAGAGGCTCCCTCCTTCCAGTGGACCAGCAACTCTTGCTGTAACCCCTCCTAGCTGCCTTGGTTACCATCCTAGCTGCCTTGGTTACCATCCCAAGCTATCGGCCACCATCCAGCTCCCTTTCCTCTCCTAAAGGCAACTAACTCTAAGGCTGGAATAAATGACGATGAGACAGAATTGTTCAAACTCCTCCAGACTCTGAAATGACTGTAATGTGTTTATGGTTTATGTTAAGCTGATGGGCTGAAGCAGTCACAGAATTTCTGTGCATTTTTCAAATTCCCCTGAGCTCCATACTCTATCCCAGGACCAAATATTGGGGACCTCAGTACTGGCACCCACTTTCCTGGGACAACTAACCCAGCTTGTTTCTGTATAAACTGAAGACATGACCACTCTATGATGATTAAGGGGAAGGTTTTGGTTGGGTTGGGTTGGGTTTGGGTTGGGTTTTTTGAGACAGGGTTTCTCTGTGTAGCCTTGGCTGTCCTGGAACTCACTCTGTAGACTAGGCTGGCCTTGAATACTCAGAGATCTGCCTGCCTCTGCTCCTGAGTGCTGGGATTAAGGGTGTGCACCACCACCACCACCTGGCAAGGGGAAGGTTTTTATTGTAGATAACTGAGAGTAAGAGAGAGCAGCCAGAGGTATCTGGAAAGGTCCAGAGCAGAGAGAGGTAGTAGTAGACTAAACATGGCCAGCAGACTGGACCTGGCCATGAGAGAGAGAAGCTGGAGCAGAGAGGGAGAGTGGGGAGGGCAGGAGGGGACACACACACATACAGGGAGGGAGGGGGAGCAGAGGGGGAGGAGAGAGACCAAGAGAGGAAAGTTCCCTCGGAGCTGGAGGGAACTTGGGGGAGGTGAGAAGAGCTGGGAAGGATGCAGCACAACTCTGAAAGGTGCTTGTGATACTGAAAGCCTGGAGGCTAGCATGCACTTTGGGATCTCTTGGGGTAATGGAATTTCCTTGGACCTGACAGTCTCCGCATAAGCTTTTTTTTTTTTTTTTTACTGCTTTGACTGAGTGCTGTATTTCCACACTTGCTCTTGCTAGAACCTGGGCACCCCGACTTTGGGATAAAATGAAATGGAAGCCTTTTGTTAAGCCCGTGATCTGCACATGCACAGAGGTTCCCAATACTCAGGCCTCTACTTCAACACTCTTGGGACTTCAGGTCCCTCCATGCCTCCTGCTATGGGCCTCCTGCTATGAGTGGTCGATAGGACTTCCCCAGAGATGTCAGCTGCCAGGTGAGAGACACACAGAGGATGTGCTGGACAGTGAGTGGGCTTCAGGTGATGACAGGGGTCGGGGTGGGGGTGTCACTGATGTACATGGAGGCTAGCTGGGTGGAAAGCATCACCACCTCCAGGCCAAGGGCTGTCTTCCCAGAGCCTGGTGAGAGCTGAAGGCTGGAGAAGGGGCCTCTAGGGAGGCAACAGTAGAGCTAAGGAGGATTACTGTCATTGTGGGTGCTAGGGAATCCACAACGGGCTGGAGTCTCCCCCATCAATCACTAATTAAGACAATATATACATTGTCTTGCATACAGCCCAGGAATTTTCTCAGTTGAGGTTTGCTCTTCTCTAGTGACTCCAATGACTAGCCAGCACACCCTGCTGTCCACTCACTCTGGTAACTCATATCCTTGCGTTAGCCACAGAATGAGACAAATGTAAATGCAGTCCCCCAGGCCAATAGTCTTGGTCTTGGATTCCTGCTTTTCCCTCTGCTGCTTTTGGGGACTCCATAAAATCATTGGCCCACGGCCTTCTGAGCTCCCATGCTCTCACTCAGGTGTGTACACTCCAACTGCTGCAAATCCTGTGGTTGGCACAGCCTTCAGCCTCATGCAGGATGCTTCACAGACTCCTCAGGGGTCACAGAGTCACAAGAGGACAGTCATTCCCCATGCTCCTGCCATCCTGCTGCAGAGCCATCCTTAAGCATGTCCTCATCTGCCCCTGCTGTTAATCAGTGCCAAACCTTAGCCACAGTAGAAACTGGATTTGGCAAATGAGGCTGCCGCCATCGGGCTTGAGTGCCAGAACCTCACTTAGTCCTGGTATGCTGAGCCCTGGGCTTCCAGTGCCATCCAAACCCACATAGGAACATAGACAATGGGAAATGGTCCCTTCATAGGACATGTGCCCGATGTGCCCTAGGTCCCCCCGATCTCTTCCAAGCAATAACAATCAGCCATGTTTAACTCCAATTAACACTCTACCAGTGCACCCATTTAACAGCACCACCCCTCCCCCTTCCCAGTGAGACCCAACTCTGCATGGTGCTCATCATCAGCTCAGCAGCAGCAGCCTCTCTGTGACCATAGGGCTGACCAAGCACCACAATCACTGACACTGATTTATTTTGGCACTGCAAGCTCTCACAGACATGATCTTATTAATCTTCCACTAGGTTCCAGGAAGTTAAGAAGCAGGTCAAGGTCACACAGATCATAAATGGCAGAGCCCAGCATTTGGCTTGACCAACACCACACAGGCCGTGAAAGGCTCATTGCACTGTGGAGAGTCCACCCCACAGACACACTCCAGGCACAGCAGCTGTTCCAGGCAAGGGCAACATCTGAACTGATTGGAGGTACCCTGCATTACTGCCTTGTCTATTCTTGTCCATCGCTTAGGAAGAGCTGGGAGAGCAAGGTCAGGGTCACTGGCTCTGGTCTTGTGTGTTACAGAAAAGTCCAGGGGTTTGCTCACTGTAGGAAAATGTAACTGGAATTACTCCCATCCGCCCCCCCCCTCCATGGCAAGAAGTGGCCTTTATGGTCCTGGATAAGGTAGGCTATGTTGGAATTCAGGCAAGAGGAAGTAAGATACAGATCTACAGAGAGTAAGGAATGTATACAGTGGCTTGTATCACTATGGTCATTATTCACTAAAACCATGCTTGTCATCATCACTCTCATCGCTGTCACCAGCATCACCATCACTGTCAACAACAGCCACTGTTACAATTATATCCATCACTATCGCCAACATATCCCATCTTCACTGCTACCACCGTCACTATCATCATCACCATTACTACCAGCATTACCACTATCATCACCACTATTTCTATCACCATCATCAACCTCAGTATCACCACCATCGTTACTATCACCATCATCACCACTACCACCACCTCTGTCAAAAACAGTCACCGTTACAATTATATCCATCACTATCACCAACATCACCACCATTACTATCACCATCATCACCCTCAGTACCACCCCCACCATCACCACCACCACCACCACCATCATTGTCATCATCACCATCACCACCATCACTATCTCCATCACACCATTCACTGTCACACCATCTTCACTATTGCCATCACCACCATTGGAAGGCCCTCCAAGAGAGAGTGAATGTGCTTCTTGAGTGCCCTCTGTCTGCCAGCTCTAGACAAGTCCTGCCTGGAGGATACCCTAGACCAGTGGTTCTCAATCTGTGGTTAGCAACCCCTTTGGGATCAAGCGATCCTCTTCACAGGGGTTACTTATCAGATATCTGCACATAAGATATTTACATTATGATTCATAACGGTAGCAAAATTTCAGTTATGAAGTAGCAACAGGAATAATTTTATGGTTGAAGAATCACTACAACATGAGAAACTGTCACAACATTAGGAAGTTTGAGAACTGCTGCTCTAGGCCATCTGCAATTGTCATGTCTCATCCACCATGTTGTAAGCATCTCTCTCTAGTAGCCATCCTTCGATGGCTTGCCCAAAGCCACTGGGATAGGCTTGGCTCATCACACAGACACCTCAGTAGTAATGCCACCAGCTCTGTACTGGAGACTCACACCAGCCCCGGGCCCCCACCAAACAACAAGGATCATCCTGCTGGGATCCATAGGACCATCCCAGGCTGAGCCAATGCCCAAGTCCTGGGATATTATGAATTCTATGGCCATTGTCCCTTTCTATCCAGACTGACATTTTCACCTTTGTTTTCCTGTCTCCAAATTGCTCTGGTTTAAGTCTCATGAGTCATACTTCCCACATACAGGACAACTCCTTGCATCCTTTCCGCCTCCAGCTGTTCTTCCGGCTGACCTTTTCAGCCTCGGTAATCTATCACCCTGACACACCTTGGAGAGCAGAGCATGGAAGGGGAGCAACCTCCAGGTACTTCCATGACCTCCAGGTCATGGCAGGGGAGCATACACACACACACACTCTGGATGTTGCAAGCACCACCGTGAAAGGTCACTTTGTCTCCTGAAGTGGATGCTGGACCAGCTTGGCTGGGCATGTGTGCTTGGGAATCAGGACTCAGGGTAGGGTGGCGATCTTGGGACAGGGTGCTTACTTAACAAGCCTTCCTTGAGCTTTGAAGATGGATCCTCAGGAGATCACTGTGGGGCTGAGTAAGTCCTTCACACCAGAAGACATCATGAGGGAGGGTCCGGGACTGCCTGCCATGGATTGAATTGTGCCTCACCCCGTTTGCACAATAAGGCCCTAACCATGACCACAGCTAGAAATAGACTGAAGTAGAAGGTGTGGGCCCTCAGGACACAGGCGACAGTAAAGGCCAGGCTGGGACATAGTAAGAGGTGGTCCCGGAAAAGGCCTTGCTGGAAACTGAGTCTGAGCTTCTAAAAACCGTGGAAACTGCTTTCTGTATGCTGCCCAGTCTGAACTTCCTGCTATGGCAGACTGAGCGGAGAAGATGCCACCACGAAGCTCCAGCCCACTGGGACCACTGGGCAGCCCTGGCCCAGCCCATTGTGATCTCTACCACCTGGAACCAGCTCAGACTCCCCACAGGTGTCGGGGAACACTAGGAAGAGAGTACAGAGAGTGGATGAGAGTGAAATCAGGGTCATTCCCCAGGGAAGTAGGCGTACTGGCCACTGATCTTGAGTACTGCTGGCTCACACACACATAGCTGGGTGCCAGCCCAGGGACGTTCTGACTCGGCGAGTCTAGTGCGGGGCTGGAGAATTTTCATTTCTCACGAGGCCCCGGTGCCTGCATCGAAGTTCTCTGAGATCAAATAGTTGGAGTCAGAGAAGGAGACAGTTGCTCTCCTTGGTGGCTCCCCTCCCCTAAATGCTTTCACGGTAGTGGGGTAGCAAGGATGCAGGAAGGAGACATGTCCCGCCTCTGTGGTGTGGCTGCCCTGGACAAGTCCAAGAGGAAACCCAGTTCACAGCAAAGATCACCCAGATCCCCATGAGACCAGGGCCCCTGCTTTTCCCCTTTCTTGGGCTGTTCCTACTGCTGTGACATGGACACAGCAAGTGGTTGCACGGGCCCATCTGGGCCTAGCCACTGCTGGAACGGAGAGAGGAGACACAAAGCTGTTCTCAGCCACCAGCGACTCTCTGCTTCAACTGTGACTCTGTGGTTGTGGGATTCTGCAGCCTCTTCCCTGCCCACCCCTTCAGACCCTCCCTGAGGCCTGTTGAAACAGGAGCCTTAGGAAGGAAATGGCAACTAAGCGGCCATGCAAGTTTCCATAGCAACCAAGCTGCGGTTGTCCATAATTGTAGTTAACAGCAGCATAGGGTTAGGGGAGGCCTGCGGTGGGAAGGGAGGGGGGCGATGGACTCCTGGGCCTGGCAGACAGGAGGAGCAGGTTCTGTTAGGGCTGTGCCCACTTATCTGGGAGCTTTCAGTGACAGTGATTCCTGAAGAAAATGTTATGTGAGGTGGGAGGGATCTGAGGGGGAGAAAGAGCCCACAGGACCTTGGCAGGAATCCAGAAACCTAGCACCATGCTCACCTCAGAAACATCCCCAGGCAAAATTCCGGGCACTGGAGAGTCTTGTCTTAGGCCTGAGTGATCTAGGCTCAGTCTCACTAGGACCACTAACATGGAGTACAGGATCCAACGTCTCCAAGCCCCTGGGCATTTGTGGAGATAGCCTGGCTCCAGCTGAAGATGAGGTCATGACCAATACCCTATGAGTGGCCTGTATGTCCTGCCTTAGAAACAGCATAGTAACAATCATGCTGCTGCTGTTCGCTGAGCAGTTCCTACACATGCCAGGCCTCAGATAAAGTTCAATGCCAGGAACATTCTAGGCTACCCCTTAACTATTGTTAGACCCATTTGCAGATGCACTGCCCGAGACCTAGGAGCTTAGGAGCTGGGCCTAACAGCCTGCTCTTAAGCTCACTCTTGTGGGCTCTTCAGGCTCTGCTCTGAATTGTTAGAATATTAACTGAACCCCAGTGGGGTTAACTAGACTTTTGCTGTGGGTAAAAAGGAATTGCAGGTGTCTCAAGGGAGGTGGGGAGATGGCACTATTGGTAAAGTGCTTGCTAGGTGACCATGAGGACCTGAGTGCCATCCCCAGAACCTATGTTTCTAGGAAACAAGGCATGATGGGAAGGACTTATCATCTTGGGAATAGGGAGGTAGAGACAGACAGACCCATGGTGCTTGCTAACCAGCCAGACTAGCATAGTTAGTATGTTCCAGGCTAATGAAGAGACCTAGTGTCATAATAAACAATGGTGTGTGTGTGTGTGTGTGTGTGTGTGTATGTGTGTGTGTGTGGTGGTGGGGTGCTGTGGAGATGGCTCAGCAGTTATGAGCACAGGCTGCAAAGGACCTGGCTTTGGGTCCCCAGCCCTTACATGACACCTCACAACCATCCCTAACTCCAGTTCCAGAGGGACCCGAAACTGTGGGGAGTGCTGCTAAATTCTGCCATGTCAGAAATTCCATGCATAGGCTGCATGCTGTGACCTTTCAGTTGCTGAGCTTTGCTGGAGGAGGTCTTTGTGTTCCAGGCTATCCTTGGCTATTTGCCTTTGAAAGAAGTAGGGAAATCGGGACTAGAGAGATAGATAGCTCAGAGGTTAAGAGCACTGACTGCTCTTCCAAAGGTCATGAGTTCAATTCTCAGCAACCACATGTTGGCTCACAACCATCTATAACAAGATCTAGATACATAATAAATAAATAAATCTTAAAAAAAGAAAAAAGAAGAAGTAGGGAAATCCCTACTGAGAGACAGCCAGAGGATTAAGGAAGTCCTTACAGAGAGCTACTCAGGCAGGCTATTGTGTTCTTCTTGCCTGGGAGCTAGGGAGAGAGGGATCAGAATAGATCCTATTGACCTTGCTATAAAAAGTCTTACTTGTTGACATTAAAGGGAGTCTTGATCAGAAATTTCTAGGCTTGACTCATTATTTCTCATGTCTCTGTATCCTACTTTCAATCCCCACTCCCTCTTTCAGGTGAACCTTGATTTGATTTTTCCCGTGGGCTGGGACACATCATTTCCTCTGCCCTCTGTGGGCAACACACACACACACACACACACACACACACACACACACACACACACACACACACAGAGTGTACATACATATACCCATAGATATAAAATAAATTCAGTAAATCTAATGAAAGAAAAAAAAAAACAAGGTGGGTGACACCTGAGAAACAACATACACATTTGAACACACACAGGCCAGAGAAGGGTTGTGATGGTTCAGCCTTCCTACTTCTCACACAAGAGAATGGAGACTGTCAAGGGCCATGGCTCCTCCAGGACCCAGCAGCTCTGTCAGCACTACCTCAAAGGCCAATTCAGGCCAAATGGTGGTGGCACCCACCTTTAATCCCAGCACTTGGGAGACAGAGGCAGGTGGATCTCTGAGTTTAAGGCCAGCCTGATCTACAGAGTAAATTCCAGGACAGCCAGGGCTACACAGAGAAACCTTGTCTTGAAAAACAAAACAAAACAACCAACCAAACAAAAAGACCAATTCAGTCAACTTAGAATATTACATTGACTCATAACAGAGTTCTTAAAAAGTAAATTTGCCTAGCTTAAACTAATTCTTTTCCATTTGATATCAGAAATGCCCTTTTGGAGTCTCCTTTAAGAGCTGCCCACTGCTTCAGCTACAAGAAATGGAATGGGAGAATAAAGGCCTCTGAGCAGGAAAGGACAAAGACGGGTCAGTCAACACAGCTGGGCTGCTAACCTCCCAGAAAGAGAGACTGAGGGTCACAGTAGAGGTCAGAGAGGAGCCTGGGAAGGACAAAAACAGCAGGTTAAAAGGTGTGAGAAAGGAGACTGGAAAGCAAGGGGTGAGTGACCCAGAGACATAAAACAATATCTCTGTAAGAATCCTTTATCTTCAAGCGACTTACTGCTGTGGCTCTCAATCCGTGGGAGACACTCCTGGCAGTTGCATAGCAGATATCCTGCTTAGCAGATATTTAAATTATAAAATTATAACAGCAAGATTACAGTTATGAAGTAGCAATGAAATAATTTTATGTATTAAAAGGTCACAGGTAGGAAGGTTGAGAAGCGCTGGAGCTTTTTGTTTGTTTTGTTTTATTTTATTTTATTTTATTTTGAGATAGGGTTCCTTATTTTGGCCCTGGCTGTCCTGAAACTAGCTCTGTTGACCAGGCTGGCCTGAAACCCATAGAGATCTGCCTGCCTCTGCCTCCCAAATGCTGGGATTAAAGTTGTTCACTGTCACCACTGGGCGCGACCCACTGATTTAATGATATTTTCAAGAACTGGTTCAGTGCTTGACAATACAGTCAGTCATCTCTACAGCTGAAGTACTTTGGCTCGAATTACCTTAAAGCAGCCAGTGTGGTGGCTCACACCTATAATCCCAGCACTGAGGAAGGTAGAGGCAGGTGGATCTCTGTGAGCTCGAGGCCAGCTTGGTCTACAAAGTGAGTCCAGGACAGCCAAGGCTACACAGAGAAACCCTGTCTTAAAAAAAAAAAAAAAGACAAAACAAAAAACCCAAAAACCAACCAAACAAACAAAAAAACTAGAATTACTTTAAAGTAAAAGGGAGTGAGAGAACAAGTGGGGATTGGGACACTAGCTTGTCACATATTCTATATATATATTTGAAATTTTCCAGTATAAAATGTAATTGAAGTTTTGGGTTCTTTGTAAACTCTGTTGTGTTATGTAAATTGTTTTTGTTCTAATCCCAAGTGTGGGATTTTAGGCTGGGCTTTAGCTTGTCCATGCCTGTTAATTGTCTCCTGTGGGGCAGTGTGGCTTTTGCCAGCTGGTAACAGCCTAGCTGGTGCAACTAGGAGACAGGTGTGGCCTAGGGCCCCTGCGGTTGTAACTGAGAGACAGAGAGAGCATGGAGGAGTGTGGCAGGAGCAGTTTGAAGAGCCCAGAGACAGATATTGCCGCAGTTTGGAGCAGACAGATGGAGAGGAATGCTTGGGGCTCAACAGATTGGAGGAGACCGCTGGCTGCGTCTGCGGCTGACAGAGATTGGTACAGCCCAAAAGAACCCAATTGATCCCAAACAGCTGGGAGAATTAAAGGGGCCTCCTGTCCCCCCACTAACCTTCTTTCTCCTACATAGAGTTGGGAGGTTGGAAGGGAGGTTAAGGCCTAAACACCCCAAATTAAGAAGAGTTTAAAAGAAAGAACACTATAATAAAATGTTTCTTGAAAACACGTCGTCGGTATCTTAGAAGGCTTTGGTTAGAGCCTTCCTTGGACAAAGCGTAAACGGAGTCCTTACTTCTGGCCTCCCCAACCCCCAGGTCTAGGAGCCTGTGATCCTGGCTCCTCAGACTCTACAGCTTGGATCGAATTCAAAGCATTTGTTAAAACTCTGACGCAAAGGGGGAAAACAGACATTAGTAAACAGAGCATCCTCCAAATCTTCCAAATCCACCAGATCTTACAGGATTTGCTGCGAAATTTAAATTGTGTAAATAGATCAGGGAAAGCAGTAAATCTGATGTCTGTTGGCAAATCGGCTTTGGACACCTCATCTCCAGGCGCAAATTCCTTCCACAGGCCTGCAGCCCAGCGAGGACGTGGGCCTGAAACCCTGTTCTCCAGGCTAGAGTCACAAGCCCTATTCTAATGCAAAGGCAAGTGGCAAGTAAGGGCTTACCCTTTTTTTTTTGGACTCAGTTTCCCCATGTGTGCAGGAAATGGAAGGGTATGACCACTTGGAGCTAGTTTTCTTCCAGGGACAGCTGCTATTTCTGCACCAGAGTGAAATTCTGGTGATGACTTTAGTCTGTCAGTTGTCCCCTCAACTGCAGGAAGCTATGGAGATGATCAGGATGAGGGAAACAGCCAGGACAGGACCTTTCTGGCTTCTCTCTACCCAGCCTGCCACTCCTGGGTGGAGCGACCAATGTTCCCACTTTGTCCAGGATGACGACGAACATTCAAGGCCAATACCAGAGCGTTGCAGGTCAACACCCCCTGGTCGTCCTCATCCTGGGAGGCTGCCTATATGAGCTGCTATTGGAGACTACTGAGAGGGAGAGGCCTATTCAAGTAGCATAAGATGGGATGGTCCAGCCTTGGGAGGAAACACAGACGTTCATGAACTGGAGAGTTTACTCAGCACATTTGTGTTCCTGAGCAAAAATGATCACCAGAAGCCAGACCCAGGGCTGAACTCTTACAGCCGGCCAGAGCATGCCTGAGGCCCGTGGGGCATTTGAGGGGCAGCCTGCAGGCACAGAGAGAACCAGTGCCAGGGATTCTGCCCTCATTGATCCCACAGCCTTCTTACCCAGGCGCCATCTCCAACTTGGGAGCTGCCAGGGGTCCCAAAGAGGTCAGATGCCACCTAAGCATCTCTTTCCTGAGAAGCTGCCAGGATCTGCCACTGAGGAGCCCAGACACAGCACAGAAAGGCTGTAGGCAGCAGGTTTGCCTTCTCTGCTCACGCATGCAACGTGTGTGACCTGTGACTGTCCACAAGCCTTCTTCATGTGAGACTGGAGGTGTGTTCTCACTCGTGGGGAAGCTAGCATGGTGACATGGCGTGTTCTCTTCTGGGTTTTGTGGTGCTGAGGATGGAGGCCAGGGCTTTGTGCACGCTAGGCAAGCCCTCTACCACAGAGCTCCCTGCTCTCCCAGAGGATGCTACTTTGGATCCTAGTGCTCACACGGAACAGCTCACAGCTGCCTTTAACTCCAGCTCCAGGGGATCTGACTCTTAATTTTGGTCCCTGAGGGCACCTTGACACATGGGCGTACACTCACAGATTCTGTACTAAGAAACAAGTCTACATTTTGGTTTCTGGGAAAAAACACCGAACAAACTAATAAATTTCTGGTGAGAATGATCAAGAAAAACAGATGACCACTGTCCCTACCCTCCCTCTTCTGTCTTTGAGGAGTCAATAGATCCTCGAAGCTTGACTGCTCGTGGTAACCTTGAGTGTTAAATCTCTGGTCTTGTCAGGTACCATGAGAACTGAATGAGAAGATGGGGTTCAGTGTGTGGCAGCAAGTGGCAGCTTCCTGAACTGTAGTGGTTGTTGTGATGTGGCGTGGGCTATAAATGTCCCTCAGAACTCCAACAGGGAGCTGGAGGGAGGGTCACTTCCTATCCTGGTTGGTGGCACAAAAGACATTTCTAGGCTAGGCCCTAAAGGATGAGGAGAGTTTAGGAGGAAAAGGAGGAGGGCCGTCCAGGCAGAGGGGCCAAGAGGCATGAGGTCAACCCTTCTCCATTAACACAGAGAGGCTGAGGAAGAGCCACACAGGAGAGGGCCAAAAATCCTTCCAGTATCTGACATTTGAGGCCCTCACTAAAAACATCAATGGGCATAGCCCAGGGCCTCATCTTTGTACATCATCCAGCAAGAGTGAATGATGAGAGATTTAACCATTTGCTTCTCAGAGTGCTAGAAACACAGCGACTTACCCAGCGGCCAGCTTAGTCCTAGTCATTCCTAGGTCCTCTGACGTCATTTTCCTTTTTCATGGGTGCAAGTGAACATATTTCCATCAAATCAAGTCAGCCAGCCTCTCCTAGGAAGAGGAAGCTCTCTGCAGCTCATGAACAGGGACACATTCAGTTTTCTCACACACACACAGCGCTCTGTATGGAGGGCTGGATGCCAGGCTGCAGGCTTCAGCAAAAACCTGCAGATAAGGGAGTCAGTCAAATGCATCCTTGACCCACCTGAAACCTGCACCTCACAGGAGGGTGGTGTTCTGGGTGGAGAACTGACCCCCCCCCCAGAAGGGGCTCTAGACCAGGGCTACAGAAATCAAAATTTGAATCCTTGGAAACAAGAGGCAAAGGGCTAGCAAGATGGCTCAGTATGTAAAGGTGTTTGCTACCAAGCATGAGCACCCTTGTGAGCCATATTGTAGAAGAGCAGACTCCCACACGCTGTCTTCTGACCTCCACCTGTGACCTGTGACACAAACTTCCTCTACATAAACACACAGACACTCAGTAAATAATGAATAAGTAAACACAATTTCTTTTTTCTTTTTTCTTTTTGTTTTTTCGTGACAGGGTTTCTCTGTGTAGACTTGGCTGTCCTGGACTCTCTTTGTAGACCAGGATGGCCTCGAATTCACATCTTTCTGCTTGCCTCTGCCTCCCTGAGTGCTGGGATTAAGGGCACGTGACACCACACCCAGCTACACATTTTTTTTTCAAGACGGGGTTTCTCTATGCAACCCTTGGCTACCCTGAAACTCACCCTGAAAACCAGGCTAGCCTCTAATTCAGAGATCCACCTGTGTCTGCCTCTCAAGGGCTGGGATTAAAGGTGTGTGCCACCATCACCTGGAAATAAACACAATTTTTAAAAATGTGGAACACGGTGGCCATAACCATAAAGGCTTTAAATTCACAGAGAAAGGAAGATGCTAATAGACTCTGCTCAGAACAGGAGTGAGTCCCACATCACAAAACTTCTCAGTTGCATTCTGGAATGAGCTTAGGTTCACACAAAGGTTCAAATGTTCGCAGCTGCTTCATTATGGTAAACAAAAGCTGGAAATACACAGATGTCCTCTCAAAGGTGGGTGCAAAACAAACTTCATCAGGGCCACATTCTAGAACAGCCCCCATTTGAGGAGAAACCAAAGGTGGCCTGCCATGTGTTAGTCCAGTCCAGCATCCATAGAGAAATATCTGAGACTGTAAGTTATAAACAAAAAAACCATAATACTAGTTTCAGTGGAATTAGGAAGCCCCAAGTGAAGACATCACAGATTCACTATCCATGAGATACTGCTCTCTGCTTTGTAGACAGCACTTTGTGTCTGCGCACTCTCGGCCTCTATAACAGGAGTATTCTGTTACATGAGGCTCTGTCCTCATAGGCATAGCACTTCCTAATGGCTCACTTTCAATTCCTTCCTACCGGGTGTAAGGTCTGAGTTTATGAGTTCCGGGGGTGGACCACAGCACACAGAACTCAGATGACTGCAAAGCTCAACTTTTAACAGTTGTAAACTGTTTGATTCTCTTTATAGTACATTCTCGAAATAAATAAAGAATTATGTTAGTCACTTGTGCCCTTGATGTGACCAAATGCCTGACAAGAAGCAACTTAAGGGAGAAAGAGTTTATATTGCCTCCTGGTTTGAAAGTGGGATAGTGTGGCAGCAGGGGCAGGAGGCAGCTGGTCACGTGGCATCCACAGTTAGGTGGCAGCAGGATTAGGAGGCAGCTGACCACATGGTATCCACAGTTGGGAATCAGAGAGAGACGAATGCTGGTTCTCAGTTCCCTTCCTCCTTTGTATTCAGTTGAGGTCTCAGTCCGTAGCGTAGTACAGCCCACAATCAATTGAGTCTTCCCTCTGCAGCTAGAAACATCCTCAAAGGCATGCTCAGAGGAGTGTCTCCAGTGTGATTACAAATCCAGTCAAGCCAACAGTGATTTCCGACCCCCAGGTAAAGACAAAGAGCAATCTGTGATTGCCAGATGTGGAGAGACAGCTATGGTGCAAACGGGAGGAGTATCTTTACTTGGGCATCAGGATGGTGGATCCATAAGTCATACAGGTAAGAAAATGCACAGAATTACACAGACACACACACACACACACACACACACACACACACACACACACACAGTACATTTGAATAAAATGGGTGTGTATCAATGTCAATATAATCATTATGGTTTTACATTTCAATGTGGCTTTATATAAGATATTGATGCTAGAGGTACAAGGCACTGGGCACTCTGGATCTTTCTGTGCTATTTATTATCTGTGTGTGAGTCAGCAATTATCTCAGAGAAAAGTTTCACTTAAAAATATCAATGATTTAATATTCAATGTAAAGAATAGACCAGAAAGCCTTATGTGTACTAGGAGCAATGCTATTCAAGGCCTCAAAATGGAGACGCTGGGGATGTAGTTCATCAACAGAGAATTTTCCCCATGTTCATAAAATTCTGGGTTCAAACTCCAGCTCCAGAAAATAAAACCCTCAGAATTTATATCTTATAGCTACTAAAGATAAACAATTACCCACCCCATGACCCAGTAATTCCACTCCTCACGTATTCCCTGGAGGAAACACGTGACCACCAGAACATGAGTGCAGGAAGGCTAGTGACAGCCTGATTCATAATAGCCATGGTAGGCAGAAGTCTAGATGCCCATCAGCAGCGGATTGATAGGCTGGCTTCTGTTCCTGCAACCCAATCCTTAACATGGCAATTTAAAAACACAAATGTGTGCCATACTCAACCTTGATGGGGCTGCCTGATGCCAGTGAAAAGCCAAAGAATGCAAAAATGGTGCCACCACTGGGGAAAACGCTATGGCAGTTTGGGTATATATTCAGAAGAATTGAAAACTAAGTTTAGATACCTATATATTCATATTCAGAGCAGCCTAGAACTTGGTAGAAGTAACTCAAGTGGTGGAGGGACATGGAAAACCTATACAGTATGTTATTCAGCCTTAACTCATGCCGCACACAGCCAGATAAGTCTTGAGGGCTTGCTTTTTGCTAAATAGGATAAACCAGACATAAAAAGAAACATTGTATCAATATCAACTTGACTCAACATAGAGTGGGTAGCACTGTTCCGTGAGTTTGGGCTCTGGACTGTAAAAAAATGAGAAAGCACACTGAGTGATAATGTGCATTCATTCATTCATTCATTCATTCACTCATTCACTCACTCATTCATTCATTCACTCATTCACTCACTCATTCATTCACTCATTCATTCATTCATTCACTCATTCATTCATGCTTTCTCTGTTCTCTGCTCTTGACAGTGGGTGTGATGCAAGTAGCTGCTTCAAGTTCTTGTCGTCCACACTTCCCTGCAGTGATGGACTGTGACGCGCAGTTGTGAGCCAAGGCAACCCTTTCCCCGTGAAGTTACTTTTGCCAGAGTGACACCGTATAACCCCACTTCACTGAGATCCCTACGTGACCAAATTCATACCGAGATCCTGGGTATTTCTCATTAAAACAGGAGCTGCTGCTTAAGGAATACAGGATTTCAGTTGAAAGAGCGTTTTTAAAGCGGTCTGGAAATGGATGGCGGTGACGGGTGCACAGCAGCATTAATGCACCTAATACACTGACTATACACAAAATACTCAGGATGAAAAATGATATATTTTGGCTTTTTGAGACAGAGTTTCTCTGTGTAGCTTTGGCCTTGGCTGTCCTAGAGCTCACTTTGTAGACCAGGCTCTCCTCCAACTCAGTGATCCGCCTGCCTCTGCCTCTCGAGTGCTGGGGATTAAAGGCGTACGCCACCATGCTTGGCTTTTTATGTAAGTTTTAATACACCTTAGACATTGAGGAAAAAGAAGAAAGCAAACTTCTAGACACAGAGGTCACATAAAATAGTACCCTTTTTCAGTCTCCATTTTAAATCACACTAGACCCACACTTCCACTGTTTATATAAGAACTAAACAGGACAGCACAGGAACAGCCCCAAGTGTCCACAGTGGGATGACATGAAGTTACAAAGTTTCTGCACAGCAAAGAAACCTATCCACAGAGCAAATAGACAGGCCCAGGGCAGGAGGGACTCGTTACCAGCTACACTGCAGACAGGGAGCCGATGTCCAGAATTTACAAAGCACTAAAGAATTAAATGCCAAGGCAATAAACCTGCCAGTCAACAAATGCTATTGAATTGAACAGACACTTTTCAAGAGAAGAAATCAAAATGACCAATAAGTTTTTTTTATGTTCAATAGGGATATTGAGGTAACATTGCACTGCGGTCAGAGTGGCTGTGATCAAGAAAACTTGCAACAAATGAGGTGGGGGCGGGGGAACCCTTGTTTGCTACTGTGGAAATCGGGTTGGAGATTCCTCAGTGGCGACATTGAAGGTAGAACTACCACGTGACCCAGCTATCTTACTCTGGGACATACAGCTAGAGAACCCCACACTCTACAGAGAGAGATTTGTACCCCATGTTTATTGCTGCTTTGTTCATTACAGGAAGGAAATGGAGCCCACCTAGATGTCCATCAACAGTTGAAAGTGAAAATCTGGCACGTTTATTCACGGGAATATTATTTAGCCCTAAAGCAGCATAAACTTTACAAGAAAATGTATTAATTTAGAATGCATAATATTAAGTATGATGGCCCAAACCCAGAATGAATGGGGGGGAAACTGTTTTTCTTTATATACAGACTCTAGTCTATTTTATATATTTATATATATATATATATATATATATATATATATATATGATTTTTTTGTTTGTTTTTTGAGACAGGGTTTCTCTGTGTAGCCTTGGGTATCCTAGACTCACTTTGTGGACCAGGCTGGCCTCGAACTCACAGCAATCTGCCTGTCTCTGCCTCCCAAGTGCTGGGATTACAGGCGTGTGCCATCGCACCCAGCCTCATATATGAAATTTTTTTTAAGGAAAACAATTTAATCTTTTTGGTTTTGGTTTAAGACAGGTTCTTACCTAGCCCACATTGGCCTTAAACTTCTGATTCTCCTGAAGATACACCATGACTAAGGCACTAAGGCAGCTCTTATGAAAGAGCACATTTACCTGGGGCTGGCTTACAGTGCAGAGGTTTAGTCCATTGTCATCATGGCAGGAAGCATGGGAGCAGGCAGGCAGAGATGAGAGAGAGAGAGAGAGAGAGAGAGAGAGAGAGAGAGAGAGAGAGAGAGAGAGAGAGAGGGAGGGAGGGAGGGAGGGAGGGAAAGCATCCAGAAACAAGAACACTGGACATGAGCCACTGTTTGCATGCCTGCATGTGGTTAGGACAGAAAGGAAACCCAGGGAAGATGAAAGAATAAAATGGGGGTGGGAGGAAAATAAGATGGGAAAGAGAAAGAATAATGCTTGCCACTCCTGACCCCTCAGGTGTGCCTGCTGTGGATCCCATGTGGTCCTTGTTCTGCCTTCATCCCTTGAGCTGGAGGCCGGGCTCTCCTCCTTTTTATAGATGAGAAAAGTGAGGCCAGAGTTCAAGGCACCCGTCTGGGTGGAGAGATGTTCTGAACCCAAGAAGAGCTCATACACTGAGCGTCAAGAGGGACAAAGTTGAGTTGGAGGAAACAACAGGGAGGGACAAGCAACAGGAAGCCTCGGTCTTCCCCTAAATGGCATTTCCCAAGCTCCTCTCACCTGCCAGGCATTGGGTGTGTGACCAGTGCAGTTATCCTTGCCCCACCCAGCCATGGGCCTGAGCCCCCCAACCCCTCATCCCCCGTGCTCTCTACCTTGGCTTCCCCCAAACGTTGAGGGTCTCACACTTCATTTTGTAAATCTCTAGGGAACAGTAACGTAACTAGCACACCGTGCCCCTCCCTCATGGGGGGTTCTGTTCTAGCAGGAAGAGGGGAATGGGGAGTGGAGAAAGACCAAGAGACAAACATTTGCTGGTATCAACCTGGGACCGGGGAAAGGGCACAGGTTGTCCTTTAAGCTGCTACGGCAAAACTCAATTCCTTTTGCAATTTCATTACTAGGAAAATCTATTGTCCCCAGGAGCATTCTGCTCACCAAATTGAACTAAAAACAAAGGGCATCACTGTCTTCCCAGGCTCTCTGTGGAGCTGGCGACCCATAAATCAGTGCCAGCAGAGAGGGGCCATCGCAGCAGAGTGGAAGACAGCCACGCCCACCCAGCTTCCCAGAACCAGGTCCCGTGGAGGTGCCACAGTGGGAGTCAGATGGGTGTAACCAATGACCACCCAGTACCCACCCCTCCCATCCGCCGTCTCCTGTAACCCGCCCCCAGGCACTGTCCTGGGGCAGTGCCCATGATTCACAATGGAGAAACTATGGACTCATCCATGGTCTCACAGCAAGCTAGTAATGGTGTGTGTGTGTGTGTGTGTGTGTGTGTGTGTGTCAGTATTCACTCCAGGCTTGTCTGGCTCCCACTTTCAGACCCTGTTACAAGCGTTTCCCCACATTCATGCTGAGTGTGTAAACCTCAAAGCAACTATACTTCCCGTCATCCTTGGGCTCTGACAGGGTGGGTGGCATGACCTTGAACAGCCTGCTTCTGGATCTGTCCGTAGGCTTCCCCCACCAAAGCCCTGGCATCCACTGAGACAGCAACCTTCTCTGGAATCTTCCAGATCCTGAATGAGTGAGGATACCCTGAGGGCACCCTGTCCTTCCTTGCCCATGCTAAGGCTCTGCAAAGGGTTGGAGTCTGATTCTGTTTCTTTCTTTCTTTCTTTCTTTCTTTCTTTCTTTCTTTCTTTCTTTTTTTCCTTTTCTTTTGGTTTTTTGAGATAAGGTTTCTCTGTGTAGCTCTGGCTCTCCTGGACTCACTCTATAGACCAGGCTAGCCTTGAACTCAAGAGAGATCCACCTGCCTCTGCCTCCCAGAGTGCTGGGATTACAGGTTTGTGCCAACACACCCAGCTGGGGTCTGTTTCTTCACCCCTAGACCTCCTGTTCAGAACAGCACCCAGTCCTGACAGTGTTGTTTCAGCTAACCTATTCCAGGGGCAGTGATGGAGGGCTGGGAATCCCTTGATGCTCCTGGCTGGCATCTCAGACACCAGGATTATCCCAACCTTCTGCTGTTCGGCCCATCTCCTCTTTCCTTTGTTTGCTATGTCTTCCATTTTACTGCTCACATTGAGTGGCTGGCTGTGCTGGCATATGGCACAGGGCTTGCTTAGCATGATGAATTCTGAGTTCCGACCCTGGCACTATAAGAGAGAGGGATGCAGGGAGGGAAGGAAGGAGGGAGGGAGAGAGGGAGGGAGAGAGGCAGAGAGGGAGGGAGGGAGGGAGGGAGGGAGGGAGGGAGGGAGGGAAGGAAGGAAGGAAGGAAGGTAGAAAGAAGAGACCTACAGCACTCGCCCGGCTCCTGCTTCTCATATTTGACAGACTTCTCTTTATAAGCAAAACCAGAAGCATTGGAGTCCTGTAAAAACAACTAGATTGGGCCAGTTGTCAGGGCCCATAGAGCCAGGGCTCCTCAGTCTGCATGACTGCAAGGCTCTGCTCTTCCTTCCCCACCTTCTTCCCAGAGACCATGTGACTGTTAGCATGGGGTGGTTGTGTGCGATCTCATAGTGTTGCTCTATAGTTTTCTCTATAGCTCTGTATGACTTCTCACCAGTGGGGAGGGTTGCACCAGCGGCAAGCCAGCAAGGGAGGTCTACCTCCGGTCCCATAATCCTCTCCAGGTCCTGCCTTCAGGCAGCCATGCTACACCAAGGATCTGTGTCACTGTGTTGAGGCTCTGTGTGCCCTCTTTCGTCCATAAGGCTGGACCCTCCAGCTCAAAAGAGCTGAGGCCCTGAGGGCCCTGTCCAGCCCAAACCCCAGCTCTCTTTGGGCTCTGTTTGTGAAGGACACCTCTTTGCCTGCTCCTTTCTGCATCTGGCTCCTAACCAGGCATCTGTCCTGCAGGTCTTTGAAAGAGCGTTGTCCCCATGGAGTCTCCCTACTGTCCCTGGTACACATTGAGAGGCAGGGCAGATTGTGCAGCTGCCGTTTCCCAGTAGGGTCTGTCTGACCTGTCACAGACCAGATGACTGCAGGAAGCAAGGGTGGCTGAGCTGATCAGCTGCCCTGATGTCTCCTTGGCACCATTCTGTTTGTTCATTCTCTGTCTCTGTCTCTGTCTCTGTCTCTGTCTCTGTCTCTCTCTCTGTCTCTCTCTCTCTTTCTCCCTGCCACCCTCAAGCATGGCTGACAACACCTGATTCACTCCCCCCACCCTATTCCAAAGAACCAGTGACTCACAACACCCCCACCCCAAGGGCTGCAGGTTTTCACAGGGAAAGACTGAAGCTAATGCAAGGGTTACCCGGCAACCTGGCCAAGCAGCCCCTTCTCAGAAGGAGGAACACTTATTTCCACGATAAGCAAGTCAGTCCCCGCATCATGGTCTGTTTATATTCCTGGTCTCCAGCCACCTGCTCAGCCTTGGAAACAAACTCAGTTCCAGGCAAGAAGGAAATGAACACTCTAGTTGGGAAAACAGCAGGCTGGTCATCCTAGAAGGTAGCAAGTGTCACAGGGAGGTCCTAAAGGATACAGGAGCCCCCTGCTCTTGGGGATTTGGGGTGTTCTGGGTGTCCCTGAATACCATGCAATGGCAGAGAAAGCACCCCCTCCCCAGCCAAGCTGTTGCCAGTGACTGCCAGAACCAGAGGCTAGAGCTCCAGACCCAGGTGCAGCGCTGGGCAGGGCCGCTGTATGGTTTGTCACTTGGGACAGGCATGGCTCTGTAAAGCTGGCTTCTGAGCCCTCAAGCCAGGAGACTGAGCACACGAGTCAGTAGTGGGTCCGCATGAGACCAGTTCTGATTAATACTGCAGAGATAGCAATGGGAAGTCTAGTAAGACAGGAGAAGCAGGGGACCAGCCATGGCACCACCTCCAACCTCATCCCACCCCAGCCCACTCCAACCCCTGCTGCCACCAGCAGAAGATACTGGAAGGCTAGTAGAGCCTGCTGCTCCTCTGAAACTTGCTGGCATGGTGACCCCCCCCCTCTCTGAGTCCCCTCTAGGTCCCCACATTCATGGCTATCCTTATGGTCATCCATTGCCAAGCTTGGAGGAACCTGGAGTCCCGCACTGGACTCTGAGCTAGAAGCAAGGTGAGAAGGTTGAAGCTGCCTGGAGGGTAGGAGGTCCTCAGGGCCTGAAGGAGTCCTAGGATAAACTGCCTTTGAACTCCAACCTGCGCTAGAACTTGGAGAGACGAGTCAGTATCTCCTGGCTCTGGAGGGTCTAGAACCCTGAAAGGATGCTGGGAACGTACCAAGAGAGGCAAGCAGCCAACATCTGGAAGGGTTCTGAGAATGAACCAAGAGAGGCAAGCAGCCACAACTAGAAGGGTGCTGTTGGTCAAGGAGCAGGTAAAATGGGGCCGTTGCCTGTGGTAACACAGCTGTATTTCTTATATACTGAGGAAAGGCTAGATGGAAGAATGAACAGACACAGGGGAGAAGGACAGATGTACAGTAAGAAAAGAGGAGGCATGAAGGGATAAATGGACCAGAAGGAGGAACAGTGGGGGCCAGGGTCAGCTTGCAGAGGAAGTTGGAGGCTTCCGGTAAGGGGATGCTCAGACCTAGAGTTAGTACAAAGATCCCTATTACTGTTGTGTGTATGACACAGCACATATATGGAGGCCAGAGTTGTCTTGCTGGCCCTGATAACTCTTTCAACTAAAGATATCTGTGATTTGCAGGACAGTAGTGGCACATGCCTTTAATCCCAGCACTTGGGAGGTAGAAGTAGGCAGATCTCTGTGAATTTGAGGCCAGCCTGGTCTACAGAGCAAATTCCAAGACAGCCAAGGTTAAACAGAGAAACCCTGTCTTGAAAAAAAAAAATCTGAGATTGGACAGACATGGAAAGCAGTTTGTTTGTTTGTTTGTTTGTTTTTCCTGGAGTGTCCTCTGTCCATAACCCCTGATCCCTCTGTGAAGATTGCTCCCAGAAAAGAGGCTGAGAAGAAGCTCCATAAACCTGCTCTGGGGGAGGGGGTTAGTCATGAAGATGGTAGGCAGGTCATTAGCATCTACTAGGGAAAAAAAAAAAGAGGGGAAAAGACTATGTCCTAGTGACACTGTTAAAGATGGTGTCATGGCAGAATGAGATGTCCCACATGGGCCCTTGTATTCGAACACTTAGTCCTTGGTAGATGGCACTGTTGGGGCATGTTATGGAACTTTTAGGAGGTACAGCTTAGACAGAGGAAGTGCGTCCCTGGAAGCAGGCTTCGAGAGTTTATGGCCTCACTCCTGTCCAGTTCACTCTCTCTGCTTCCTGCCTGTATTTGCGGATGTGATCTCTCAGCTGCTTCCTGCCATGCCTCCTTGTCATGAGATCTCCCTCCAGAACTGTAAGTTAAAAATAAACTTGGTCATGGTGTTCAACACAGCAACAAAAAGTAACCAGGACAGATGGCGAGAAAAATCAGATCTGTTTGAGAGTGCTACTACCTTGCCCAGCACGAACGGAGCTTGGGTTTGAGTCCCAGCACCATGTGAACCAAATACAGCGGCACACATCTGTGGTGCCAGCACTGATCCCAGGAAAAGGCAGGAGAATTAGAAACCCAAGGTTGTAGTCGTCACCAGTTCAAAGCCAACCTGGGCTACATGAGACCCTGTCTATAACGAATAAGTAAACCATTGACATTGACATGGGGTCATAGTAAGGGGACTTTGTAGCCCTGGGTAGATTGGGCTCAGCCAGGAACAAGACAAGGAAAAGTGGGACTTTGGAGCTGAAGGGATGGCTTAGTGGTTAAGAGTGCGTTGTGTTCTTTCAGAAGAATGGGTTTTGATTTCTAGCATCTATGTTGGATAGTTTACAACTACCTGTAACTCTAGCTCCGGCAGATCCAGCATCCTTTTCTGGCCTCCATGTGCAGCTGCACATGCGTGCACGCGCGCGCACACACACACACACACACACACACACAGAGAGAGAGAGAGAGAGAGAGAGACAGAGAGACAGAGAGACAGAGAGACAGAGAGACAGAGAGAGACACACACAGAGACACAGAGACACAGAGACAGAGACAGAGATAATTTAAAGAAATAGAAAGGTAGGGTTTTAATAGCCAAGAAGACTGTGAGGCCAGCAATGGAAAACTTCTAAAGGAAACATCAGGGTTGAGGATTCTGGCTAAAATGACTTACCAGGACTCTGTCTTGTGAAAGGCAGGCAGGTGAGATCAGCTGTCCTCTGGGGGATAGGGAAGGGAACCTAATCAGGTAAGGTCAATTAACCAGATGTGGAGGCTCCAGTGTGTGATTAAAATGTCATGACTCCACAGGGCTATTTTGTTGTTGTTGTTTGGTATTGAGACAAGATCTTACTCCACAGCACAGGCTGATCTAGAGCTCACGATGTAGCCCAGGTGACCTTGAACTCATGGTAATCCTCCTGCCCTACCCTCCCAACCGCTGGGTAGGAGGCACTATGCCTGGCTTCCATGGAATTCTTGCTAAAGCTTCTGGACCATTTGGGAGTCTGAAACAAAGGAGTTGGAAAAGAGATGGGGAGCTGGCAGGGCAGAGGGCTTGTTAGCATGGTAATCCTGCATGTCTTATCTCCTGTTATTCTTCCTCTAAAGTCCTGCTCATTTTTTCTTTTCCTAATTTAGGCAGTATAACCCCATCTCTTGTTCCTCACTGAGCCTCTCGGTGGCTGTAAACACACCTTGGTTTCTCTCCTCTTCCTCTGTCTGCTCTCAGTTGGATTTGCAGGCCCCCAAACTGAACCCAAGCAAGAATAGAAGAAAAAAAAATCTTCCTCCCCTGCAAGGTTGCTATGAGAGCTGTCTGCAAGAAAGCCCTAGAGACACTCCCTTGGGGCAAGCAGACATTTGGCCTAAGGGCTTATTAAATGCTCTGAGGCAGCCAGCCGCCTGGCCGTGTGTGGGAAAGGAATCAGAGGAGCCGCCATCAGCTTCAATTTGGAGAATGGGGATAGGCGGGTCATAAATATTCACCAGGAAGAAATCACAGCCCGAGCCGCTGCCAGCCAGGCTGGGGACACTGGCCCCAGTGTCACCTCTCCACTTCCACCTGGTGCAGAGGTATAGGACAACAAGGCAAAGAGATCGTCTTCACAGAATGCTGAAGGGGACTTGGGGTCACCTCATCCCCGCACTGACAAACGCACCAGACAGTGTGCCACCTGCCTTCCAGCACTATTCCACACCGTTCCTAGTACAGAAACCTCCAGGCAGTCATGATCATAGTCAGGGTTTGGTTGGGAGGAGGTGTCTATGACCCCCTGCTGCCTGCAGGCCCACAGAGGGCTCACATCATGACCTGGGATCAGGGCAAAGACGACCTCAGAGGCAAGACTGTGCAGATGTCCCCTGGTCAGCCTTTTCCATGCTCCTGCTTCCTATAGCTGCCTTTTCCATCTATCTCTCCTTCATTAATTGTTCAGTTCTTTAAGCACTTATGATGAAGCCCTGAGCCAGGGAAACCTGAGGCCATTTGATACCTTTAATCTCTGTGAGTTCAAGGCCAGCCTGCACTCCATAGCAAGTCCCAGACCAGCCAGGACAACATAGTGAGACCTTTGTCTCAAAGGAAGAGGAAGAGGAGGAAGAGAAGATGATGACGATAATGACATAATAATGCAAGTGCTATGAAACCACATGATAAAAAAAGAGAACGCCAGCCGGGCATGGTGGCACACACCTTTAATCCCAGCACTAGGGAGGCAAAGGAAGGTGGATTGCTGTGAGTTCGAGGCCAGCCTGGTCTACAAAGTTCAGAACAGCCAAGGCTAAACATAGAAACCTTGTCTTGAGAAAAAGAGAGAGAGAGAGAGAGAGAGAGAGAGAGAACACCGAAGCAAGTGGCCTGCGAAGGAACCAGAAGAGGTGGAAAGACTGTGACAGATCTTGTAATAAAAATAATAAAATTAATTAATTAATTAATTAAATTTTAAAAATTGCCTTTTAGACATGTAAAAATAGCTTAGTCAGGAACCCTACTACACCCAAGGCTGCACCTGATAACCAGACGCCAGTGACACCACTCACTGAAGATAACCAGACAGGGTCCTAGAACCCCACTGGACATATCTAAGCAGAGACCAAGAGCAGTGTTCTGCTCTGCACATCTGGAGTACACCACCTTGATCTGCCCTGCAGCTGAAATGTCTCCCCCAGGATCTTGGTGTTCAACCTGCAGACTACTGCTAGAGACTGGACCTGACCCTCAGCTGAGACACGCCACACGAGTGAGCAGCCTTGGGGAGTCAGGCTTAGGACCGAAGTTAGGAATTTAGAGTGTGAACTTTGCGTGATGAGCCTCAGCATAATAAAATAAAATGCTTGTTATCCTAACTATGCGTGTTTACCATCTTGCTCACAACAGATCTCTTTTGGAGGAATTGTGTAGCCCAGGCTGTCCTAAACTTGCTACATAACTGAAGTTGGCCTTCTGCTTCCATCCCTCAAATGCTGGGACTACAGGCATATGCCACCATGCACACATCATGACAGATCTCTTGATAGGTGTCACGTGTGGGTATTAGACAGTTCGTGTCATGTTGACATCACCTCCAGCAAGTTCATGAGACCTGCTGATGATTCAGGTATCATTCTGAACAAGGTCTCACCTGGAGAGTCCTGAAACCCAGTTGCAATGATGCTATGACTATCTCAGGGCCAGGAAATAAAGGGACAGCATAGAAGTGCTCCCGTGGGGCTGGAGAGATGGCTCAGTGGTTAAGAGCACAACCTGTTCTTCCAAAGGTCCTGAGTTCAATCAATTGCCAGCAACCACATGGTGGTTCACAACCATCTGTAATGTGATGGGATGCCCTCTTCTGGCCTACAGGTGTACATGCAGGCAGAACACTGTATACATAATAATAAATAAATCTTTAAAAAAAAAAACAAGTGTTCCTGTGACAGTGTTTTCAGGGCAGGCATGTAAGAGTGAACAGGACATTGGCTTCCTACCAACAGATTGGTCTCAGCCCCAACTTGGCCACCTCCTAACTATGCCACCACCAGGCCTCATTGATTGTCCTTTGGAGTAGTGTGACAGATTCAAGGCAAGTGTATGACAGATGCATACCAACAGGCTTGAGGTTTGCAGGGAGTGGCCAGCAGTTGTATCATCCCTGGCGCCCCCATTTCTAAGGGTCAAGATGCCACAAAGATCCCTTAGCTTTTGCAGGAGGACACCAATGCTGGCTAGGGGACAGATAAGTGGCCTCACCTGAGTTTGAAAAGTATCAGGACACTGGGGGCGGGAGGTTAGGGAGCAGCTTTGTACATAGCGGGGACCAGAGGGGTCACCCTTCACAATAGCCACTGCCCAGGCTGGCAAGCCGGCTTGGTCTCTGGATTTCACTCCCCCACTCAGCTCTGGAAAGGCCAGTTAATTCAGAAGAGTCATTTTAATCAATTAGATGAAGTGTAAAATAACCGTTCAGCTCGGCTCAGGAAATGAGGCTTGTTGTCTCCAAGGCTTTATTGAAAAGGCATTAAGACAGAACCCTGAGCTTCCTGAAGGTAGGCAGCGAGGAGGGGGAGGCTGGGCCTCAGAGAGCTCCAGCTACTCCAGCTGCTCCTGCCACACTTGGCCAAAAGAACCTTCCACAGCGTCCTTGAGGACCCAGCAAGCTGCCAAGCATCCAACTTACCCTAGGCAGCACAGCCTGCCCCAAAGCCTTCCTCTGCCTCCCTGAGGGTGGGTGTCCAGTAAGCGCTTCCCTTCCTTGAGTCTGAAGCAGCCTCCTCCTTGCCTCTCCTCACAGAAAGATGGTCTGAGAAACTGTACCCAGTCCTCCTAACACACAGAGGGCTTACAGGACACAAGCAACAGCACCACTTTTCAAATCCCAGAGCTCAGCCAGTGAGCCAGGCCCATCTTTTCCAGAACAGCTTGAGGGTTTGGAGGTAGCATCAGGTCTCCCTGGAGAAGGGTGGTCCCAGTTGCTCCAGCATACCTCCATTCTGTTGTTCATCCATCACCACCCTGGTCCACCCAGCAGAGAGGATCCACACTGGCTGTGATGCTGAACACCTGCAGACACAAGACTCCCAGTGATACTGTGATACATTGTTTTGCATAGGTTTCAAGTTATTGGTTCTTTCCTGTGTTAAGCCTGAGAGAAGGATGGTCCTGAGTTAAATATGGCTCCTGGCGCATACCCACCCTCTATCCTTTTAATTTTTTTCCCCTCCTCTACTAAACTCCATCAGGCTTGAGCAACTAGTCACAGGTCCAGGTCTACAGAAGCCTCCATGTGGAACTCTTGGACCCTCTCCCACATTAATACACTATGGGAATTCCACCACACAGCATTCATTAAGGGCACTCCACAATGGGGGATGTCTTTGCTGGAGTGCCAAAGCCCTGAAAATGCCGAGATTAAGGTAGCTAAGAACCAATAGGGGCCGGCCACGTGTGGGCAGAACTTGTAGCCTGTTTCAGGCGCCATGAGATCCACCATACAGCTAAGGCAGCTTCCTCCCTGTTGCCACTGGCGATGGGGGGCAGTCTGTTCCTGTGTGCTGGCTGAAAATGTTGAACCTAGCTTGGCTTCTCATGCAGTGGGCAGCTGGACACAGGAGCGGCTGGCAGGGGTGGGGGCCTATATTGGGGGAATCTCCCTTGGAGCGCTGTCTCCTCAGGTGCAGAAAGGGCTGTGTGGTTTTTGTTTTGTTTTGTCCTTTTGATGCAAACTAGAATCACCTGAAAGAGGGGCCCTCAGTTAAGGAATCGCCTCCTTTGGATTGGTCTGTGGGCAAGTAAGTCTGTGAGGCATTTGTCATGGTTAATGTTGAGGGGCCCCATGCACCTCTAGGCAGATGGTCCTTGGCTGTATTAATAAAGCAAGCTGACTCTTTTACCAAGGCCCATCAACATGGGCCGCATCTGTACCAAGACTGTGAAGAAGGCGGCCCAGGTCATTATGGAGAAGTACTACAAGGATCTGAGTAATGACTTCCACACCAACTAGTGCATGTGCGAGGAGATCACCGTTATTCCCAACAAGAAACTCCACAAGACAGCCGGCTCTGTCACGCATCTGAGGAAGCGGATTCAGAGAGGTCCTGTGAGAGGTATCGCTATCAAGTTGCAGGAAGGAGAGAGAGAAAGAGAGAGAGAAAGAGAGAGAGAGAGAGAGAGAGAGAGAGAGAGAGAGGAGAGATAAGTATGTTCCTGAGGTCTCAGCCCTAGACCCTAGACCAAGAGATGACTGAGGTAGATCCTGATACCATGGAAACGCTGAAGCTTCTGGACTTTGGCAGTCTCTCCAACCCGCAGGTCACTCAGCCTACAGACGGGATGAATTTCAAAACACCACATGGAGCCATATAATCTGTTCTGTCATATTTGCAATAAGCCTGAAAACAACAACAACAACAACAACTAAAGCAAGCTGAGCAAGCCATAGGGATCAAGACAGTAGACATCATTCCTTCATGGTTCCTGCCTTGAGTTTATGCCCTGACTTTCCCTGATAATGGGCTATAATTAATAATATAAGCCATTTCTTCCCCAAATTGCTCTTGTTCAGTGTTTTATCGTGGCAACAGAAAAGCAAACTGTCTCCAGGCCTGGGTTTTCTGGCCACACTCACAGCAGCCCACATCCTATGTTTATAAGCAGCCTTGGGGTTTCTTCTTCGTCTATTGGTATCTCAGCCAGAGGAGGAAGAGGAGGAAGAGGAGGAGGAGGAGGAGGAGGAAGAGGTGGAGTAGGCTAACCAAAACTAAGTATGTGTGAAAAACCCTTATGGAAACCCACTATTTTGTAAGCTCATTTTGAAAATATAATTTTCAAAAAGTTTGAACACAGATGCTATGCATGGGTGGGACAATGCTTTCCCCAGAAGACACGGGTCATTAAACAAAATAGTCAGTGCCAAGTCTGGGCTACTGCCCTACAAGATGTTGGTAATGGAGACCCCAGAAGCCCCCAAAACAGCACAAAACATTACCATTTCTCTTGGCTGCCCACCGGAACCAGATGGTAAGACGCCATTGCGGAAGACAACACACATTGACTGCAGAACATGGAGAAATCAAGCTGGAACTGCCCTGAAACCTCCCTCCCTAGAGGAAGGGCTGGATTTCACAGCACTCTAAGGTCTGTGCAGGCCCCCGGGGGAGAAAAGCCATCATTGGTTTTGCCCAGTTACAGGCCCTACTGGTAACATACATACTATGGTTGCTTTGTTAAAAGGACTTGTTGTCAAACTGCCCTCTAAATACTTAAGTTTAAACTCACCTGCAAGCACTGTTCTCAACCTTGGTCAGAGAAACTTCTATTTGCAGTGGGCGGAAGTTGGGGAAGAAAGGGTTTACCCCGCTCACAGTTCCCTATCACTGCTCATCATCAAAGGAGGTCAGGACAGGAACTTACACACAGCAGGAACCTGGAGGCAGGAGCTGACGCAGAGGCCATGGAGGGGTGCTGCTTACTGGCTTCCTCTTTACGGCTTGCTCAGCCTGCTTTCTTATAGAACCTAGGACCACCAGGCCAGAGATGGCCCCATCCACAATGGGCTGAGCCTCCCCATCAATGACTAATTAAGAAAGTGCCTTTCAGCCTGGTCTTATGAAGAAATTTTCCCAATGGAAGTTCCTTTCTCTCAGATAACTCTAGCTGTGTCAAGTTGACATAAAACTAGCCAGCACAAGTGACTCCTTGTTAACTTCACACACAAAACACCATTAAGCCATAACCTTGTTTCTTGTTCTTCCCTAAGATCACACATGAATATCAACATTATAATATAAACATTCCAAGTTTTAAAAGTTTCCATCTTAAGCCTGGTATGGTGGCTCACACCTGTAATCCCAGCACTCTCAGAGGCAGAGGCAGGTGGAGCTCTGTGAGTTCAAGGTCAGCCTGGTCTACCAAGTGAGTCCAGGACAGCCAGGGCTGTTACACAGAGAAACTTTGTCTCAAAAAACAAACAGACAAACAAACAAAAAGTTTCAATGTTTAAAAATGCAGTCCCTTTAAAATCCAAAGACTTTAAAATTTAAAGTCTCAACCAGGGGCTCCTACAAAAATAAAAAAATAAATTAAATGCTTTCTTGCTTTAAGAAGGAAGATCCAGGGAACAGTCATGATTCTGAACAAAGCAAAACCAACATCCACCAGTGTAAATAACTCAGAGTACAATTATCTGAGACTCGCCTATGATCTTCTGGGCTCCTCCACAGGGCTTGGGCCACCTCTCCAGCTCTGCTCTCTGTAACACACACACAGATTGCCTTCTAGGCTCAAGCAAGGTCTACTGCAACCCCAGCTGCTGTTCTTGATGGTCATCTCACAGCACGGACATCTTCAAAATGCTGGGGTTCCTTGCTGCAACCAGGCTGCACTTTCGCCAATAGTCTCTGTCTCAGGGTTCCTATTTGTTTCTTTGGGGTTTTGTTTTGATTCTCCAGACAGGGTTTCTCTGTGTAGCCTTAGCTGTCCTGGACTCCTTTGTAGTCCAGGCTGGCCTCGAACTTATAGAGATCTGCTTGCCTTTGCCTTCCCAAGTGCTGAGATTACAGATGTGAGCCGCCATGCCTGGCTCTTAGTTAGGGTTTCTACTGCCACGAAACAAGCCAAGTTGGGGAGGAAATGGTTTATTTGCCTTATGCTTCCACACCATAGTCCAACATTAGAAGTCAGGACAGGAACTCAAACAGGGCAGGAACCTGGAGGCAGGAGCTGATGCAGAGGCCACGGAGCAGGTGCTGCTTACTGGCTTGCTCCCTGTGGCTTACTCAGCCTGCTTTCTCATAGAACCAAGGACCACCAGCACAGGGATGCCACCATTCATAATGGGCTGGGCCCTTCCCCATTGATCACTAATTGAGAAAATGCTTTGCAGCTGGATCTCATGGAGACGTTTCCTCAACTGAGACTCCTTTCTCTCTGAGGACTCTAGCTTGCGTCAAGTTGATACAAAACCAGCCAGTACAACCTCTCCTGGGCACTCTTCGGGGCCTCCACCCCTGCCACACAGTGTCAAGCCCCAGCTGTTCTCCATGACTCATTTGTGCCATCAAAACCAGTACCACCAGCATGACTCCTACGGTACCCAGTACAACAGGTAGCTCTAATGGCTACCAGTACAGCCTTTGACTACCTTCTGAACACAGCTTCTGTGTGCTGACACTGAGGGAGTACTTCCCAGAAGATTTCACAGAGAACCGCCTGCCTCTGCCTCCCAAGTGCTGGGATTAAAGGCATGCGCCACCACGCCCAGCTCTCACCGACAATTTCTTAGCTCTGGCTAACTAGCATCGATTGTCCCAGCAAAGCAAAGGTTTTACTTGAGAGGTTCTGGACTCTTGTTAACCGCAGCTGATTCTTCAGTCCCAGCTGACCAGAACCACAGAGTCGTCGCCTTCTTTTTTTTTCCCCCAGAGCTGAGGACCGAACCCAGAGCCTTGCACTTAGCTCTACCACTAAGCTAAATCCCCAACTCCAATATGATGCTCTTTTTCTTTTTAAACTTTATTTGTGTATAAATGCTTTATCTGCCAAAGAGGGTATCAGATTACATTATGGATGGTTGTGAGCCACCACATGATTTCTGGGAATTGAACTCAGGACCTCTGGAAGAGCAGGCGGCACTCTTAACTACTGAGCCATCTCTCCAGCCCCCAGAAGCACAGATTCTTTTTTTTTTTAAAGCAATTTATTTACTTATTTAGTATATAATGTTCTGCCTGCATGTGTGCCTGCTTGCCGGAAGAAGGCACCGATCTCATTCTAGATGGCTGTGAGCCACCATGTGGGTGCTGGGAATTGAACTCAGGACCTCCAGAAGAGCAGACAGTGCCCTTAACCACTGAGCCATCTCTCCAGCCCCAGAAGCACAGATTCTTAACTCAAAATAGCAAACAGTCCTGAAAGTCTATAAGTGGCTCTCAAGCATCCCTCGGGAACTTCCCAAGCCAGGCCTCCATCATCCACACTGCCCTCAACATTCTTACCTTCCAAGCTCCCATAGAACAGCTCACTAAAGTTTGAACACTCAGTGGGTTTTCCAGCCCAAAGTTCCAAAGTCCTTCCACAATCCTCTCCAAAACAACATGAACCTGTCTGTCACAGCAATACCCCACGACCCTGGTACCAATTTGTCTTAGTTAGGGTTACTATTTCTGTGATGAAACAGCCATGGCCAAAAGCAACTCAGGGAGGAAAGAAAGGGTTTATTTCACTCACAGTGCCATATAACAGCAGTTCATCTTCAAAAGCAGTCAGGACAGGAACCCAAACAGGACAGGAATCTGGAGGCAGGAGCTGATGCAGGGGCCATGGAGGGATGCTGCTTACTGGCTTGCTCCCCATGGCTTCCTCAGCCTGCTTTCTTATAGACCCTGGGACCTCCAGCCCAGGGACGGCACCACCCACAATATGCTGGGCCCTCCCCTACCAACCACTAATTAGGAAAATGTCCTACAGCTGGATCATATGGAGGCATTTATTTTCTCAATTGAGGTTCCCTCTTTTCAGATAACTAGAGTTTGTGTCAAGTTGATATAAAACTAGCCAGCACATGGTCCAAGAATAAATAAAAAAAAATATTCAAAACTAAAAATAAACTATGGAACTGATGTGGATCCATTGGTAGAGTGTTTGCCTAGCATGTATGAAGCCCTTGATTCCCAGCAAGACATAAACTTGGCATGGTGGTGCATTCCCAGTAATCCTAGCACTCAGGATTTAAGAGGCAGAGGATTATAAGGTTTTTAAAAATATTCATTTATTTATCTATTATGTATACAATGCTCTGCCTGCATGTACACCTGCAGGCCAGAAAAGGGCATCATATCATATTATAGATGGTTGTGAGCCACCATGTGGTTGCTGGGAATTGAACTCAGGACCTCCGGAGGAACAGCCGGCAGCCTGTACGCTTAACCTCTGAGCCATCTCTCCAGCCCAGGGGATCATAAGTTTAAGGGCAAGTGTAGTTGAAGAGTGAATTTGAAGGAAGCCTGTGCTACATGAGATACAAACAAACACCTTCTCCCTTTTTAACTAATGTGGCTCAAACATAGACCAATCAGATGAACATCAGTGCACCCCTTGCTGGAGGACACTGAGACTGAACTGGAGCCCCGATGCTCTCTTTCCAGCCACGTGGAAGGATTCATCCCGTGTCACTTGCCAGCTTATCTGGGTTTTGCCGTGGGAGCCTGAGCCGTCAAGATGTAGTGATGGTGACAGCAGCAATGGTGCTGATCTTAAAACTCAGTGAGCGTTAGCCCAATGCCAGGCCCTTTTTGAGGCCTCTGGATATATGGAGTCTAACCCTCAAAGCCCATCCAGGAAATGTGACTCTCACACCCTGTGTCTAGACACAGGTGCCCTACTCCATAGGCTTGTTCTAACATGACAGAGGGAGCCACCTCCCTTTAAGATGAGTAAAACATACCCAAGTACAACCTGCTCAGTCTGTATAAAGTCTTCAGGGCTGACCCCTGAGTATTTTATAACCAATTGGTGTGTTCTTTCTGGGGAAGACTGTTTCTTCTGGTCATATTATAATCTAAAAAACTAAAAGAAAGCCAGGTGCAGTGATGCATGCCTGTAATCCCAGCACCAGGGAGGTGGATCTCTGTGAGTTCAAGGCTAGCCTTGTCTACTAAGGGAGGCCAGGCCAGCCAAGGCTACACAGAGACACCCTGTCTTGAAAACAAACTAAACTAAACTAAACTAAAATGTAATTTTAAAAAATGAGTAAAATCAGTTGTATGTGCTCCAGTATCCGTTTAAAGCAGGTAGTCTTACTTTCTCTAGAAATTTCTATCTACAATACACACACAATGGGCCACAGAGATGGCTCAGTGGTTAAAATCATTTACTGCTCTTCCAGAGGCCCGGGGTTTGATTCCCAGCAGCCATAAAGCAGCTCAGAACCGTCTGTAACTCCAGTTCGAGGACACTGATAACCCACTCCATGGGACCTGGAAATGTACATGGTGCATAGATATACATACAGGCAAAACACCCACACACATAAATAAATCTAACATAGACACACAGGGCTGGGAAGATGGCCCAATGGGTAAAAGAGCATGCTGTGCAAGTGTGAGGACCTGAGTTCAAGTCCTCCTGCCCCACATAAAAGCTGGGCACACTAATGTGAGCATGTGTAATTCTAGTGTTCCTACAGGGAAATGGATGGAAAATCCAAACAGAAAACAACACAAGAGACTATTTCAAGGTAGAAGGTGAGGACCAATACCTGGGGCTGCCCTCTGATCCACATACACGCCATGGCACATGCACACTTATGTTCACACACACAATAAAATAAAACAAAATACATGTACATACACACAAGCAGGGACTCTGATGAGTGGGAGGTGAATTTATAGACCTCAGTTTCCTGATGCTATAGGAAGGACAGACATTTGTCACCTACTTGGTGCCAGATGGGGCACTAAATACCAGAGTGAATCAAGGGAGGAGGCTGGCCCAGAGGCTGTAGACTCACCGCCCCGGAGGAAACAGAGCTAAGAAGGGGCAAGCCTGAGATTTGAATGTAGGCCTCTCTGGCTTGGAAGCCCCAAGAGTCATAGGAACTAGGGACACACCCCACCCCATCCCGGTCCAGGCAGAATGGGGGAGGTAGGAGGAAGAGCAGTTGGCTTGTCGGCCAGGCACTGGAGGACCAGGTTTACAGCTGGCTGCAGATTGTTTGCTGCAGGCCCTCCCGGCACCATCTGCCCTGGCTTTGTGCCTACCAACCACTGCCTGGAATGAATGTGCTCCATCTGGTCTGGTTTTGGGGGGTCGTGTGTGTGTGTGTGTGTGTGTGTGTGTGTGTGTGTGTGTGTGTATTTGCTTATTTGGGGGACTCAGGAAAACTGAGGCTCCAGGGGTATGTTAGTGGTCCAAGACCAGGGGCAGCCAACCCTAGCTGGGCTAATCGCTCCTTCTCCTAACTGGCCTTGGCTCCCAAGCCTGTATCCCCAGCACTCACACCTAGCAAGGTGCCCTCAGTGTAGATATGGGTGCTAACCGAGCCTCCGGAGAAAATGCCTCGCTCAGTGCTGCCCTTTGGTTTCCCTCGGGGACAGTCTGACATTCACCATGGTGAGCTCTCGCCCCTTTTCCGCACAGCCCAGAGCTAATTGTCCTGATTTCCTTCCAAGAGCAGCCTCTCTGAATTGCCTTTGCAGGCACAATTAGGCAGGTTCAGCTTGACTTTCACACTCCAGCTCTGAAAAAAAAAAAATCAAATCAGCCAGGAAGCGGGTGCCTCTCGGAAGTTCTCTGAGAGCTCCTTTGTGTGATGAACAAAGCACACACATAATTACCTGCTTAGCTGATGAGCTCAGGACCGGGCCTGCTCACAGGAGAATGGGGCCCAGCACCCCACTCCAGCCAGACCCCAGCCCTCCCTTCATTAGCAGAAGCTATTTTTGGAATAGCCAGCCAGGCAGAGAGACCAACACTGTCTCATGGGACATGTGTGGCATGGCAACACCTGGGAGTCCCCTCCCCGTGGGCTACTGTCTAGAACACCCAGACATGAGCTGATAGTGGAGAGAAGCAGTTAAATCCAGTGGCCCAGAGAGGGCGGGGGTGGGGTGGGGGTGGTGGGGTGGTGGGGGGCGGCCTGGGCAAAGTAGCACAGCACATTCAGGTTCAGGCTGAGTCTGCCTGAAATCTAATTGTCTCTGAAGATGTTCCTTGCCCTGTGTAGTGGTGCAATTTATATGCCCTCTTTTTTTCAGTCAGGAGAAAGTAGGAACTTCTAGCCAGCGTTAAGAGAGCAGCAGCTTCCCTGCTAACCTGCTAGGTATCCCCTGCAGGCTGCAGACAATGAAGGCTTTAGTTTGGGTACAGACAATGAAGAAACACTTGCAAACACCAAGGACCAGAGTTTGAAGGCCAGAATGAGGTTGCTGTTTTAAAGATTTATTTATTATTTGTACAGTATTCTGCCTGGATGTGTGCCGATACGCCAGAAGAGGGCACCAGATCTCATTATAGATGGTTGTGAGCCACCATGTGATTGCAGGGAATTGAACTCAGGACCTTCGGAAGAACAGACAGTGCTCTTAACCTCTGAGCCATCTTTCCTGCCCCAGAATGTTTTGTTTTGTAAAGCTAGGAAAGGGGTTGGGGAGATGGCTCAGCCATCAAGAGCACTGGCTGCAAGCTTGATCTTGGCACTCACAACTGTCTCCACTTGTGGGAGATTGGGACCTCTTCTGGCTCCTGCAAGTAATACATGCATGTGGTGCATGGATGCAGACCCAGGCAAAGCATGCATACTCATCAAATAAAAATAAGTGAATGCTTTTTTAAAAGCCAGTAAGGGGGCTTGGGGGCGGGGGCGGGGGGAGTGCTGCACAGGAGGCTCGGTGGCTAAGAAGGTTTTGCTGTGCAAGCCTGGTGACCTGAGCTCAGAACAGAGTGCCGTGTAAAACATGGCCGCACATATCCCAATTACTGCCAGTGTCGTGAAGGGCCGAGACAGGAGGATACAGCCCAGCTCTAAGTGCATTCTGAGACCCTATTTCAGAGCAACGAGGCTCGAAGCCTTAGAGTGGGTCACATTAAGCTTCAAGAACTCAATGGCTCTTCTGGCTCAAAGTTCCAAACAGTGCTACCATCCTCCCCTGAAACAGCGTGGTCAGGTCCGTCAGAGCAAAATTCATTTCTGCGCTACCGATTCTGCTCTGGTTTGCATTCTGTTGCTGGGCTAACCACCGTGACCCAAAGCAACCTGGGGAGGAAAGGGTTATTGCTTCACACAGTGTATAATCCATCATGTGCAGGCAGAGACCTTGAAGGAACGCTGCTTAATGGCTTTCTCCTCGAGATGTGCTCAGCTTGCATTTTTATACAACCCAGGACCACCATTGCTGGGGTGGCACCAACACACAGTGGACTGGGCCCTCCATTATCAGTCCTTAATCTAGAAAATGCCCCACAGACATGCCCACTGATGGAGTCATTTTCTCGATTGGGGTTCCCTTTTCCCAAATGATCCCAGCTTCTGTCAAGTTGACAAAAACAAAACAAAAAACAAACAAAAAACCCAACCCCCCCCAAACAAAACCAAACAACAACAACAACAAAACAAAAACAAAAAACCTCACCAGCACAATGACTATGATGGATGGGAAAGATGAGCGGAAGGTGGGAGAGATGTCGAGGAAAGTTATCTCTTGACTTGCTAAGTGGGTATATGGAATAGGCACAGTAAAAGTGAAGTCTAGAAGACCCTAAGATCTTCAGCCCTGCAGTCCAGAGCCCCAGAGCCAGCGATGGGATTCCAGCACTAGCCTGAGTGGAGGCCAATGTCCATCTCAAGATGAAGGGCAAATCCCACACACAAGTGAGGGCACACAAGTGCACGCACACACACACACACACACACACACACACACACACACCTGAGCGCCACTAACATACCGCTGGAGCCTCAGTTTTCCTGAGTCCCCCAAATGAGCAAACACACACACACACACACACACACACACACACACACACACACACACACACACTTGCAGCAGTGTAGTCATTTGTGTCTTGTTCCAGTACTCAGGAAGCTGTGGCAGGAGGATTGCCAGAAGTTTGAGGCCAGGCTGGCCATATAAGTACTAGGCCAGCCTGGGCTACTTCTTTAGTTACTCCATAAATAAGACCCAATCTGAAGCCAGGTGGTGGTGTCACACGCCTTTCATCCCGACACTCAGGAGACAGAGTACAGGCAGACCTCTGAATTTGAGGCCAGGCTGGTCTACAGAGTGAGTTTCAGGACAGTTAGAGCTTCACAGAGAAACCCCATCTCCAAAACCCAAAACAACAACAACAAAGACCAATCTGGAAAAAAAAATTTTAAGAGAAAAATGGGTTTACAGCTCATGTGCAAATGTGAAAGAGGTGGATCTGCGGGTCCTAGTCTACTGTTGCCTAGGAGAAAAAGAAGGGAAGTAGCTCCAAAGATGATGGCTGCATCCCAAGAAGCCCAGTTCATGGGAGAAGAAAAGACCCTGGAAAAAAACTTGAATTTTTATCCAAGCCACCTGTACAGCAGGGATCCCTGCCTGGCTCTTCTTTCTTCTGGGAGCACTCTTGGATTAGAAGGACCCTCTTTTTTTTTTTTTTTTTTTTTTTACTTTTGTTTTTTGAGACAGGTCTTCTCTGTGTAGCCTTGGCTGTCCTGGAGCTCGCTCTATAGACCAGGCTGGCACTGAACTCAGAAAGATCTGCTTGCCTCTGCCTCCCAAGTGCTGGGACTAAAGGTCTGAACCATGACTGCCCAGCCAAGGAGCCTCCTTACAGGCCTCTTGGTCCTCCTCTGGGATCCCAGAACCTTTGCTGTCCTGTGCAGGCACATAGAGGGGAACAGTTCCAGCAGCTGTGTGGTAGCCTTTATGTTACAGATGGATCTGCAAGTTACCTTTCCAAGCAAGGCTTCTTGTGCCTCGACTCAAAAGCACAGCAGTGCAAACAAGGTCTTCAGTTTTCTGTGAGACTCAGGTGCAAGTTCCACACGCTGTGAATGAGTCATGTGACTCAGGCAAGAGGCAAGGCCTCTGGCCTTTATGGAGCTGTTTGTCCTGAGAGCCAAAGTGCTGAGCTGCCCATGGTGATGTCCTTGGGCAGATGATGTTCCCAGAGGCAGGACCTGACCTCAAGCTCTCGGGAGCTGGGTGGAGGGAATGTCAGGCTCATTTTCACTAGACCCTCTTCTGCAGGGGTGTGGCTGTAAGGAGAGGGTCAGTTACTGGGGATTAGAGTGGGTGGGTGGTACAGACTAACTGTACAAAGAAGGGTAGCCTGGGAGGAACTGTTTCTGGCTCACAGCCATTCAGCAGAGAAAGCTGCACCGAGGAACACAAACTGCTGGACACTAACCTCAAGGCATATGGGGACAGGTAAGCCACATCTGCATGTACAGATGTGGTGTGGGCACAGGGGAAGGCCTGGGATACCTCAGAAAGCCATGGCTGAAGGCATCACCCACTGAAGGGACAGGCAAAGAGACAGCGAAACAATGCCAAAGACAACCCACTGGAGGTTCCTGGAGGTCCTACAGCCCAAGGAAGGGGTGAGGGTTGGGGGAATCCTGAGAGGGGCCAAGTAAGCTAACTAGCTACATCCAAATCCTGGGTGCTGCTGCCCCCTCGTGGCTATGACCAGTAGGACTGTCCCAGGCTGCACTGCTAAGTCTAGAGCCTCCCCAGAGCCTGATCTTGGAGCCTGGTTGCTTTCTGTCTCCTTTGACCATTGACTTATAAGGATGTCGAGGCATACAGAAGCACCTGACTTGCAGTAGGTTACTTAGCACCCAGGAGCCAGGGCCAGAATCTTGATGCTCAAGACTCAGAAACCCTGTCAAGCTTCCGAGTTAAATGAGATAAACTACAAATGTTTTTTAAATAGGTTCCAGGTAATACCTTAAGTCTCGATTGCTAAATACGGCCTCCCCGACTAAACACCAAGAGTTGAACTTGCACAGCTGCCAAGACAGGTTGGGAGCTGGAAGGACCAGGCCATACTACAAGCAGCCTAGACCTTAGCATACGGGCCGCCTACTAGAGGCATACTCCTGCCTAGAGACTCTTAGCCCAGCTTCCTAGGCCTTCTCCCAAGCAGAGGACATCAGTTGTCAAGCATGGAGACCCAGCAGGGTCCACCTTAGAAACACTTTAGGTAGCTGGGTAGTGGTGGTACATCTGTTTAATACCAGCACTAGGGAGGCTTAAGCAGGAGGCTCTCTGAGTTCAAGGCCAGCCTGGGCTACATAAGATCCGTCTCTCACCAACACCAACAATGTTTTAGATGTGGAGCTAGGGATGTCCTAGTTATTAGCTATTCTGTAGCTGTGATAGAACACTGGCCAAAAGTAACTTGAGGGGAAAGGGTTTGTTTGGCTCACAGACCACCACAGAGGGAAGCCAGGTCAGGAGCTCAAGGCAGGAACCTCAAGGCAACAACTGGAATAGAAACCACAGAGAAAAATGCAGAGGTGCCACTTAATGTTGGGCTCTGCAAGCCCTGCCTGTGGCAAATCCTAGAGGCAGCTCTGGCTGGCTCCCACTGTAGATGAGGCAGGTGCAGAGGCAGGCGCTCTGTGCCTAACAAGGATGGGGCCCAGTCTCAGCAGGGTCTGTCCAGCTCCCAGCTCAACTCAGTCCATGGCAGGAACTTGGCTGAATTCCAGGGCTACAGGTGCTCTGGTCTACCCTTGCCTTGCAAGAACGATGTCCAGAGTTTGATCCCAGCACCCACATAACAACCCAGTGGCAGGGGCCTGAAATCCCAGAGCTGGAGACAGGAACCCTAGGGCTTGCTGGCGAGCCGGTATAGCCACCAGTGAGCCCCTGGGTCTGAGAGGGCCTGTCTGGACTAGGAGTCAGTGGAGAGAAGGGGAATAGGGAGTCATTGGGGCTGTGAGCTGCCAGCATCTCTCACGGTCTAGAGTTCTATCTCAAGGGACTTCGAGTAATACAAGGACACCTGATATCCTCCTCTGGCCCTGCATGCATGCATGTATTGCAGACCCCTCTCCTGATACACATACATAAACATACATTATACCTGGACAGCTAGAACATATTTAATGACTGTTACATATTTATATTTAATGGATTTTAGTCATGCCATAACCTTAAATCATTTTACTCTCCTAAAAATAAAATGAAGAGTCAGGCGAGGTGGTGCATGCCTTTAATCCTAGCACTTGAGAAGCAAATGCAGGTGGAGCACTGTGAGTTCGAGGCCAGCCTGGTCTACAAAAGTGTGTCCAGAATAATCAGGACTGTTACACAGAGAAACCCTGTCTCGATAAACGAAACAAAACCCAACAAACAAAAATAAAATGAAGAACTGGTCAAGGAAGATATTGGAGGTCGGACTCTGGCCTCCACATGCTTATGTGCACACACATGTATAAGCACTCATACAAGCATACACGCACACACATACATAATCTAAAGATAAAAATTGTTTCAGAATGCTGGGTATGAATCTTAGTATTCACTCAGGAGACTGAGGCAGAAGGATGATAAACTCAAGGTTACGGCTGAATCCCACTGAGACTCTTAAAAGAATTTGAAAGCTGGGCGGTGGTGGTACACGCCTCACGCCTTTAATCCGAGCACTCGGGAGGCAGAGGCAGGTGGATCGCTGAGTTTGAGGCCAGCCTGGTCTACAAAGTTAGTCCAGGACAGTCCAGGGTACACAGAGCAACCCTGTCTCAAAAAACAAAAAAATTGAAAGCCAGGTGTGGTGGTACACACCTTTAATCCTAGCACTCGGGAGTCAGAGGCTGGTGGATCTCTGTGAGTTCAAGGCCAGCCTGGTCTACAGAGTTCCAGGACAGCCAAGGCTACAGAGGCCTTGGCTAAAAAAAAAAAGTACTTGAGAACTAAGTCAGGGTTGCCTTCTGTCCCATCAAGCATGAGTATGCCTGTCTCCCAGAACTGACCAATCTCTCACTCCATGAGATGTTTCTCCAGGTGTCAAAAACCTTCAGGACTCTGTACTTGGGGGCTGGAGAGTTGGCTTGCTGGTTAAATGCACTAGCTGCTCTTGCAGAGGGCCTAGGTTCCAGAACTCCCCTCTGGAGTCCTCTTCTGGTCTCCTCAGGTAGACCCATAGATACATCACCAATTAGAGGGCAGCCTGAAAACAAATTCTAGAGTAGCATAGCGACCCTAGCAAAACCAAGTTGTTCGTCCTGTGAATTCCACACTGGCTTTTCCAGCCATTTCAGCTTGCATCTGTATAGAGCTTAGTCTGAAGAAAACGACTATGTCCTCTCCCATTTGTCCCTTACTTTCAGAATTGTTCCCAGTAACAATAATCATGCGATTATTAGAATTTTCACCCATGCAAACTGAACTCCGCTGAAGACCTTAATTTCCCCCAGGTTATTATAACCCAGGGCCAGGGTGGGGCCCATCCACCCTTGTAAATCAAGTTCCCACGTGAGCCTACTGGCACTGCTGCTGGAAGGGACACCGCCTTTAACCATCAAAGGCTTCACTGCATTTCTTCTCTCCCAACCCAAGCCACACTCTGTGGTTCCCAAACAAGCCATAGCCATGTCTGGGAAAGGAGGCACTTGGTCAAATGTCTTTAAGATCTTGAAGAGGAAGCAGCTCTTGAGAAGGGTTAAGTGTGACACCCACCCCGCCCCACCCTGTGTAGAAGGTACATGTAGCACAGGCTTCAGACCTGTGGGCAGCCCTCCACTCCACAGCACACAGGTCTGTGGCTTTACTCAGGCTACATCTAACTCTGAGGTCAGGTCTGTTGTGCAGCTCACACTAGTGACTCCCAGTGCTGGGAATTATAGGATAGGACAGCTGTTCCTCCTGAGCTACAGGTTCACTTCCAGGAGGCAGCAGGTGTATAAATGAGTGAGGCTATGGTCAAAGGTCAAGGTAGAGATTTACAACACAGTAATTGCTGTTGAATTTATTACAGGAAGTTGACTGCTGAATGATGATACTTCCAACTGTTACAAGCCATGTCAATGATTTTGAGGGTTTCTACAGGCAGGTTCAAAGAGCCTCAGATACCTTCCCTGGGAAGCGGGCAAGCCAACAGGTTGCTAGGCAGATGACAATCCTCACCAACAGGCTCTGGGCACCAAGCTCACAAACCACAAACACTCAGGGTCGGGGCTGGCTGAGCAGACTGATGCTCTGCAGAGGCACAGCCTTGTCCAACTCTCTGCTGTGATACAGTGGCCTGTGCAGAAGGCCCTGTGTACCTTTTTAAAGTGATACTTGCAAACATTCCGGATGCCCAATTATTTCAAGATACTTTATTTTCAAAAATGGGTCACAACATAAGCTTTTGGCCCATTCTGCCAATGTACAAGCTACAAATGCTTGCTCAGCAGCTGAGGGGGCACTCGTTAGTATCATGTCTGAAAAGTGAATAAAAATCCATATAAAACAAATATTCAAAGTTTCCATAGGAACACAGGTAAGTGTGACCCCATCTCCTAGCCTTCCATACTGCATTGGTGCTGACCCTACTCTTAAAAGACATTCCAAAACTAGCATAATTAAGTTAAATGGTGCCCCCAAATCCCTTAATTCAAGCTAAACTTGCAGGTAAGAGCTACAAGAGTGGCATCTACACATTGATACTAGCAGAAGCACAGGCTGCTGGGTGACGGTCCATCCCACTCTCCTGGGCACAAGACAGGGGCAGAGCGCCAATGTCCTGCTCCTCCACTTCCGGCGGGAAGCCATGGCTCTGGATCTGCTTCATGAGTTGCCTGAAACAAAGAAGAGTTATGTTCAAACCCAAGTCCTGCCAAACCATGCAGCCTCCCAAGAGAGCTCATGACAACACACTTTGTTGTCACACCACCAGGAAGCAATCCAATGTATCACTGATTAATAAAGGAAACCACAGGTCACATATGCTAACTTGAATAGTGTAATTATATTAATATTCTAGTTGCAAAGGAATCTTTTAGTTCTAAGACCTTTCCTAGTATTCTAGAACTCTTCCATTTGCCTGTATTTAACTCAAGGTAAAACAATTTATCAATTAGACAAGAACAAATTCACAATACTTTTTTGGAGACAGGCTAACTTCAAACAAGTTATAATCAAGCCTGACCCTCAAATGACCCTTCTCCCCCGCCCATACTGCTTTTTCCCGTGTGTGTGTGTGTGTGTGTGTGTGTGTGTGTGTGTGTGTGTGTGTGTGTGTGTGTGTACACACCAGAGGTAGAATCCAAGGTTCCTGGCTCACTGTAGGCACATTATACCACCAGTGCACAACCAGAAGAAGCACAAGTAGACACAATCTTACCACATTGGCCGTGACATTACGTAGTAGATGGTTGGCCTCTGGAACCCATTGAAAGTAGAAGCAGCAGCAACGGTGTATGCACCCATGTTCTCAAAGAGCATCCAGTCACCCACATGCATCTCAGGCAGGTTACAGCGCTCCACGATCCGGTCAAGGCCATCACATGTTGGTCCCCAGATGCTGGATGAGTAATACTTCTCATCTGGCTTGGGTCTCTGTATGAAGACATTGCTCCTTAGTATCCCTGAATCCTGTCCATCTCTCACTGCTACAGTGACCATGCTCAGAACTTACCTTCTGCAGCAGGGGCTTCACATGTGCATGATCATAAAGAATGCAGTTAAACGATCCATATACTCCATCATTCACATAATACATGAAGGTTTGCTCACTTGACTCGTCTTCATCTAGAAAAACAGATCACCCTTGATTACCATCCAGCATATCACCTTTTACCAGTTACCCTCCCTGACTCATCCTCATCACCACATACCGTCAGAGCCAGTCTGCTCCTTCCATACGGTTTTCTTGGCAATGATATTGACTGCAAGCGTGAAAGCTGAAGCGACATAATATCTGCCTGGCTCGGCTATGATTTTCACTCCAGAGTCTGCTGGGAAGTACTTGTCCAGAGCTGGGTTGATGACACTGGTGATCTAAGAGTGAGAGGAGAGCAGCCACTGTTATGCTGTTCACACAGAGGACAAAGATCATACTGCTGTGTAAGGAACAGGACATGACAGGAGCCTGGGCTCTGGCATCAGGAGACTTGTCATCAGGCAAAAAAAGCAACATAAACATCTCCCTGGAAGCCAGTACACCATTTCCCATCCCCTCTCAGGACAGTCTCTGCCTTGTCAAGATATTGTGGATATTGTTTTATTAAGTAGTACAAAACAAATTACAAAAGCTGGGCCAAGTGCCAAAATAATTGTTTAGCAAATACATGCCAACTTTTTCCCCCCAAGTCAGGGTTTCTCTGACTTGGCTCGAGCCCTGGCTGGACTCGAACTCATGGTGATCCACCTGCCTCTGGGATTAAAGGAATGTGCCGCCACACCCAGTGGCTTCACTTTCTGAGACTGAACATCAGATAGATATGGGAGCCAGGGATGGTGGGACAAGCTGAGGCAGAATTAACTTCAAGGCCAGTATCAAATATAAAAATGAACAAGTCATTGGAAACACAATGCCACTTATTCTATTTGTTTGGCCCCTTTGGGCATCAGTAAAAACATTTAGATTTTATACTACAGATGAATAGCACTTGCTCTATATAAAATATCCTCTGTAGGTTATTAATGCTGTAAATTACCTCTTCAAATTTAAGCTTCGTATCCTCAGATCCAGGAAAGCCACCACCAATATCAAGCAGATCCATGCTGAAGCCAACTTCTGTCTACAGCAAAGAAAATTCAGAAGTCAAATTGCCAGATTCACAAGTATAAATGCACACAGCAGATGGTTTTAAAATCTGTTATAGAGAGAAGGCTTCATTACAGACTCAGTTACTTCAGACACCAACCTCCCCCAAGCAATGAGTCACATATACTCACTCCCATGTCAAAGACACAGCGGGCATCCGACACAGCCTGCACGAAGGTCTCAGGATCAGTACATCCACTGCCCACATGGAAGCTGAAATCAAAAGAAACAGGATGCTGTTTTTTGACTAGGTCTCAAAATGAGACAAGGCCTAGAAAAGACGGCAGCTTAACGTCTTAGCTTATGTCACTGAGCTCTCACCTGACACCGATGACATTAATATTTAGCTCTTTTGCCCGTTCCAAGAGAAGCCTGCTAGTTTTGAGTGTGGCACCAAACTTAACACTGAGGCGACAAACTGCTTTGGAATCGTCAGTGGCAATCCGCAAAACCAACCTAGGTGGACAGAAATGTGTCAAGTAAGTGTTCCACACACACTCACCCAGACTCAGGAGAGCCCTGAATGCAAGTGCTACTGCTGTGGGGTTTAGCTTAGTTCTCCTACGGCCAGGAACACATTGAGGATGTGAGCTTGCCCGACAAGGCCCAACCTTTGCACTCAACCAGGACTCACTTTGCCTTTGGATGCGCTCTGGCGACTTTCATCAACTCAATTTCACTGTCAAAAGTCATCATCTGGACTCCATTACTGGCAGCATACTTGATTTGAGACACTTGCTTACAAGGGTTTGCATAGATAACCCTCTCTGGAGGCACCCCAAGCCCCTGCACCAACTGTATTTCAGTCTGAAAGAGAACACTGGTGTTGAGATGTATAGACTGAATAAGCTGTCATGTGACCCCAGCCCACTAACACTTACTGCCCAAAAGACACACAACTGATGCCTGCCGAGGGGTGAGCAGGCTTACCTTGCTTGCACAGTCAAATCCTGTCCCAATGGCTGCCAGGGTGTTCACTATGGCTCTGCTGTCATTACACTTGACTGCATAAAAGGGCATGACACGAGGAAGAGCTTTCCGCCATCTTAGATGCTTCTTTAGAATATCTCCAAGGTCCGCAACATAAAAAGCATCCTTATCATCCTAGAACAAAAGTGGGTTCAGGAACTTCATTAGCCGTCCTGAGGACTCTCTTCTCCCTTCCGCCAATCCTAGCCCTGTGAGCAGTCACTAACAGGGCATCACCATTATCACTGGGCAATGGCAAGCCATGAAGACATGCTCACTCATGGTGCTACGAACTTAGCAGAGCTGAGACAGTGGGCTTCCCATACTTACAGAGGAAGAAACTTCATTAATTTTCTGGTCCAGGATGTCCTTGGCGGTAAAGCCTTCATCAAGGATATGGCAGTCAGACTCTTCCTTAGTAAAGCTGTTCATGGTTGTCAATGTGCCTTCTGAAACAGAACAAGCTACAAATGAGGGCGAGTTCACTCAAAGCCTTAGCAAGGACTCTCACAACAAACTCACAGGTATAAAGTGATTATTACTTACACAGAATCCTAGAGATGGAATTAAGTTATTGTCAGCTCCTCACGAGGCAAGTTATCCAGGAACTCTGAACAGGTTCTAATGAACAGAAACAAAAGATGCTATCTCCTTTGGAATCTTACCACTAAAGACTAGATAGTGCAACAGCATACCCAAGTAAGCAGGCAGGATAAAGACCATCAGTGGGGTAGGAATCCCAGTGCCTAGGTGAGTGGCCCCAAACCTCTGCAGTCCCCAAATACAGATTCCACACTGTTCAAAGCTCAACGAACCTGGGACATCTCAGTACCTGTCCCTCTCCAAAACGGAATGTGGGTCTATGAAGCTCATCTGCACACAGCCCACTGGCTGGCACTGTTAGTATATTCCGCATTCCTATCTGCCTTATTTCTGAGCCAAGCCAGCTCTTTAGAAACTTCAAATGGCACAGGAATTACATGCAGCCCTGGAAACATCTTATCCTTCCCACTTTGACTAAGTTATGCTGAATTATTTTTTAGTGAATACAGTGCATCATCGGGTATCTAGAGCACTCAAACTTAGTGAGCAATCCATCAAAAATTTCCATACGAAAACTTCCATGCCATGGTAGCATTAAAAAAAAAAAGCCAAAACCTTCAAATAAAAATTTTATTTATTTATTGTTAGTTACTGTTATCACAGTCAGTACTCTAGAGCCTGTACTGCCTACCAAATGAGAACTTGTGGGAATCCGAAGTGTTCTCAGGTGCCATCTAATATCCCCTTAGTTATGGCTAATAACCTTATGGAAGGGATTTTTTTGGCTTACTTTATGATTAACAAAAATAAGCAAAATCACCACGCTGAATAAGATTCTATCTTGCCCTTACGAAATGGACACCAGAGAGTGGCCAGGTAAAAGTTTCTCTTTTTTCCCACTGTGTGACCCACTTCAGTGCCAGCAGCCTACAGACACAGAGGCTGGGCAATGGTTAGGAGCCACAGTTTGCTCTAGCATGGGACACTATGAGAGGCCCAGGGGGACGAGCCTACCATAAATCCAAATCCATGCATGGTAAAGCACACTTTAAGCCTCAAATTTAATGAGACTTTTGGCACTGTCAACTTCATTAGTTGCCTAAACCACTCGTAAGTGAGGCTTATAGACCAGCGCCAGGCAACTCATATGTATACCATTTACAACTGATGAACAGGCTCTGGCGTAACTGTAATTTTAGGTCTTGTCAAGTACTTTTCAGGCAACTTTCAGGCTTAAACCTGAAAAGCTGTCTTTGAAATACCACTTAGTACTATTTTGCTTTTCTGTATCTTTTAACGTTTTTCCTAAATAATACATAAAATCTGGGGGGGGGGGGGACCGTTGCTAACGGCGTAGCTAAATTGTGTTAAACAATTAGCACAAGAGAGTAACTCTGGAAGAGATACAAGCCAATTAAAAAAAAAATTCCAGTCAAATTCTGCCGGATCATAGATTTGAATAAAACAAGCCACAGCATTCTTTGTCCCCTTCCAGACATTCCTGACAGGCTCTGCTCCCCACTTTCACCAGTTACTGAGGCTTCTAAAGGTGCTTGCCGGACAGCCGGGAGCCAGGCTTCCCCTAAACCATTAAGTCATTCGAGGCGGTCTAACTAATTCCAAGTCACAGCGGGTGGTAATTCATCAGCAGTGACTCCCAGACTAAATTAAGTCTTGCAACTTCTACTTCGGGTCAACGGCTCTGTTCTGTACACGTAGCGAAACTAAAGAAAGCAGGCAGCAGGAAACTGCAGGGCGGCTGCTCGCGCCCGCACTCCCCCTGCACCTGCCGCGGGCTTGCCCTCCATCATCGCACCGGCTGGTGGAGCGCCGAGCCGGGCTGATGCGGTGCGGGCTCCCGTGGGCGACCCGAAGGCTTGCAGCCAAGGGCCAGGAGCCGCTGCCTTCCAGATGGCTGCCCGCAAGGTCACCGGCCCCCGGCCACGTGTCCCCTGCTGCCGGCCGCAGTCTGGGCCTCCCGACACGTGGCCGCACATCCGTCCCGCGCCCAGCTCACCTCACAGTCCGCTGGCGCCGCTGACCGGCCCCATGGAGACGCCGCCGCCGAACCCCGAGGAGCGCCCGGCCGCCCGCCGCCGCCCCGTCAGCCGCCTCTTCGAGCCCGCCGCAGACGCCGGCCCGAGGTGGCGCCGAGCTGCTGGCTGAGGGGGGCCGGCGGCGGCGGCTGCAAGGACTGACAAAGCCCGACGGCGCGACGCGCGGTTACTTATACCCCGAGCACGTCGTCATGGAGACGCACCAGCTCAAACCAGCCGCGATCGGTTCCGGCCGGGAGGCGCGGGGGAGGGGCGGGGGCTCGGTGGCGGCCAACCCGGGTCCCGGAGCCTGGGGCGGGAGGCGCGGGCCGGGCGCGTCAGTAGGGCGGGGCACCGCGCGTGCCCGCCCACCTGCCCATCCGCCCGCGCCCCGGGCCTCCACCGGCGCGCACCGCCCGCCCTCGTGCCGGACACGCCCTGCGGCAGGCTCGCGCACGCGCAAAACACGCCAAGAGTCTTGCCAGCCAGCACGCCGCAGGGCCCAGCACGCAGCGGGCCGGAGTCGACCAGTGCATGCGCACAACGCTCCTGGTCGCCTGCCTACCCTCCTATCCGTCACCCCAACTCCAAAACCCCGTGGCTGGGCCAAGGCTTGGACGACCAAAGAAACTATTTCTTGGCTTTGCATTGAGCGCGCGGTTTTCCCTTAGCAAGGGCATGCGGGATCGCGGGTGCAAGCCGAGGATGGATGGGGCCGTGAGTTGTGTGCGGGTCACGTAAACTTCGCGGCGCAGACTGACCCTGCTTCCCGGCACCGTGCGTCTCTCGATGAAGCTTGATGGTAGACACCAGCACGCTAGCAGAGTCTGGAGGGCCACTCCGTGTTATGTTGGTGTCTTCCAACTAAATGGTAGGCACCGGTTGCATGCTAAGATACGCCTTCTATTTAAGCGTACTTGCGTGTTAGGGGCGTGGTAAGAGGATGTAGCGTTCTGAGCTACCCACCGCCCCTTACTCTGTTGGAAGGAGTTAACATTCAGGCCAACTGCAACTATTACACTTTGAGAAGTCTCGACTTGAAAAGCGTCTAGGCAGTGAATTTGTATCCACCAAAGTTAACATAGATAGGGAACAAGCGGGACTGATTGGACACTTACATATTCAGTATTGGAAAGACACAAGTACTCCACATTTGTTACTGTGTATACGGTGCTAATGGTTTGTTCTAAGTGGAAACCCTTCTCCCAGCCCAGATGCTAGGATACCAGGATACCAGCAAAAACTAACTACAGCAAAGCAAACAAAGATGTCTTTAAGTCCTTTTTCTTTTCCCTTCCTTCCCCCGCCCCTTTGGTTTCTCTGTGTAGCTTTGGCCTTGGCTGTCTGGAACTCTGAAAGAGAACCGCCTGCCTCTGCCTCCTGAGTGCTGGGATTAAAGGCGTGCCCATCACTGACCAGCTAAATCTCTAAATTTGAGACCAGCATAGTCTACAAAGAGTTCCAGACCAACCAAGGGCAAGTAGTGAGACCCTACCTTTAAAAAAAAAAAAAAAAAAAAAAGGAAGCTGGGCAAGGTGGGGCACGCCTTTAATCTCAGGAGGCAGATCTTTGTGAGTTGGGGCCAACCTGGTCTACAAAGAGAGTTCCAGGACAGCCAGAGCTATTGCACAGAGAAACCCTGTCTTGAAGAACCATAAAAGAAAGAAAGAAAGAAAGAAAGAAAGAAAGAAAGAAAGAAAGAAAGACCTCCAAAGCCGATCTGAAGGTGGCTGAGCTTGAGTCATAAGACTCAACTACTAACCTACATTCAAGAAAACATACCAGTGGTGACTAAATCCAGTCTTAGTCAAGTGGCATTTTATTAAGAGGTTCCCTAGAGGAAATGCATGATCTCTCTCTCTGCTCCTAAGTTGCTGAGTAAGTGCCCTTGCTTCTTGCTCTCATTTACCCAAGGGTCTTTTACAACCACACAACCAGGGGGTGGGGGGGGGCCCAGGGGGGCCGGCGGGGCATAGTCGGTCAGTATTTGTGGGCACCCTACTCTCCCTTATTCTTTTTATAATCCTGGAGCAGTGCTAGGGTGCCAAGCTCCCCTCCTAAGAACTCCTTTCTCCCCTCAGGGATGATGAGATTAGCTGTTGGGACCCATCAGAGAACATTCGCCCTGAAGCATTCAAGCACATCTTTATCTCTACGGTGGGAGATATTCTTTGTGCTTCAGATTTTGGAAACCTTAACCGGGAGGGAGAGAGCAAGCCTTGGTTCAGAAAACCAGTGACCATCCCAACGTATATGAACTACTCTCTCGCTATCACAGCTGCCTGTGCCTGTGGCACCAACCCACCCAGACCTTCTAACTCCTGCCCAATCCCTCGGGCAGTGAGGTCTTGCACATGATCCACCTCACCATCAGGGTGGGGACAGAAGGTAAGGAAGGAGGGGCCCACTTCCTGGGGTACTTGCTCTGCCAGCTGGTGGCGGACAGGCTCCAGCAAGGAGAGGCCCCCAAAGCCAGTCTGAAGACAGCTGAGCTTGAGTCATAAGACTCAACTACTAACCTGAATTCATGAATGCAGACCAGTGGTGACAAAACCCAGTCTTAGTCAAACGAATGCCATTACTGCTGTCAATGGATTTCCACAGGGCTCCTCCCTTTCCCTTCTCGTTGTCCTTAGGAGAAACTCAACAAAGGCTAGTCTACTGCTCAACCGTAGTGCTTGCCCCCTTTTTATTCTGGGGTAATTTGAGCCCCTGAGTTCCATTACCATTGTCCCTCAAGATAAAGTGATGAGACTTTATAAAATGGCTAATGCCTGTGACCCCAACATGTAGTGAGATGTTTGTGTTTGAGTGAAACCGCTAGCCACATGGTGGGTACTGCTGTCAGGGGTGTTCTCAGTTACTGGCCTACATCTGAGGCTGTCTTTGACTTTCTTAAGGGACCCTCGGCACTTACCCATGGTGACGCTCTGAATCTCACTCCCCTCCTTATCTATAAGTGGGGATGAAGAACTCTAACTTTACTTCTTGTTTTTGTTTGTTTTTCGAGACAGGGTTTCTCTGTGTATCCTTGGCTGTCCTGGAGTCACTTTGTAGAGCAGGCTGGCTTTGAACTCACCGCAATCTGCCTGCCTCTGCCTCCTGAGTGCTGGGATTAAAGGTGTGCACCACCACGCCCAGCTTTTTTTGTTTTTGTTTTTGTTTTTTTCTAACTTTATTTCTTAAGATAGCACCTTAGCCAGGTGTGGTGGCACATGCCTGGAATCCCAGTGCTCAGGGAAGCAGAGGCAGGAGGATCACACTGAGTTCGAGGACAGCAAAGGCTATGCAGAGAAACCCTGTCTTGGGGAAACAAACAAACAAACAAAAGCATCTCATGTTGCTCAGGTCCCTATGTAGCAGAACATGACCTTGAACATCAACTGCCTCCACCTCCCAAGTGTATATGGTAGTCACAAATTAAAGAGAACTCCTTATTGGGAGAATTACATAAATAAATAAATAAATATTACCAGCCACTGTGTATGAATCCGTTTACTTGGTGTGACAAAGTAAAGACAGAGCTCTCATATGTTCATTGGTTCATTTTTGTTTTAGATCAGGTCTCACTCTGGAAGTTTTTCTAGAGCTACCTTGAACTCACAAAGGTCAACATGCTGGGATTAAAGGTGTAGACCACCACACCTGTCTTCAAGCAGGGACTTTCTATAGGTGCTGTTTGGCGGGGAGGGGGAGGTTGGTTTTTGTTTTGAGACAGGGTTTCTCTGTGTTAACAGTCCTGGCTGTCCTGGACTCACTTTGTAGACCGGGCTGGCCTCAAACTCGCAGATATTCACCTGCCTCTGCCTCCCAAGTGCTGGGATTAAAGGCGTGCGCCACCACCGCCCGGCCTGCTACTTTTTAATCTCTATTTTATTTTGGTTTCTTAATGCTTCCACCTCCTTTCTAACAGCCTTTATCCCCCTTAATACCCTCCAACACCCCAACACTGGGTAGGAGAGAGGGAAGGTTAATGGAGAGAAGGGGTGGAGGTCTCTTTACTACTTCCGGCTGGTTAGGGTGGGCAGGTTCTTTAGGGCAATACCAGTCTCCGTTGTCAGGGTATCCAGCAGCAGCCATTCGGGAATACATATATATGTGTGTGTGTGTGTGTGTGTGTGTGTGTGTGTGTGTGTGTGTGTGTGTGTTGTTTCTTTGTTTGTTTTGTATTTTGTTGTTGTTTTGTTTTTCCAGACAGGGTCTCTCTGTATTATCCTTGGTTGTTCAGGACCCCCTTTGTAGACCAGGCTGGCCTTGAACTCACAGCGATCTGCCTGCCTCTGTCTCCCGAGTGCTGGAATTAAAAGTGTGTGCCACCAGGTCCAGCTCCACTACAATTTTCTTTAAAAAAAAGAAGGAGGAGGAGAAGAAGAAGAAGAAGAAGAAGAAGAAGAAGAAGAAGAAGAAGAAGAAGAAGAAGAAGAAGAAGAAGAAAGGAAGGAAGCACAGTGAAACCCTGTCTCAAAAAAAGCCAGGTGTGGTGGCGCATGCACTTAGGAGCCAGAGGTAGGTGGATGCTGTGAGTTCTAGGCCAACCTGCTCTACAAAATGAGTCCAGGACAGCCAAGCCTACACAGAGAAACCCTGTCTCAAAAAACCAAAAACCAAACCAAACAAAACAGAAACAGAAAAGAAAAGAAAAAGAGACTGGGCAGTGGTGGTGCACGCCTTTTTAATCCCAGCACTTGGGAGGCAGAGGCAGGCAGATCTCTGAGTTTAAGGCCAGCCTGGTCTACAAAGAGAGTTGCAGGACAGCCAGGGCTACACAGAGAAACCTTGTCTCGAAAAACCTAAAAAAGAAAAGAAAAAGAGCAGACTAAAATGAGGTTCTTAATATTAGGCCACATAAAGAAATTAACACCTGTCCTGCTAAAGGTGCACAATTCAAGATACCTAAGCAACAGGGACCAGTTACCAGACTGGGTTTTGTTTTTGTTTTTGTTTTTGTTTTTGTTTTTTACCAAAACTAGTGTTCTATTGCCATAACTTACAGATGATAGACTTGCCCTGGAATTATGTTGAGTGTCTCCAAAAATCTAACCCTCCCTCCAAGGCAGAAAGTGTGCCGCCTCTGCTAATAACCCAAATGATGTGCCCAAGGCAGGGAAGGCAGCTCTGAGCAATGGTGGCATCATCAGAAAGGATGGCATCCCTCCAAAGGATCTCTATAGACATCCATGTGTGGAACATTCACGGGATGTTTATTATAAAGAGTGAAGTTACATCACGGCCCCACCTCACCTAGCCCTGGTAGAGCTTACTGGGCGGCACCGGACAGCAAGCCTAGTAGTGAAAACTGGGGCAGAACTTCCCAGAGCCGAGCAGAGCTCAGAGGCAGAATGGTGGCCACACGGAATATGGCAGTAAAGTAACTCTTGGCAGATTGGTACCTGATAATACCTTGCTTCTCACACCCTTGCCAGTTAGTGGTCTGAAGACTGAATGCTAGGACATACGATCCAAGTGGGCACTAAGACATGCCATCTGGGCCAGGCATGGTGGTGCACACCTTTAATCCCAGCACTCAGGAGGCAGAGGCAGGTGGATCGCTGTGAGTTCGAGGCCAGCCTGGTCCACAAAGCAAGTCCAGGACAGCCAAGGCTACACAGAGAAACCCAGTCTCAAAAAACCAAAACAAACAAACAAACAAAAAACCCAAAACCTCCCTCTTGTGTGTTCCCTGGAATTAAGGACGCAAGAATCAAGTGTTCCTCTTTGAGCTCATTCTGCATATCTGTTGAGCTCCTCTATAGGAGAGACACGCTGCTAGGGTCAGGTTCCTAAGGGTCTGCCAAGGACCAATAGAAGGCTCAGCTTCGGTTATTCCTTGCACTTCTTTTCTCCCAAGACACAACATCTCTTCTGGGGTTTGCCCCTGTTCCTTTTTTTTTTTTTTTCTTTCTTCTTTTTTCTGGAACCATATGCCCTTGTGGCCCCCACCTCTGGGAAGCCCAGGTGCTGGCAAGCGTTCCTCTTCCTTCTTTGGCAGGGCACAGTGCCTGAATGGCCCTTGCACAATGGAGGTGTCAGGAAGGTAAGCACTCTTCCTGGAGATGGTATGCGTGCCAATTTCCTGACAAGTCATCGCCAAGAAGACCTTGAAGGACTGCTAGGAAGAAACTCATGAGCAAACACAGAGCAGGGGGAAGGGGACATGAGTCTGAATACTGTCTCCAATTCTCTGTACTTCAATGCCAAGTCTGTCAGGCCCTAAGGAGAAAGAGAGGAGCCAAGGAAGCCCTTTCTTTTTTTTTTTTTTTTTCAAATTTAGTTGTATCTATTATTGGTGGTGGTGGGGTGGGGAGGGCACATGTGTGAGCCCCAGCACACATGGAGGTCAGAGGACAACCTGCAGTAGGGGAGACCCTCCTTCACTCTGTGGGTCTCAGGGATCAAACTCAAGCTGCCAGTGTTGGTGACGTGTACCTCTGCCCATTTCATGGACTCTTGAGTGGTTCATGTTCAGAGGGGAGGCCTAGCTTTGGGCTTTCGCTTTGTTGTGTTAGTCACCAGCACAGTGATTATAGGGACCCAAAGGCAGAGACATCAGAAATAACATGGAGAAGGTGAGCTGGCCTTAGAGGTCTTTAAAGAAAGCTGGGATACGTTGAAAGGGCCAGGGCAAAAACAATTCTTTTGGGCACAGAGACCCGACCATGCCCAACTCTCCTTAGGGAGAGGGTTGTGGGCTGTGGGCTATGCTAGCAGCAGCCCCTACTCCATCCAACCTCGTGTGTGTGTGTGTGTGTGTGTGTGTGTGTGTGTGTGTGTGTGTGTGTGTTGGGTTTTTGTTTGTTTTGTTTTTTGTTTTTCGAGACAGGGTTTCTCTGTGTAGCCTTGGCTGTCCTGGACTCACTTTGTAGACCAGGCTGGCCTTGAACTCACAGCAATCTGCCTGCCTCTGCCTTCTGAGTGCTGGGATTAAAGGCGTGCACCACCATGCCTGGCTTTCCAGCCTCCTTTTTCACGGCCTCAACTTGTACTTCCTATCAAGCCTAGTAAGTGTAAAAGGCAAGAGAAACACCAGATGAAGGCATAAAATCTTTCCCAGCCCCCAAGCAGACAATTTGGTGGAGAAGGGAAGAGGAAAAACTTATTTCAGAGAGAGAGGCTAGCCCCTGGGCTGGTGATAGGAGGGAGCAAGGTCCTCATGGGGCTGCAGGCCTCTGGGCTGTCCAGTAGGAACTGGGCTGACAGGCAGCACTGCCTCCAGGAGTGGCTAGAACCATCTAGGAGAGACGGGGAGAAATTCCAGGAACAGAATAAAGTTGTCCTGGTGGGGGATAAGGTGTGTCTGAGAGCAGGCAGACTGAGGATGAATTCCACCCTTTCCCAAAGACACATCCAAATCTTCCTAGCCATTTCCCTGCACTCCCTAACATGTTTCAATGGGCCTCTGGGGGCTGTTCTTGTAGGCTTGAGCAATGTGAAAATTGACACAAACCCTGGCTATCCCTAGCTTCCTCCTCAGACACTGAAAGGGGAGGGTCTTTTTATACCATTGAAAACTCACTGCTTAGGGGTTAGATGGCTCAGCAGCTAAGAGTTCTTACTGCTCCTGCAGAGGACTCAGGTTCAGTTCTGAGCACCTACATGGAGGTTCCCACCTGCCTGTCACTCCATTTCTAAGGGATCTAGTGTCCTCTGGCCTCCATGAGCATCAACTCATGCACACACATACACATACGCATACATGTAAGTAAAAATAATTCCTTAAAAGACAGACAGAAAGAAGGAAGATTCGCTGCTCTGTCCCCAGCCCCACTCCTCCCCTAGGTCTTTCCTTTCTAGACTAATGATCCCCTCCCTGTTCGCACTCAATGTGCTGTCCCAACTTGTCCCACAGGATTCCAGCCCACCCCTCCACTCATCACAGACAACAGGCAGCTGTAGGCAGCTGCTCTTCCTCATTGTAGCTCTTCTGGGCGGGACCTAGGGGTCCACAGATGGTTAGTAGACTGGCAATACCTTCACGGAGGATGGGACAATGTGACTCAGGATGGAGCAGAATCATCTACAACTCCTCAGTGGGACAGCTGGTAAAGACCTGACATGGCAAGGCCTGAAGAGATGGCTTTCCCGACAGTCCAGGCGGGGAAGCTAGAGCAGGGCTATTTCTAATGTCTCAAGGCTGGGCACGCACCCTCTTATCAAAGGTCTCCTCTCCTCTGTGCCTCTCTCGGGGCCATACCACAATATCCATCTGCCCGGCAGACTTGTGATAGGCCGTGTCCTGCAGCAGGGAGCCCAGGCCACAGCTGAGAGTGGAGGAGGCAAGGCCAGGAGAGGCAGAGCCAGAGGACTCAGGACTTGAAGAGGCAGAACCGGAAAGGCAGCTGTGTAAAGGGGAGTGGATCCTTCCGAGGGGCTTTGGGCACCCACCAGGAAGTGAAGGCTCCCCTCCAGCCCCTGCAGGCTCTCTTGAATCTTAGAGACTGTGCCAAAGGCCATGCGAGACTTCATCCCCCCCAGGTGATGTGGTTTTTACGTTGTGCAGGGACACAGATCGATGAGACCCTTGGTCTCCTCATTTGGTGGCAGGCTACACAGGTGTCCTGCTCGCAGCAGAGCTGGAGTCTCAGACAATTCTAACACATGAATGGGACACCTTAAGTAAACAACCCCCAAGCCAATCAAATCACTTAAAGTGGGCATCACATCTTCCCAGCTGAGGCCCAAGATATCCTATCAGAATCCAACGAGATGCGCATGGCTGTTTGTCCCTAGTGAACTTTGGAGTAATTTGTTACACAGCCATATAACCGAAACAAGCAGCTACAGACCAGTTTGGTTTTGTTTTTAGAGTCTCTCCATCTAGTCCCTGAAACTCAGAGATTTGCTTCCTTCTGCCTCTTGAGAGCTGGGATTAAAGACCTATGCCTATGTTTCCTAAAAAGTTTACTTCCCCCAAGCTCATTTTCATTATCTCTAAGAGGGAAAATAACCAAGGCAACTTCAGGATATTCATGAGGACCATAAGAGATAGTTTATCAATCTATCTCTATATCTATCTCTATATATTTGCTTGTTTTTGTTTTTCAAGACAGAGTTTCTCTGTGTAGCCTTGGTTGTCCTGGACTCACTTTGTTGACGAGGCTAGCCTCGAACTCATAGCAATTTGCCTGCTTCTGCCTCCCTGAGCTGTGCCCACCTATAATTTTTTTTTTTAGTGTGGTGCTGGAGATCAGGCCTTTCACTTGCTAAGCATACAATCTATTAAACATGGCATCAGACATGATGCTAAGGAAGTAGTTGAGAGCACATCCTGATGTCCAGGCAGAGAAAGACAGAGAGACAGACTGGGCCTGGCATGGTCTTTGAAAACCTCAAAGCCCACTCCTAGTAAAACACTTCCTCCAACAAGGCCACACCTTCTAATTCTTCTAATCCTTTCACACAGTCCCACTCCCCAGTGACTAAGCATTAAATATCTGAGCCTATGGGGACCATTCTTATTCAAACTGCCACAGATGGCTTAGTAGGGAAGCAGTTAAGAGCACTAGTTGCTCTCACCAAGGACCCAGACTTGGTTCCCAGCACCCACATGGTGGCTTATAACCATCTGTAGCTCTAGTTCCAGAGGATCTGGCATTCTCTTCTGGCCTTCATATATACCAGTGGTATACACACACACACACACACACACACACACACACACACACACACATGTACACACACACACACGTACACACACATATGTACATATGTGTGTGTGTATACCAAGCAAGGTGAATATACACACAACGCAGGCAAAACATTCACCCACATAAAATAAGATAAATAAATCTAAAGAAAATAAAATCCTAAATAACAGCAAATCAAGCTATTTCTCTGCATTCTCAATGCCTATTATATCATTATTCTTTTCCAATGCCATGACAGCTGAAGCCATGTGTCCAGGGACCAGACTCAAAGGTGGAGTGGCCAACACTTAGAGACTGTCAGTGCTAAAACTAGAAAAGTCCTGGATGAGCTTGAATGAGCTGGTCAGCTACTGAAAGACTACAGCTTGTAAGAAACTCTGTCTCAGATGGAAGCAAGGGGCAAAGCCTATGAGCCACAGCCTGGCCATAGGACTGGGAGTCCTCAACATTAATTTTGGTACAGAATACTTTCTGACGGCACAAGTCATGCAAACGTGAAGTTCCATGCACACCTTTGGAACTCCCTCATAACCACAGCCATTGTGTAGAACAAAGGCGCGCTCTCAGGGAGGGCTGTTTTATCAGTGCCATTGTTTAGAGTTGACAGGGATGATGATAATAACAAGCAGGGAGACTGCGAGTCCAGCTTGTGATCCACAGACAATGCCCTGCCTTATTGCCGGTAGCACCCACCGTCCCGCCCTTCCTGAACCACGGCTCCTGGCTCACAGCTGGTGCTCAGGAAGCACCAAGGCGAGTTTGGCATGGCTTGCGGTGGGACTCAGGGAAGTCTTTTAGTAGTGAGTATGGGACCTCACTACTATCATGCAGGGCTGCTGGTAGGGCTTAGCTGATCTTTGCAGGGCCAAGCTCGGTGTGAGCCCAGGTAGAAGCACGACTCTTGTCTGCTCTTTCCCTTCCTTGTACCTGCTTCTGCATCTACAGGGTTCCTCAGCCCTCACTTGAAATACCTTGCCCTTAGGTCTTCGAGGATTGACATTGGCTTGTATCACAGGTGCGGAGTCTGAGGGGTAGGACTCTTGGGGGACTCTCTCTGTTTCTGTCTTAGGATCCTATGTTCTTGGCCACATCCATCCTACCTGGTCTCTGATTCTTTGATGAGCTGAAGTCTTAGCATGTAGGTGGGTGTGCTGCCATCATTATCCTGGAGGGGGTGCGGGATGTGTGAGACGACAGCACCATTCTTGGATGACAATGTTCTCTCTTCCCTGTACCCACCAAGCTCTTGGGGGAAATACACAGAGATGCCACACCCTCATAGTTGACATCCTATTTTATACAGAATGAGGAAGGATAGACAGAGGTCCCAGATGGCATTTAAGCAGGGTATAGATCCTGATCCGAAGCTTACAGTATCCTGGTTTGGCTGACAAGTCTCAGGCTACTCTCCTCATCCATCTCCTGAACCCCATCCCCTTGTTTGCACCCCATATCCCAAATGTCTTCTTCCAAAACATACCTGCTTGAACCCAGGCCTGTGCCACACACCAGCCTCAGTGGTTCTGGAAGATCAGCTGCCACTGTTACTCGTGGCAAGTATGAGTCCATGGCTTTGGCCCCAACAAAACCTAGTGATACTCAGAGATGCTTCCGGCCAGGCACAGAAAGGTAGGAAAGTAGGGGAAGAAGGCGATGGTTCAGGTCTTCTGAGTGTATTTGCTTGGAGCTGGAGAGTCAGCTCAGCAGTTGAGAGTATGTATGACTCTTGCAAAGAACCTGCGTTTGGTCCCAGCAGCACCCAAATCAAGGGGCCTTAACCTGTAACTCCAGCGCCAGCGGATCCAACATGCTCTTCCGGCCTCCGTGGGCACCTGACTCACATGCACATACCCACCTACAGACACACATGCAGACCCATAATTTAAAAAATGAATGAAGCCAGATGTGGTGGAATGCAACTTTAATCCCAGCACTCAGGAAGCCAAGCTGGGAGAATCTATATCGCAAAAACTACGTAGCTGGGTGGTGGTGGTGGTGGCGGCGGCGGCGGCGGTGGTGGCGGCGGCGGCGCACGCCTTTAATCCTAGCACTCAGCAGGCAGATCTCTGTGAGTTCGAGGCCAGCCTGGTCTACAAAGTGAGTCCAGTATAGCCAAGGGTATCATAGAGAAACCCTGCCTTGAAAAACTCAAGAAGAAGAAGAACAAGAACAAGAACAAGAAGAAGAAGAAAAAGAAGAAGAAGAAGAAGAAGAAGAAGAGGAGGAGGAGGAGGAGGAGGAGGAAGAAGGACAAGAACAAGAAGAAGAAAAAGAAGAAGAAGAAGAAGAAGAGGAGGAGGAGGAAGAAGAAGAACAACAACAACAAACAACAACAACAAACAACAAAAACAACAAACAACAACTATGTACTGGGCCCCTATTTCAAAAAACTAAACAAGACAACAATAAATGAATGAATACATTTTTAAAATGTATTTGCTCAGGTTGTTCGCTGTGACAGTGGCTTTCTCGGGTGTAACCAGGAGAAGACGTTTAATGAATACAATCAGGAGACGGTATCAAAGGGCCAAAGGATGCCAAGTCCTTCCGTCTGGTGATTCTGCTTTTTAATATGTTTGTATGGCAAGCACTTTTGGTTTTTTGTTTTGTTTTGTTTTGGTTTGGTTTTGGTTTTGGTTTTTTGAGACAGGGTCTCTCTGGGTTAGCCGTGGCTGTCCTGGACTCACTTTGTAGACCTGGCTGGCCTCGAACTCACAGCGATCCGCCTGCCTCTGCCTCCCGAGTGCTGGGATTAAAGGCGTGCGCCACCATGCCCAGCTTGGCAAGCACTTTTGAACTCTGAGTCCTCTTGCCAGCGCAAGCCCACTTCAGGACTCTGTCCTAAGGTTTTTGGTTTTGTTTTTAATTTTTAGAGATAGAGTATTACTATGTAACCCAGACTCTTAACTCTTATCTCCTGCATCTTCTCCCCAAGTGCATGGATTACAGGTGTGCACCACCACGTCTGGCCTGAAAGACATATGGAATTTTATACATGAAATGGTCTGTATGAAGATATCATTTATAATAATCAAACATTAGGAATGCTCAAAATAAACAACAAGAATGATGCAGGCAAATGATTTTATAGCCAGGGGGAAGTGGAGTTATCTACTTGTAGGGGACTAGAAATGGGGTCCTGCTTATGTATCCTGGATGACCTGGAACTTGTGGCAATCCCCCTGTCCCAATTTCTTCTGTGGGATTATAAGCACATACCACCACTCTGTTTTATTTAGTCTTTAACGTCTTTTTAATTATCATTTTTGAGACAAGGTCTCACTATACAGCCCAGGCTAGCCTCAAACTCACATATACTCTCCTTCCATCACCTCCTGGGTGCTGGTATTAAAGACTGGGCCTGGGAGAGGCCCCAAGTTTATTTTATTTCAAAGTAACTGAATGAAAGGCCTCCTCCAGGCCTCAGGGTGAATTTCGATACTTCATTGCTACAATGAAATTTATGAAGAGAAGGAATCCTTCCTATCTTTGGAGCCTCTTTGCTCACACTTAAAGTGGTTACTTATTTCCCTTTCTGCTTCTCTAAAGAAAATGTTCCTTTCATTGCTGTGTGGGCTGCAGCAGAGATTGTTAGTAAATGTCTTGAGAAGATTAACATAAGTAACATAATGGCCGTTTTAGGTGCATCCAGAGTTGAGCTTTTTTTTTTTTTTAATAGAGCTTCATGTATCCCTTCCTGAGGATGAACTTAATTCTCCAGGCTTCACAGCCCTCTTCCCAGTGTTGGGGTTATAGGCAAGTGCAGCTGTATGTGGGGCTGGCAACTGAACCCAGACCTTTACACACACTAGACAAGCACTCTACCAACTGAGATAGATTCTCAGCCAATTTTTGTTTACTCTTAAAACAATTGTGTGTTTTATTTGTGTGTGTGTGTGTGTGTGTGTGTGTGTGTGTGTGTGTGTGTGTATACCCTTGCACACTCATATACGTGCATGTAGGCAGACATCTAAGACCATCTAAGTTTAATGCCCAGGCCCCACATGGGAAAGGTGAGAACTAACTCCTACAACTTGTCCCCGGATCTTCACAGGTGAACCGTGGAATGCGCTCGCCCTTTCTCCCTGTCAAAAAAAAAAGAAATGTAAAGAACATTGAAAAAACTTTAAAAATAAAAAATGAATGTCTATAGCCCTGCCCTGCTGATGAGCGCTGTAGTGGGGAGTACAATTTCCAGCCAGACTATAAGCACTGCCACCAGCTGTGCACAGAGCAACCTACGCAGCCACACTTGCATTTTCAGGACAACTGCAGCTCACCAAGGCTACGAGAGCTTTCCATTCTTCCCTCCGAGAACTGTGTTCTCAGGGCAGGATTCTGGTCTGCGACCAGATAGTTTTAGGAAATCTGTTGGCTCAGCACTTTGGGAGCAAGTGGGAACTGTTCCCTGCCACAGCGGTGTACCTCTTCTCTAGCCTCCTTGGGAAAAAAAACCCACCCCTGTAGCCATCACTCATGACCAGCGTCTGAGAGCCACCCAATGACATAACTTTAACTTGAACACCACCTTTTCATGGACAAAGGTAATTCTTCCTCCTCATAAAACCAAACCCCTTATTATACCACATTGGCTCTTGGCTGCCATTAGCTTCTGTAAAGCACACACTGACCTGAATGAAGGGTCTGGAAAGATGCTGAGCTACAGAGAGCTAAGGCAAAGGGGAGGTGCGGGTGACACTTACAACCGCTGTGAAGTCACCAATGGAAAACTCCCAGTGACATCACCAAGGGCTACGCACACAGATCAGCCCGCGGCCCACTTGTTCTGCAAGTAAAGGTGCCTTGAGACCTCATTGCCACACACACCTAGACTGAGGGAGTGAGAATTAACATGACCATATCTGGCCAGAGCAGTGATGGGCAGGGGCGGGGATGGACAGGACAACTGCTGGGCAGGAGGCTGGGAGTCAGAAGACCTGGGGTCCAGCGTGTAGCTAGAGGGTAGAGCAGTCCTTTGGGTGCTTTACAAACATCAGTTTTGCAAGCCATTGCCATGAAATGAGCCAGCGGCAGGACAGAGTCTTCTCTGACAGAGCAAGGTCTTGTCTTCTTTTGACATCCTTTGGCTCCTCTGAGGTACCTGTGGGCTTAAGCAGTTGCACAAATTGACATTGGCTTATCATAGAGAAAATGACAAACTCTGGAGGAACCTATGTCCCGAAGTCACCTGGCCACACTTTCTATGTTTACTTAGTGGTTTGACATTACTTAGCACTGTCCAGGGGGGATGGGCTGCTTTAAGGATGGGCTATCCTTCTCTGAGTGTGACCCAGCAAAACAAGAACTAGGTCAAAGATAAGGAGATGGAAGCTCAGGATGTTTTGTGCTTCCTGCAAACTGTGAATTCAACCCTTCTGACTATAGACAATTGCAAGCAAATATACTCTTTTAGACCCTAGTTTACAGAGCAGGCACATAACCAGTGGACCATAAATATCCCACAGACTGAATGAACAAGCCGAAGTGAAAATAAAGGAGTTCTCTGGTTCCTTCCATCCATGGGTCTGGAAAGTTCTTTTGATGTGGCAGTCAGCTTTCAGATCTATGTAGGTCTGCTGTAGGCAGTTGGAAAAGGGTGTTGTTGGCTCTACCTTCTTTCTGAGGTGGCTAACACTGTATTTTATGTTTAAATTACTGTGCTTAAGATATCTATAAAACAAACAAACAAACAAAATGCCTCTAACATATAAGCCCATTTGCCCGAGGACAGATAACTTCCTGAAATGCTGGGTGCTGTTCATGTAAGATAACAAGTCAAGTGTTTTCACTTCTGTAAACAAGCTTGGTTGTATCAGTTGCACAGGATATTTGCTTGATCACACATAGGCAGGAAGTACATTAGGATTATGCTTCCCCCTGATTGGACAAAGATGAGAAGTGCATAGCCTTGTGGGGGTTTGCCTTTATGAGCCCCTGACTAATGTAATTTGACACCATATTCTGGGAATCCTGGGTGTGGACTGGCCAGTATCCATGGTCCTGGCCAGTATTTAACAAAGCTTGCTTCAAATTTGGCTCAAAAATTGTGCTGGTGGTCTTACTCTTGCTGGTGAGATTAAGATCTCCTTCCCTTTCCATCTCCCAGGCCCAGGTAGCCCCATCAGCCTTGAGGCCTTGAGAGGCCTTGAGAGGTCTCAAGCTTTGATCTGCCAGCGGGTAGTTCTCACACATCGCCAAGGCTTCCTCTACGTTCTTGGGCTACTGGAAGCGCCGGCTGCCATGGCAGTCTTGCCAACGGGAACCTACAGTGCCAGCCTCCTGTGGCAGAGTGTTGTCACCAGACAAGGAAGGGCCTGCAGCAACAGGTCATTGAAAAGCTAGGAAGCTACCATGCCTGGTTCCCACATAGCCTTTCAACAAAGCCTTTTCTCCCCCAAAGAAAATCTTATGGCCATTCTATTAGCTTGGAATTTCTGATATATAGAACTTGATTTGACCCCTGGGGCTAACTGTCTTCCCAGACAGACATCTGAAGAAAGATAGAAACACAGAAAATTAAAGAGCATGGGACGGAAATAAGGCCTCTCACCAGTAAGAGTCTGGTTAAAGCCTCTTAGTGGGAGAGTCAAAAATTCAATTTGATGCACCAGGGGCATAGTGGCGCATGCCTTTAATCCCAGCACTTGGGAGGCAGTGGCAACGGATCACTGTGAGTTCAAGGCCAGCCTGGTCTACAAAGCAAGTCCAGGACATCCAGGACTACAAGAGAAACCCTGTTTCAAAAAAACCAAAAAGCAAACAAAAGCAAAAACAAACACAAACAACCAAAAAAGTATTTTGAAGTCATAAACCCAAAAGCCAGACTTCATGTTCAAAGTATGAGCTGATCAAATTCAAGTATGAGGGAAAGGCTGTTTGCAGCAGAGAGAGCTGCACAGCAGGCGCCTTCAGACCTGGGAAGTGGGTTTTCAGACTCTGCTCAATCATCCTGTGGATAGTCCAACACCATTCATAGGCTGAAGCCTATGAGCCAGCCTGAATAATTCCCCATCATGCCTGGGAGCTAAGTGGAACATGTATTTAGCACCAGCACCACAATTGATCGAGGGCTCCCCATCAATCATTCCCTGGGACTGGGGAGACCAGCAGGGCGGCCCCAGTGGGCCAACCCAGGCCTGAGCCGGGCACTTTGTGGTCTTGTTCAGACTTAGCTTCTAAGTGCTTTGGGGCCTTCGGCAAATTACTTAACTTCTCCATGTCTACCTCCCCTTATCTGTGAAATGGGGATAATAATACTTACCTACCTCACGGGGCTTGTTGCAAGAATTAATTAAAGTTTATGAAGCGCTTTGAGATTCCCGGATAAAAGGCCCTGCAAAAGTACAAAGTATTATTATCATACTCCTGTGGGCTATAAAAGATAATTTTGCAGGAAAAGGCAAAAATTTTAATTTCTATACAAGCAGAAACAAAGGCAGATATAGTCATAGAAAGTTTTATTTTAAGTCTAGGAGATAATTTATGTAATTTTTAAAATTTATAACATGTCTTTTCCCTACCAATAATCAATGCAATATGGGTAATTATAGTTTTTAAGCATTAGGCAGCAGATGACGCCAAGTATCTCTGGGTGCCAGGTGAATTAATGTTTGAATCCCACAATGACTAGTGGCATACGTAAGCAAGAAACCTGGAGTCCTTGCATTCACCATGTTGCCCCCCACCCCACCTATGGTTTTTCAAGACATGGTTTCTCTGTGTAGCCTTGCCTGTCCTGGACTTGCTTTGTAGACTAGGCTGGCCTCGAACTCACAGCCATCTGCCTGCCTCTGCCCTCCCAGAGTGCTGGGATTATAGGTGTGCGCCACTGCACCCAGGGTGAGTCCTTGCATTCTAAGGAGTGCTTTGGGTCTTTGCAATCCCCCTGGGCAGGGCATCATGAAGCAGATTTGAGACTTACTGAGGTGGAGGCCTGGGTAGTATTGTGTGCAGAGGAAAGGAGCTTTGCCTTGTCTTCTAGTTTGTGTCCAAACACCCAGCATTCCAAGAAAGCCACCCACCTCACATCCTAGGCTCGTTTCTTCATAGGGAAAAAGGAAGCATAGTTTCCACCTGCGTGTGAAGCAAATTACCTTCTTTCCAAAGCAATTAATAGACAATAAGTAGATAGAACTTTAGAGATGAGACGCCTATATATAGACCGTTTGGGATCGCCAGTCTCTTTCATCTTGCCTGGAAGCTTACGTGCAGGTTTAATTAAGTCCCAGGCATGGGGAGGCTTGGGACTGCCAGGCAGAGCACGCCCACATCATTAAGATAGCTCTCTAACGGAGGGGCTGAGATACCAAGAGAGACGACCACGGCCTCGCCACTAGAGAAGGCCTACCTCAGATGTGGGATTTGGGGTAAACATTCCGAAGTCTTAGGTGAGTGCATGTAAAAACCCTGATCCTGGTGATGGTGGTGTGTGTGAGTGTGTGTGTGTGTGTGTGTATGTGTGTGTGTGTGTATGTGTGATTTGCACTGATCCTTTGTATGAAGAGAAATGGGGGAGCATGAGGGAACAGAGTAGCCATTCAGTTTCACAACACCTGACAAATGGAAAAATACATGGAGACTTGAAAACAATAGCCTGAAATTAATGGGCAGCAACAAAGAAAAGGGTGGAGTTCTCTTGCTTCTTCCAGGACCCATGTGCCTGAGCCCCCACCTCCGTGTGTGTGTGTGTGTGTGTGTGTGTGTGTGTGTGTATGTGTATTTTTGTGTCTGTGTATACATATAATTTATATGTGTATGTGCATAATCTATATGTGTGTCTGTGATCCATGTACATGTGTGATCTATGTTTCTGTGTGTAATACCCATGTGTATGCATTTGCTATCTATATGTCTTTGTGTCTGTTTATAAATATACATGGTGTGTGTGTGTGTGTGTGTGTGTGTGTGTGTGATTTATTTATGTCTCTGTCTCTAATTGGGGGTGGGGGAAGGGTCTGGGAACATAGAGAGGCAAACCTAAAAGTAGGGTCCTCAAAAATATGACTTCTGAAATAGATGTGGAGTCACAGGCCAGTAGCTTCTTCAGGCTTCATAAACAGAGCGAAAAATAATTTCTAGCCATTTTTTTTCCCACTCAGTTTCAGCGTGGCTGCTTGTGGTGTTGGTGGCACTTTAATTTCTTTGGAAATTTTCTATCTGGGGGTCATGAAGCCTTCATGTGTCAGGACATAACCAGCTCCTGGCTGAGGAGGCCTCCCTGGGATGACTTACATATCCCACCCTTGGCCAGCACCTTACCTTGCCTTTTCTATTTATCTCCCTAGGAAGGCCTAGGGAGGCTAGTGTTAGCATCTTACTTGGATGTCCCCCTTTCAGGAAATGCCTTCCCACTATTCCTTTCATGGGGAGGGAAGAAGGTTGAACCTCTAACAGGGATGAAAGGCCTCTGTGAAGCTGCCCGATAGGTACTTGGATCTACACAGTACGGCTCTGCTAGAGCACGCTACACAAAGGTGAGCTTCTGCCACTCTGTGATTGTCCAAGAATGTTGGTGCTCCTGGGCTGCTGACCCAGAGCAGGGAGAGACAAGCATCCTGTAGAACAGGCTACAAGGGCAAGGAACCCCGCCCCCCATACACACACACCATGGACATCCAGCGTGGGCACAGTGTTCCATAGAGGGGCAACACAAGGCAGGAGAAGAATGAAATCCAAGCTGCTCTTTTTATTGGTAGGCGAGGGTTTCGATGGTCAGATCTTGGTATCATTAGCAGCTCCTGAGATGGGCTATATGAAAAGAAAAAACTGAGACTTGAAGAGAGCGGGCCTTTCTACAGTTATACAGAGGCTCCTTCCTGTGCTATCCCCCACCTGGCCCCCCTCCCCCCTCCCCCCGCCCCCCTCCCCACCCCACTTGGATTTTGATTCTAGAATTCTCATCTGTAGAACCAGGCCTGAGAGCTGGGCTTGGTGGTGTATGCCTTTGATCCTAGCACTTTGGGAGGCAGAGGAAGGGCTATCTCTGTGAGTTCAAGGGCAGCTTAGTCTACAAAGTGAATCCAGGACAGCCAGGACTACAAGACTACAAGAGAAACCCTGTCTCAGAAAAAAACAAAAACAAAAACCAAGATGGTATTTAAGCTGGGTGTGGTGGCACACACCTTGAATCCCTGCACTCGAGAAACAGAGGCAGGTGGATCTTTGTGAGTTTGAGGCCAGCCTGGTCTACAGAATGAGTCCAGGGCTGGGCATGGTGGTATGGTGGCGCACGCCTTTAATCCCAGCACTCAGGAGGCAAAGGCAGGAGGATCACTGTGAGTTCAAGGCCAGTCTGGTCTACAAAGTGAGTCCAGGACAGTCGAGGCTACACAGAGAAACTCTGTCTCGAAAAACAAAACAAACAAACAACAAAACAAAACAAAAGAGAGGAGAAAAATGGAAACTCATGGGGTCTAGGAATTCTGGCCAGGCAGCCATTTGGGAAATGTGACCACACAGGAAGCATTCACTTAGCTGGAGGAAGAGACAGCAGGGGTTCCGGAGAGCAGAGCAGGGCCTTGGGCTGTGCACTTCTGGGCCTCCTTAGAGAGTTTATGGCAGGAACAGAGGCTGCAGCATCTTGCTTCTCCTTTGCTGGAGGCGCTCAGTACCTTCCTTGAACAGGTCTGCCTGAGCAGAGAGGGGACTGTTGGGAAGGTAGTCTCACTCTCTGGTGACTATCACTTAGCCTTTGACAGGGGTTCAGTCTTATGCTGCCGTGTTCTGAATGTCTCCCATTAGGGGAAAAAGGGTGCCACTTACAGAGCGCCACTGTGTGCCAGGTCCCATTCCTGTCCGGTCACAAAGGATCTTTGCAAGTGTTCTGTAGAACAGGCTCTTGGGCTGTTAGGGAAAGACCCAGAGGCTCAGGGTGACCAGATGGCTTGCCTAAGGCCTTAAGGTAATAAGGTATCTGGCTTCTTTCTCCGTCCCCTCCCCCTAGTCTCTAGCCCAGCCGCCACAGACCCTCCAGGAAGAGCCTCGCTTCCGCACCCAAAGGCTTGGAGATTTGGTGGCTCTATGTCTTGGGGCTAAGAAAGGGACAATGATGCTGTGTATTTGGCCTCAAGATGCTTGTCTGGGGCAGATACTGTTCTACTCAGGGTTAGCTTCATCACTTCTAGTCCTATTTTCAGGACCCTTGGAGTCTGAATGAGACTCTGCTCCCTGAATCAGAGAGAGAAGGCTGCATAGACACGCCTCCAAGGCACTTTTGGAAATGTCACTGTCTCAGAGGGCCTGTAGACACAAGTCTGTATAGAGTGGCAGACACTGGAGGGACTGTTTAACCCCATTTCACTGAGCTGCAAATGCTTTTTAGTTGTCACAGAAGGAGAGGTGCAGTACTTGATTTCAGAATCAGGGAAAGCTCTGTATCCTGCTATGGAGGAGAGCTCTCTGCAGAAGGGAGAGAAACACTGTATATGAGTGTGGTGGTTGGATTATGCATTGTCCCTGACATGGTCCTGCATTTGAGTACTTGGTCCCAGGCTGGTTGAGCCGATTTTGGAAGGTTGTAGAACCTTTTAGGTGGAGTCTCAATGAACAAAGTGGGTCATTGGGATTGGGCCTGGAGATTTAATAATCTAGACCCACTCCTGTCTGCTCTCTGCTTTCTGAGTATAGACAGCAGCTGGCTCACATGCCTGCTGCTATGCTTTCCCTGCCATGACTGACTGTATCCCACTGAACCAAGAGCCAAAACAAACCCTTCCTCCCTTAGGTTGCTACTTATCAGGTCAACACAAGAAAAGTAATGTTTTAATAACATAAACATTGTCTTTGTGTGTGTGTGTGTGTGTGTGTGGTTTTTTGAGACAGGGTTTCTCTATGTTATCTTGGCTGTCCTGGACTCACATTGTAGACCAAGTTGGCCTAGAACTCACAGCGATCCGCCTGGCTCTGCCTCCCAAGTGCTGGGATCAAAGGTGTGCACCACCACCGCTTGGCTCTTTTTTTTTTTTTTTTTAAGTTGGAAAATAACTATTTGTTCCGAGGAGCAGGCCAGAGTCCCCTCAGAACTTTTGAAACTGTTTCTTGGTGCCAGCAGCCTTGGTGACCTTGAGCACATTGACTAGAACAGTCTTGTTGGGGGGGGGCTCACTCTCCCTTGGTGACAATGTCACCAATCTGTATATCCCTGAAACAGGGGGACAGGTACACAGACATAGTCTTGTGGTGCTTCTCAAAGCGGTTGTACTTCCGGATGTAATGGAGATGGTTCCGGCCGACGACAATGGTCCTCTGCATCTTTATCTTAGTCATGACATCAGACAGGATCAGATAGAGACGTTACCAGTGAGGGGTGTTTCTTGTCTGTGTAGGTGCGCTTGGGCATCTTGAAGCCTAGATCGATATTTTTGTAGTACCAAGGGACATTTTCCTTGCGGGTTTCTCCCAGCAAAACACACTTCTTGTTTTGAAATATCGTAGGCTGCTTTTGGTAAGCATGCTCCATCTGAGTGTCCACCATCTTCCAGGCAGCCTGAGAAAAAGCAAGTTGTCTATTATTAAGATACACATGTAGCCGGGTGTGGTGGCTCACGCCTTTAATCCCAGCACTCGGGAGGCAGAGGCAGGTGGATCGCTGTGAGTTCGAGGCCAGCCAGGTCTACAAAGTGAGTCCAGGACAGCCAAGGCTACACAGGGGAAACCCTGTCTCAAAAAAAAAAAAAGTCTAATTGAGTGTCAGAAAAGGAATCAGAAGATTTGACAGAGTAGGATATGCCCAACTCTCACAAGAAGTGAATGGGAAGGGAAGCTACTTAAGAGGCTGTTTTTCAGAGAGAGGAGGCAGTTTTTACCAGGACAGTAGTAGAGAGAAAAGAATGGAGAGAGAGAGAGAGAGAGAGAGAGAGAGAGAGAGAGAGAGAGAGAGAGAGAACTCAGGCGAAGACGGAATGAGCCAGAAAATAAGAAGAAGCCAGAAGATCAGAGCAAATTGCTGAGTTAGTTTGAGGCCAAGCAGAGGAATTCTGGGCCAAGAGAGAAGCCAGATTAAGCAAATCAACTGGGAAAAGAGTTTGAGCCAGAACAGCTGAGTTGGACCAGCCAGGCTAGAGCTCAGAAAGAACAAGTAAGGGTGAGCTTATTCAGCAGTAAGTCTCAGAGGCTGAAAACACTGTAGGCCCAGGTTAGGTTGTACAGAAGCTAGAAGCTGCCAGGGCTAGGCCTAGGCCAGCAGAAGGAAGCAGTCAGCTCCCAGACAACAATTGAGCTGGGAGAATAAAATTACTTTTAAAAAATTTTTTATTTATTTTATGTGCATTGGTGTTTTGCCTACATGTATATCTGTGTGAGGGTGTCAGATCCGGAAGCTACAGACACTTGTGAGCTGCCATGTGGGTGCTGGGAATTGAACCTGGGTCCTCTGGAAGAGCAGCCAGTGCTCTTTACCACTGAGCCATCTCTCCAGCTCAGAGAATAAAATTACTTTTACAGACCACCACATGTATGCCATGGCATGCATATACCCAATAAATAAATAAGTGTAAAAAATAAGAACAATCTCAGATGATCTATTCCTCCATCTCTGACAAGCAAACAGTGGATGGAGAAAGCAAACATAAATGTTAGTTGGGCTGTTCACAGGAGGGGTGTGTGTGTGCAGGGTGGGGAGGGGACAGGGGTGGGTGCGTGGATTCTAGACCTCTCTGAAAATGTTTGCTGTTACTAAGGTGATTTTGGAAGGATTTTTACATAATTTAAGAAAAGAGTAATGGGCCAGGTGTGGTGGCACATACCTTTAATCCCAGAACTCAAGAGGCAGAGGTAAGTGGATCTCTATGAGATCCAGAGGTAAGTGGATCTCTGTGAGATCCAGGGCATCCTGGTCTACAGTGAAAGTTCCAGGCTAAACATAAAAACTCTGTCTCTAAAAACAAAACAAAGCAAAGCAAACAAACAAACACAACAAAAAACCAAAATAGGGGTTGGAGAGATGGCTCAGAGGTTAAGGGCACTCTTAACCACTCTTCCAGAGGACCCACGTTCTAATCCTAGTACCCACAAGACAGCTCACAACTGTCTGTAACTCCAAGATCTGACACTAAACATGCATGCAATCAAAAATGCCAAAGCACATAAAATAAAGGTAAATAAAAAAATAATAAGTTGGGCTCAGCAGTGTAGGTCTGTAATCCTTTCCAGTACTCAGGGAGGCAAAGGCAGGTGGATCTCTGTGAGTTCAATGCCAGCCTGGTCTACAAGGTGAGACCAGGACAGCCAAGGCCACACAGAGAAGCCCTGTCTCAAAACAAAAACAAAAACAAAGCGAATAACCCACATATAGAAGATAGATGGATGGATGGATAGATAGATAGATAGATAGATAGATAGATAGATAGATAGATAGATAGAGTAATGAGGCTGTAGAGATGGCTCAGTGGTTAAGAGCACATGCTGCTCTTATAGAGGACCTGGGTTTAATTCTCAGCACCCACCTGGCAGCTCCCGACCATGTGTAACTCCAGTTCCCAGGAATCTGTGTGAAGGTGTCAGGTTTCCTTGAACCACTGAGCCATTCAGGATCCTTGAAGAGAGACCCCCCAAGCAAAAATCTCTGACCTCCTCCAAAGATTTCACTAAGGTTGGCAATGAATGACCACAAGAATACTCAGGAGTGGGGGTTGCCACAGAAGCAAGTTTCAGAGGAGCAGCAGGCTCTACTAGCCTTCCAGTATCTTCTGCTGGTGGCAGGAGGGGTTGGAGTGGGCTGGGGTGGGATGAGGTTGGAGGTGGTGCCATGGCTGGTCCCCTGCTTCTCCTGTCTTACTAGACTTCCCATTGCTATCTCTGCAGTATTAATCAGAACTGGTCTCATGCGGACCTGCTACTGACTCGTGTGCTCAGTCTCCTGGCTTGAGGGCTCAGAAGCCAGCTTTACAGAGCCATGCCTGTCCCAAGTGACAAACCATAGAGTGGGCCTGCCCAGCGCTGCACCTGGGTCTGGAGCTCTAGCCTCTGGTTCTGGCAGTCACTGGCAACAGCTTGGCTGGGGAGGGGGTGCTTTCTCTGCCATTGCCTGGTGTTCAGGGACACCCAGAACACCCCAAATCCCCAAGAGCAGGGGGCTCTTGTATCCTTTAGGACCTCCTTGTGACACTTGCTACCTTCTAGGATGACCAGTCTGCCATTTTCCCAACTAGAGTGCTCATTTCCTTCTTGCCTGGAACTGAGTTTGTTTCCAAGGCTGAGCAGGTGGCTGGAGACCCGGAACATAAACAGACCATGATGCGGGGACTGACTTGCTTATCATAGAAATAAGCGTTTCTCCTTCTGAGAAGGGGCTGCTTGGCCAGGTTGCTGGGTTTCAGTCTTTCCCTGTGAAAACCTGCAGCCCTTGGGGTGGGGGTGTTGTGAGTCACTGGTTCTTTGGAATAGGGTGGGGGAGTGAATCAGGTATTGTCACAGCCTTCTGTGAAGTGGACTGCTGTGTGGAGCACCCCGCAAGGGGGTTTCTATCTATCTCTGCCATGTGATACATAACCATTCTGGAATTGAGGGGTGTGGTGGTGCACACAGATGGGTGTGCCCAGCTTCCCCCATTTTGTCTGCCGTTACACCTGGCAAGATCCATAGGTAGGGCACAGCAGCTCTGGTGCTGACCAAAGGCTGCTCTGTGGGAGAGACTGTGTCTTTTCTGACTCCACCTTCTGTGCTCCGGGCTTGTCAGGGTAGATAATTTTTACCACATTGTAAACTTACCTTGAAAGGTAAAGAAAGATTGAGAGGGGCACTGATTGGGCATTTCTGGCCCTGGACAATGGCAGAGCTAAGGATGGTTCTGGCCTGGCTGGCTCCAAGGCCCACGGCGTCCCCTGAACCCTGGTACATATCATAGAGAGAACACCCTTCTAGCTCTTTCTAAGGCTTCAATGAGTTCCATGATAGCAAAAAAAGATGTGGATGCCTGGGCCCTGGGGACAGCCCAGATGCAGGCACTAAAGAGAGGTGCAGATGCAGCATCAGTAGCCACTATGTAGGCCTCAGTCAGCTTCTCTCCACAGTGAGGCTAGGGGAGTTGTTGCAGGGACCTTGAGGCTCTAATTCTCAAGAATGACAGACCAGATTCAAAGTCCAGGCAACCCTGCAGATCGGTCCCTAAGAAACTGCAAGTTAAATCTCCATTTTAAAAAGTAAGTAGCTTTGGGGTGGGGGTGGGGAGCGCTTTCTGTGACAAAGGCCACCACTAAATGGAAGTTATGGGTACCAAAATGTGCTCAGATTCAAAGATGTTGGAGAGCCCAGTGGTTCCTCATCAGGCATTTGATAGGGAGCAACATTCGAAGATACTTTTGGCTGTCACCACATTGGGCAGGTGGCCCAGGCATCAGCAGGTGGAGGCCAAGTATCCTGCCACCTGAAAAGCCCCACGACAATGACCAGGTCCAAAATCCACACAGTGCTGGGGCTGAGAAACCTGCTGCCTGCCACCTGGATCTCACAGGAACCTCTTCGCCAAAACCTGGCTTTCCTTTGCCTGGGTGCTACCCCAAATAGCTTCCTTCCCCAGCACACCTCTCGGTCTCGGAGAGAAGGTCCCCGTCACCTGTTCCGGAAGTCCTTCATTGACAGCACAGCCAGACCAGTCAAGGGAACTCTCTTTCATCTCCTCAGGTGGGTTCCATGTTGGGAGCCAGTGCTGGGAACATCACGGGTGCCAATTATTCAAATGGGTTTCTCTGAGAATCTGCTTTCCTCTGAACTTCAAACATCTTGACCAATGCTAATTTAGTAGCAGAACACCTTAGGGAGATTGTATCTGCTCTTAAGCCAATTAGTTTAACTCTGGGCAAGTTTACCAAACATTCTTCTTTGATCAAAGGGTGTTATGCTCTACTGTGAGTCTAGTTTTGACGTTCATTTATGGACCAGGAAGAGTCCACACATCCTGTTTGGGAGATGGCCTTGGCATTGGCTCTAGAGACTGCATTTCCAACATTGTCAGAATGGTTGCATTTGGCCAGTTTCTATGACTTGCTACAGAGATAAGCAGGGCCCAGGAGGACTAGAATGGTATTTAAAGCACGTGCTGCTCTTCGAGAGGACCTAGGTTTGGTTCCCAGTACCCACACTGGTCAGTTCACAGTCACCTGTAACTGTAACTCCAGGGCAATTGGGTACCCACTCTGGCCCCTGCAGGCACTTCTAAACTTACCTCCCCCTCCTACACACATACACATACACACACGTGCGCGCGCAGAGGCACGCACGCACAGATGCATGAAAAACACATGCACAAATAAATAAAATATTTAGGAAGGAGGGTGGAGTTTCAGAGAGCATCATACCTAAAACCCTGAAGATGCTCCCGGACTGACTCCCAAATCCCAGACTCCACTGAAGAAGACAGAATGTCAACGCCCTTGGCACTCAGTACAGAATGATGGCCATGGTGGTCAGCTGTGTCAGACACTGCTGGTCATCTGTGTGATGGTCATTGTTTGAGCCCTCACCATTCTCTGAGTGGTATAATCATTGCTAGAGGCTGAGGAAGCCGTACCTAACCACTTTTGCCCAACATGGCAGGACATATAGCTCATCAATCAGTCTTGGTACCACTTGGCCAGTGAGGCAATAGGCCAAATCCCATGTGCCTCATCTGTCTTTTGCTAGAGAGTCTCTAAGCCTATCTTCCGCATCTCCCATGTGAACAATTGTATCTATTACTTCTTTGTTGTTGTTCTTTTATTGCTTCATTTTTAATGACGTTTATTTGTGTCTGTGTGAATGTGCTTCATATGTGTGTGAGTGCCGCCAGAGGGATTGGGCCCCTGGAGCTGGAGTTACAGGCAGTTGGGAGTCACATGACATGGACGCTAGGAATCAGACTCGGAACCTCTGGAAGAGCAGCAAAGGACTCTTAACTGCTAAGCCATCTCTCCAGCTCCCTATTCTATTTATGTCTGTCTGTGAATATGTGAGGTGTGTGCTGGTTTTCTTGGAGACCAGAGGGTGTGCTCGAGACCCTGGAACTGGAGTTTCCAACTGTTGTGAGCTACCCGGTAGGTGCTAAGAACAAACGCAGGTCCTTTAGAAGACTAGCAAGTGCTTTTAACCTCTGAGCCGCCTCTTTAGTCCCCACAACATAGCACTTCAGTGAGATCTAATTTTACC